>NC_138950.1:32522342-33722342 GCF_965226115.1 Aulonocara stuartgranti | reverse complement strand
TGTCTGAGATGTTTGACAGCATGATATAATGATGCATTCTTTTCCTTCAGTGTCTGTGATGTCAGATAAAGCATGATATACTTCTGTATTCTTATCCCAGTGTGTGAAAGATCAGATAAGTTGATTTAATGTTTAACCTCTTCCCTGACAGTTAAAAGAGGAAGTACTATGTAACCCATTTTTGCCTTATAAATAAAGCAAGCGAGCCTGTGCTCGGTGTGTTTTGTCTTCTCAGAGACATTCACCCGTGCGCACGTTTTCTAATTACACTCTGAGTCGGTCTGCAGTTGTCTCATTTCTCTTACTTGTGTTTGAACAAATGTCTACCCTTGACAGGCAGATAATAGAAAAAATTTTAGGATGTGAGAATTTCTTTATCGCCAGAAAAACATTAGTGGGCAGAACAATAAGTTTTAAATTCAGCACTAATCTATATAACTTTACAAAGTTGCTTTATATGAATATGTTGCAAATTAGCTTCCTATTCATATTCATAAGAGAGCATCAGTAACATAAAGAGTATTGTAATTGGGACTCTGATGGATGCCAGCTCAATATTTTACTCCAGCATCCACATGATCAAATATTCCAAAGGGAATATTTGATCATGTGGTACACTCTGTTCTCACTTTAAACATTTAAGAAAGGTGTTTGTTCTCTGTGGGTTCAAGGTTGTGGGCACTTTTCACACTATATACAATAATTTGATCCTTTGTTAATATACTACCATTGACTATAGCAGCTTTAAACCTTCAGTATTTTTACAAGATTTGCTTTCCACTAGATAAAAAAGACCACTAGCATGATAAAGAGTTTCATATTTCTGATGACCTGACAAATCCATCCATCCATCCATTTTCTTCCGCTTTATCTGGGGAGGGTCGCGGGGGCAGCAGCCTGAGCAGAGAAGCCCAGACCTCCCTCTCCCCAGCCACCTCCTCTAGCTTATCCGGGGGAACACCAAGGTGTTCCCAGGCCAGCCGAAAGATATAATCTCTCCAGGGTGTCCTGGGTCTGCCCTGGGGCCTCCTCCCGGTGGGACATGCCCAGAACACCTCACCCAGGAGGCGCCAAGGAGGAATCCCTGTCAGATGCCCGAACCACCTCAGCTGGCTCCTTTCGATGCGGAAGAGCAGCGGCTCTACTCTGACCCCTCCCGGATGGCTGAACTTCTCACCCTATCTCTAAGGGAGAGGCCAGCCACCCTTCGGAGGAAGTTCATTTCCGCCATTTGTATCCGCGATCTCATTCTTTCGGTCACTACCCACAGCTCATGGCCATAGGTGAGGGTAGGGATGTAGATCGACTGGTGGCGCCAAGGAGGAATCCCTGTCAGATGCCCGAACCACCTCAGCTGGCTCCTTTCGATGCGGAGGAGCAGCGGCTCTACTCTGACCCCTCCCGGATGGCTGAACTTCTCACCCTATCTCTAAGGGAGAGGCCAGCCACCCTTCGGAGGAAGTTCATTTCCGCCATTTGTATCCGCGATCTCGTTCTTTCGGTCACTACCCACAGCTCGTGGCCATAGGTGAGGGTAGGGATGTAGATCGACCGGTAAATTGAGAGCTTCGCTTTCAATTTACCAATTTACCTTCACCTAGACGAACCTGTGCAGCGTCCGCATCACTGCGGCCGCAGCACCAATCCGTCTGTCGATCTCCGGCTCCCTTCTCCCATCACTCATGAACAAGACCCCGAGATACTTGAACTTCTCCACTTGGGGCAGGAACTCATCCCCGACCCGAAGTGGGCACTCCACCCTTTTCCGGCTGAGAACCATGGCCTCAGATTTGGAGGTGCTGATCCTCATTCCCGCTGCTTCAAACTTGGTTGCAAACCATTCCAGTGCGAGCTGGAGGCCATCACCTGATGAAGCCAACAGAACCACATCATCCGCGAAAAGCAGAGATGAGATTCTGAGGCCACCGAAGTGAAAGCCCTCCGCCACTTGGCTGCGCCTAGAAATCCTGTCCATAAAAATTATGAACAGAATTGGTGACAAAGGGCAGCCCTGGCGGAGCCCATCACCCACCGGTAACGAGTCCGACTTATTGCCGGCAATGAGAACCAAGCTCTTGCAACGGTTGTATAGGGATCGAATGGCCCGTAGCAATGGGCCAGATACCCCATACTCCTGTAGCACCTCCCACAGGACACCCCGAGGAACACGGTCGAATGCCTTCTCCAAGTCCACAAAACACATATAGACTGGTTGGGCAAACTCCCATGCGCCCTCAAGTATCCTTGAGAGGATAAAAAGCTGGTCCAGTGTTCCGCGACCAGGATGAAAACCGTATTGTTCCTCCTGTATCTGAGGTTCGACCAACGGACAAACTCTCCTTTCCAGCACCCTGGCATAGACTTTCCCAGGGAGGCTGAGGAGTGTGATCCCCCTGTAGTTGGAACACACCCTCCGGTCCCTCTTCTTAAAGATGTGGACCACCACCCCGGTCTGCCAGTCCAGGGAAACTGCCCCTGATCTCCACGCAACATTGTAGAGGCGTGTCAACAAGGACAGCCCTACAACATCCAGAGCCTTCAGGAACTCGGGGTGGACCTCATCCACACCAGGGGCTCTGCCACAGCTGTTTAACTGCCTCAGTGACCTCGCCCCCGGAAATTGGCGGGTCATCCCCCTCATCCCCAGACTCTGTTTCCTCCTCGGAAGACGTGTCAGTGGGATTAAGGAAGTCCTCGAAGTATTCCTTCCACCGCCCAACAATTTTCTTAGTCGAAGTCAGCAGCGTTCCGCGAGCACTATACACAGTGCAGGTAGAGCACCGCTTTCCCCTCCTGAGATGCCTGACGGTTTGCCAGAATCTCTTTGAGGCAGTCCAAAAGTCTTTTTCCATGGCCTCTCCAAACTCCTCCCACATCCGAGTTTTTTCTTTAGCCACTGCCCGAACCGCATTCCGCTTGGCCTGTCGGTACCTGTCAGCTGCCTCCGAAGTCCCACAGGCTAACCAAGCCCGATAGGACTCCTTCTTCAGCCTGATGGCTCCCTTCACCTCTGGTGTCCACCATTTGGTTCGGGGATAAGCACCACGACAGGCACCAACCACCTTGCGGCTACAGCTCAGTGCAGCAGCTTCGGCAATGGAGATGCTGAACATGGTCCATTCGGACTCAATGTCCCCAGTCTCCCTCGGAATGCTGTTGAAGCTCTGCCGGAGGTGTGCGTTGAAGATCTCACTGACTGGGGCCTCTAGGCCTTCCCAGCACACCCTCACTACATGTTTAGGTGCACCAGGTCTGTCCAGCGTCCTCCCCTGCCACCTGATCCAACTCCCAGTAGGACGACAGACTCTCCAGGTGGAGCACCTTCCAGCACCCCACCCAGGTACTCTAAGAAGGCTGGGTACTCTGAACTGCCACTCGGCCCATAAGCGCAGATGACAGTCAGGACCCGTTTTCCTGACCCTAAGGCGCAGGGAGCAAACCCTCTCATCCACCGGGAAGAACCCCAACGTACAGGCAGCAAGCCGAGGGGATATTAGAATACCCACCCCAGTTCGCCGCCTCTCACCAGGGGCAACTCCAGACTGAGACAGAGTCCAGCCCCTCTCCAGGAGACTGGTTCCAGAGCCCAAGCCATGCGTAGAGGTGAGCCCGACTATATCTAACCGGTACCTCTCAACCTCACGCACTAACTCAGGCTCCTTCCCCACCAGAGAGGTGACATTGCATGTCCCAATTGCCAGTCTTGGTAGCCGGTGATCAGTCTGCCAGGGCCTCCGCTTCTGGCTGCCCTCAATGCACCCGAACCCTACGGTGCCTCCTGCGGGTGGTGGACCTGCGGGAGGATGGGCCCATGTCCCCTTTTAGGGCTGTGCCCGGTCGGGCCCCATGTACTAAGGCCCAGCCACCAGACGCTCGCCCTCGGGCACCCTCCCCAGGCTTGGCTCCAGAGCGTGGCCCCGGTAACCCTATCCCGGGCTGGGTAAACTGTTCCCTCGATGTTTTCCTCATAAGGGTCTTCTGAATCGCTCTTTGTCTGGTCCCTCACTCAGGGCCAATTTGCCATGGGAGACCCTACCAGGGGGCAAAAAGCCCCCGGACAACATAGCCCCTGGGATCCCTGGAACACACAAACCCCTCCACCACGATAAGGTAGCAATTCACGGAGAGGGACCTGACAAATGCAAGTTCTAAATAATTCCATTGACTAGTTTTTACCTTGCTGTTGTCTAACTTTGAGCTGTTTCCGTGACTATTTTTAGAGGTGTTTTGCTAAAAAAAAAACAGCTCCTGGTGGAAATTGGGTTGATAAAGGTGCATTTACACAGGACTCACTGCTGGGTTAGACGTGTTATTTGAGGGAGCTGCAGAGCAAAGTGCGAAACTGAGTGTCTTTAAAATTTCCACCAGGATGTGTTGTGTCTCTGCCTCGTTTCTACATTATCTCAAGACCTTCAGCAGATGGATAACAGATCTAACCTGCACTTACACTCACTGCAGACCCACAGCAGGTTACAAACATGCAACTGATGTCTGTACTTTGATGAAATCTGTTTACAAGAAAGGTTTTTCATCATGTGGTCTTGATACAAAATGTAACAAGTTTTTTTCAATTCAGACACATGCTATCAGCCATTCCTCCACTGTGCTGTTCCTGTCTGCTGCTGCTGACTGGATGGCATTTCTCTGGGCAGTCGACACATTGCACACTGATCAGCGCACTGCATGAAATCACCTTAATGGTGCTACGAGTAACCCCAGCCCACTCTCTCTGTGGACCTAAGAAGAGTTGCGGGGGGGGGGGCTTATGCAGCTAATAACTACCTATGGCTTAGTTAGTATACATTGTCTCTTGATGCACGAAAAATTAGCTGCTACCTGTAAGGCGATGTAAAACATTTATTCAGACATACAGCACAATTCAAATACTTCTGCTAATCCAGCCACTTACAACACTAATGCCAATTATATTTATAGGAAATCTGAAAGAGAGAACAAAAGGAAGAGGACAAGGATGGAAAAGGGGAGAGACTATGTTGGTGGTTGGTAGTGATGGTGGTGTGCGTTTGTGTGTGTCTGTTTGTATGTGTATATGTGTGTGTGTAAAAGAGGCCTAAGGCAGGACGCAAGCTTCACCATCGACTCCCACAGGGGGACACTAATGACACACATCCTGCTTCACAGTGCAGGAGAAGCTCCATGCATCACATCTGCTTCTTATTCTTGCCCTTGTTACACTCCCTTGTTCTCTTGCTTTCCTGCCCCACTATGTCTCTCACACACTCACACAGACGGTCTTAGATTGTGAAATAGGACAAAGGCAATTTGCAGATATTTTTCCCAGAGACACAGCAGTGCACCCTCTTTGACTTCCTGGTTGATAATAAATGAACGGTCGAATGTGTGGCTGTGGGTTGGCTGTACATCAATAATTCATGTGGGTGTTTATGTCGGAAATGCGATTTTGAACGCTTCAACAAGTCTGCATCCGTGTCAGAGTGTCTGGAGGTAAGGAAGACACACAGAAACAGAGATGTGCACAAAGGCTCCTCAATCACACTTTTGCTCTTCTTCTCATAGCATTATTTAAATGTGTTGCGTTCTGAAAAGATGACCTTCGTACGCTTACAATGATAGTAACGCGTATTAGCAACTCCTCCACTAGGAATGTCTATAGTAATATAATAATACAGTTTCTTTTCTTTTTTTGGTAATTGATCACCAGAAAAGAGCCCTTTAATGTTAATGCATGGAATGGGCACTGGGGCCTGACTACAACAGCCTAAAGAGTCATATCTCAGAGACTCTGAGATATGACTCTGAGGATCTGAGCCATCCACTATTTGACCTGGATGGCTTCATTTGGATACTGAGAAGGCTTAAATTTAGATTTTACAGTGTGTGGACACAGCTGTAACCATTTGTTTACTGCCAGGCCTCAATGGCGCAAATTGGACTAACCCAAACTGGACCTGTTGGTGTTGGTAGTTTTTAATAGAATTCTTTTTTTCATAGTTGTCTGCAAGCCCTTGCTATAACTACAAGCTCAGAGGTAGCACAATTTAAGAAAGTATGATGCAGACTGGAAATGGAGAATTCTTGGCTGCTAATTCAAAGGTTGAAGGTAGGCTACATGCCTCAATTTTATGGTGGCCCTGAGAGACCAAACGCAACTTAACAAAACACCAGCAAATGCTGCACAAATACACACAAAAATGGAAGAAGTGAGACAATAACATGATGGAACAGCTGTGGAAGTGGCAGAAAACAAAACATGCAAAGGATTGAGCCACACTTTTACAGAGGAGGATTAGTCAGTGTTGTGAGGGGAAAAAAAGATGGAAGGTAATGTGTGCTGTATTCACATTATTCATATAATACTGTAGATACGTTTGCTGTTAGTCGTTTACTGCAGCTCTCAATCACTTCCTTTGTATTTTGTTAGCTTTCATGGTGCTTTTTCTACTTCTGCTGTGTTTTGTGTGCTTTTGTAGTGTTTTTCTATTTGCTGGTGTTTTCTTAAGTTGCAATGCATTTGGGCTCCCAAGGCCACTCTTCCATTTCAATTCTGTGTGGCACTTTTTAGTTTCAGTATGATTCAGAGAGTAACTAGGTCCGTGTCACTGAGGCTTTATTCCCTTGAAATTACATCATTATTATGATTGTCACTTCAAAATAGTGGACAACTTAATGTCAACTGTTTAGTGGTCACATGTCACGTCTGCAAAACCTCAATGTTCTGTGCTAATTACCCCCGACACCAGACTTTCCCATACCTATGTCTTCATGTCACCATTCCAATGCACCAAAGGTTCCACTTTCCAGGTGAGTTACCCTAAAGTCAAGTCATTTAAATAATAAGCCTGCCTAGACTTTTGAAGCCATATGACAGCACAAGTGAATTTAGGTGTGCTATGGGTCAGAGTCTTACTTTAAGTACAGTTAAATTGTGAATAAAAGATAGAAAGAGTACACTGTACACAGCCAAGCTAGCTGCTGAGGTAAGCCACAGTGGTGCTTTGAGATAAATGCTAAAATATCATGCTAATATGAGACTAACAACTGAGCTGAGCCAAGTTAGCATACAGAGCTAAGTCAGCATGCTAACTTGGACATAGTGAAAATGCAAAAAAACTAAAAACCCCAAAAACAAAAAAACCCTGATGTTTGTTATTGTATGTTTAGCATAAAGTAAATAATACAGGTAGCTATAAGCATATCTACATCCTCAAGCAAGCATAAATTTCTCATGAGAATCAAGCTGTTCAATGTTGAGGAGACATTGAAAGTGTTAATCATCCATATGGGCTTTATTTGTGCTGATGCTATGGCTAAATACCAATTACTGTGCTAGACAAAAATAATTTAAAACAAAGAAAACAAAAGAAAGCCACACTACCAAAGCATAAATCTGAAACAATTCCTGACCTCTGAGGCTGAGACTGGATACTCTGTGAGTGCTTCACTGGTTGGGATTTTATAAAAGAAGGTCAAAGCAAAAGCTCAAGGCTCTGTGCCAGTAGTCTAAATATCATGTTTAGGTCCCAAGCATAAGCATTCACTAAACAGTGTTGGTGGTGCTGAATACTTATGAAGTCAAGTGTTTCAGTTTTTATGTTGGTAATAAACTTGGATCACACTGACATTTGCATTGGGTCTGCTTTGATTCACATGAGAACTTTCAGGGGAGTGGGTACTTCTCTTGATAAGAACTAAATGTCTAATCTCCCGGGATGAGGCTGAAGACCATAAAAACTCATAAATCCATAAAACCAAATATTTAGTGTAGCTGACTTCCTGCCTTTCAGTTCACTGAAATGTATTTACAATGGTGTTAAATTGAGCATGCCAGATAAACAAAGAAGACAAACCCAGACCCTTGCCAGACACCTTGTGGGCCTATCAGGGCTGATACAGTGTCAATACATATACGTCATAAAGTCTTTACTTGTATTCCCCGTGGCCTTTGTTGGTGCTAATGTTGGTGTGATGAGTTGTCATTGCAGCTGTGAGCCTGCAGCGCTGCTGATAGCCCATGTTTGTGTGCGTGTGTTATGCTGGTGGACAGGGTTGATGATGCGGTGGAGGAAAAAAAGACACACACACACTCACATAAGAGCAAACTAAAAACTTGACATCTTTTCCCCTTCAGAGGAAAACCTTGGTGAATCATTGCTGCTGTCTGCTAGTGCTCCGTGTCAAATCACCACACGATAATGGAGGCTGATGGGTCTACAGATGCTGTCTGCGATCCCTCAGGTGGTCTGCTATGACCTTAAACCCCCACAACAATAAAAAAATATTAACAATAAATAAGGAAACAAATGGATTAAGGCTTGTTAGTTAGCTGATGGTAAAGGTTTGGGCATGGTCTGTGTTTAAACTAAGAAGCAGAATTGTGTTTACTGTGATAACCCCTGCTGTGTTTTTTTCAGAACTGTGGAGGTTTAACTAAGGATATGTGCAAAGGAGATGAGCTTCAGAGGCAACAATACACTTATTATCAGCCCTATTTTGCATTATTCTAATATTAATCAAGGCTTTCTAAAAATAGTGAGTATTTCTCCTCATTTCATCTCCATCATCCTTATTTGTTAGGAGCAACAACTACAACACTGCCCTCCATTGGTGAATCATTACAGTGCAAGAAAAAAAGACCTGAAGCTTGTGTTGGGTTCAAAAGCATTTATTCTTTCTGTACCACTACAAAGATTCAATTTTAAATTAAGCCTTACAGTGTGACAAATGCAAACCATATGTACAGTGCAGTGGTGTCATCAAGTAAACCTAACTCAAAGATTGTGTACAAAGCTACAATTACATCAGAGCTTTCACTATTTTTCAAGTGGGTTCCAGGTATACTTAAAAAACAAAACAACCCCCCCCCCCCCCCCCCCCCCCCAAACTTAGGGTTGGGTGGGCCAGAAAGAAGCCAGGTTCAGTTTCAGACAAAATATTTTCCCCACAAGAAAAGTCATCTGTCTTCCACTCATCCCCCTGCAGCAGGGTGAGTCATCAGCCCAAACCAGTGCAGTGGAGCTCAGTGTGGCGTCAGAAGAGAGGGTGGGGAGCTCCAGCAGGGAGGCGTCACCACAAAGTGAAGAAAAAAAAATCATGAATATACAGTAAAATCATAGAATATATGAGCAAATACTCTGATTTACTTGTATTGAGGATATCTGAGTTTGACATGAACAGAATTCACCACTTGGAAGTTCTTCCAACATATAACATGTAAAATGACATCTGAATCTCAGCTTGTAGTTTTAAATAAAAGCAGATATACATTTAAATATGTGGCCTAATGTGGTGTCTGTGTGTGGGTTCATGCTGCCGCTGGGCACTCACTCATAGCCGTGACACCCTCTAAGTGGTCTGAGAGCAAAATCTAAAACATTTCACACTCAGACTTCTTTGACAGTTCCCAGTCCCTTACTCATATCATGAATAATGGTGGCTTGGGTAGTTGATGTTGGGCTGTTTAAGGCTCCTCTGATAGTAAGACGTCAGAGGACATCCTGATCTTCTCTCATGGTGATGTTTCTTCTCTTTTGGAATGGGGGAGGTTCAGCCTGAATCATCCCCGCTGTTCTCGGTTCCTGGCTTCGCGCTCTCCTCCGGTCCCTCCGCCGGTCCCTCCGCCGTGCCGCTGTCGGACTCCTCTTCTATGGTGAGGCGCGTGTCCGCGGAGGAGCACAGGGAACTGATGCTGCTCTGCTCCGTGCACAGCACGCACGCCAGCGCGCTTTCATAATGAAGATTCCCAAAGTGGCCGCCGTGGTTGTTGTAGAAAGGCAGGGACACCTGCATCGAGCGCAGTCCCGAGGCCGCAGCGGGGCAGCTCAGGCTGTGCTTCTTTGGCAGTGCACCCCACTCCCGCTGTTCCTCCTCGTGCACCAGGCGCGTGAATATGTTCACCCTTCTTTTCTCCCTCCTCTTGGAGCGGAAGTAGCCTAGCATTATAGCACAGAGGAAGACTCCGTAGAAAGACATGACTATCAGTATGTAGAGGTACGCGTTCCCGTCGCTTTTGTCTTCTCCGGTGCTCTGCGCGTGCAGGACGAGGCGTTTTGGTGAAGCTGTGGAGTTTTCCGAGTGCTCCATTTTTAAGTGCAACTTTTGTATAGGGGACCTAAAAAAAAAAAGATTTCCATCCATAAATATAAGACTTTCTGTACACTTGACGCACGCCATACGCGCGTGTTTTACGCACAAGACAAAGTTTCTAAAGAGTGCCCCCCCCCCCCCCCCCCCATAAATAGTTTTTAAAATTTTACAATTAAAATATCTTTCACGAGTTTATCTCCATCTTTAACATATGTAACTGTTAAAAAAAATTCTATCCTTTTCTCTCTTTTATTTTTTTTAACTCCAGTGTCCTGGGGCAAGAGGCGAGGTACCGATACAGGTCGCCAGTCTGAACCGGGGCCAACACTGAGAGACTGATAATCAATCACAGCTATAGGCGATTTAGAAAACGCTAATTGCTACCCTCTTCTATTCATGCACTGATTGCTTAAAAATATAGTTTTAAGGGTTTTTTGTTTGTTTGCTTTCAACATTTTGCTCATTTACTATATTTTAATTAAGGTTTTTGTGCATTTCCCTAAAGTTGAGCAAAAGTTACCAGCAGTCAAAAACAGATTTAGTCTCAAACTAAACATTAAGAAAAGTGTCAGGATTTGTAAACTCACCAAACTGAAGAGCGGTGTCTCATGTGGACCTTTTTACCACTTGTGTCTTCTTGCAGCTCTTCTGGAGTTTGGCAGAACTACTAAAAGTTAGAAGTTATTTATACCCTTTCCCTGGAGCGTCATCGTGAGTCACATGACGGGGACTGATTGTAAGATGAGCCCTCTGTATATGGAACCCTTGAGGGAGAATCTTGTGTTTAAAAAAAATGAAGTAAAGTACATCTCTGAATATTCTTCACACCTCTGGAGGATTCTTATGAAACTACCACATGCTCATGAGTACTTTAGATCTTATGAAGAATTACATCACATCTCCAGAGTCCAGGAGAAAGTGGCCCCTGGGAGGGCGTAATGGAAAAATACTTATAGACTGCAACTGTTTAGAAGCAGCTGATGAAAAGTGAATTAATCCTGGAGTCACTGCTCACACTCTCTGCTGTCAAAGTCTATTAGAGTCTATATCTTATCGGACCACTCTATTTTTCCATCAATCTTCTGGACCATTCCGAGGCAAAAACTGTTTTCCATTTCCTTGCAAATGAGCCTGAGGTCTATGGATAAAATTTTAAAGATGTGTTTGAATAATGTAGGGACTTCATTTCCAACACATCTGTGCTGACAAATATTCTGAGAACTCTAGTCTGACAGTGGTCTTTTGAATCTCCAGCAGAAGTATCAGTGTAACAATAAAATAATCAAAAAATCCATCCCAAATAAAAGTTTATCAGTGCTGTTAGCATGACAGTCTTACAATCAGAAGTATTTTAGTGTCCTAGCTGTTAAAGGAGCCACTAACTGATTTCAATCTAGTGGTTCACCTCATGGAACTCATGGAAGTTCTGCTGCAGACTTTGTTCTGTTCTTCTGTTGTTGTTCTAGCATAATTTCCACCTGTTGGACCTGGTTTAAAATGAGATAATCAGAGAGGCTGAGAAGGAAAACCATTTTAGCCGATGATAGAGGGTTGAAATGTAAATGCACTTCAGAAGACCAACACATTTTCTGTCTGTTGTTTTAGATATCAAATGTTCTCTTCAAAATCCAGGAGTAACCTTAAACATATATGTAAATAAATAAATAAAAAGTTAATACTCAAGTGCAGTAACAGTTTTTATGTAGCAGAAGAAGACTATAAGTATAAAATATCAGTGTATTAGCAAAGCACTATTTTTACACCTTCAGCAGTTATTGCAGTATGCAGCAATAGAGCTGTTAGTTTGGAGTTTTGTATCTGATCATTTTGATAGTGTAACTCTAATACTGACTGGCTCTTTGGTCTCTTCTTTGGTCTCCACCAGCCACTTAAAGGAAATAGCTCTACTTTATGTATCATGTATGAAAGAGAGCCAAGAGCATTAGGTTATTATGAGTTGTTATAAGGCAGAGAAGCGCTGCAGATTCATGTGAGATTCCCAAGATATTTAAAAGCTGGGGTTGAAAATTAAAGGTTTTGATAAAATGCCAAAAATTGCAGTTTTTCAAGTGGTCACTTGAGGCCAGCTCTAAAAGCACGTTAATCTGCACAGAACGTGATGTTCAAATGGGCAACTTTATACGAGAAATAACCATGATTATGGCATGGAGCAAAGACTAGTTTTGAGTTCTACAGATATTTTAGCCATTTCATAACAACTGCTGGTAAAACACAGAACAATGGTACAGTTGAAAAACACCTTAGTTCTTCAACACAGCCTGAACTAACTTCAGCTTTCTGTAATTTATTTGAGTAATCAGCAGGAATAGTGTCAAGGCTTCTTGACAGACATCTTGATCCCAAGAGGATCCCACACTGGTTCAGTGATGCTGAGGTCCGGGCTCTGAGGAGGGCTGTACCGGCTGATAGTGTTCCACTCTGGGCTTTGGTATGCTTTTATTGCATTGGCAGTTTGGGATCATTCCCATGCTGAAGCCGTTGCCAGTCACTGAGTCACTCTTCCACTGACATCATTTCTAAAAAGATTTCAGCGCAGATTTATCACACTAAAGAGGCAGGTGCTCTCAGGCCCATTGTTAGATACTTGATGGATTTTTTCTATTGATAACATAACTTTCAGATACTTTTAACATCTTTTTTTAGACCTGTCACTTCATTTGTCCTCACTTTAACGGTTTTCTCAAACTTTTTCAGGACACACTGCACACCATGTAGCAATGTGTCAGATTTTTTTTTAGCTAACAGCTCTGGAAATTACCTTATTGGTGCAAGGTACAAGGACTGAACTGAAAATGATTGAAAAGCAGCCAATGTCCAACGAAAAAAGTTGAAAGGCCCTCAGAAAGCTGGAGAACTTTTGCTCAAGACCTTTTTTTTTTTTTTTAATAAATTCTAAGCACATCTGGCAAAACATGAAGAAATGGAGGGAGACTCTTTCGCATAGTAGAGTTCATTCTGCTTAACTCCCTTTCTGTAAAATTCTATTAAAATTACTATGTTCAAAGTAACAAAAATAAATAGGGCTCAGATAAAAGGCCTGACCCTCCAGAAAGCAAAGCTAACATAGATGTTAAAGATCATGAAGGTCCCCTTGCAGTTTTATCTTCCATGTGATGTGACTGACCTGCTGACTGTTTGTGTCATTTAATTTCAAGGGCGCCTTCATTTGTTTTAAAAACGTGGCATCCAAAGGAGATTTCACCAGACACAGCCAAGGATCAGTTTGCAAACACTCCAAAGTGACTCCTCAAAAATCCAATGACTGCTGAGCATTAATGGTTGAATTGAATTTAGTTCCAATTAATCATTAGCATTATTGAATCAGTGGAGGCTGATTTCACTCTGTAGCTGACGTTCAGGCAAAAATAAATGTCATCATTTCTCTGTTGTCTGGTGACACAGGCATCACCCCCACACCCAGTAAGGCTAATGTGCTCATTACAAAAGAATGATAGTGCTTAATACTTTCAATTTAATTAGTCAGACTTGGTGACCATAGCGGAAATAAAACGCACTTACAAGGAGACTAAAATAAATCTTTATTTACTTCATTGGAGAAGGCAAATTATGAATAAATAATTTTCATCACTAGGCTGGGCGATGTGTTACAGTGTTCAAACAGGCAAGCCAGTGAATCACAAATATTCATGTAGGTGGGCGTACAGCACATGCAG
The DNA here is from genome assembly GCF_965226115.1 of Aulonocara stuartgranti. Classification (NCBI taxonomy): domain Eukaryota; kingdom Metazoa; phylum Chordata; class Actinopteri; order Cichliformes; family Cichlidae; genus Aulonocara; species Aulonocara stuartgranti. Next base: position 33,708,582 of record NC_138950.1, on the reverse strand, counting down.
GAAGTAGTGTGGCTCACTGCCCCGTGTGCCCTTTTCACCAAATGCAATCATGGAAGACTTTGTTATATAATAATAAAAGAAGGAATAATAAAAATGACATATTCTTACACTTGCAACCTCGGTATAGAAAGACAACAACAGACAACAAAGCCCTACATAAAAGGTTTGGTCTAGTTCTCTAACGTGATTTTGGAATAAAGGTGGGAAGACACATGATGCCTCAACTAGTTCCCGTTCTAGCACACACTTTAAATTGCACCTGACAGGTTGATTATTTGGCAGGCTACTCAAGGTCCAGTGGCCCTGAGCTGCAAAATACACACAAAAACAAACACTTCACTTTAGGGAAAAGGTAGGCACAGTCTTTTAAGATTTTGAATGCTGGGTCCAAAGTCTCTCGCTAAATGTTGGTACTGTTCTTGTGTAAAATATAAACTGAGGGAATGAAAGAGGAGCCCTGAGGAGCCTAAGGGAATACTTTAACAAAGATATTCAAATGATGTACACGATATAGGCAAAGTAGAGGACCACATACACACCATGAAGCTCACAGTTTTTGTTCTGATGTTAATGCCACAGAAGGCTTAGGTTCCTGTCCTGCCTAAATGCTTCCACTCTGTAGTAATACCACTTACAGCTGATTCTGGAATATCTCGGCTGAACTCTTCAGAATGGCCCATTTTCCCACAGATGCTTGTAAAAGCAGACTGCGTGGCTAGGTGCTTGATTTTATCCAACTGTGCCAATGGGACAGAAAACATGTGAATTAAAACATGTAGAGGTGTTGCCCAAAATTATACAAGGCAACTATTCTAAGAGTAGAATAGAAAATAACCTAAAACAGCCCTACACTATCACTTCTGTTTCCATAAAGGGAAATATTGTGTTTGCACAACAGAGCCATCGCATCATCAGGTTAGCTCACGTGTATCTGGCGCATTCATCCAGTTGTGTCATTCACCAAGGCAGGTTCTCACTGCAGCAAAGGAGTGCAGCGAGTTACAAACCTGGTTTTTGATCATATAACTTCAGTTTAAACACAGCCGACACATTTGCTTCAGTGATGGAAATGTGTGAATAAGGAGGAACATCCGATCAGCCAAGATTGACAAAAAAGGCAAAAGGCTGTGAGGGTTGTGTACGTGAAGCTACACACTTGGCCATTCAAAAGACAACACGTATGACACAACTTTAAAGAGAATGACTGCAAGGTAGACAAAGTCAGACTTCCATAAATGTGCTTGTTCTCCAGCCCACACACACACACACACACACACTGATAAAGTTTTATTTAGATCCTCTCTGTAATCAACTGCCTTACTGGAGCAGATGCAATCTATTTTCATATTGCATTATGATTTATCAATACTACAATGATTACACAGTCATTTCATCTGTAATACAAGGAGTACCCACTGAAAAGTGTACTGTATCACTGTAGTGAATGTCTAAACATGCACTTTTGTTTCTTTTTCTTCAGTGTTTTAAAAGACCTATTAGTCACAATTTGGTAATTTTCTGAAACTAAAATCATTGTCGAAACATAAAAATCATCAGATCACATAACAGGATTTATCTTTGATTACCAACCTGTTTCATTGCACTCAAATGACTTTGTGCTTTTAGTTTCATAGTGTGCTGATGGGAGAGACGCCCCACGAGCGTGGGAGTCACAGTCTGACTGTGGGAGGGAGGCAAAATAAACCACTGACAGAACACTAAACAAGTTAAAGACAAGAAAAGAAAATTAACCATCTCCTGACCTGCAGGAAATTAGAAATTTGAAGTTAAAGTTTTAGAAGAAGATCAAAATGAACTGATTTTGACACATAATTCGAGACAGGTGAGTAAAAGGCACCGAGGCTACAAGCGACCTGAGCTTCTGCTGTGGCAACTCAGACAAGAGTTCAACAGACAACACCAGCTTACACATGCTCTGTTTCATAACTCACATCTGGAACAATAAAGTCCTCTGGAATAGGGTCACACACCTGGATGGAAAAAAAGGGCACAAGGGATGTTTTCTTACAAAGACCTTCTCAGCCCGTCTTTTGCAACAAATTCAAGTAAAATCTGCTTCCTCTGTAAAACTGGTTTATCTGTGTTTCTGTGAGGTCCTTGAAACCACAAGATTTAGCACAGATTTATGTTGCTGTGGCTCTTTCACTGCAGACTAAAGGATGGGAGTTGGGGGTGTGGGAGTGTTTCAGAGTTAAGTATTGTTCTGGTCTCAGGTCTGTGCTGGTCCTGGCTGTCATTTTCCACCATACATTCTCTCTATGTCATCCTGGTAATGTGTTTTCAGCTCCTTGCGTTTGAGCTTGAACGCATCAGTCACTAATCCTGTCTCAGGTGTCCACGGTTCTGGGCTCAGCCGGATCTTGCGGGGGATCTCAAAGCGTTCTAGCTGGGCTACAAAGGAAGAAGAAACATGAACTTGGTAAAACCTAGCTTGTGTCTGCAGCTCTGAGATGAAGCTTAACCCCTTCTCTGACTTTCTCACCTGCCAGTGCGGCCTCAGTAATGACCCTGAGGACGAGCTCCTCCACGGCTTTGCTGTTGCACAGCTCCTCCCATGACCCTCGGATACCGTACTGGTCAACCAGAGCCAACAGGTGCTTCTGATTGGGCACCACAAAGCCAATCACGTACGTCTCGTCACTGCAGAGCAGGAAGACGAGTCAAAGAGAAAGAAAAACAGAACAATTATTAGCTTAAACTGGTCTTCAGGATGTGGACGCTGGGCCGAATAAGGTAATGGAGCACCAGAGTGAGCAATCTTTGCAATCTTTTCGTCAGTGAGTGGCATATTTAGCCTTGTAAGGAGATGGAAAAACTACATGCTTGAGAGAGTGTGAACAGATTGCATGCTTCAAATCGCTTGACAAACAGCTGCACTGTGACCCAGAACTGAATAAATATTTCAGGCTGCAGAAACAGATCCAGGTTCTGAATCAGAAAAACAAAATGTTTTCGTGAATCTGTGGAAACACACAGAGCAGGAGGGCCTGCCACTTTTAGGGTACAAAATGAAGGTTTTTATTCCTACCGAATAATGAAAAACAGATTTGTTGTTATCTGAGCTTAATTCACTCTGCCTGTTTGTTATCTCGTGCAGGGCAGATACATGGAGCTTAATCAGAAAAATATTGCACCGCAGATCACCAGACAACCAAAACTTTAATAAATGGTCCATTCATCTTCTTCTGCTTGTCATTTGCTAGTTATTCGTCCATCACATAGCTAACACAGATATTCATGCTCACCCTTATACCTTACAACCAATTTAGAGCCTTTAGGCCACAGATGTGGGCCTGTGGGTGTCCTGTGGACTGCAGCTTCAGCAGAATGGATTTTTTTTTTTGGTACATCTGCTGTTAATGAATAAGACTGAGACATGGTAACAACTTTGGCTATTTTTTGTGTTCCCTCAAGCCATTCCTGAGCAAATTGCATCCTGCTGGGTGGGACTGCTGTCATTGGGGAGTGCCTTTGGCATGAAGGGTTTGCTTTGACAGCCTCAGTTTGTTAAGGTGGGTCGATATGTCAAAGTAACATTCATACAGATGAGGACACAATTATTACCCACCAATTAAATTTAAAGTTTTTGTCAGAATTTAGTGTTGTTGTTGTTTTTTAAACAGAGCAAAACATTTTTAATGTAACATTTCTTAGCATACCAGTTTTCTTTATAACATGTCAATTATTTCTGTTTGCACACAATAACAGACTCATTTAAGAAAAAACAAAAATGACCAATTATTATTAAATTAGTATCAATAAAGTTGTTATTATTATTATTATTAGTGCCCTGAACCCTTTTTTGAACCACAGAACAAACTAGTGCTGTGCAATGATGTGCTTAAACTTTTAATGCTAAAAGAAAAAACTTCTGCAGAAAGACAGACTGAAATATGCTAAGGAAACCTGCATACTAGAAGCACGTCCTTTGGTCAGATGAAGTGAAAGTAAAGCTCTTTGGCCACAGAGATGCTGCTTATATTTAGAGAAAGAAGGGAGAGGCGTACGAATCTGGAGGGGCTTGAGAGATTCTCCAAAGAAGAATGGGCTGGGATTGTTCAGGACACGAGTTTGACTTACTGAAAACTACAACAAAAGACTGCAGGCTATTATATAGCATAAAGAACACATAATTAACTATTAGCATCAATAATTTTGACCTTGGTAGTTTTTGTAAAATAATTTTGCTTGTAAGCACACAAAATAAAACCAGGATGTTTGGAAAGGCTGCGTAAGAAATTCCTTGTTCTTCTAACTGGAACTTGGGAAATACTCTTTTAAAAAAAGAAACTTTCATAGAGGAACTAATAATTCTGTCCTCATCTGTATCTGTGCCAGAGGGTCCTGAGAGTGGTTGTTCTTGATGATGTGAGTCGGGCTGTGAGCTGGAAAGCTGCGGCTGACTGAGGGTGTTTATAGCAGCAACTGGAGTTAATGAAAAGATGCTGTTGTTGTTAGTGTGTGTAGCTGGGAGTTGCAAAGCTTCAGCCAAGCAGTGTGTAAACAGCAACCGTGCGAGTTAATAAAAAGTTAATGCTGAAAAGCATGAAAATGTCATTAGGTCTGCCGTGGTATGTTCACAATTATAGATTATGGAAAGAAGCTAATGCGAGAGGTCTATTTTATAATTAAAAGTCAAACCAATACGACGATCTAAAAGAACAGGATCCACAGAGATAATAAAGGTTTCAGTGGATCTGTAAACTACTCTTATGAATATTTCACTGCCCCACTCCTCACACACCTGTTGGCATAGGCACAGATGTTATCGATCAGAGGGCAGTTCTTCAGCATGGCCTCCACCTTTCCCAGGGAAACGTACTCTCCTGCCTGCAGCTTCACCAAGTCTTTCTTACGATCTGGAAACACAGCAAAGGGAGCAGCCTGTAAAAAGTGTGTATGTCCATGCATATATGTGGATATATCTTAAAAAGAAAGGAGGAAGTGAGATAGAAGGATGCATTTTCTACTCAGCTGTGTGCATCTGAACAAAATGAACATCTTGCATCTGAACATCTTGATAAAAGAGGAAAGTAGGGGGCTGGGGCTGGCTCACTGAAGTAAACAGAAACGTGAAATCATACTAGGATGCGAAGTAAAATGTGATTTGTTAAAAGCTTTTCTGACACACTAAAAAATGGCAAGTGGAGATGAAAGGTTGTCTGGAACAAGACCAAGCATGAGAGTCACAACATGGGCAACAGCATGAGAATGTGAGCTTCAGACTTAGTGACGATAAAAACCAGGATAAGACCTTCTCGTTCTACACACTCCACCCACACACACACCTCCTCATGCCTCCTCACCAATGATCTTGAGACAGCCGTCTTCCTGAAACTCTCCAATGTCGCCTGTACTGAACCAACGCTGGCCGTTCTCGTCTACAAAGAAGTCCTCTTGGTTTTTCGCATCCTTCTTGTAGTATCCCATCGTTACGTTGGGCCCACCAATGAGAATCTCTCCCCTGGGATAAGGCTTGTCAGTGCTACGGTACCCACCTAAAAGCATCAGCAGATTAGAAATGAAAAAACATTTATTGGACTGAATCTGCTACATCATAACACTGCTGAGAAACAAAAACCCCCCAAAAATCAGATGGTATGTTTATTTAAAATTCTATTTTTACTCTGCAAGGAATAAACTCAACTCGATAAGTATCAAAACTTCAACAGAGTGCAATGAAAGTGAGTTATGATTCCTTACGTAAAAAGTGGAGAGACCAGTGCTGTCCTTACAAGGTTACAGAGCAATGCTCAAAGTCCCACCAGGCAGGGAAATGTGAAAGAAAGTGTTGGATCAAGTGCGTATGTGTGTAAAAGATGACCCATAAAGAAACAAAACATGCAGACTGATGTTTTTTTGAATATGAATGCAAATGACTGTGTTTATACCATCATAAAATGTGTGTGTATATGTGCGTAGTGCCTCTCCCAGTCTCACTCACCCTCCACCCAGTCTTTAAGCTTGATCTCACAGCACACCAGTGGTCCTCCCACTCTCCCAGTGCTGTAATCCCACACTAGAACAGACAACACACATAGACACACGCACATATCAGGGAGCACACTAGCATCTAGGCACAACATTTATTGCCATAGCAACACGACCTGACTTGCTCCCTCGCCATGGAAACCCCATCCCTAAGGAGTGTTCGCAACTCAGTGTTTTCCTGACTCAGATGACCACAGTGGATTTGATGGGTCTGTTGGTCTGGTCTGCCTGGGAAAGGCTGATAGGGTTTCTTACATTTCGCAAATGCTTTGGCAGTGGAACAGATAGATTAATTCATATCTGATTATTGGGACAGACATTGGCACCGTAGTTATGTGAAACATTCTTGGTCTTCATGTTTATGAGGGAATGGAGACTATCACTCTTTCTTCTGTTTTCTTTTACAAAACTCATAAAATTTCATATTCATTTCTTTTTCTCTTTCCTTTTTTTTTAAAAAACTTGATAGGGTCTCAGTGTAGCGTGACTTATTGCTAATGTTGATTTTTCCACACCACTCTGCTGAAAACAGATAATATACTCCCTTTTTTTGTTTACTGCAACCCACGCACTGTATATCTACTAATTATTTTCCTCTTATCCATTTTCCCATCCTGGCTATAAGGCCTCTGTCCCTCTTTGTGTTCTCCCCCTGTTTTTATCTCTGCTTTCAGGCTGTCGAAGTTGACGGGAATTTCATGGGGAAAAACCACAAAATAGGAGGGTGCCAGGATTTGATTGGAAAAATATGGGAAAATTGAGAAAAAACTGGTAGTAAGTATATTTTTATGTTACGTGCCTGGGCTCTATAGATGTAAATTAGCAGCTTTACTAAAGCCCAGCATGTTTACATCTTATATATATTCACATTGATATCCAGTAATATGGAATGTCCCTGTTAAATAAACAAATAAACACAACAAGCTAGCAATTTTGCCTGAAAAAATGTGATTTGTGAAATTCTAAGGATGCCTAAAATATTGGCAATATCCCATTTTTATTCTTACATATCATGATAAAATCAGCAATAAAGTGTAATACTGTACATAAACAGTGTCTGTCCCTCTGTTTGTCTGTCTTCCACTGCACACAGACTAAGCATAACGTAACAGTGGTTTGGAGTGTCGCTTCCAGCTGTTTATGAAGCGGGGGTCCTGTCTGTGACTTTATTAAATGCCCTGCAGATTTACAGGGTAACCTGCAGTAGCGCTGCCCATTTCGGTATCCATAAAGCACAATAGTAAAATGTGACCTTAAAATTATTTCTCCCTCTATGTTCACTAAAGGAGGTCTGTAGCTTTAGCTATGCTGAGATTTTTAGGTACACCTAGCAGTAGCTACTACAGTCTACTACCATTGTAGTGAGGCATTTCCCTTGTTTAGTCTAGCCTCGTTTATAAAAATAGGGTCAGCAGAATAATAGGCACAACTGTGAGTGTGTCACAATGATACCAATACACTTGGTGATCATACAGCTGAATCAAAGCATGTGTAAAACAGTTAAAAAAAACAGGACTGTACTGGACTGAATTAGTTAAACTGGTTGAAGCTAATAAACTCACAAGTGAGTGTATTTTTTTCATTTGCACAAGACAGATGGGAACTGTGATCTGACTGATTGTTGCCAAATAGGATACAGGAATTTTACACTGAATGTGTTCAGCTCACATTAAAAATACTGATGACCGGCAGTGCTAACACTCAGACTCTGAGTAGCTACACCTGTGGTATGAATATTAAAGTCCTTGGTTATTTTCAGAAAACTTGACCTCTGACCTTGACATGGGTTGAGGTCACAGAGATTTGAACTCATCTGAGATTTTTAACAGATGCACCTTTGGTATAAGCTAGAAAAATTACATCCGCTCACTCTCGATTGATCAATTTTCATATTCATCAACTTGGGTGTCCATCCCATCCGCTCACTAGGTGGGGTGATGACAATACATCATCAGCCTTTTAGGGCTGAGGGGTAAAAATTAATGACATAAAATGTTTTCGTTTTTCTAATTTGTGAGTGGTTTGAAATTTTACACATTTCAAACTAAAATAATTTCACACATTACAAATCTTACAGTAGGCATGCCTACTGTAAGATTTCCATTCATGCTCACACTCGCTAATGGTTCCAGCTCCACAGGTCTCCGTCAGGCCGTATCCTTGACCCACTGGGCAGCAGAAACACACATTCATGAAACGCTGCGTGGCTGCTGAGAGTGGCGCTCCACCTGAAAGCAACACCCGTGTCCGTCCTCCTAGCAGAGAGCGGACTTTCCTGAACACCAGTCTGGATGAACAAAGGAGGAAATACATGAAGAAATTATGACTTTTAAATATTCCTTGAGAGTCCAAGCTGCAAATGCAACAGTAATTGGTGATATAAGTCTCCATACCTGTCACACAGTGGTGTGCTGTATCCTTTGGCGAGCTGCTCCAGTTTGTAGTTGTATGCCAGAATGAAGAGTGTTCGCTGAACACAGTTCATCTCCTCGACCTTTGTCATCACGTTCTTATAGATACGGTCCATGATCTCCTGAAGTCAGGAGGCGGGACAGGGTGAAAAGAAAAAGAGCATTATTATGTAAAAGGTAACAATAAGAGCAACAGTTAAGACTGATACAGATACAGAGAAAAGACTAAAATGATGGTTAAGAAATGTAATTTTTATAGTTAATCTATAAGTGAACTTACAGCTGTGGTGATTATTAAAGGTGATTATACTGGAGTCAGAGCAATGAAGAGTAGTATGTATCTGAACTCTGGCACGAAGCAGAACTTGAGCAATGCTGGATTTTAGAGACCAGTGCAAGTTTATATGGTGCAAAAAGATCGCAATATAAATATCTAAGCCAATATTTTTTTTCTTAGAAACATTTGGTAAATAAATCAATGAGAGTTTATTAAAGTTTTTTTGAAAGCACGGAAAAGAATCCAGCCATTGTAAGTTGGAGCACACTCTGCTGGACAGACTATGCGATGACACCGGTTCTAATGTTACCCTAAGCATGTTTTTTCAGCATCAATGTGCAGAAATGTTTGACATCTAAACCAACATATACACTGATAGCAATATCCCTGTCACAGGACGACAATAGGAGTTAACCTTCATGTTGGGTGGGCTTAGACATATGGTCCCTGCTTTGGAGGTTTTTAAAAAAGACTAAACACTAATGTGTTCAAAACCCCCAAATCACATATTTAAGAAACTTTATAAAACAAAAGAAAAGATCAACACAAGCACACATGCACGTGTGCTCTTCAATTCTGGTTTCATAACTATAAGGCTCCCCAATGGATATCTAATGTGTTTCTAATTTCTATGTGACCTACAAAACTAAAAAAACAAACAAAACAAAAGCAAACCAGAAGAAGGAATCTCTCTTTGGAATAAACAAAACCATGTGGTAAACCCACTACTAACTGTGGCCCTAAACATTAGATTGTTTTTTTTATATTTATTTTTTGACATTTAGCCTTTGTTGGATAGGAAGGTAGGGGGACGACACACAGGATTGGAGCAGACTCAAACCCAGGCCCCTGCAGTGGCAGCAGCTCAACCAGGTGAGCTAAAGCAGCTCCTTCTGAGCTCCTTTGTTTAAAGTATAACAATATGCCAGATAAGCGACAAAGCAAAACATTTAGGACTTCCTTGGAACAGCTTTCACTGATACATTACAGGAGAATTATCACCAGAATGAGCATCTGTATTCATCTCTATTCTGATTAACACTAAGTTTCAGCTGAAGTACTTTCTGAGCACCAAACAACAGACAGACTTAGAAATGAGCTGGTGAACATTAAGCAGCAGAGGATGCAGATATTTTTCCACAGGAGTCCAAGAACAGACTAAAAAAAAGGAAGTATCACATTTCAATCTGCCTGGTGGCCAGAAACTTGGAGGTCCTAGTGAATGCACATGTTTCTCTGTTAATACTGGGTAACTAAGCCACTGTCAGTCATATCAGCTCAAACTATCTTCTTTCCAATGCCCAAAATGCCTTAGCCCAACATTCACAACAAATATCTTCTTTGCTAAAAATGGGCTGAAGTGGTACTAGGAACATGACGGTACAAGGAAGAGCAATGTCAATCATGGGAAGTGGTATCAATTTGTATTACCAAAGGGACTGTGGTGCAGAGAACAGAAACCCACAGATCAAGAGCACTTCATCATCTACATCAGTGTCGACAAAAGGCTGGACATGGTGAAATGGGGAAAGGGCACAAACAAACCCCCCTCCCACCAAAAAAACAATAAAAACCAGCTGGTCCTGTTGGGTTTGTGCATGTGTGTGTACGTGTGTGCATGAAGCAGTGAGAGAGGAAGTCGACACAGGATCCATGCAGCCGCCTGCTGTCATATCACAGCAAACAATTTGTATGTGTGTGCGTGTCGTGGGGATAACCACATGGGGCTTTCTCACGTTCTGTTTACAGCTGTGAATGGTTCCAGAAACTGGGGCCCTCTGGCCTTTACACTACGACCACTGGGAGATGGGGGTGGGGTGGGGGGGGGGGGGGGTGTCTCCATGTGAGTGAGAGGGAGAGAAGAGTGCATCCTGTATTGAATACAACTAGCTTGTTAGATGACATTCATTTTCAGGCGTCTTCAGTATTGGCAATGGTCACAGTCAAACAACAAGATATGGGAAAACAAAATCCTGAATGGAGGAAAAGTACCGAGACTATCACTTTATCAATGTGTCTGCAGTCTGTTGACTTTTGAACAACTGGTAGGTTAGCAAATGTAACTTTTCATCCTAATAATACAGTTAAAACAATTTACATGTAAATACAGTGTGAACTTGGGCATCAAACTGGTAAAGTTTTTAAAAAAAGGATAAGAACTTTGAGGCCACAATGTACACAGATTTGCTCATTATGGAATGTCATATTAATTTGGAGCTTTTAATGCTTTCTTTTTTTTCTGTTCTTTTTCCAGACATCTTTAATGAGGCAAAGAAAAGAAAAAAGGAATTGGCTGCATAAGTTTGAATTTCTCTTGGTTTTTCTCAAATTCTCTACACGGAATCAAAAGATTGCATAGATTGCTGTCCATGTATGATTGTAACAGGCAGTTTCTCTTTGCCAGCATAAAATTAATTTATTTCACAACACTCTTTCACTCACGCATTTCCGTCTGGGATTAATAAAGTTCTGATTCTGATTAGATGCCTTCTGGAGAGACGTTTTATGGTGAGACAAGATAAAGACTTGGCTATGTGGCCACAATGATAAGAGATATGTGGAGGGGTAAAGGGTTTTCAGTGAGAAGCTCAACTTCTGAAAAACAACCCCACACCATAATCGCCCTTCCACCAAACTTGTACACTTTACCGTTCTCCTGGCAACCACCAAAACCAGACTCGTTCATTGGATTGAGAGACCGAGAGGCATAATTCATCACTCCAGACAACAGTGGTGGCGTGCTTTACACCACTGCATCCAACTCTTTGCATTGTAATTGGTGATATAAGACTTGCAGGCAGCAGCTCAGACATTAAAACCCATTCCATGAAGCTCTCTACACACCGTTCTTGAGGTAATTAGGAAACCACATGAAGTTTGAAGGTTTGTTGCTAACATCGCTCTGTGATTTTACTTGGCCTACCACTTCATGGCTGAGTGATTCTTGATACCAGTTGCTTCCACTTTGTTATTAACCCACTGCACAAAGTGATGTTGGAGTGACATCTTTTATAAGTCATTTTTGGACCTCCAATTTTGGCCCACTGAAGGGGCTGTTTTGTAACACCAGGCATTCACAATGAAACAGGATACTTGATACTTAATGCAAATGCTCTTTTAAACTTATAAAACACACTGTTTCATAAGTTTAAGAGCAAAAGGAATTTAAACATTTTCTAAATACTCTAACCATTACTATTTTACATAGATTTCAACATATTTAATATTTCAACACATTTCAATAAATGACAGTTTTAACCTGGTTACAAACAAATGAGTTGATTAACTAAAATACTATCTATATTGGGACCGACAGACCCAATATAGACATGATCACACATCCACCAATCAGTGTTTAGCGGGAACACCTACAGCTGACTGTCGAACATTTAGTAGCAAGAAAATGTCACAACTGGACTTGTTACACAGGTGGTATCCTATCACTGTACCACGCTGGACTTGACTGAGCTCCTGAGAGCGAGCTGTTCTTTCACAAATGTTTGTAGAAGCAGTCTGCATGTAGAAGTGCTTGATTTTATTTACCTGTGACTAGAATATCTGAATTCAATGATTTGGATGTGTGAGTGAAGACATTTGGCAACATGTTGTACAAGTTTCCATCCTAGAAAAAGAGCAATGAAGAAATAATTAAAAGCCCCCAAATTACCACGACCTTTATGCCCATGTTGGGTGGATGTAAACCTCTGACCACAACTGTATGTGTCCACTTCTATTGACTACTTGAAGAAATAACATTTATCATACTATGGCTGTAGATATAGCTGTTATAGCTTTCTGAATTGAAGCATGGATTGGACTTTAAAGTATTCCAAAAATACTACAGCCTCCAAAACACAATTTCAGTATATGAATTTTGTAGAATGTCCCGGGAAGAGACACGTATCCTTTTGGAGTTGTGTCAGGATGAGCATCAAGCATAAAACTCTTCCAAATCAAGCATGTGGCGCTACCCGCTGTGACAACTTGTGAATAAGGACGTGGTTGTAGAATGGGGGAAAATTAAGATACTGCAAGCTGGAAAATGCAAACTAAAAGACACTTTAACAGTAAAATATAATATAATTAAGACTTCTTTTGGACCTGTAGACACCCTGTTTCTCCAACACGACTGAACAGAGTGCTAAATTTTGTTGAGTATTTGTATGAATATCTCTCTGCAGCAAAGCACAATAAAACTACAACCAGAAGAACCTTCAAAAGCGTGAACACTTGGATTCGTTTGAAGTCATGTTTCAGGCCACAGTCTGAATTTTAGTCCATCATATACCATCATTTTTTCCCCCTTTTAATAATAATCACTTCATACACATCATACATCTACCAAGTAGCTACTAAATGTGGTTTTTGGTTTAGAGCAAATGGGGGTGGGGGGTAGGTTTTTGGACTCTTTCACTTAAAACAGCCATCTGCAGCATTTCTACCAAACCAAAAGTTGAGTGTTGTAAAAGGAAAGTGAAAAGACTGAAACAAACAACTTGTAGCTACAAATGACCTAATTTCACATTAAAGTTTTTTGCATTAACTGTGTAAAATGTTAAAAATGTCCACGTGATTAGAGCAGCTTAAATTCTGACATATTCTGACTACCTTGGGGTGTTCTTTAATAAACAAACTGTAAAAAAAATTTAAGCAAAGCCCATCTCGGAGTCCTTACTGCTGAAATGGATTAATTAGTAAAATTTACTTCAAAGACAAGCTGCACTAGGTAACCACAAATATTCAACTTAGACCCCTGGGAATCAAACATTGTCTGGTGATTAAATGCAGCATTGACCATTGGTAGGATGTATTTACGTCAGACCAAGATCCAGCAGATCCAAGACTGCTGGACTCTATCACTGCTATTCCATGAGTAAACCTTGTGCACAGGCCTCAAACGCAAGCCAGCAGCATTGTTTGACATACAGACTCAAGTCGAGTGAGTCAGTGAGTGATACTGTTATTGTTAATGGTAATGGTTCTCTAACACTATGCTGGACAGTGCATTAAGCCATACCGGGACCGCTGCCATCAGAGTGGGCTGGAGCATACTGGTGTCTCCTTTGCTTCCTTTCTTGATCTTTGTTGACTTAGGGTGGGAGAAAGAAACATCAATTGATAATTTAAATTATTACATTTGTAATTAGCTGTTACCTCATTTTTGGGGTTTGTTTTGCACATATTCGGACTGAAATGATGTCTAAAAATCTACTAGATCCAGCTATATACTGTCATGAAAAAGTAAAAGTATCCCCTCTGTCCACTTTAAGGTTGTTTTTGTATCAGTACATAACAGAAAAATAATCTGATGCTTAGCGGGATCTAAAATTATTTAAATACAACCTCAGATGAATATGTTATATTGGTTCATTATTTATTTAACAAAAAGTATGCCCCTGCTGTTTCCACAGGAATTCAGAGGGTAAATAGCAAGCATGTCCTGCAAATCAAACACATGCTTAGAACTGATCATCTGCAAGTGTGAGCACCTCTATAAAACCAGAAGTTTTGGTAGTTTGCTGGTCTCGAGTATCCACATGAGTGTTGACAGATGCAGTGGAGGAAAGACATCAGAAATGATCTTAGAAGAGTAATTGTTGGTGCTCATCAGTCTGAGAAGGGTTATCAGGTCATCTCCAAACTATTTGAAGTCCATCATTCTGCAGCGAGAAAGATTATTCACAAGTGGAAAACATTCAAGACAGCTGTCCATCTTCCCAGGAGTGGACGTCCCAGCAAATTCACCCCAAGGTCAGACAGAGCAATCCTCAGAGAAACTGCAAAAAACCCAAGAGCTAAATCTCAGACTCTACAGGCCTTTAACCCTTAAACTTCAGGTCAGTATAATTAGAAAGAGAAGTATTTTTTATTTGGAAGGGTTGTCAGGAGAAAGCCTCGCAACTAAACTTCCGCAACAATGTCCTTTGGACAGATGAGACCAAAGTGGAGATGTCTGGCCATACACAGCACAATCACCTTATATTAACTTTATACCAACTGTATAAGGCTTCATGATTTGGGCTTGTTTTTAAGCCACATGACCTGGGCACTCCTTGGATACCAAAGTATTCTACAGCCCTGTGTGAGGCCATCTGTTCTACAATTAAAGCGTGGCTGAAATTGGATCATGCAAAAGGATAATGATCCTAATTTCAGCAGCAAATCTACAAAAAATGGCTGAAAAGAGAAAGAAATCAAGGTGCTGCATTGGTCCAGTCAAAGTCCAGACCTCAGCCTGACTGAAATGCTATGGCTAAGAGACCGGCGCATAAAGGTATCACAAACCTCAATGAACTGAAGCACGACTGTAAAGAAGAGTGGGCCGAAATTCCTCCACAATGATGTGAGAGACTGATAAAGTCATACAGGATGTTACTGTTTCTAAACGAGGTTCTACAAGCTGCTGAATCATGATGTATCCTTAGTTTTTCACACAATGCTTCTACATGTTGGCTTAGTTTTTTTTGTTGAATGAATAATGAGACAGTGTAATATGTCGTGTGTTCTTATTCATCTGATGTGGTGTTTAAATAGTTTCAGAACATGGTAAAGATGTCCTGATATATAAAATCATAGAACAAACAAAGGGTGTACTTTCTTTTTTCACCACAATATATTGAATATAAGATACATGAAAGTCAACCCTAAAACCAGAATGCACTTCAGATGATACAGATGAGAGGTTTTACCTGGTCAGCAAGAGTCTGAGGCGATGAATAGCCAATCCTACAGCCATGAGACACACATACGAGCTCTGCACTGAGCTCCAGTACATGGGCAAGAGGCAGGTAGCCGATGTAGGTGTCTTCTTCACTAAAAACACACGCAGACTTCAAAACCCCCGATTTGATGTGGGCTATTAAATGTTTGAGACTACCACGGACATGAAGGTCTTAGGGTCATCCCATCTCCAGTCAGACAATTTCTAGAAGGCTTCCTGCTTCACCTTTCCCAATTTGCGTAAAAACTTTACCTTTATATATAAAACACTTTTTAAGATATATATGCATATATTTTTTATTTTTTGTATTGTTCAAACATTGCCACAGATTTCAATGTGCAAGGCAAACTGCATGAAAGTGGGTCAATGGTGTTTGGAAAAAATAATTATTTGAAAAGGTATTTGCTAAAAAAAACTGAAATTAACAGCAATCATTACAGTCTGTATATTCAATTCGAATTTGGTTGGTTGATTTGAGACAGAATGACCCTTTAGTGAAATTAATCAGTCGTTTATTTCATCAAGCTGAATCAGTACTAAGACAAACTATTGCAAGTTATACATTAGTCATATTTTCAAGATATATACTGTTTATGAGCTACATTTCCTTTGAGTTCACCTACTGAAAACATATTCATCTCAACTCAAGTAACAACCAAATTTTGGGGAAATTTCCATTTTAGTGAACATGTTGTACATTCAAGCCATGAATGAGGGGGAGATTTACATAGCCGTGTTACTTAATCCACAAAGGAAAGCCAACATTTTCATAAGATCGACTGAGACTGTCACAACTAAACCCCTTTAACCTCCATCCATCTCACCCTGACTCCTTTTCTCCCACATTGTTCCTCTACTCATACTAAACTCCCTCCCTTTTCTGTTTCCTCTCACTCCCATCTTAATCCCCGGAGACGGGTCAGTTTCTCTTTTAATATAAGCAATTGAGCTGCATGATGATACCAGCTGAACAAGCATATTTCCCATAATGTTAGTTAAAATATTCCTTTGAAACATGCAGAAGAGAGAAATTTGAACATTGACCTCAGCTTAGTTTTGATTACAGTGTTTTGATTACAGTTTTGATTATATTTCTTCTGCTTCCAGTAATCCAGTGCATCACACTCTTCTGTTAATGAACAAACCTAAATGGCATGTTCTAATCTGTATGTTTGCTGGCTGGTGATTCTGCTTGGACGTGTAGCAGAGGAGATAAGCTGCTTTGGAAAGTGAATTTCCCTGCAAAACTGCCTCCATATTTTACAAACAGATGAGTCAAAAATCATTACATTTAAAACCCAAAACTATTAGACCATATCCCGGGGTGTGGTATAATAAGCACGTTTGAGGTCTTTACCACAGGTTGGGAATCCTCTCGGCCATTCCTGTAATCCCAGCGATGATGTTGCTGTGGGAGATCATAACGCCCTTTGGAATGCCTGTGGATCCGCTGGTGTACATGATGACTGCAATGTCCGAGGGCAGCGGGGTCTTGCGCTCACGTGTTGCTGGAATGTCAACAGAGAAAGGTGGTGGCAGAACTGGATTAATGGTTTATAGCACAAAAATGAACCAATTTTTAAACAATCCCCAGAAACACGGTTCATTTGTTGTGTGTGTGCTGGCTAAAAAAAAAGTCTTTTTGTATGTAGGAAAAACCCCATGACTTAAGGGTCAAACACACAGAAATGTTAAATGGTTATCTCAGAAATTAAATAACCTAATTTCAACTAATCAGGTAACACATCTGGCACAATGCAGAGTTTAAATAAGTGCGTTCGCCAAAAACACCATTTGCACGTGTTGATCTTTTCTCTTTCTCATGTCGTTTGCTGCTGTCTGTCCTTTCTTATCTATTCTCTTCTCCCTCCTTACACTCTTCCTTATGCTCGGTTGTTCCTCTTTAATCATGGTTGCCCCTTTTTTTTTTAAACTATTTGAGCTGTGCCCATTTGATGACAAGTATGTTAACAGTATGGTGTGTGCAGACTTTAAAAACTGTGTGTAGGTCCAAATCTTCTTTCAGGCCAACATATTTGCGTGAGAATGATTCTCTAGCTGTCACGTGGCGTGCACAAGGCTGAGGGTGAATGTAGGCATAAATTTTAGATTTTCGAGTATCGGTCCTCAAAAAAACGTCGCTGAGTAACAGATGTTACACATCAGCTAGTCAAGTATTTATGATCATCTTGATGATTTGACACCAGATGCGATTAGCACTGGCTAAGACAAACACTGTACGGTTATATATTATAGTGACCTGTCAATCACAGTGCTGACCTGCCCAAAGAAACCAGGCTTCTTCTTTTTTTTTAATCATTTTTTGAATACAGAAACATCATTCTGTATTCAATATGATTTAAAACTAGTGATTGAATCTGTGAAATGATTAGGAAATGATTTGATGAGGACATAAAGGAATTAAGAAGTAGGATAATTTTCCATAAACTATAGAACTTCCTGGTTTCCAACTTTTACCAAGAACTGTACAACTGCATGTGTTTTACTGGCTACTGCAAAGAGTTGGTATATTCCTTGACATTGCACTGTAGCAAAAGTTGTGCATGACTTTTTTTATGCATTCAGCACAGTCAGGCTGAATGCGGCCTAACACAGCTTCCCTTTCCACCCATGATTTCAGTTGCAGTCTGTTTTCATCACTGCCTCCCAGCAGGTAAGGTTAACAATCAAAACATGTGATCAAGTACAAGAAAAGCTGCTGTGAATGTTTCTTTACATCAAAGAACACAGCAGATAAAGGCAGTGAAAAGGACATTCGCATGTCTAGACAGCAGAGCACAATATGATGAATCTCTTGCCTTCTGATCCCTCTCTTGGACTCCTACGGTCTGAATAAATAAGTAAAGAGCAAGTCAGTTTCCAGCGGGAACAGAACCAGTTGGGAAACAAGAGATTGGTTTTTGTTTTTCGCTTTCTGCCAAGAACAAAAACAGATCTAAGAGGCTCAAGCTCAGCAGGCACTGACAAACCAAAGGATGAAGTAAAGTGCATCATAGTCACAAGGGCAGACATCGCTTCTCTCCCTCCAGAGACGTGGATATGAGGCGTGTGCACTCCGAAAGCTGATGTCATGTGAAGTTAATAGCGCCATGTGTAAACATGACCCTCGCCTATATCCCAGCGCTCTATCCTCCCTTCCTACTTCCTTCTCCCTTTATCTGCACATGACTCTACCAGCTAGACATGTTTTGGGTCAGTCAGTTCAAGGGGCCTCAATAAAAAGTGAAGATGGGTGATGGCCTCTTCCTTATCTGTGCGCTAACTGAGCATGCACGGTATCAACCTTAATCTGACATAGATGTTAGCACTTCCTTCTTCACATGACCTAATGGGCCAGATACCAATCTGCCCCCACTCCATGCCCCCAAGAAACAAGCCCTGACTATTTCATTTACTTGAGAGGAAGAGATGGCTACGTCAAAAAGCCTGGCAGATTAAAACACATGTGCTGTGAACGGTAGTGTTTTAGGACCTCTTAGTTGGAAAGGTGCTTCTCTTCAAGGCGCTCTGCTGTTTGTTTGTTTTTTTGTCTTTTATAAGTTATAACAGCACTGCCTGATAATAGATTTGTTTAATTTGCTTTTATTCACTTTAAGCTTGTAACAAGTGTGTTGTAGGTTGCTTCTGCTGCCCCCAAGTGGCCAACTGTCATTTTATTAGTTGATGATGTTGATGAATACACTTTTAAAAGAAAAATAATTCAATGTGTATATATAACTGAATAAACGAAATAGACATTCGGTTTTGAAAATCTGTATCCATGGGAAAACAGAAGCACTGCAAGCTGCTGTCTGTGTCCCAAGTGGCACAGGGAGGAATGTAAAGTTTGGTTTCCACCAGAAATGCTGCCAGATCCATTAACAGAGCGCTGCTTAGTCACAGAAACCACACTAGCAAAGTTAGGACAGCTGTGTGGTGTAGGTGTAGCTCTCTTTTGACTTGAGCTTGACTGTAACCTCAGAGGAAAACAAAAATGAAGCGGCAGTTCTGCAGTTCTTCTAGTCAGGCTGCATCCAAAAGAGAGTCAGTCCCTGTATGCCCGCGTGTTAAAAAACTAACTGTAATAAAAAGTATGTTTAGAGCCTGATACTGAAGTGTAAGGATAGTTTCCTCTTCAAAACAGCCACATGAGTGGTGGATGCTTGGACTGTCAGGTGCGGACAGTGGCAGCTACACCTGACTGATCTCTGCTAGGCCTCATGAACACTGATTGAAGTCACTGAACTGGACCCTTCAGCTGTGTTTGTGCTGCTGGAGCCTTTTGGAGCTTTTACAGTGGAATTATCTGACAAATAATATGGTGTGTTGTGTGCTGCTGACCATTCAGCTTAACAGTGAGATCAGGGCAGTGGCTAAATCAAGCTTTTTCCAATTGAGGCAGCTGGCCAAAACAAAGCCGACTGTTTCCAGGCTGATTCTGAAACCATTGTAGCCTCACTCCACTGTCTGCCCTAACATTTTAGGATTCATTTTAAATGTCTTTTCTTCCCTTTTAAAGGCCTCATTGGTCTTGCCCTTCCGCAACTCTCTGAGCTCCTGCATTCTTTTGCACCCACCCGTTTTCATCTGATGAACTGCTCTTGAGTGTGCTTAAAACTGTTGTGGCTCCCAGAATGTGGAATGATCTGCCTTTGCACATTAGGCCGGCCTCTGTCTGATTTTTAAAGCTCTTCTTTCAATCTCTTCTTCTCTTCAGTGACACCTTATGAAACTTTATGACTTGTATTTTATTTGATTTAGTGTATGACTGTTGTTCTTCTCATATTTTGCGTCTTTTATTTATTTCAGTTAAAAAATATTCACACCGTACTTCTAAAGGCTTTTAAGAGGGTTTTTTGTCAAACTATAGTTAAGGCCACAATTTCAGATCAAAATGCCTCCTTAGAGCTCCAAAATCCTTCACTGGAAAATGGCATTTTGCCATAGTGAAGTAACGTGGAAAATATTAAACACTACATAGATCTGTTTACACTGTTAATGTCCTGCAAGAAAGTGCTTTATCTCAAGTGGAGTGTGGTGACTAATTGTCACTGTGACTCACCATGATACACAAAACTGTAGAGAAAACCTTTTTCTTAATGGGCAAGCAGCTAAATACTTTAATGTTTTAAAACGGAGCAATCCTAATTCTGTGAGTCATGAACTCTTGAAAGCAAACTTCACATAAATCAATGAACAGACACACAGACAAAACCTACCATTCTCGTGCCTGGCTCCCAGCTTCTGAACCGCAGCCATGTTGTGGATGCTGATGCCACGTGGATAGCCGGGCCACGCAGTCGGTGCATTGTCCACTACAATGATGTGTTGCAGCCTTGGAACGTCTGTTAGGATGGCCTGACACACACACACAGACACACACACGCATGCACACACGCACACACACACAACAAACATGCCATCTTGATATATGTTGTTTCTATATTGACAAAAGATAAAGAGTCGGTTTTTCTGTGAACAAGTGAACAAAGGAACATTCTGTTTATGCCGCCTCAATAAAAATGGAAAGATGAAATGCAGGAGCACTGCTTGTCTTGGCACTGAACCTGGCCAAAACATGCCAAAGTATTCGGCACGTGTCTTCTAACATTTACAACTCTGTTATGGGACGCTGCAACTTCTCTGTTCTGTCAGCGCTGAACATTGTGTTCTTTGGCTCGTTGGCTCTTTGGCTCCGACGTTTCCTCAGAAGATCAGATATATGAGATATTTGTCCACACAATGATGTTTGTCACTGTAATGTTCGCTGCTTTATACGGCTTTGTCTAGTAGTTTCTTATACTTTGTGATGAAAAATAAATTTCCTGTGAAAAAAGATTTGCAGAGAGAATTTACTCTGTGTATTCTAACCTTGAGTCTGGTCTCCAGAAGCTCCCTGCTGGTGATGATGTGGGTCACCTGAGTCTCATTCAGCCCGTGGGCAATGGCGGGACCTCCCAATGTGGAGTAAATGGTGACCACTGCAACCCACAGGGACACAGAAAAAGCGCATTAGAGTATAATAGACTAAAACATTAATGGCCCTACAGGCAAATTTGCTTTCCACATCGTAGTCCAGCAAAATATATACATGCATACACAGGACCCACATCCAAATGTACTCATCTGCCACTATGAAGCGTGAGGCAAAGGTGGACTTAATGTGATGTGCAAGAGGCAGGATGGGCTGTTTATCTAAACTGCGTTAATTCAAGACAAGCCTGTCTGTGTGTGAACACAGTGACCGCGCAGACATGTGAAGATGGACCATGTACGTGCTGACTGTCTACAATCCTCAGTGTCCCTGATTTAGGCCCCTCTCACTCAGATGAGCTCTTCAGGCACCTCCAGAGGCTGCTGCTAAAGCTTCCGAGCCAAACGGCTCTCGTTGCATGATAAGTACTCTTTGGGGGATATAAACAAGTACTGATGTTAGAGAGGGTTTACTGTTTTGACTAAGTGCATATGTCTAATGAAGCACTGTGTGGTTGCATGAATGCATGCACTCAGCAAACCAGGGTTAGCGTTTCAAGCCGTCCTTTAAAACCAGATATTGACTCTTGCCTCATGGCTCATATGTTATGGATATGATCTACTTTGGTTACACAACATTGTGCCTCTTTGGGAAGACTTGATCTGAAGACTGGTCAAACTCTGAACACCCAAATGATGCACCTATATGTGCTTGTTTAACATCTTTATAAAACTGCATTTTGGAACCAGAGGTGTTTGTATGGGGTCGACTATGTTGACTCTGTACAGACGTTCTTCACGTTCTTTGTGCTATCTGCATGTGCATGAAGGGTCATGTCATTTTTAAACAGGAAACGGCCCGATTTAGTGCCACAAATTTAGAAGCTTTTGATTTTCTAAAATATCACTGGATGTTTCAGCATTATGATTTGCCTTGAAGGGAATAAAAAGGATCAAAGGGACTCAAAACATGACAAAAATATCCCCAGATCATAAGCACAACTGAGTATGTAGTTTAAATTCCCAAACGCAGATCATAAAGTTTTTAAGTGAATTATGTTTATGTGCTTTTACAAAACTTCTCAGCAGAAGAAAGTTAAAATAAAGGTTTTCTCTTCTCTACTTGGGGCAAAAAAACATGGTTTCCCTAGAGAAGTATAATCAAAAGGGGTTAAAAATCACAACATTAAAAAACACTTATTTAAATTTGGACAATTTCCCTTCAATCTTCTTATGCATGTTTGATTGGCTGTGTGTGTTATATGTTCACACCATACCAAATGTTCACCATATGTATGGTCTCTTTCTTCCTTTGCATTTTTTCCACTCTGTCAATTTTTAGAGCAAATTTAAGACCATAAACATTTACCTGTACCCAATGAGGAATACTGTGCATTTTTAGAAAACAGGACCACAGGCCCATTAAAAGATATTTTAATCCTCCACAACTAAAATACAGACAATAAAACCTCACTTCACTATCCATATGATTCCTACAATTGTTTTTCTTTTACTTAGCTAAATATATAAACCGCTGCATGCATAAGCAGATGTTCCAAATTCATTGGTATCCTATGCTTTCATTATTAGTCACTTCAATTATATCACTTCAATTTCCCCTTCTCTTTCCCCTCACCCCCATCTCGTGACAGCAGATGGCTGCCTCTCCCTGAGCTTGGACCTCTTAGAGGTTTCTTGCTATCACCTAGTGCTTGCTCATGACTATTGGCAAGTTCTTTAATGTTATAGTCTTTTCCTTATGTTATTAAGGTGAATTCTGTTGTGATTTAATTCTAAATAAATTTAATTGCTTGACTCAAAGTTATTGTGGGACTTGCTCGCATTGTGTCACTAATGGTTATTTCACCTGTTGACACCACATGTTGCAGAATTTGTTCTCTGTTTGCTTCTAGTCTCTTCCTGCACGGACCCCCCCCCCCTTCCCCCCTTCAAGTTGTTAAATAAAAACAATAACAGTACTGATTTTGCTTCATGTCCAGCTTGCGATTATTATTCAGCCTGGTGTCTCACTGAGGTACTTAACGGGTACTAACATAACTGTGATTGACTTAATCGTTTGCCTCGAATTTTCTTCATTCTTATGATTTAAAAAAAGCTTTTGCTGCATGTCCTTGTTGTGAATGATTCCCTGAAACTTAATACATTTTATAAAAACTGCAATTATTTCTTCTTCACATTAGACAGGATGCACATTTACACAGAAAAACTGAAAAAAACATAATATAATTAGCGCTCAGCTGAAGAATGTGTTTGTTTTAAAAGATGAGAGCAGGAGACAAAAAAAACAGAGGAAGGAAAGAAGGAGAAAAAAGTAACAAGAGGAAACAACAGTAGATACACTGACAGCAACAGAAGCAGGCTAGCACAGAATAACATAGTCTGCAACCCTGCGTCCCGGCTCTGACACAGACACAGGGGTTTATGGGACAGGGATTTGTGACATCAAAATCTTGCGTCATGGAGCTCCAACACTTCCTGCGCTGCTGCTGTGTGCGGGTGACCGTGTGTGTGAGAGGGAGAGCCATGACACCTCCAGCCGTGAGATCTAAACATTCAATGTGGCCCAAGCTTAACACATACACACACTGTCACACACTAGATGTTAGAACAGGAAGCTTAGCAAACATCCAGATTCCACTAAGTAGCAACAAAGTGGAGTCTGGACTCGTTTTTTTTTAGTTTGATACAACAAATGACATCTTGAAAGAGAAGCCTATCCTTGACTCTGCGAGGGGGAGCTCTGCTGTGCAGCTGATGCTTGTGATACACCTTTTATGTAACTTATATACGGTAGAGTAGACAGCTCACAAAAGTTGGCCTTCTGAGCCAATGTACAGTGAATATGAAGTACAATGAAAACATACACACACACTAAGTATGTGAGTTCACTGGGGGCCTTTGGCTGACTCCTTGATGCCTCTGTCAACATCAGATGCTCACGTAGACTCTCTCACCCCTCTTCTGACGCCATTGGCCCTCACTTGTCTTCTTCTCCTTCCTCCCCTCTGTTTCTTCCTCTGCTGCTCTTTCCAACCTTTAAGGCCTCTGTGTGCTGTCCACTGCCCCTGGCTTTTCCACTCTCCCACTGTTTGTGTTTGCATCAGAGGAAGATGAAATATAAAGATGCTTTCTTGGCTTGGATGGCTGTGTCTTTTATGAGAATGACAGTTTAATGGAGCTTAAATTAAAGTGGATAGCCCGAACAAAAGGGTCCTTTATGGGTAATCAAAAAGATTTAACGAACTGCCGTTGAAGCTTGTGATGAATAAAAGGTGCTGCAGTCTTTGCTATGGAACATATTAAAGAGTAAATCATGCTGAAGCCCACAGCTGCTTTGCTCTCTCTGATTATTAACGTTTTTATTCAGAGCGAGAGAAGATCTTTGCTTTGCTTTTCTTTCTTCCAAGTAATCCTCGCTGGCTTTTATTGTCGTGATTCTTGACGTCCCCAGAAACACACATTAAGAAGATAAATCAGCTTTGCCTAACACTGAATGATTCATTCAGTGGAAGAAATGAAAAACTACACCGAACGAACCACTTTCCATTACACAAGACACGTTTTTGC
This sequence comes from Aulonocara stuartgranti, assembly GCF_965226115.1. Classification (NCBI taxonomy): domain Eukaryota; kingdom Metazoa; phylum Chordata; class Actinopteri; order Cichliformes; family Cichlidae; genus Aulonocara; species Aulonocara stuartgranti. The sequence continues at coordinate 33,683,600 of NC_138950.1, read as the reverse complement.
TAAGTGTATGAGTGCCGTACAAGTACAAACACCATTAGTGTATAATTATTTTTTTCAAAAATGTACTCTTGTCAGCGTTTGAGCATCTTTTCCTAACAAGAACTCGGGAAAAACGGATGGGGAAAAGAGAAAGCACCAAAGGAGGAGAAATGGGACACTTATATAACGCCGAAGCAGAAGGGACAAATTGACCTTCTTCTGTCTCAGCTGGGCCCTCCATGTTACAAGTTGTCCACTAACATGAAACCACTAACATGCAAACACACACAAACACATTTTCAAACACACACACACATGCACACACACAAAAATGGCTATAAATCTGCCACATCCAGACTTATTTAGAGCTACTCAGAGGGAAAGACCAAAAGGAAGAGAATACAGAGAATACAAACCATATAGCCAGAACTGAAAGCACATGATAATGTACAAATTATCTGTATGTCCGTGAAAAAAGCAGATCCATTTGTCAGCCTGTTTTACTGTAGGCACTCTTACTTTTCAAAAGATACTCTTCATTAGGACTTTTTACTGTAACACCTGTGAATACATCAAACACCTTTTACTTGGGGAATGACAAAGTTACACGGCAGGTACCTGTGGCTTACAAGTGTAGAGTGGGTCAGATACTAAATGAAAGGTTTAAGGGTTCGATTCCTGGCTCATCCAGTCTATGGGCCAAAATTTGATAATGATAATGATGATAACAAAGCATCTAAAGGCATAAAATAAAAGTGCTGCATGTGTGAATGAAGCTTGTAGTAGAAAAGCAATATAACTACAAGTCAATTTATAAGTATAGTTGGAATTGTTGTGGGAACAAGGTTGGTATATTATCTAAAATAAAACATTTTAGTTCCCTAATAAAATTATCCAGGATGTGTTACAATTTGTGTCTGAGTGCCTCTGGTGCATGTTTATTGATGCTGGGATGTCTATTATGAGCCAATCAGTCCCTCATGTGAATGTGGTCCAGCAGTTTCCCACGTCACGAGTCTGTTTATTGCTTTCATACCATTCTATTGAGCCTACTTTATTTATTGCTTCTTTCTTTTGTTCCTGGATTTAAAAAAAAAAAAACAGTAAGAGTAATGGAAAAAAATCCATACAGCAGAGCACTGCTATATTTTGTTTGGCAATATTGTATCCATACAGGGACACCGAATATCAATATTTAAAAAAAAAAAAAAAGTTCAACTACTCTAAAAAAAATACTACGATTGAGAGAGCTCATCCCCTTCACCACACTCCTGAGATAACATTATCTAAGAAAACTTGAAACATCAACACTGGAAACACTGGAAACAAATCTTCCCCCTAAGAGCTCAGTCACACAAGTAAAATAGGACAGCAACCGCCTTTCATCTCCAAAAAAACAAACTGGTGGCTGCTTTTTTTCCCACATTCTGTGACTAATTATGGCTTGTGATGGTTAAATGGTTGCCCAGAGTTGAGGCTGTTGCACACTCATGGCCGCTTATGATCACAATGTGATTGCACCCGAGCACAACTCAAGTGCTGGTTGTTATGTTTCTGTAGAATACAAATGTTTCAGAGTGCAAATGTAAATATTAAATGCAAATTTCTGTCTATGTAGAGAGCAACGGGTATGTGATTTTTGATCCTTTATTGCAGTTAATTGTTGTATTATCAGAAATAAATAGGATATATAGTGGGGCAAAAAAGTATTTAGTCAGCCACCGATTGTGCAAGTTCCCCCACCTAAAATGATGACAGAGGTCAGTGATTTGCACCAGAGGTACACTTCAACTGTGAGAGACAGAATGTGAAAAAAAAAAATCCATGAATCCACATGGTAGGATTTGTAAAGAATTTATTCGTAAATCAGGGTGGAAAATAAGTATTTGGTCAATAACAAAAATACAACTCAATACTTTGTAACATAACCTTTGTTGGCAATAACAGAGGTCAAACGTTTACTATTGGTCTTTACCAGGTTTGCACACACAGTAGCTGGTATTTTGGCCCATTCCTCCATGCAGATCTTCTCGAGAGCAGTGATGTTTTGGGGATGTCGCCGAGCAACACGGACTTTCAACTCCCGCCACAGATTTTCTATGGGGTTGAGGTCTGGAGACTGGCTAGGCCACTCCAGGACTTTCAAATGCTTCTTATGGAGCCACTCCTTTGTTGCCCGGGCGGTGTGTTTTGGATCATTGTCATGTTGGAAGACCCAGCCTCGTTTCATCTTCAAAGTTCTCACTGATGGAAGGAGGTTTTGGCTCAAAATCTCACGATACATGGCCCCATTCATTCTGTCCTTAACACGGATCAGTCGTCCTGTCCCCTTGGCAGAAAAACAGCCCCATAGCATGATGTTTCCACCCCCATGCTTCACAGTAGGTATGGTGTTCTTGGGATGCAACTCAGTATTCTTCTTCCTCCAAACACGACGAGTTGAGTTTATACCAAAAAGTTCTACTTTGGTTTCATCTGACCACATGACATTCTCCCAATCCTCTGCTGTATCATCCATGTGCTCTCTGGCAAACTTCAGACGGGCCTGGACATGCACTGGCTTCAGCAGCGGAACACGTCTGGCACTGCGGGATTTGATTCCCTGCCGTTGTAGTGTGTTACTGATGGTGACCTTTGTTACTTTGGTCCCAGCTCTCTGCAGGTCATTCACCAGGTCCCCCCGTGTGGTTCTGGGATCTTTGCTCACCGTTCTCATGATCATTTTGACCCCACGGGATGAGATCTTGCGTGGAGCCCCAGATCGAGGGAGATTATCAGTGGTCTTGTATGTCTTCCATTTTCTGATGATTGCTCCCACAGTTGATTTTTTCACACCAAGCTGCTTGCCTATTGTAGATTCACTCTTCCCAGTCTGGTGCAGGTCTACAATACTTTTCCTGGTGTCCTTCGAAAGCTCTTTGGTCTTGGCCATGGCGGAGTTTGGAGTCTGACTGTTTGAGGCTGTGGACAGGTGTCTTTTATACAGATGATGAGTTCAAACAGGTGCCATTCATACAGGTAACGCGTGGGGGACAGAAAAGCTTCTTACAGAAGACGTTACAGGTCTGTGGGAGCCAGAGATTTTCCTTGTTTGAGGTGACCAAATACTTATTTTCCACCCTAATTCACGAATAAATTCTTTACAAATCCTACCATGTGAATTCATGGATTTTTTTTCACATTCTGTCTCTCACAGTTGAAGTGTACCTCTGGTGCAAATTACTGACCTCTGTCATCATTTTAAGTGGGGGAACTTGCACAATCGGTAGCTGACTAAATACTTTTTTGCCCCACTGTAATTGTCATAAATTGACCCCATACAATTGCAGACAGATATGTGAGTAATATCAGACCGTTATCAGATGGGTTCCATTTTATGGGAACATGTATTGCAGTTTTAGTGACAGTGTTGGTATGCTTGAATATCTTATTTTTCAGCAAAAAAACAACTGAAGTGAGAAAACATGATTAATCACAATATATATTACTGAAATACTCAGCATATCGAGAGTTAAGATCGAGAGTTAAGTATTGTGATAATATTGTATCATTCGGTGTCTGGTGATTCTCACCTATAACCTCTTCCCTGTGTTTTTATGTACCTGACTGGGTTTGTAATTTTAAGCTGATGCCTCCTGTGTCCCACATCTGGGCTCGCCTACTTCTGAAGTAACACTCAACTGAGGAGGCCTTAACTTCAGCTCTGGACATACTGCTATAAGGGTGGATTGTAGGCTGAATGTCAGTTAGCATTTGTCACAAGTAACACCAAGAAAAACTAACAGTACCTGACAGCAGCTCGGGCTGCACTGGCAACAGGACCCAAAATAACACACACAGACACACACTCCTCTCCATTACACATCTGTATACAGTGGTCCCTCGCTACATCGTGGTTCACTTTTCGCAGCCTCGCTGTTTTGCTGATTTTTTTTTGTGCAATTTTGCATGTTTTTTTTGTTTTGTTTTTTTTACAGCGCATTGTGTTCTGCGTCCTGATCGACTGTAGACCATTTTCATTCAGTCTCGTGCCATGTCTCCTGTACAGTACAGAATGCATCCAGCTTGTCAAATTTAAATCTTCGCTAGCAGAAGAAAACAAAAACAACAGTGTTGACATCAAAGGATTATAAGGCGCATTAAGCGAAACCAAACAGTCGGATAAGTCAAACTTTACTCAACTCATTCTTCTTGCTGCCTCTACTTCCGTACCATTGATTCATTAATGTTGTATTCTCTCGCAGCTGCTCTATTCCCAGGGTCTGGGCCTGAAAACAGAGTGTGATCTTTGGTTTCATTCTATAATACTGGATATATTTTTCTTTGAGAGAACTTTGAGAGTGTTTAAACAAGAGAGAAACGTGTGGAAAATGTCGATGCCTGTCTGAGAAAAGTATATAAAGTGTGTAGTGAGGGATTTTACAGCCTTACAACATCTATAATAATTGTAAAAAATAAAGTTCGCTACTTCGTGGATTTCACCTATTGCGGGTTATTTTTTAGAACGTAACACCCGTGATAAAGGAGGGACCACTGTAGTGTAAAGGAGGGCAAATGGAAAGTCCATATGAAACAAAAAGATGCATAGTAGTATAGAGAGATCGATGTTTCTGTCCTTGTGTTAGCATTATGTATGCAATGTTCGCTGCATGTTTAAGTCCTCAGAGAAACCTGGACTTACATGGGAAGTTGTATGTGAAACAAGCCTGGGCAGCTATTATCCACTCTGCTCGTGTCTCACAGAAGATAGCGATGTTGGTTTTAGGCCGCTGCCCCAACGCCGCCAGACCGCTGCCCAGATGGGAGGCTGCCGTGAGGGTGTCCTTGTAGGAGAGCCAGCGGTACTCGCCCAGAATTACCTGCAGGGGTGTTGGAAAGAGGGGAGGCCGGAGAAAGACGCATAAATATCTTGCTGTCAAGTAAGAGAAAACTGTTTCCAGTCTCAATGAAGACAAAGTATAAGTGTTAATGGGTTTTATTCATTCATTTTGTCAAATATACAGGGTTTTATTAAAGGAACAGAGCAAGGAAAAAGATGAATGGTAAGAAACTGAAAGATGGAATGATGCAAATCTATTATCTCCTTAAAAAAGCCACTGAACTGTTGCAAAGCCCTGCTCCTGTGTCCCATCCCACAGTCACATGCTTGGCCTGTTCCTTATTAAGAAGTCACAGGAAAGGGAGCAACTGTCCACTGTTGCCAAACAGAAGTACTTCCTCTTGCTGTCATTCTCATGCTGCTGCATGTCACGGTCATCAGCTGCACGAGAGAAAGATAAGCATAGGCTTCTGGATATTCTCTTCACCACTCATTATGTTCAGAGAGCTGCCTGCACATGTATTAGTGAGCTTATACCGGCTCCTAATGGTTAAGAAATGTCAGTGCACATAAACACGCAGAAGGACACAGAGCCACAGTGACTACACGGTGCTGTTTTCCACTGGTTGGGAACAATAGCTAGCTAAACAGCCTAATTATGCACTATTGCAGCAATAAGTGTTTCAACAGTGGAGATTCAATGGATTACAGGGATCAGGCCACTGGGTTTAATGAGGTAATTCACAAGTAACATAAACACCTAACTGTGCAGGCACACTGAAGAAGAAAACATAGCCAAAAATCTTGAAAGCAGAAGTCTTCTTCCTTTCTTTCTGCTCCAATTTACACTAATTCTGGATTAATAACAAATACTTTTTTTTACTGTTTTGATTTTGCTACTTCGTATTCATACTCTACCCTCTGTCCTAACATTTGCAAGGTTGAAGGAAATAAGTGCAGCACGGTGGCACGGTCGTTAGCACCGTTGCCGCACAGCAAGAAGGCCCTGAGTTCAATTCCACCATCAGGCCGGGGTCTTTCTGTGTGGACTTTGCATGTTCTCCCCGTGTTTGCGTGGGTTCCCTCCGGGTACTCCGGCTTCCTCCCACCGTCCAAAGACATGCAGCTTGTGGGGATAGGTTAATTGGATAATCCAAATTGCCACTAGGTGTGAATGAATGTGAGTGCGAATGGTTGTCTGTCCCTGTGTGTTAGCCCTGTGACAGACTGGCGACCTGTCCAGGGCGTACCCTGCCTCTCGCCCTATGACAGCTGGGATAGGCTCCAGCGCCCCCCGCGACCCTGAAAAGGATAAGCGGAAGCGAATGGATGGATGGAAGGAAATAAGTGGTCTACTAGACAAGCTGTCAGCTGAAAGAGTAGCAGCATCTGGAAGTGGATTTTGAACATTTTAAACATTAACAAGAGGTTTGTCTAGACAGCAGGCCAAGAGAAGTCACAGAGGAACATTTTGAAGACATTTGGAATTTTACAAACTTTATTTTTTAGAATATGAAAAATGTCTAGCCTCCTTTTTTCTTCATTAGTTTCTGAAAGCTGTAAGCTTGACAGCTTGCCTATTGATTGACATCTCAGAATCCTTCTGCTCTTTGCCCAGTCCCTATCAGAGGCTTCCTTACACTGACTGACACCCTGTCCAACATGGCTATGCAATCTCTTGCTTATTATCCAATGGATATGATGTTTTCATATCACACCATAGAAATCCACACATTGAGTAATAACTCTCTAAAACTATTGTCTTACAAATACACGACTGAGCCACAGTGTTGCACAGCATTGCACTTGAATAACAGGATCCTTCAATAATAAACAGTAATCTGCAGATGAAAATAGTTCACAGCAAAAGCTCTTTTTAGTCTAGAGTGAGTAACTTTTATTAAAAGCTACACTGCGTAGCTGGTTTTCAGGTATTCATCCTAAATACATAAAAGATGTTTTTTTTTAATGTGAGGTTGGGGGCTGAGAGCTGTTAGATTTAAAGAAAAGGTGCCATGTATTTCAATGCTATGCTTTAACAGGCACGTTGCTAACATAACTCACACTAGATAAAGAAATGAGGCAAAGCTTGTTTAAACAAGCTTTAAATGAGGTTTGCACGCTGGGTGTTAATGCAGTTCACAGATCCATACCACAGTCATTATGAAAATATGAATTATAACTGAACCACTGTCGATGCAATTTTCCTACATGGAGCTACACACAAGGGTGTTTATGGGTTGCAATTTAGTATCTTCTATGTTATCCCACATGGGAAAGAAATTAATAAAAATGGTAAATATTCATCCGTTGGATATATATAAAACTTGTGTTTTATATATACGGTACCTTTCATAAGATATTTCCTGACAAATCCTGAAATTGTACCCATTTTACTTATTTCAAAATCAATATTTTTATTCTTGAACTCTAGAGCAGCTTTGTATGATTCAACGAATGCAATCCTTCCTTTTTCCACCATTCTCCCGGCTCTAGATGCAACTTCCAACCCCACAACTTGCAACTGCATAGTGAGTCTTTCAGTTTCCGTGCCACTTCTAATATCACTCTCTGTGCACCTTCTTATGCTATTTCTATTACCCCATTTGTAAGCAGACATACTTCTTAAATTTAAATGCTGTTTGCAGCTGCATACTTAAGGGACAGATAAAAGTGTGTAGTCCTTTAAGTACCTGTAATAGAATGTTGGATAGCCCCTTTTTAGCTACACTGCTACTACAACACAACATTTACTTCCTCACTTCCATATCATTTTTTACCTTCTTGAACACCTTCCCGTTGCTTTGTCGCTCATCTTCCTCGCTAATCACCTCTCTTGTCCCAAGGCAGTCTCTGTGGGGAAACCTCATGGCTGCGTACTCGAACATCTTATCCAGTGTGTCCACTCCCGGATGTAGAGATGTGACCAGCTTCTTCATGGAGCTCACTGCTCGGTATGGTCCCTCTGGTTGTCCCAGGACCGAACGAGCTTTGGCTCTCTTGGCTCTCTCCTCCTCTGAGCCGTAGAAATTCCCGTCAGGTCTGGACACCCAGCTAAGGAGGTAGGAAGGCAGAAAGGTGATGACGGTGTAGATCCACACCATGAGGTGGAAGAGGAGCAGCAGCATGGGGTTCAGGTCCTCTTTCAGCTTCATCTTGGCAAAGCTGTGACAAGCAGAGAGAAGAGAGCGGGGAAGAAGTGCCTGCTCGTGCTGGTTCAGTTGCTCCCTTGTTTCTTCTGTTGCCTTCTCAATTCTCCCTTTCTGCTAATGCAATGCCCACAGCTCTGCAATACTCCTAAAAAATATCCACAACATGGCATTAGAGGAAATTTTTAAACTAGTTTCAAAATTATGCTTGTGTCTACAACACTCCTGTGGTTTTCCAAGAGATTCATTCTGAAACTGAAACAAAGCACTGTCTCACATGTTCTCGCTGATAGTAAAGCAGAAGCTTGTTATTATGTTATTGGCAAGAGATGGTGTTACACACCGACTCTCTTACTCAAATGTTCCTTCCCCACCCTGCAACTCCTGTGTCCGGTGCACTCACGCCAAAGAAGAGAGCACATCAGTCAATGTCAGTCACTGTTAGTGTCGAAGACAGCAAAACAACACAGACAGATGAAGGGGTGAGGAAGGAGACCAGAGAGGAAATATAAGGAGAAACAAATCAAAAAGGATGGGGACACGTAGGAAGAAGTGAAAAAAGTAAAAAGGTCAGCTATAACAGACATAAACTACACTAACTGTGAGGTTTCTGAAAGTCTACATGTGGGCTGTGTGACAGGATTCAAGCAACTCGACAGAAGGAGATAGCCAAGTCAGGAGCAGATAAGAACAGGGAACAAGCTATAGCTCAAGAATCCACCCGTTAAACTCCATGATGTAAAATTTAGAGAGAATGTGATGAGGTTTGCGTAGAGGGACTACCTCACATCTACTTCACTGGGTAAAAGGTGGCTGTATTGTGTGTGCGTATCTTTGAAATTTCACCTCATCCCTAGCTTCTTCAGACACACACACAGAACAGGTATGCACTTGGTGACGGAGACTGTAACCTACAGAAGATGAGTTTGGGAGCTATCCAGAGTCCTGAACAGAGATTAGCGTTAAGGTTATCTTACAGACTTCCTGGTAAGTGTAGTTCCCTATAACCCATGAAGGCAATTAGGCAACATTATCATGTCAATATAAAAGCGCCTTACCAATAGGTACCAGTTAGTGTAAAGTGCCAATATCTAATTTTCAAGATAGATACAGAACCTGGTCAATGAACTAAAAAATAATAGGCTCAGCATGAATGTTTATTTCACACCATGAAGGAAAAAGCAAAACATTAAGTGAATTTTGAGTTGAGATTATTTTGCAATTTAAAAAGCCTACGTTGACTGAAATCTTACACTATCCCATCAATGGGATTTTTTAAATTATCTGAAAGCATGTAGTTGTAGAAGAAATGAGGACGTGTTTTCATTCATCTGAGTTTAAGACCAGATTTTTTTTTCATGTCCTGATACACAAAACCTCAGAATTTAAAGAGAGCTTACTTTAATGTTTACCATGACTCTATATACAGAAAACTAAATGTAAATTTGCCATCCAAGAGGCACAGCATTAGGACTGCACTGACTGATTTTAGTACAGAATGTTGAGGATGAGTCACGTTAAACAGTTTCTTTTGTCAAGAGAAACAATGATTTCAAATTTGGGGTGAGAAAACAGGACTGGTAAATAAAACTAGTTCCCAGTATAACCAAACATTTAAAATGTCTTCACCTCTATTAACTCATTCACTGCCATTGACGTCTATAGACGTCAATTACGTTTTTCAATGGGAGGGGCTAGAATACAACCTCGGGCAGCTTGTCAGTGAATATCAGACTGCTTGAAATGTATTTTTCACAAAAAGCTCGTTTTCTCCCTTTTTTTGGTCAAAACAGGCATTTTTGGTGGAACCCACCTCTCTTCTACAGCTGATTACTAAAGAATGGAAAATGGTAGAAACAAGCTTTTTTTTTGGATGAAAGAAGAGAGTCTGTTCTTCATATTGGTAGGTTCAGCGTTTATATGATCATAACACACAGTTTTCTGTGGCTCTTCAAAAATGAGTAAAAATGCTCAAAAACCCTGGCAGTGAATGAGTTAATAATTACAGTGATTCAAGTAAATTAAATGTCATGCCAAGCTGTAGAAGAATGTCTCATTGACTCTGAGACACCACAGACACCAGATCACGATTACTGTGGATTACTAGGATACCCACACCCAACAGCCGAATAATATGACGATCTGGCTGTTAGGTGTGGTGACTGAGCTGGAAAAATGCTTATCTTAAAACTGTCATCACTACTGGCAACCACTTAACCACTTGTTGATACAATATGAGCATGATGTTATATTTACCAAGGCATTAAACTAGTGATGGAGACTATAAACCTATCAGTAAAGTACAACAGTTTAAGTGAGCTATTTTCATAGACTGCAACCATAGACTATGCGATCAGAGAATCAGCCCCCTCTTTGGTTTTAGGCTAGTTAACTCTTTTTGATAAGCTGTTTTCACTACTCAGCTCTGTGCTATATTATGTATTATTTGTTATTCTCTTAGTTTCTGGGTTAATAAGGTTCTTAAGGTGTTATTTATGGGCACTACTATGACAAATAACCATAATGTATATTGATGTTTCTATTCAGGCCATCGGCCGTCTTTGCAGCTGTGCAGCTAAAATAACACCGTCTGTCAAAACAGCTTGTGTGTGTATGTGCGCACATTCACACTCTACAACAGTCCGTTTTAGCAGCAGTAATTTATTATTCATAGGAGGAAGAGGCTCATCTTGCCGCTTCACATTGTTCCCCCACCTCTCAAACAAAATTGCCCGCTGAAAAACACACACACTGTGCCCACCTTCCTCCTGTACACACTCATCCCACGAGTGTCCCTTTGAGACTCATAAATAAATCAAAGATTTTACCAGCACTGCTCTCCCAGACCACCATCTGTTCCCTGTGGGACATGGACTCCTTTCTCTGCAGCTCTGTGGTTCTTCCTGGTGTCTCGTTACCCAGCAAGGACGCCCTGCTTCATCACAGGATGCTAAAGCTTACCAAAACTGTACCCTGGTGGAACACAAGTTTTACCCCATCACTCTTCAGTGTTCGTTTGTTGGCCCCACTGTCCCATTTGTCATTTTTCTTTTGCTCAAAGTGGAGCTCAAGGAAATAAAGACAATGGATGAGCGGCACTGTGCTAAACAATCTATTAAACAAGAGGAAAAAGATTCAGGAAGGCATGGTGCTGGCAGACTACAACTTCTTCCACTGCTGCTCAGTGTCAATGAGGAACAGATGGCTTAGATCTCCTGTAAAATATCAAATAATTTCCACTATCTTCTGCTAGTTGTTAACTCATTCACTGCCAGCCATTTTCAAATCAGGTAACTCCCCACTGCCAGGGTTTTTGAGCATTTTTACTCATTTTTGAAGAGCCACAGAAAACTGTGTGTTATGATCATATAAACGCTGAACCTACCAAAATGAAGAACAGACTCTCTTCTTTCATCCAAAAAAAAAGCTTGTTTCTACCATTTTCCATTCTTTAGTAATCAGCTGTAGAAGAGAGGTGGGTTCCACCAAAAATGCCTGTTTTGACCAAAAAAAGGGAGAAAACGAGCTTTTTGTGAAAAATACATTTCAAGCAGAAAAGTGCCTTTGACACTAATATTTCTTGCTTTGTGACACCTCTAACATATAAAATAGTTTTTCACTTCTATAAAACAGAAATAACACTGAGAAAGGTTATGTTTTATCAAAACAATTTATTTACAAATATATGAAAAAATAAAATTCACTGACAAGCTGCCCGAGGTTGTATTCTAGCCCCTCCCATTGAAAAACGTAATTGACGTCTATAGACGTCAATGGCAGTGAATGAGTTAAAAATGACTCCTGACTTCCATTAAGCAATAAAGTTAAAATCTGTTTTTCTTCTGAACTCAGTGACTCTGTCCTTCACTTTGACACATTTCATACCATGGCATAGGTTAAAGGCCCAGTGATTTGTGTTTTAATTTAGTTAGTTCTAATGATACAGTGCTTTTATTGTAGTGGATTTTTTAAAAATTGAGAACATTTAACAGAGAGATTTAAAAAAAAATTGAGAAAGTTTAGCAGGATAGACCCAGACATACTGAATTTTACTCCAGAAAACACAATGTCCCCCCGTCATGTCTTTAGAGATCCCTTACTGCTAAACAAACAGTGACATCTTTTAAACTTCATAGCTCTAGTTAGTATCAGAGTTCAGCTGCTTTGGCTTTGGTCAGGACTTTGAGGTCAGTTGGCATCTTTCCGTCACTAAAATAGGAGCAATAAATATTTGTTGGGAAGCTTTTCTTGTTGGCTTATCTCTTCCCTTCTGACAGAAACTCCATTCCGGGTTTCTCTGAGGCGTGGGCTTTTATCATCAGAGTTCATCCTTTAACCTATAACAAAATTAAAATATTCTCAAGCATGATCAACGGTTAATTACGGTACCGGCCGGAGTACCGGGAGCAGTTTGGAAGAACAAAAAGACGCGGAGACTGTTCTAAATTGTCATTCCAAACTAACTCAAAGTTTATTCTTTGTGCAGCAGTTTTTTATAGGCAGACAACAAGTTTCAGTTCAGACCCTGCCCACTGGGTGGGGTGGTGTCCTGACAGTTGGAATCCTTTGTTCAGCAAGGGCAATAAAAATGCACTCACAAGACCTATAAATTTTACACAGAAGTCTTCTACATCCTGAGTTCTGACACAAAAACCAGATGGTCTTCACATAAACATCTTCTGCAAGGGAGTGATAGGTAAAAGAGTGATTTGTTGGTGTTTTCCCTCCAACCTTAGTATCTAGTTTCACGGCAAAAGGAGATGAGGTTGAAACAAAGGGCATTGCAAACAATACTCAGCAAATGCTACCATGGTATCAAAATATCACAACACCTTCTCTCTCTCTCACACACAGTGTCAGTAGAGGAAAGAAATTGTGAGAGTGTGACCATGAAAGTTTGCATACTATGTCCTAGAAAGCATGTTTCATAGCTGTTGTTTGTTCTCACATTTCTGCTTTTTTTTCTACTGTCTGTGTAGCCGTCGCATTGAAATGTAATTATTATGTGATTGCAATGTTCAAAATTTGGTGTTTAATCTGGATTCATGTTGTGTTGTCGCCACCTACTGGTGGGCCTGAGTGTGGCGCTTTGTGGTGCGCATGCTTTGGGGTGAGGCTCAATTAAGCGCACGTGTCACCAGAGACTGAAGGCTCGAGCCAGAAAGAGAATGCTAGCCTGTGCAAAGGGTGGAAATATAGACGATATGGACTACAATTGCTCATGAATGTTCAGTAGAAAGGCGCACACGTTTTTCACGGTGTTTGCTGGTGAAAAGAAGATTAAAATACTGGCTGAACATCAGTTGGAGCATGGCCCTTTATTCTACTTCGAACATGAAAAACCTTCAGGAGCAGTTACAGTGAAAAACGTGGCCTGTTATGGAGCAAGCAGCCAGAGCCCTGCACGCCATTCTTCCAAGACGGCAGCCCACGTGGAAGAGTAGACTGTGAGTTCTTACATCAGCGAAACGTTTGAACTGCATAAAGAGATCTAAGAAAAGGCCAAAAAGAAAATTGTATGGTGTAGATATTGTACATTTGTTCATTTATTGAAAGTTTATTACTGTGCTGTTTGATATTTAAGGTAGTGTACTCTGGGTAAGTTTCCTTTTATTGTTCTAAGTTGTTGGTTCAAAACATTGTAATGGAGCAGAGTACACAAGAAACTCATATCCTTGAGCAAATACTTATAGCCTTAGAAGATGAAAAGGCACAGTTAGAAAAGAAATTAGAAACTGAACTTGAAGATGCAGAAAGAGAAGAAGTTGAAGCACGCATAGGAGAAATTTATGGAGACCTTGAAATACACAAAATAGGGCTGCCTCAGCCGTCATCTAAACCTGACGCAGAGGTGAGACGGACAGACCGTCAAAGGCAACTAACAGAAAAAATGCGTGAGTTTAAACAGACAGAGATAACAAGCAAAGAAAGAAAGTTTATGTCAACATATTTAAACTTTAAGGCAGAAATTCAGCTCACTAGGTCCAAACTTAAAGAAGAATGTTCTAAAGCAGAATTAGCTGAAATGATCAAGTCAGTAGAAAAATGTGAGTTAGACCTACAGCAAGATTATGTGGCTTTACGTGCACTGACTACACCATCTCAAGATATGAGAAGAAAGATGGATAGCTGTACTTCAGTTTCTGCTGAGATGATGATACTTCTGAAAAGGCGTTACGCAGATGTTGACAAAGAGTTTGATGCAGGAGCTGTAAAAGAATCACTCCTTCAGTTACTCCAAAGAGAAGGTGCAGAATCAATTTATGGCTCAACTGTGTCTAGAGCTGGAAGAAATAGCCAGCACAGCCATAGTCAGCAAGGAAGTCATGTATCTGCAAGGAAAGCAGAGGCAGCAGCACGACTGGCATCAAAGCAAGCTGAAATAAACAGAGAAATGGAAATATCTGCCCGGAGAAAGGAGATATTAGCTCAACAAGAGCAATTGAAAATGTTGGAAAATCAAAGAGATCTTGAGGTCATTCAGGCAGAATACAATGTATATGCTGAAGAGGAATCAAAAATGAATGCTGAAATAAGAAATTGTGAAGTAAGGAGTACTTTGTCTTTCAGCCAGCTTCCTAGACCACTTAGCAGTCCCCCATGCACCCAAGTTCCTCAGAGCACTGCACCTCCTCACTCTGAAGGTAAATTCATCCTGACCTCACAAAGTGTTCACGCCCCTCACTATGATACTCAGGTGGTGCCAAAAGAAAGTGAGCTCTCTCTGGTGCAGGCATTAAAAGAGTCCTTAGTAATGTCTAGACTCCCAGTGCCAGAGCCGTTTACATTTACAGGAGACCCACTTAAATTTGTTGAGTGGAGCACTTGCTTTAAGGCGCTTATCGAGACTAGCTGCACAGATTCAGCCCATAAGCTGTTCTACTTGAAGAAGTACATTGGTGGAGAAGCTCTCTGTGTTTTAGAAGGGACATTTTATCGAAGTGACGAGGAAGCTTACAAACAAGCTTGGGATGCTCTGAACAAACGCTATGGACACCCATTTGTAGTTCAAAGAGCCTTTAGGGGAAAACTAAGCCGTTGGCCAAAGATTGGTCCAAAGGAGTCACTTAAATTGAGAGAGTTTAGTGATTTCCTCATTTCTTGTAAGAATGCTATGCCTCACGTCCAAGGCCTCAAGGTTTTAGATGATTGTGAAGAAAATCAAAAAATATTGCTGAAACTTCCTGACTGGGCCACAACCCGCTGGAATCATTATGTCACAAAATTACTGGATGAAGAAAAGGCATATCCAGGGTTTGCAGAATTTGCGGACTTTGTGGCTGAAGAGGCGCGTATAGCATATAATCCTGTTTCTTCTCTGTTTGCCTTAAAAAACACATTTGAAAAACCTGAGAAAGAACAAAAACGTCTGAAGGCCAGTGTCCTGGTGACATCAGCAAATGGGTCTAAAGATGTGAAGAACACAACTCCAGTTCAGAGCCAAAGAAAATCAAAACCCAACCCTTCCTCAACTCAGAACAAACGGAAACTTGAATGTATCTGCTGCAAGCAAAATCATTTTATCTATAAATGTGCAAAGTTTACAGCAATGCTGCTTGAAGAAAAGAAACAGTTTATTAGGGACAACAATATGTGCTTTGCTTGTCTGCGAGTCGGCCACATTTCCAAAAACTGTCGACAGAGAGCAACATGTAATGTCTGCAGACGAAGCCACCCTTCTCCTCTCCATGAAGATCCTCCACTGGGAAATGAACCTGAACCACCATCAGAAGAGGAGAATGCAGCCACCGTATCGTGCAGTGTGAGAGTGGGCAACAATGATTGCACTTCAATGATCGTTCCAGTGTGGCTTTCTTCATCAGCGAAGAATCAAGAGACATTGGTTTATGCTCTGCTAGACACCCAAAGCAGCAACACATTTATTGACCAAGATATTTGTGAAAAGATACAGGCAAGCAGGGAACCAGTGAAGCTAAGGCTGACAACAATGACTGACAGGTGTTCGATTGTACCTAGTCAAAGAGTGGATGGACTGAGGGTAAGAGGGTACAACTCAGAAAAGTACATTGACTTGCCACCAACCTACACTCAAGAGTACATTCCATTGGAGAAACACACTATTCCAACTCGAGAGACAGCAAAAAAGTGGCCCCATCTACTTAGCATTGCAAATGAAATGCCAGATCTCTTGGACTGTCCTATAGCTCTTCTCATCGGTTACGACTGTGCAAGAGCGCTAAAGCCAAGGGAAGTCATACCAGGAAAGGATTATGATCCCTATGCAATAAAAACAGACTTAGGGTGGAGTATCGTGGGAGCCATTAAGCCATGGAAAAGTTCAATGGGAGCAGCAGGGATCTGTCATCGTGTCACAGTAAAGGAGCTGCCATCTGTCACGCCTGCTTCTGTGATTAAAGCACTTGAAAATGACTTTCTGGACACAAACCATAAAGAAGGGAGTGTATCTCAAGAGGACATTCAGTTTCTAGAGATGCTGAATGAGAACATTCACTACAATGAGGAAGGCCATTTAGAAATGCCTCTGCCTTTTAGAGAACGCCCACAGCTTCCAAATAACAAGCAGCTTGCAATGTTTCGCTTGAAACGTTTAAAAGGAAAAATGGATAAGAACCCAAAGTACAAAGAAGACTACATCAAGTTCATGAATAGTGTCTTTAAAGATGGTGATGCAGAGGAAGCAGATGGCACATCAGGTAGTAACACATGGTACATTCCGCACCATGGCGTGTATCATCCCAGGAAGCCAGAGAAAATTCGAGTTGTTTTCGACTGCTCTGCTAAACACGAAGGCATCTCTTTAAATGACCACCTACTCACAGGCCCAGACTTGATTAATGCTCTGGCAGGGGTTTTGTGCAGATTTCGAGAGCATCAAATAGCAATTATGTGTGATGTGGAAAAAATGTTTCATCGCTTCCATGTCAACCCAGAGGATCGAGACTTCTTAAGGTTTCTGTGGTGGAAGGACGGGAATACAGATACTGAGCCTAAGGAGTATCGCATGCGAGTGCACATTTTTGGAGCGGCATCATCACCGGGATGTGCTAACTATGGCATGAAGTATCTCGCCAGGGAACAAAAAAAGGACTACCCGCTGGCAGCCAGATTCATTCACAAAAACTTTTATGTGGATGACGGGCTAATCAGCATTGATTCAGTCAGGGAAGCCAAGCAGCTGGTCTGTGAAGCACAAGAGGTCTGTGCAAAAGGGAAACTGCGCTTGCACAAATTTGCATGCAACAACAAGGAGGTCATGAGCATTATCCCAGAAACAGAACGAGCCAGCAAGACCAAAGATGTAAACCTGAACTACTCTGTAATTCAAATGCAAAGTGTGCTGGGAGTAAAGTGGAACATAGAGGCTGACGTGTTCTCATTCAGTGTAGCCCTCAAAGAAAGGCCAGCCACACGCCGAGGAATTCTAGCAACAGTTGCTAGTGTGTATGACCCGTTAGGTTTTCTCTCACCCTACATTTTGACAGGAAAACAAGTACTCCAGGAAATGTGCAAACGCGGAGTGGGATGGGATGATCCTATTCCTCCGGCACTAGAGACCAAATGGAAAGCATGGCTCGGTGACTTGGAGAATCTAAAAAGGATTGAAATACCAAGATGCCTTGTTCCTGAGAACTTTGGCAAGGTCAAAAAAATTGAGCTGCATCATTTTTCGGATGCCAGCAGCAGTGGCTATGGACAATGTTCATACATCAGGATTGTTGCTGATAAGAACGTGCATTGTGCACTGGTCATGGGTAAAGCCAGAGTGGCACCCACAAGAATAATCACTATCCCACGCCTTGAGCTCACTGCAGCTGCAGTTTCTGCAGCTGTAAGTAACTTCCTCAGGTCAGAGCTCGAGCGGAAAATTGACGAGGAGTTTTTCTGGACAGATTCTAAAGTGACGCTTGGATACATAAAAAATGATGCTCGTCGCTTTCATGTCTTTGTGGCAAATCGAGTTCAGAAAATAAGAGACTCTACTGATCCGAAGCAATGGTTTTACATTGAATCTGATCAAAATCCAGCTGATCACGCGTCTAGGGGCCTCAAGGTGGCAGATCTGCTAAGCTCGAATTGGCTCACTGGACCTAAATTCCTATGGGAAAGGGAAATTGTCACAAACCAACATTCCCCTGATCTTCTTGTTGGGGACCCAGAAGTAAAGGTCCTGAAAACAAATGCCCTTGAAGAAAACAGCTTTCTTGAGAGGTTCTCAAGATTTTCCAATTGGGATACAGCTCTTAACGTTGTGGCAAGAATTAAAAGACTTGCAAGGAGAGATAACTCAGGACCCATTAGTGTAAAAGAAAGACAAATGGCTGCTTTTGTACTCCTCCAGGCAGCACAGAGGGAAGCCTTTAAAGAAGAGCTCAAATGGTTCAGTCAAAACTCAGCTGGACTACCAAAAACTCATAAAATGTATCAACTTGATCCTATTTTGGTAGACAACCTGCTTAGGGTTGGAGGAAGGTTGAGAAAATCCTCAGCATCATTTGCATTGAATCATCCAGTAATCCTTCCAAAGGAAGGCATTGTCACACAACTCGTTCTTGACCACTGTCACAAGAAAACGCAACACCAAGGCCGAGGCCAAACTCTGAACAAACTCAGGGAAAGTGGCTATTGGATCATAGGTGGCAGTAAGGTAGTGGCCAAATACATTAAAGGGTGTGTCAATTGTAGAAAAGTGCGTGGGCCAGCTGAAGAACAACGCATGGCTGACTTGCCATTTGACAGAGTGGATCCTTCGCCCCCATTCACCTACACTGGAGTTGATGTTTTCGGTCCCTTCTACACGAAACAAGGTCGAAAGGAATGGAAGAGGTATGGCCTATTGTTTACGTGTTTAAGCTCGAGAGCCGCGCACATTGAGATGTTGGAGGATCTCTCCACTGACGCATTTATAAACGCTTTAAGATGCTTCATAGCAATCAGAGGCACAGTCAGACAGATTCGTTCTGACCAAGGGACAAATTTTGTCGGAGCTAAGAACGAGTTCAAGAAGGGTCTGTTGGAATTAGACAAGGAGATGATTTCTACT
The DNA here is from genome assembly GCF_965226115.1 of Aulonocara stuartgranti. Classification (NCBI taxonomy): domain Eukaryota; kingdom Metazoa; phylum Chordata; class Actinopteri; order Cichliformes; family Cichlidae; genus Aulonocara; species Aulonocara stuartgranti. The sequence continues at coordinate 33,664,630 of NC_138950.1, read as the reverse complement.
TATCTAGCTAAAAACCAGTGTGACTTTCAAATGAATGTTCCTGAAGCTAGTCACAGAGGAGGCATTTGGGAACGACAGATCCGCACTGTTAGGAATGTCATGAGTTCTGTCCTAGCCCAAGCCACAGGGAGGTTGGATGACACCTCATTGAGAACTTTCTTCTATGAGGCCATGTCAATTTTGAACCATCGTCCACTCACTACTGATACAATCAACGACCCCAACAGTGCTGAGCCTTTGACGCCTAATCATTTGCTCACAATGAAAGAGTCTGTGCCACTTCCGCCTCCTGGTAGATTTGTAAGAGAAGATTTGTACGCCAGGAAGAGGTGGCGGAGGGTGCAATATTTAACAGAGTTGTTCTGGAGCAGGTGGCGCAAGGAATACCTAACCAGCATTAGTTTAAGACAACGATGGCATACTTCTAAACAAAATGTACAGGTTGGAGATGTAGTGATTTTAAAGGAGGACAATATTCCAAGAAATGAGTGGAAATTGGCAAGGGTGGTTGAAGCCAATGAAGATGATGATGGTTTAGTGCGGAAGGTTAAGATCCAAATAGGGCAAAAGGATCTGGGAAAGAAAGGTGAACGTTTGAAACAAGTCTCTTTTCTTGAGAGACCAGTTCAGAAACTAGTGGTACTAGTTAAAGGGTCTAAACTACAGTGAAGTAGTACAAGGGTTAAGAACACAAACATAATATGTGATCTATAAGTTTATTTAAGAAGTGTTTTTTTTGTAACATAAGTTGATGTTTGATTGTCAATTTATTAAAAATTACAGGATTTAATTTTGTTTAACACATGTAAATAGAAATCCTTTGTAATTTTGGTGGCAGTGTAGCCGTCGCATTGAAATGTAATTATTATGTGATTGCAATGTTCAAAATTTGGTGTTTAATCTGGATTCATGTTGTGTTGTCGCCACCTACTGGTGGGCCTGAGTGTGGCGCTTTGTGGTGCGCATGCTTTGGGGTGAGGCTCAATTAAGCGCACGTGTCACCAGAGACTGAAGGCTCGAGCCAGAAAGAGAATGCTAGCCTGTGCAAAGGGTGGAAATATAGACGATATGGACTACAATTGCTCATGAATGTTCAGTAGAAAGGCGCACACGTTTTTCACGGTGTTTGCTGGTGAAAAGAAGATTAAAATACTGGCTGAACATCAGTTGGAGCATGGCCCTTTATTCTACTTCGAACATGAAAAACCTTCAGGAGCAGTTACAGTCTGAAACACGTATGTGTGAAAATTATAAAAAAAATAAAAAAATAAATCGTGAAAGGGTAATACTATTTTACAGCACTGTCCTTCCTGGTTTTTTTTGTTGTTGTTTTTTTTGGGGGGGAGGGGGTTGATGGGGGGAGGGGTTAAAAAAGTCTCTGTTTGTTTATACAGATTTTCCTTGCTTCTTTGTGGACATCTGCGTAGCGCTCATAAGATTCCCCTGTGCCTGATCATTTTCACCTCTGTTTAAACAGTATTGCTTCTCTCCTTATCAGTTCTCCATTTGCTCTTTACTTGTTCCTCTTTTGCTCTCTGTTTTTTAGAATCCTGCTGTGGTTTTGAAGCCCTTTGGACTTTGTCTATCTCAGCTATTAAAGGTTCATCTTTTGCGATTTAACGTCCCTCTGCATCCTGCATTTGCAGACCCTCACGAACCTTTACAGAGGAGTAATACTCCCATTTTGAATTCTAAAAAACACACAATGTCCAGCATTGTTGCATCTTGAACAATATTTAAAACTTAACAGTGGTTGTGTGTGTTACCAGGTACCATTAGTTAGTTTGCGCAAGGGCAGAGAAGGGACCTGATAACTTCACTACCTTTCCAAAAAAACCAGTGAGTTCCACTTGACGCCTTCAGAATCAGTTAATTTTTTATACGATAGCTTTAGCGTATTAAATGAAGCCATTAAAAACATTAGACGATACAAATTTTATTTTGACACAGAAGGATGAGGATGAGCCTTGTATCAAAATGTAGCTAAGAAATTGACCTTTGAAATGCTGAAACTTGTTTAGGTCCAGCCACTTGCCCACCTGCATGTTTCGCACTGCCCAAATGTGTCGAGGCAACTGTTGCTGTGATTTGGCGGTACATAAATAAAATGTAATTCAATTTTTCAGCCCTCAAAATTGAACGTAAGATATCTTCATGGACACATACAGGCTAAAAAATGTTGGAAAAAATAAGGCAGTTTAAAAAGTACCAAGTTGCACCCCAAACCTATGTGCTTATAGGCTTCATAACTCATATTATGAAGGTCAGATTTCACTTGGCTACATTAAATATACTCAAGTTAGCATAAATAAAAGATTGATGGTCCTGGTTCTACATCACTAACTGCCCTAAATAGCCATTTGCTGACCATAAGACAGCATCCTGACCTACTGATGGTTTAGAAGAGGCTTTTCACAACCACATGCAGCCTGATTTACATACCAGCTGCACTATGTCTTTGCAAAGAAAAAGAAGGATCAAGAGTCTAAACTGCAAAACTGCAACCAATAACAAGGCTGGCTCTAATCGCCTGCATTCAAGAATGGGTATACATAACATGTAGACTAATGGTTACTGAATAGTTAGCTTTATGCAACAGCAAGAGATTTGCAGGCAGTCTCCACTCACTGAGTTAATCACTGGATTAATTGAGTAATATAGTGGTACGGTCTACGTAGTGGTGGGGTGAGCCGGCATGTGTGTGCGCCTGTGTGTGCGCCTGTGTGTGTGAGGGAATCTTTGCTTCCTCAGGAGATGGCGTGAATGGGGTCTTTTGTGTGCACACGTCACAGTGCTTACACCCACTCAGCTAAGCAGGCGGTCTCGAAACCTTGCAGAAACTTTAACAAGGACATTGTGGCGAAACAATGCACCGAACGGAAACAATCGGGGTCAGGGTTAGCAAATATAATCCTTGAGCCGTTTGCTGTGTGGGTCAATCGACTCTGAAATGGGGCACCTCAAGGCTAGAGGGTCACACTCTGTGTGTGTGTGTTCCTGTCTAGCTATCTTTGTGAGGACCGAAATCTGCATTCTACTATACTTGTGAGAACCAACAGTCACTTGTGAGGACACACACACCGGTGCTCACAAGTTTGAAGGCCTTTTTGAGGCTCAAAATGTGGTTTTAGTGTCAGGGTTACAATTAGGTTATGGTTAGGTTTAGGGTAAGGGTTAGGGTTAGGCATTCATTTTTAATGGTAAAGGGGCTAGGGAAACCATCATGTCAATGAAGGTCCACACTAAGCTAGCTGAACGGGGTTGTGTGTGTGTGTGTGTGTGTGTGTGTGTGTGTGTGTGTGTGTGTGTGTGTGTGTGTGTGTGTAAAAAGAAATAGGATATGAGGTTCGTTCGTATGTTTGTGTTTGGTTTGAGGGCCCAGATTTAAAATAATGACACAATCAAAACCAATGAAGTGTGATTTCAACAAGAGTGAAAGCACAAAACACAATTGCTTGGATTATGCGGATCAGACTGCAGCTTTACTCTGCTTCTGTGGTGACACAAACTACTGGCATGCATGCCAATCAACAACTTATTTCTTTCTCCGATATGAGCTTAGAGGGTGTTCACAGTTAAGCAGAAAAATCACAGTAAATTTAAATAAAAATCCTTGTTTCCCCTCCATACCCAGCTTCAGATGTGTTTTATAACAGCACAGTGAAGTAGACTAGTGTCTTGGCTTGCAGGAAGGAGTGCGTGTGTGTGTGTGTGTGTGTGTGTGTGTGTGTGTGTGTGTGTGTGTGTGTGTGTGTGTGTGTGTGTGTGTGTGTGTGTGTGTGGTTTGCTGATCACATCGGACCATCCTCTGCAAGACAACAGCGTCTCTGTCTCTAGGTACAGGAGCACTCTAAAGGACCTGCATCATTTGATAACTGCCACCACAGGCAAGTTCCCGTCAGCTGTGTAAATAGAAACTAAAAGCAGCCAGCAGGTTAGGATTGTACGTGTTAGAGCAAGGATTGCGGTGAGGTTGACACACTTTCCGCTCTGGGCCTTTGAGTACAACAAATGTTCTTTTAAAATGTGCTCCACTTGTCTGCTTTTCGTAATTGGGTAAATGTGAATACCAAAGGAGAGATGGAAAAGGGACATTTATAAAAGTTTCCACATCAAAAAAAATTAAGACTGTAATAAGCTGACCTATATTAGCTCATGAAGAAATGTTACAAAATTATTTTAAGGGGCATAAATCATTCCTTGTTAAGGCTTAAGAGTGAGGCCAAAGACATGTAACATGTTGTGTAATTTCAATGACTTTATCAGTTCAGTGGGCTCAGCAGTGAGCCACAGATGTTCCAGCTGCAACATTCAACACAAACCAGTTACCGTCAGTTACACTTCCGGTTTCAAATTCTAAAGTAAAACACTTTACAACATGGGAGGTAATGCCCACATTTCATTTAAGAAGAAAAATAAAATAAAAAACAATAAAAACAATAATTATGGGCATTATTTATCTTTACCTGCAACGAAACAAGTCAGAAAGCTAATAGCAAAACTGCTATTTAAAATACTTAGTACATAAAATCCCCCCAGTCACTGGCTCTTTTATTTGGCAGGCCTCTAAGTTAGCTCCCAAATATTTAGAACATGTGACATTCAACATCATTTAATAAACCTCTTAGACCTGTTTTTGTTTTTAGACGCATAAAGTTTCTTACTTTCAGAGTAGATCTTCATTTTTTAGTGTAGCTTGACGGTGCCACAGCATCCTGTGTGCTCGTCACAAAACGACGAGGAAACTTACCGGTAAATGTTTCTGTTAGTTTATCGCTGGCACGTCTTCAGCGTGTCTGTGCTCAGGCTCTGTCTGTGACGGCTCCGTTCATATGTTCATCCATCGGCTCTCACTCTGCCTGCTGATGCTGTGCGCTGCCCGGTCCGGAAGTGACACGCGCGCTGTGTTGTTGTACGAGGACGACTTGGATGGCGGGTTGGGAGGGAGAGGGTGGGCATTCTTTGAGTTATGATTGGACTCGCGGAGGTGGCGCGTGCTAGGGGCCGGCCGACATGGAAGGAAGGCTCGACATGACCGCATGGGTTACTGACGGTCACAAAAGAGCAAGACGTCACGAGCACGACACCCGCACACAAACCAGTGCGCGAAGCCCGAATTCACCTTTATAGACAAATTTAAGATGGGATGCTTGTCGCCATGACAACGCGCGGTGTCGAGCTCCTCGGTGGTGGGAGATTCCTGCCTGGGTGTTTGTTTAATGTATATAATCATTAGCTCATGCAAAATAGTGTTCGTATAAACGTAGTTATTTTTATGTGTAAAACCACACAGACAGCGGTTTAAAATCAACCTCTGGGTAACACTTCAGACCTTACTGTTTCTTCACACTCATCCCTTTACTGTAACCTTACTGTTTAACAGTACACACTGTTAAACAGTAAGGTTTTAACCTGGCATCATCAGAACAATTTGAAGTTTTTTAATGTTTCAGTTAAAGTGTGCTTTAAATCTCTGCATCTTCTTTTTTATCACAACAATGAAAGTCTTATTGAGCCTATTAATGACAAACCTCCCTCTGTGTGAGCGCACTGTAACATCATGGCATCAACAACAACACTGGACTTAAAACCTGTTTTCATTCTATCCTGTACTGTCGTCAATAGATAAGTTAGAAAAAGATAGACTATTCCAGAAAATAATATATTTTTTAAAGCTTTTACTATTATTAAAGGGTCTAAACTTGCCTGTGATATGACACACAATGCTAATCTGACATTTCATTGTACTGTATACTACGATATTTCATATAATGAGTTGTGAAGTTCAAGTGTTTTTAACAACCTGTTTTTTATTTTTGTAGAATTCATCAACATCTGTGGAGGGATGTATTTGAATATCTCCAGTGACACTTTTGCTAACCTGGAAGCTAAGAGAGGGCTTAATCCTGACCAAGCGACAGATCTCAGTGCTTTGCATAGATGTTACATCCTCCGTGCAACAATTCCACTAAGAGAGCAACGATCATTCTCTACGATCAGACAAAAACCTGTCTCTTTCTGCTGCTGTGGTTGAAGCATAGGAAGATAACAGGGAACAGATAAAACAATAAATACTTTAACTTCAGGTATGAATCCGAAAACTGAAAATCAACTCTATTACCTATTTGCTTTTTGTCCAGGTGTATGGCAGTGCGATTGTTATGTCTGTACTGAATAATGCGATTTTAATCACATAAAGTAAAATTGACTGACTTTATGTGATTAGGACACTGAAAAAAGAGACTGAAACAACATTGTACATGTTTCTCATCATATCTACTTTGCAACAAGTTATTCTTTACTTACTTTGAACAATGTTCGTCCCAAAATCGAATCAGGTTTGATGACTAAAGAGTCGACGCTTAAACGCTTTAGAGTGGACATTTCTATATGGAGAACTGTAATCTTTCATTCTGAATCATTCTTAGACTTGAAAATAGGTCATCCAACTTAGATTGCTTTTGAAAGTATCATTGGAATGTGTACTCTGTTGATTTGATTAGAAACAGACTGAATATGTTTGCAAGCAGCAAATATATGATCATGTGTTTGCTTCAGTTCTCTCCGGGTACTCCACAGCTTCCTCCCAGGTCCAAAGACATGCAATTATTGAGGTTAGGTTCATTGGTCCTGGACCTGTCCAGGGTATACCCTGCCTGCTCCCTGTGGTAGCTGGGATAGACTCCAGAATCCCACCCCCACCCCACCCTGTGTGATGGGAGTGCATCACTACTAGTCAAATGTTTCTTCACACTCATCCCTTTACGGTGGTGTTTTCAGTCAGCCCTAAAAGGGTTCTCTGTCCTTTTTGACATTTCAATTCATTATTTTGAGCTAGTTCACATACTGCTACTCTTTTTCAATACATTTTTCTTCCCTGAAATTATTTAATCTGACTTTCGCCTTGGGCTCCAACAAACAGTTTTCTCCTCAGTATTACAAATAGTAGTGCATTTTGTTTTCTATGAGAGAACTTGACTCTTATTTGCTATCTGTCCTGTCAGTGGTGCTTTTTTAAATGTTTCATATATGTTAAGACAGAAAATGAAGAAAAATACTATTTACTATGAAAATAGCATTCATTTTTAATTACATTATCTTCTTTAAAGTATAATATTACTTTCCCTCCTTAAGACAACTCATAATATTTATGACAAATGTGAAAGAAAATATGAACAACAGACATCAAATTAATATAGCGCAAGTAAGTTATATTTATAATTCAGGCTAAAAATGAATGAAATTGATCTCTGTTAAAATGCCAGATATTTGTGATTTTACTTTTAAAAGTTTTCCCATCTTTAATGTGACCAATTGAATTGGATTTTTCAATTCAATTCTATTCATGTGGAACCGAATCACAACAGCAGCCACCTGAGGGTGCTATATATCAAAAGTTTAAGTGCAGGATAAAACCTCCAGGAGAACCAGGCTCAGGGAGATGCAGCCATCTGCCATTGTAGAATAAACCTGCATAAACTGCATAAGTTTATGAACTTGTGCAGTTAAGTTCATAAACGTTCATATAAGTTCATATAAGTTGCATAATCACTTTACATCACCAGAAGAGCACCATACCCTTGGTGAAGTATGGTGGAGGCAATATCATGGAACTAGGTCTTTAGTCAAGGTGAAATGAATAATGAACAGTTCCAAATACCAGTCAACTTTGGACGAAAACCCAGAACATGTTTTTTTTTATTTTTTTTATTTTCTAGTCTTACCATTTTCAGAAGTGGTTTGGCTTCTTTTTCCTCAAAATCCTCCAAGTCCCAAAGCCTTCAAAAGAAAAAATAGAGGTTTTCTCTTGGCATTTACACTTCATCACAAACAGAGTTTCAGGTGTGAGGTGGATGATCTGTAGGTGTCACAGTAACTTACTGCTCTTTGAGTGTCTGTTTGCTCTTCTCCACCAAAAAATCCCCCAGATCTTCAGCAGTGATGTGTGATAGGATTTTGTTTTCCTTTTAAAGTCTAAGGAACTCCATCATCATTGCAATCTAAAAATAAAAGGAGACATTTAAACCACCACCACTCTCAGGTCCTCAGAAATGATCTCATATCAGTCACTCATGTCAGTTTTGGTTTAGATGGGTGTGGGTCTCACATAAGCCCTGTAGCTCGGAAGATGCCAGCAGATCTTCAAAGCTGTCTTGTAAATGAGTTACTGGAAGCTTTTCAACACAGTGCAATCTGGTGACATCTGGTGGCCAAAAATATGAAGAGCAGCTTAAATCTACAAAATAAAATGAACCTCTTCATTACGACTGCCCACTCTACAGTGGGGTTCACAAATTTGTCTGAAATTGGGCCACAATAGATGAAAAATACACACACACACACACACACACACACATGCAAGGAACAAAAATAAAGGAGATAAGGGGGATCATGAAAATCATTAAAAGTGAGGTTGTATTAACAAGACATCTAACTCAAGGGGCTAAGACAGATCAAGCTCTTCTAAAAAAATTGTGCAATTTAATTGCCTGGGGCTTATTTATTATCTTCAGAGATTTACACAACAGGGAGAGTTCATTTAAGAGCAGACCATGAATCTTATCTTGCGGTAATGAACCGTTTTTTAACACAAGCTTCAAAATGCTTCAGAGAGCTTCATTTTGCCCTCATTAAATTTAGTGTTTATTTGCTGGTTTGTTGACGGTAGGGCTGGGTATGTCTCTGATTTCAATAATTGATTTGATTCCGATTCACAAGGTCCCGAAATTTTTCCTGAGAAAGTCAGAAATATAATAATTCTAAACTGTTTATTGTAAAGTGGGCGATAAACAAACAAGAGAGACTTGCGACAGAAAAGCCGATCAGCTGAACACTGATCAGTTTCATGATTGAAGTAGCAATTGGGGGAGAGAATAGGGGAAGAAGAAGAAGAGGCAGCTGCGCAGACACAGAATAACTCCAGCTTTGCGTTTTTTATTTTCATTCTAGCTGAAGTACAGGACTAATCGCGTTCCTTTTAACCTCAATATGGATACCTCAATACCATTTTCTTCTGTTTATCTGTGATAAGATTGCTTTCAGAGCCGGGGTCCGTTCTTCGTACCCCGCTAAGTAAGTTAGCTGGATTTGATTGTTGACGATTTCGCATGATCTTGGATCGTTCGGTTCTCCGAAGCTCATCCGGGACTTGCTGCCATAGCAACAGATCCGTAAGCGTAAACCTGCTCGGGAGCAGGTTTACTTCATGTAAACAGGATTAGATCGCGGCCACTCAGGTATGTCCGCTTCATTTATACGAAAGCAACAGCGATATTTTACCACTGTTTTACCATAAATAAATATTATCAATGTAACTAAAGTTAATGCAGTACTTGATCCTTTTATTGATTTCATACAGATACATACAGGTCATTTCCTAAAAAAATGGAAATGTACTATTAATCATTCTATTTCATGTATTTGATTATTTCAGATGTAATTCATATTTTAGAGTAGTAATTGTAAATTACTTCGTGTAATCTTGATGGGAGACCACGGCTATAAAAGCGAAGGTGGATTTGGGAAGCCTGTCGCAGCCATGTCCTGTCCGTATAAGCGAGCCACCCATTGCGGAAGGTGCAAGATTGATAAGGAGAGTTCTCAGAATTCAGCGTATATTGCGGGATAGACAGGATCCTTTAGCTCAGCGCGACAGTGTGCTCATAGAGAGATATCGATATTCCCGTGAGGGTATTATTCACTTAACCAACTTGTTGACGAGGGGGTGCAGGACCACCACCTGTCTTTTTTTTGCTCTGCCCTTTTCTTGGTTGCTGTTATAAACAAACAAACAGATTATTTCAGGGTCTCTTTGCAAGAGACTAAAAGCAATATAAGTGATAAATCTTACCATTCTGTAGAATATTCTTATATTTCACTTTTACTTGTTCCCATGTTCTAGTGGGCCCTGTCGTGGCTCTAATGTGAAAGAGGATATAATGTAATATAATATAATAAATCTACCCTACTGCCTACTGGTGTTGGCCAGAGGGGCCGATGGCGCGATATGGCAGCCTGGCTTCTGTCAGTCTGCCGCAGGGCAGCTGTGGCTACAACCGTAGCTGCCTCCACCAGTGTGTGAATGTGAGAGTGAATGAATAGTGGTATTGTAAAGCGCTTTGGGTGCCTTGAAAAGCGCTATATAAATCCAATCCATTATTATTATTATTATTATTATTATTATTATTATTATTAAATTACTTACGAGTTTAATTTGTCAGCAACTTTCTGCCAGCCCTCTCGCCTTGCTTTTGCAGCCTTTGCAGTGTTCCCTTGCGTTTTAATTAAACTCTGAAACTCCTGAAATCCCTCAATCAAGAGTTCTTGCTCTGCTGCCGAAGAATACCGAGCGCGCTCCTTCGACATTTTCGCCGACCAATCAAAGGGTTGCCGATCAATGTTTCTACTATCGATGCGTAGCCCCTGTTAAGCCACCCAGTGATCTCACATTACTTCATCCAGCTATACTAATCGTCAACAACAGGTGTGTTCGGAGAACCGGAATAGCGAGCTCAAAGTTAGCGCGATGATTTGATCTTGGATGTGTCATTTGATCTTGGATGTAGTAAGCGAGGTACGAAGAACGGACCCCGTAGCACAAGGAAGGGGGAGGGTGCAGCCAACCTCCTCGGCTTTAATTGGTCCAGGCCAGAGTCGACCATGACCAATTGGCCAATCCACTACCTTTCATTGTTTATACCGCTACAAAAAACAAACAAACAAAACAACAACAACAACCACAACAAAGCAAACATCTGCCCATCTGCCAACGGAAAATCACCATCGGCCCACACATCTGTTTGACCGTCCCCAGTTAATTCACAACGCCAGATAATCCAGAACACTGGCGCCACAGAACACCTGTCGCACCTCCATCAGCGGGCACTCCCGCATCAGGTGTACCAGCAGCCCACACTTCTAGCGGTACTCCTGCCCCAGTTTCTCGGGTACAGTACCGGTCACTTCCAAGTCCTGGGGAGGCAGAATGGAGGGAAACGGGTTAGTCGACTGCAACGGCGGTGTCCGCTCCACCAGAGCGGTGCCAGGGGGCGTCCTTCTTGAGTCCCCTTTAAAGTAATGATAGCCTACTTGAAAATAGGTTAGGTGCTGCATTGCTTCAGCCCAAGCCTGTTCGGTCAGCACACGCAGTCTGTGTAATATTTAAATAAAGGTTTTGACCTTCAGCTTAAAGGAGCTTCGGGTTTTGTTTGTTTGTTTGTTTGTTTTAATATCTTGCACACTGTAGTACACTGTACAGTGTAATTACTGTACTTTTATTTTCTGAAAAGCTACTCTAAAGCTTCAAAACCTTTTTGGACAGAACTGAAGTATAAAAGTACGCGTTCCAAGGTTTATGTCGGGGCCCATGGGGTCAGGGGTCAGGCGTAAATTCAATTTCCTCAGTGTCTTTGGCAAATAAATTTAACTTACTAATATGTATTTTGAAGATGTTCAGCTACTTTCCAACCTTGAACCTTCTTTTCGGTGTGAACTTCAGCTTTCAGGTGAATGATTCGGTGTATTTCAGTTAAATTTAACAAGTTTCCCAAATATTTTAGCAATTACAGTATTTCAGCTAAAAAATATTCGCGTATCAGCTTTCGCACTGCATTTTCTTCAGGGAACGCATTCTCTAGTTATGATGATGATGATGATGATGATTTCTCCAGCACGCAACAATGTGTTACCGATTGTTTGAAGTAAAATTAAATAGCTAAAAAGCTGTAAATAAATAGCTTAACCTTTTTGTAGGTCTGTGTCCCGGAGCTCACATGCTGCATTGCAAAAATTGAACAAATATATATCTAAACGTTTTCCTTATATTAAGAATGAACATAACGGCTTATGTTAAGTTCTAAATAAAGTTTTGTGAGAGTAAAAAAAAAAGAATAATCACTCAGGCACCTCTGCAGACAACTACAACCGGCTAGTGAGGGTCCTTTTCCTCCACATAGCTGGTGACGATTAGCAGCGAACATGCCGACTGTCGGAGTTAAACGGGATCTTCTATTCAAAGCTTTGGGTAGAAGTTACAGTAAGTCATATTTACTGTATTTTCCGGTAACCTTTAATCTGCTCGTCTGTTTTCTCTTTTTTTTTTTATTTTTGCTCCTAAACGACAGAGTTAGGTCAGTACGTTGTGAACTCGCTGTCTGATTGTTAGCAATGTAGCAGCTGCTCATGAACTGTAGAGCTAATTTTAACTGCCTTCATTTCTAATTATTAAAGAAAGTACCACTTATTTGATGGCGAGTTTATTTTGGTTTATTTGTTAACTTATGTATTTTTTGCGATAAGGAAATAGTACTAGTTCATTTCTATCTGCCTGTTGACTGACAGCGTGATTGCATCATTTCCTCCGCTTCCTCCTGTCATTTAAGCCTCTGGGTTTGTTCAGAATCACTATCCTGTCAGCTTGTTCGTTGCCAAAAGTGTCCACCAACAGATTAAGTCTGCAGTTTTTATTATTTTTATGTTTTGTTGCTATTTTTACTGCATAAAGTCTTTAACATCAGTTTTTATCATCTTTTTTTATAAATATAAAATGGTCATCACGTTCGTTTGTACAATGCACTTGTTGGAGGACAACATCAAAAATGACCATTTCATATATTTGCAGTGCTGCTTGATTTTCTTGTATTGTTAATGGAGTCTGGGACATGTAATCGATTAGATAAGCATTGTCATGAATTCCCTCTTACTTTCGCTGTTTTGCTTCCACCACGATAAAATCACACTTCCTGCACAGCTCTCTCACCGCGGTAAAGTGAGCCGTCATTTGTGAGCCGCGGTCAAGCCAGCCGCCTACTATCCGCCGCATAAATTTCCTTGCGCTTTTACACCAGTCTTTACGGTAGCGCCTTTTCGCTTTATATCCTGATTGAAAGCCTAGACTCGCACACACGTGCGCGCGCGCGAACAGGCACACGCGCGCGCGCACACACAAATTACAATGTAACAGCCCAATACAGCCATCGTGACAGTCTGGTTGCATATTCAAAAATTCATTAAAAATCATTCTTAAAAGTTGATGCCAAGCTTTCAACACAATCCTCTTCTCGGACACCTACTTTACCTCTGGGCCAGGTTTTACCCAGATTTACTGTAATATTACTCAGAAATCACAGTAAACTCATATTCAGTGCAATACAGTCAATACACTACAATTATGTTTATTTCAAAAATTCATTAAAAGTCCTCCAGAGTAGTTGATGTCCAACTTTCAACACATCGCTCCTCTGGGACACCTACTGTACCCGTGTGCCAAGTTTCAGCCAGATTTACTGTAGAATTTCTCAGAAATTAAAGTGTACTTGTATCTAATGCAGTCAGCCAATACAATATAATTATGTCAATTTTCAAAAATTCATTAAAAATCATCCTGAGTAGTTGAGGTCCAACTTTCAACAGATTCCTCCTCTGGGGCACCTACTGTACCTGTGTGCCAAGTTTCATCCAGATTTACTGTAGAATTCCTCAGAAATTAAAGGAAACTTATATTCAATTCAATACAGTCAATACAATAGAATTATGTCAATTTTCAAAAATTCATTAAAAATCATCCTGAGTAGTTGATGTCCAACTTTCAACACATCCCCCCTCTGGGACACCCACTGTACCTGTGTGCCAGGTTTCAGCCAGATTTACTGTAGAATTCCTCAGTAATTAAAGGGTACTTGTATTCAATGCAATACAGCCAATACACTACAATTATGTCAATTTTCAAAAATTCATTAAAAATCATCCTGAGTAGTTGATGTCCAACTTTCAACACATCCCTCCTCTGGGACACCTACTGTACCTGTGTGCCAAGTTTCATCCAGATTTACTGTAGAATTCCTCAGAAATTAAAGGAAACTTATATTCAATTCAATACAGTCAATACAATATAATTATGTCAATTTTCAAAAATTCATGAAAAATCATCCTGAGTAGTTGATGTCCAACTTTCAACACATCCCTCCTCTGGGACACCTACTGTACCTGTGTGCCAAGTTTCATCCAGATTTACTGTAGAATTCCTCAGAAATTAAAGGAAACTTATATTCAATTCAATACAGTCAATACAATATAATTATGTCAATTTTCAAAAATTCATTAAAAATCATCCTGAGTAGTTGATGTCCAACTTTCAACACATCCCTCCTCTGGGACACCTACTGTACCTGTGTGCCAAGTTTCATCCAGATTTACTGTAGAATTCCTCAGTAATTAGAGGAAACTTATAATCAATTCAATACAGTCAATACAATAGAATTATGTCAATTTTCAAAAATTCATTAAAAATCATCCTGAGTAGTTGATGTCCAACTTTCAACACATCCCTCCTCTGGGACACCTACTGTACCTGTGTGCCAAGTTTCATCCAGATTTACTGTAGAATTCCTCAGAAATTAAAGGAAACTTATATTCAATTCAATACAGTCAATACAATATAATTATGTCAATTTTCAAAAATTCATTAAAAATCATCCTGAGTAGTTGATGTCCAACTTTCAACACATCCCTCCTCTGGGACACCTACTGTACCTGTGTGCCAAGTTTCATCCAGATTTACTGTAGAATTCCTCAGAAATTAAAGGAAACTTATATTCAATTCAATACAGTCAATACAATATAATTATGTCAATTTTCAAAAATTCATGAAAAATCATCCTGAGTAGTTGATGTCCAACTTTCAACACATCCCTCCTCTGGGACACCTACTGTACCTGTGTGCCAAGTTTCATCCAGATTTACTGTAGAATTCCTCAGAAATTAAAGGAAACTTATATTCAATTCAATACAGTCAATACAATATAATTATGTCAATTTTCAAAAATTCATTAAAAATCATCCTGAGTAGTTGATGTCCAACTTTCAACACATCCCTCCTCTGGGACACCTACTGTACCTGTGTGCCAAGTTTCATCCAGATTTACTGTAGAATTCCTCAGTAATTAGAGGAAACTTATAATCAATTCAATACAGTCAATACAATAGAATTATGTCAATTTTCAAAAATTCATTAAAAATCATCCTGAGTAGTTGATGTCCAACTTTCAACACATCCCTCCTCTGGGACACCTACTGTACCTGTGTGCCAAGTTTCAGCCAGATTTACTGTAGAATTCCTCAGAAATTAAAGGAAACTTATATTCAATTCAATACAGTCAATACAATATAATTATGTCAATTTTCAAAAATTCATTAAAAATCATCCTGAGTAGTTGATGTCCAACTTTCAACACATCCCTCCTCTGGGACACCTACTGTACCTGTGTGCCAAGTTTCATCCAGATTTACTGTAGAATTCCTCAGAAATTAAAGGAAACTTATAATCAATTCAATACAGTCAATACAATATAATTATGTAAATTTTCAAAAATTCATTAAAAATCATCCTGAGTAGTTGATGTCCAACTTTCAACACATCCCCCCTCTGGGACACGTACTGTACCTGTGTGCCAGGTTTCAGCCAGATTTACTGTAGAATTCCTCAGTAATTAAAGGGTACTTGTATTCAATGCAATACAGCCAATACACTACAATTATGTCAATTTTCAAAAATTCATTAAAAATCATCCTGAGTAGTTGATGTCCAACTTTCAACACATCCCTCCTCTGGGACACCTACTGTACCTGTGTGCCAAGTTTCAGCCAGATTTACTGTAGAATTCCTCAGAAATTAAAGGAAACTTATATTCAATTCAATACAGTCAATACAATATAATTATGTCAATTTTCAAAAATTCATTAAAAATCATCCTGAGTAGTTGATGTCCAACTTTCAACACATCCCCCCTCTGGGACACCCACTGTACCTGTGTGCCAGGTTTCAGCCAGATTTACTGTAGAATTCCTCAGTAATTAAAGGGTACTTGTATTCAATGCAATACAGCCAATACACTACAATTATGTCAATTTTCAAAAATTCATTAAAAATCATCCTGAGTAGTTGATGTCCAACTTTCAACACATCCCCCCTCTGGGACACCTACTGTACCTGTGTGCCAAGTTTCATCCAGATTTACTGTAGAATTCCTCAGTAATTACAGGAAACTTATATTCAATTCAATACAGTCAATACAATATAATTATGTCAATTTTCAAAAATTCATTAAAAATCATCCTGAGTAGTTGAGGTCCAACTTTCAACAGATTCCTTCTCTGGGACACCTACTGTACCTGTGTGCCAAGTTTCAGCCAGATTCACTGTAATATTCCTCAGAAATTACAGGAAACTTATATTCAATTCAATACAGTCAATACAATATAATTATGTCAATTTTCAAAAATTCATGAAAAATCATCCTGAGGAGTTGATGTCCAACTTTCAACACATCCCTCCTCTGGGGCACCTACTGTACCTGTGTGCCAAGTTTCATCCAGATTTACTGTAGAATTCCTCAGAAATTAGAGGAAACTTATAATCAATTCAATACAGTCAATACAATAGAATTATGTCAATTTTCAAAAATTCATTAAAAATCATCCATAATAGTTGAGGTCCAACTTTCAACACTTTCTTACTCTGGGCGTCCTACCGTACCTCTGGGCCAAGTTACATCTCAATTCACTGTAATCTTTATCAAAAATTGAAAGAACAATTATATGTCAATGCTGGATGTGTGTCCTTTCAAAGTGACACTAAATAACAGAACTCAGGCACATCAGGGAATAATCCAAAAGGCGGATTTATTAAACAAAAACAACATACAAAATATCTCTAACCCATACTACATAACCTAAAAAGAAACAAAGGGACACTTAGAAGCACAAGAATACAATACTGAAAGGGCAAGAGACACAGCCCAAACATAATCCACAACTAAAATGCCCAAAGAACAAGTCATCCCACATAGCAGACGGGTCTTGCCTGGGTCTGGTGTCAAGCCGGCACTGCTGGCTGACTTCTGGCATGGTAAGATGGCACTGTTTATGTGATGGCATGCCACATTTGGCCTGATTGGGTGAATGTGACATGTTGTATAGAGCACTTTGAGTAATATGGGTGAGTAAAAAAGTGCTGTATAAGAATCAGTCCATTCACTGTCTGAACAGAGTTTCGTCATGTTACTTTTGCACTATTATGTTCCAGCACATGTTGTTATTACATGGCTTACATGGCTAAGGTACACATTAGGCTGACATCTGGGGCCAGAGCTGAAACTGTTCTGGGCCAGCACAGGGCCAGCAGTGTGTCTGCAACTGGCCTTGTGCTGGCTCATGTGTGGGCCACCTCTGGTAAACCAGATCTGGGCCACCATGGGGCCGTCATTCTTTGCGGTACGCAGGCCATGTGTAAGCACATTGTGTGGGACAGATCCAGGCCATACCAATTTTGCTATGTGGGAGGAATTGTGTAAAAATAGAAACATCATAAAAATGAAAATACCATACCATACCACCTTTATTTATAAAGCACTTTAACATAAAACCAGAGTTCACAAAGTGCTGTACATGCTAAAAGCATAAGTAAAGAAAATTAAAATGAGATAAGATAAAATAAATAACTAAAAAGTAAAATAAATTGAAACATGTCAAAACAAATTGAGTCAACCCCTCTAATCAATGCCAAAGGCTTCAGCGAATAAATATGTTTTAAGAAGACTTTTAAATTCAGAGAGAGAAGAGGCCTGCCTAACATTCAAGGGTAGATCATTCCACAACTTTGGAGCAACTACAGCAAAAGCACGATCACCTTTAGATTTATACTTAGTTTTTGGTACCTTAAGGAGCTGCTGATTGGCGGACCTAAGGGAACGGGGAGGTGTATATGGTTGTAGTAGCTCCGAGAGGTGGGGGGGGGGTAGGCCATTAAGAGATTTAAAAGCAAATAAGAGAATTTTAAAAACAATCCTAAAATATACAGGTAGCCAGTGGAGTGAAATTAAAATTGGGGTAATGTGCTCAAACTTTTTTGTTCCAGTTAAGAGACGTGCTGCAGCATTTTGCACAACCTGCAGGCGCCTAATGGACGCATCACTAACCCCAAAATAAAGTGCGTTACAATAATCCAGCCTAGAAGTAACAAAGGCATGGATTACTGTCTCAAAATGCTGTTTCGATAAGATAGGCTTTATTTTGGCTAATTCCCTCAAATGAAAAAAGCTAGATCTTACAACAGCTCTGACCTGGCTTTCAAGTTTAAGATTTGCCTCTATTTTAACTCCCAGATTAGTGATGACTGGTTTAACATACTGTGCCAGTGAACCAAGATCTATAATAGTGGCCTCAGAAGCGCCACCAAAAACCATCACTTCTGTTTTCTGTTCATTAAAATGTAAAAAGTTCAAAGCCATCCAGGCCCTTATATCATCAAGGCATCTGAGCAGCGGGTCTACTGAGAAGCCATTTATCTTTTTAAGTGGGAAATAAATCTGGGAGTCATCAGCGTAGCAGTGGAAAGAAATCCCATGTTTCCTGAAAATAGACCCAAGGGGTAGGAGATATAGAGAGAAAAGAAGCGGGCCTAAAACTGAACCCTGTGGGACCCCACATTGAAGAGAAGCAACAGAGGATACAAACTCCCCGAGTTTCACAGAGAAAGTTCGCTCTGCCAAATAGGATCTGAGCCACTGCAGTGCGGTACTCCGCATACCCACCAACTGCTCTAAACAGGAAATTAAAATATTATGATCCACTGTATCAAAAGCAGCAGTTAAATCTAACAGCACAATAATAACACAGTCACCTGAGTCATTTGCCAAAAACACATCATTAAAAACTCTTAAAAGGGCAGATTCGGTACTATGTAAAGCTTTAAAACCAGATTGGAAAACTTCTCAAATACCGTGTTCTTCTAGGAAGGACATTAATTGCTTGTAAACTACCTTTTCAAGAATCTTTGAGATAAAAGGCAGTTTGGAAATAGGTCTGTAATTCGCAATAATATCAGGATCAAGAGCAGGTTTCTTGAGTAGAGGCTGAATCACCGCATGTTTGAGATTGACAGGTACAACACCAGAGGACAAACTACTATTTACAATGGATTGTACAGCTGATGCTATAGTGAGAAAAACCTCTTTGAAAAATCGAGGAGGGAGAGCATCATAAGGGGAGCCTGAGGGCTTCATGTGAGCAATGAACTCCTGCAGGCAGAGCAAGGAAACTGGCTCGAACCTGTCAAAGACAGCAGAACTAGGGACAGGGGTAGAAGGGTCGAGAACGGACTGGGAAGTCTGCGCTTTGACAGATAGCACTTTATCAATAAAAAAGTGTAGGAAGTTTTCACAAATTTCCTGAGAAGACTCGACACCAGCAGTCTGTGGAGCGTGAAGGACCATGTCAATAGTCTTGAATAAGACATGAGGCTTACGACAATTTGCCTGAATAATAGCAGCAAAATGTTTCCTCTTAGCATCTTTTACAGTTTTCTGGTAAGAATTCCAGTAGTCTTGTAACATTTGATATGACACCTGAAGTTGATCCTTCTTCCATTTACGTTCAGCTCTCCTACACTTTCTTCTGGCAGCCCGGGTGTCTTCATTCAGCCAGGGTTCAGATTTGGCTTTTACTTGCCAAAGCTTAAAGGGGGCCACTGAATCTAAAGCAGTTTGGCAGACAGAGTAAAACCACGTACTCAGCTCTTCTGTATCATTGCATATGAAATCAGGAAGGCCGCCGTTCTGATTAAAAGCAATAGAGAACTGTCCAGCAGAGGAAGGGTTAAAAATACGACAGCTCCTAGCAGCAACAGGAGGAAGATTAACTTTGGTACAAGGAAGGAAAACCTCAAACAAGACAGACCTATGGTCTGACCATACAACATCACAAACCTCTAAGTTAGAGACAGGTAAATTGTGAGTTAAAACAAGATCCAACCTGTGCCCATATTTTTGTGTAGGCACAAACACAGGTTGCACAAGATCAAAAGAGTCAATAAGATTTAAAAAGTCCTTTGCCATTGGCTTGTCAGGGCAGCACACATGAATATTGAAGTCCCCAATAATAAGGACATGATCATATTTTGGCATAATTTCAGCCAACAGATCAGAAAAGTCATTTAAGAAGTTCTTATTGTATTTTGGGGGTCTGTAAACCACAGCACAGAGCACTGTGTGAGAGCGACCTAGCTCAAACATGCTCAGTTCAAAGCTACTAGGTGAGGTTGATAATGGCAGTGGTTTACATTTATACTGCTTCTTAAAAACAACCGCTAGTCCTCCTCCTCTGCCTGATATTCGAGGAGAGTTTAAAAAGCAGCAGCCATCAGGTAAGAGATCTGTGAAAGCGCTGGACTCACCGGCCCTCAACCATGTCTCAGTTATACAGAGGAAATCCAGTCCTTGGGTCATAAATAAATCCCTTAAAATAAAAGTTTTATTACTCAGCGATCTAGTGTTCACCAATCCAAACCTGGTGGAGGTCAGCGTGTTCGTGGCTGACAGCGAGACCCGACGCAGCGGCCGTAGGTTCTGTAGGTTCGCACCGCGCCGACGAAGATGAGGGGAAATCTTTCGTGGCTGGGACATCTGATCCGAGCCAACAACGGGCACCAGCCAGGCATCGATGGGCTCCAGAGAGCACGGAGAAAAGGCATGACAAGGTACAGATCCACGTTCGTTCCACGGAGCCGGGGAAGAGCGCGCCAAGTACGCCTTAAGTTTCACGAGTAGACCGCTACGTTTGCCCCGGCGTCTGAAACGCTTTCGCCGTGAGGCTGGGGCCAGGGTCCGACAAAGGTTAGCTGGTATCCCAGACAGGAATGGAGGTAACGCCTTATGTCCATTATAAGTTGCATTGGTAAGATCACTGGCAACTCGGAGGTCCAACAGTTTTTGGCGATTGTACATTAAAAGAGAGTTGACTCTAGCAATAAAAAACAACATAAGCAAACACAACAGAGGAAGAGCCAGACGGCGAGCCACACACACTGGCGCCATCTTGACAGGCCTGAACAATACCTTCAGCAGAGAAAATGAACATAAAGTAAAATGTACTGAAAAGAACATCAGTATGGCCATCATTATTTGCTTGGAAAGTCTAAAGTTCCATGGCTTTGAACAGCCAGAGAACGCAATGCCCAGCTTAGAATGACTAAAAGTAACTTCTTTTAACATTCTGTCATTCTGCTTCTATATCAAAAATCCACTAAAAATAGTCATTTGAAAAAAAATATTCGCCACTTTTCATCAGTTTGGGTTCCTCTGTTTATAGCAATTTTTAGAAAAGAACCCAATACCTTTGTCACTATACAGTTGTACAGTGAGATACAGAGCATCTCCTACTCATTGCAAACATGCTGGGAGGGTGGCTCTATCCGCCTTAGTGCAGCTGCTGTACCATACTGTGATGCAGTAAGTTAGTAGGCTCTCAATGGGCGAGTGGTGGAAGGGTGAGCTGTAGTACACAAAGAGCATTCTGGCGTAGCTCTGCCGCTGTTCTAGGTGACTCAGCACCGAGTGGAGGGTGATGGCATCTTCTGTGAATCTGTTTGCACGGTATGCAAACTGGTGGGGGTCGAATTCTGGGGGGAGGTAATCCTTGGTGTGCTGAAGGACTAGTCTCTCAAAGCATTTCATGATTACCGGTGTGAGGGCCACAGGGCAATAATAGTTCAGGCTGGTGATGGGAGACTTCTTTGGTACTGGGATGATTGTGGCTGATTTTAGACAGGATGGGATGGCTGCTTCATCCAGTGAGAGGTTGAAGATTCTGGTGGAGATGAGGGTGAGCTGGTGGGCACATGGTCTTAGCACTTTACCACGTATTCCGTCTGGACCGGCCGCCTTCCTGGGGTTCACTGCTAGGAACACACATCTGACATCGTGCTCCGTTACAGTGAATGGAGCGGTGCAGGAACCAGGTGAGGATGAGGATGGGAGCAGGGCTGAGGCAGATGAATGCTGCTGTTGTGGTGTTTCAAAGCGGGCGAAGAAGCTGTTTATTTCCTCTGCTAGCTGCACACTCAGGTTTTCTGTTTTCACAGTTCTGCCTCTGTGGTTTATGATGTCTATTATTCCATGCCATGTGTTGTTGCTGGACAGGTGGGACCCCTTTTCAGGTCAGCTCGAGCAGACCTGTACAGAGCTCTGTCAACAGACCTACAGGGAGTGCAGAATTATTAGGCAAGTTGTATTTTTGAGGAATAATTTTATTATTGAACAACAACCATGTTCTCAATGAACCCAAAAAACTCATTAATATCAAAGCTGAATGTTTTTGGAAGTAGTTTTTAGTTTGTTTTTAGTTTTAGCTATTTTAGGGGGATATCTGTGTGTGCAGGTGACTATTACTGTGCATAATTATTAGGCAACTTAACAAAAAACAAATATATACCCATTTCAATTATTTATTTTTACCAGTGAAACCAATATAACATCTCCACATTCACAAATATACATTTCTGACATTCAAAAACAAAACAAAAACAAATCAGCGACCAATATAGCCACCTTTCTTTGCAAGGACACTCAAAAGCCTGCCATCCATGGATTCTGTCGGTGTTTTGATCTGTTCACCATCAACATTGCGTGCAGCAGCAACCACAGCCTCCCAGACACTGTTCAGAGAGGTGTACTGTTTTCCCTCCTTGTAAATCTCACATTGGATGATGGACCACAGGTTCTCAATGGGGTTCAGATCAGGTGAACAAGGAGGCCATGTCATTAGTTTTTCTTCTTTTATACCCTTTCTTGCCAGCCACGCTGTGGAGTACTTGGACGCGTGTGATGGAGCATTGTCCTGCATGAAAATCATGTTTTTCTTGAAGGATGCAGACCTCTTCCTGTACCACTGCTTGAAGAAGGTGTCTTCCAGAAACTGGCAGTAGGACTGGGAGTTGAGCTTGACTCCATCCTCAACCCAAAAAGGCCCCACAAGCTCATCTTTGATGATACCAGCCCAAACCAGTACTCCACCTCCACCTTGCTGGCATCTGAGTCAGACTGGAGCTCTCTGCCCTTTACCAATCCAGCCACGGGCCCATCCATCTGGCCCATCAAGACTCACTCTCATTTCATCAGTCCATAAAACCTTAGAAAAAACAGTCTTGAGATATTTCTTGGCCCAGTCTTGACGTTTCAGCTTGTGTGTCTTGTTCAGTGGTGGTCGTCTTTCAGCCTTTCTTGCACTGAACATAAGTTCCCTGCAATTTCTGAAGAATATTACAGTAAATCTGGCTGAAACTTGGCACACGGGTACAGTAGGTGTCCCAGAGGGGGGATGTGTTGAAAATTGGACATCAACTACTCAGGATGATTTTTAATGAATTTTTGAAAATTGACATAATTCTACTGTATTGGCCGACTGCATTGGATACAAGTACCCTTTAATTTCTGAGGAATTCTACAGTAAATCTGGATGAAACTTGGCACACAGGTACAGTAGGTGTCCCAGAGGGGGGATGTGTTGAAAGTTGGACATCAACTACTCAGGATGATTTTTAATGAATTTCTGAAAATTGACATAATTGTAGTGTATTGGCTGTATTGCATTGAATACAAGTACACTTTAATTTCTGAGGAATTCTACAGTAAATCTGGCTGAAACCTGGCACACAGGTACAGTAAGGTGTCCCAGAGGGGGGATGTGTTGAAAGTTGGACCTCAACTACTCATGATGATTTTTAATGAATTTCTGACATTTCCATAATTGTATTGACTGTATCGGGCTGTTTCATTGTAATTTGTGCTCGCGCATGCGCGTGCGCGCGGGTGTAGGCTTTCAATCGGCACATAAAGCGAAAAGGCGCTACCGTAAAGACTGGTGTAAAAGCGCAAGGAAATTTATGCGGCGGATAGGAGGCGGCTGGCTTGACCGCGGCTCACAAATGACGGCTCACTTTACCGCGGTGCTCTACCCTCAGTGTACTTCATGACCAGTATCTCAAATCTGTTTTCTGCATTATTCGCTTTATTTGTTTATTATTCGCTTATTACGCACAAGTCATGTACAGTGCTGTGGCCGCTGTTTTTTGTTTCCAAAAATGACCTCCGACAAGAAAGCATAATTTCTGCTGTTTAATACTGAAGAAATTAAAACTTTTTAAAATTATGCCAAATTGAAAAATGCTTGGCTGTGTCTCAAATAAAACCTCTAACTTTGCTGTGCTTCACTTCAGCAGCATCGGGTAATGTTCATATGTTGATTCATGGTTTTCTTCAGTTTTTGATCTACTGCAGAATATTTTTAAGGCAGTTATCTGCTATAAAAAGCCAGGCCAGGAAAATCTTCGCTGTGTTTAATCAGTGACAATACCCACCTCTAGTGAGTAGCCTAGGCCTGACAGAAGTGGACGTAGCTGTGGATAATGAGAAAAGATATAAAGAACGTTTGATTACTTTTTCGTTAAGGCCTGAGCCATCTGAAATTCATAGCTAGTGCTCTGACACGGAGCCATCAACCTCTCAGGTTATGTCTAACATTGGTCCGGAGACAGAATCAGATAATGAGCCTCATACGATCGACTCCGAGCCAGAGCCCACTGAAAGTAAAAGGGGGAAAGTGTATACAAAGTATTTCAAAGAGAGTGGCTTGACCAGTTTCCGTGGCTAAGATACTGTAAAGCTGACAACATGATGCACTGCATTTACTGTCGTGAGTGTGGAAAGACCATGGCCGGCAATACTGCATTTGTGACTGGTGCTAATACATTTCAAATTGAAATGCTGAAAAAGCACAGTGTATCCAGAAAAAACATTATATGCCGCGATAAATGCACTGCTCAAGTATCCCCTCTCCCCGCTGCCTTTCAGCGGCAGGCAGCAGCAAACAGGTCATCAGAGGAGGCTGAGAGGATGATTAAGTTTTAACATTATCTACGTTATTGGAATTTTACCTAAATTACTTGATTTAGTCAGTAACAAGGAATTAAAAAATGGGTTTCAGTTGGCCAAAAGTGGCCACCATAGAGCCAACAGGAATAACTGCATGTGTAGTGTATATTATTGATATAATTAAGGAGCTGAAGTTGGAAAATTAAAAAAATAGTGAAAAATTGAAGAAATTGAAGTGTACACAAATGGCCAGCATAGAGCCCAGAGGGTTAAATGTGAGCAGGCTGCTGTGACATGTGCCAGTAAATATCTTCTAATGTCTGTCTGCCTTTTGTTTTAGCTGATGAGGAGTTTGACGAGCTTTGCTTTGAGTTTGGGCTGGAGCTGGATGAAATTGTAAGTACATGACATCAAATACGAACAGCTCGCTATTTGTGGTTAATAAAGTAATGCAGTAATGCTCTGTTATTGCAGAGATGTAAGTACAGTTCTTTGATTTGTCTGAATTCTGGCATGCTGAAGTTCCTCTTCCCCATCTGCTTTACAGACCTCTGAGAAAGAGATAATCAGCAGAGAGCAGGGTGACACTAAGGCCTCAGGAGCATCTGATGTGATCCTGTATAAGATCGATGTACCAGCTAACCGCTATGATCTGCTATGTCTGGAAGGACTGGTTCGTGGACTGCAGGTCTTCAAGAATAAGTGCGTTTCTGCAATTTTTAACAGGCTTAACCTGAAATAAATGACAAGAGATTTATTTATATATCAAGTTTTGTTGCCGTGATTGACCAGCACTTTGTTTTTTTGTTTTGTGTACCGTATTTTCTGCACCATAAGGCGCACTTATAATCCTTTAATTTTCTCAAAAATCAACAGTGCGCCTTATAATCCAGTGCGCCTTATGTATGAATTCTGGTTGTGCTTTCTAACCTTGAACCAATTTTATGTGGTACATGGCGCTCATAAATCTGTAAAAAAAATGTTTTAGTACGACTTGTGTAAGCTACGAAGTGCTTGATGGATTGTCAGATGGATTGTTGGAGCATTACAGCTACCGTAGTCAGGAGCCTCGCAGAGTAATCTAGGTCCAAAACTCTGTCCGCTTCAGGTCCCAAAGTCAAACGAACACTGCGGCATCACTGAGAGTTAAAACTGTTCTTCCTTCTAACCGCAGAGATTGTGTTTTTGTTTTAGGTTGGAGGTGCCCCGATACAAACGTGTTAGCCCACTCAGTGGGGAGCCTCAGAAGCTGATCATCACTAAGGAGGTGTGTGGAGATGTTCACAATTATAAAATGTTTAACAAGAAAAAAAATAGTTTGTAACCTAGAACAGGTATCAGTGCGATTTGCCTGTTGACCCTATGTTTGCGGCGCTTCACTCCCCTCAGACGGAAGCAGTGCGACCCCACGCTGTGGCAGCAGTCTTGAGGAACATCACTTTCACACAGGAGCGCTATGACAGTTTCATTGAGCTGCAGGAGAAACTACATCAGAACATTTGCAGGTGAGAGCACACCAACCACCTACTATATATAACATGAATGTGTTTCCTTTAAAAATTTGAGTCTAAATGGCTAGCTGCAGCTACTCACAATGAAAAGACCAACACGATGCTGCCATTACCTCTGACACTTGTTACTGTCCTAAGTCACCTAGTTAGGTAACTAAAGACATAATATACTTATTTAAAAGTACTAAGAATGTTTTTGATTAGACCCAGTAATAAATCTTGCAGAACAACACTTATGTTTTGTGATGATAGTTTTACTCTCATGAAACTCACTGCAGAGCCAAAAATCATCAGGGCCTACGTTGCCTAAGATTGATTTTGCACATGCCTAAGGATGAATTTCGTAAGAACTTAATTGTTTACTTTTTATTGATACTAGATGCTGGATGCTATTTTTTTTTTTACTTTGATGCTTTATTTACAAAACAGTGCTGTGGCGTTCTGTAGCCTTCATGGCAAGTGGTCCACATACATTTGCCAGTGAAACGGCACCTTGAGCAAAAACATCTAGGAGCAAGCTTGTCAATAAAAAGTGTGACAACATTAAGCCCAGGGAGCCCCCACTTTTCAAGAAAAAGACCGATAACACAACAACAGTGACAAATTTGCTGTCATAATTTAACGTGGAGCTTTTCTGTACACATACAGGAAAGAGCGAAAAGGCGGTGCTGTTAATGAGATGGTGAGCTCAAATAGATTTATTACAGTAACCACTATTAAACCCCTTTACTGTGAAAAAGTTGGCAGGAATCATTCATCAAACCACCTGATTACCAATCTCCAACATGAAGTAAAGCTAATTTTGTAGCTGCTCCCATTTCGTTGCAATTTGTTTTGGCAGAAAGCTACAGAAGTTCAAATAAAATATGCAGAGCTGTTAACCTTGTCTGATACCATGTTTTAATCAAGCAGCTCACTGAGGGCTGTCACAGTGACACCTGCAGCAAGCAGGAGTGAGCCTACAGGGTACAAGACTACATTTATTTAAAGGCTTTTGTGACATTTTATTTTGCAGATGTAGATTAATCTAAAATATGAATACCATATTGTAATAATAAAATTGTATTAACCTTTAAAAATAAACTAGGGTTTGGGTTTTTTTGCATTTCAGGAAAAACAGTAAAACTGAGCCACTGACCTGTGGCTGAGTTAATTATTCACATTATTAACATCTATACCATCATAACAGAAAACATTTCGTAGAATACTGATATGCTCTGTTTTCTTCATTGCAGCCACCACATGCTCCTATGAAGGCTTAGAGACACACACAGTTATTTGCAAGCATGCTTAAATACGCAGACACACACACAAACAGAATCTGAGTGTTTACCGAGTCACGGCACATATATCACATTAGAAAAATCACACGGCACACAACGAAACAGAAATGTCACAAAAAGCATATTGATAACTTTTCTCCGCGCACCAGGTATACTGGAATTGGCTCAGTTTGTCCCCAATATATCATTTTTGCTTTCTTCTGAATCAGAATACTTTATTGATGCCTAGGGGAAATTATTTTTCATTACAGTGCTTTATTATAAACAAACATTAACAAGGACAGACAATACACTAACTAAGAATAGCACAATATATATATATACACACACATAAAAGTCACTTATTAATAAATAGCTGAAAAAGGAAGAACATGTGCAAGAAGGGTGTAGCTGTTGCAGTAAACTGTGTGTTAAGTGGGTGAGTTGTACAGGGAGTTGGCCACAGGCAGGAATGATTTCCTGTGTTGTTCAGTGGTGCTTCTCGGTAATCTCAGTCTTTCACTGAACGTGCTCCTGTGACTGACCAGCATGTCATGGAGTGGGTGGGAGGTGTTCTCGAACATTGTCTTTATCTTGGACAACATCCGCCTCTCCGACACCACCTTGAGGGAGTCCAGATCCATCCTCACAACATTGCTGGCCTTACGAATCAGTTTATCGAGTCTGTTGGCATCTACGACCCTCAGCCTGCTCCCCCAGCATGCAACAGCACAGAGGATCGCACTGGCCACAACAGACTCATAGAAAATCCTGAGCATTTTCTGGCAGATGTTGAAGGACCTCGGTGTCCTCAAAAAATAGAGACGACTCTGGCCCTTTCTGTAAAGTGCTGTGGTGTTTGTAGCCCAGTCCAGTTTATTGTCAATGTGAACTCCAAGGTATTTATAGTCCTCCACAATGTCAACACTGACCCCCTGGATTGAAACAGGGGTCAAGTGTTTCCTGGTCTTCCTGAAGTCCAGGAAACACTTGACCCCTTCTAACCACTACTTCATGCTAGGGCCTTCATCTGGGTCGGGATTTTCTCCAGGACCCAGGTTAGATTGGCTACTTTTTCTTTTCAAATATTTATCTATTGCTATTACGTGCTGCGTTGTCTCACTCACAGCATGACTATTATGTACTTTCTTCAACCCATTTAATTAGAGCAGAGTAGTTATACTGCCCTCTAGTGGAAGAGAATGTAATTGTTCTGCCTGTTACTCACTGATCGCTTGGAATACTAATCAGGTTGAACCAGATAATCTTCCACGGCACACCTGATCATTTCTCATGGCACACCTATGTGCCGTGGAAGATTATCACAGTGGCACAGTGGTAGGGAAACACTGATCTAACTCATCCAGGCCTGGTTGTCTCGAACACGCCACATGGGCATCCACCCAACTGATTTTCAGCCTTTTTGTTGGAGATGAAAATAGAGGCTCCTTTGATGCCTAGGGTTTTTTTTTCTTTTTTTTTTTCTTTTTAACATTTATTCCTAACCATGTGTTACACTTCACATCACATCAGCTTTTGATTGCAAATGAGAGCAAAGTCCTTTCACAATCAGAACATTTGAAAACATTGGTAGTATTAATAAATGTTACATAAATACCAATTCAGCTCAGGTATCAATTTAATACTAGTTTTTTAATATCCTATCTTGTCCTGGGCTGTGGAACTCTACTGTCTAGTAGTTATTGAAACAAAGGAAATTGTTGTCTCGGGGCCATTTGTTGTTGTTTAATACTAGAGATGGCACAATATCACTTTTTTATATCTGATATCAATATCATAAATTTGGATATCTGCCGATACCGATATGAATCCGATTGTGTATTTTATCATCAATAAAACTGTTTTTTTAAAAATATTTTGCTGCATTTTGTAGAAGTTCATACTCAAGTATTAAAAGCAAAACATTAAAGCTATTCTGTTATACCTGTATGCAAAAAATACACTGCACACAAAATATTTCATAGTTCAGCAACACTGATCAATCTAATAAACTTAAACCTACTCCATCCTCACTATTCCTCCCTATTTTAGAGAGTACTTAGGTTGTTTAATATTTCCCCTAACTAATAGGGTTGCCAACTCCCAGCAAAAAAACATAGGGAACCACCGCCCACCCTCTGACTCATGATGCTTAATCGACGTAATCGACTTTAATTTAATGCACATGTAAAAAAATAAAATAAAAAATGCACAGAAATCAATTCTTTTTCTACAATAATTAAATAGATTCAACATCTTTCTTCAACAGAATTGCAGACTGCATAGATGGTACCTTCCTAAAGGAAAAGTACTATAACCTACTAACTATTAGACTTAATAGTTACTATATACAATAATGGACTTGCAGTTTACATCAGATGAAAACTTTGGTTGTAAGATTCAGATAATGATTTATTAAAAACTAGACATTTTAAATGAGAATAAGAAAGAAAAGTATTTCTTTGTGCCCCCCTGTCTCTGTTAATGCCTTACCTGGCCCCCCTAACAAATTTTTTGCTAGACCCGCCCCTGCACAGTTACCTGCACTCAGCTATGTAAAAAAGGATCCTGATGCAGAAAGTAATATTAAATAAATTCTAACAACAGCTTATCAAGCTTAAATGTGCTGCTGTTGTTTATCCGCTCGTTTCCACTTTCTGGCCCAAAGTGGGCGATAAACCAACAAGAGAGACAGAAGGGCCAGTCAGCCGATCATTGATCAGTTTCGTGATTTCAAGTAGCAACAGGAGAGGGAAGAAGAGGCAGTCGCTCTATATATCGGTTGTTAAGCTTAACGTGAGAATGCTTTACAAACATTCAGAGATGAACTTACACACTTGCTTTACTTCTCTGGGATAGCTTTCTCAGAGATGAAATGCCGGTTTGGAAGCGCATAGCGAGGCTCCAAATGCTCCACCAGACAGCCGACGGCTCTCGCACAACACAGCCACTCGATCATATGACGCATACTTCTCCGACATGCTAAGGTCATGAGCTGGGTTACACCATGTCGCAAGTTTTGTGAGATGCTTTTATGATATTTAATAGATTAATGGATTACATTTTTAATTTCTCTCCAATATCCGATCCAGTAATTTAGGTTTGTATCGGACCGATACGTAATATCGGATTGGTATGTTTGTGCAGAAAGAGGAGCCTGGTGGCGATTGGGACCCATGACCTGGACACCATCTCTGGTCCTTTCACGTACACAGCCAAACGTCCAGGAGACATCTCCTTCAAGCCCCTCAATCAGACCAAAGAGTACACGGCCACCCAGCTCATGAGCCTCTATAAGGTGAGCAGGTGAATGACTCATTGTGGGTCACACAGGCAGTTTGTAGTTTTGGCTAACTCACTGATGTTCTGCTGATTCCTACAGACCGATAGCCACTTGAGGCATTATCTTCACATTATTGAAGACAAACCTTTGTACCCCGTCATCTACGACAGCAACGGCGTTGTTCTGTCTATGCCTCCTATTATCAACGGTGAGCGCTGTGACCTCGCTCTGCTTTCATTTTCTTTTTTTTTATTGGAAAATTTGTGTTAGATTAGATTACACAGTATACAATTAATATATTTAGTTCAGAAATGCTCAGGGTCTATAGTTAGAGAAGATTAAAATCGGAAAGTAGTAACGCTTCTTAAAATGTTTCCAGTAAAATGAAGTGCCGTTTGTTTCAGGGGACCATTCAAAAATCTCCCTGAAGACTAAAAATGTCTTCATTGAGTGCACAGCGACAGACCAGACCAAGGTACAGTTGAGAGAAGAAAACAATAAATCTGTCACTTATCACCACTGTCATGAGAAACTGACTTTAACTTGATCACGTTTCCTACAGGCGAAGACTGTGTTGGACATGATGGTGACCATGTTCAGCGAGTATTGTGCTCAGCCTTTCACGTATGTCACGTCTTCCTGAAATGCTGGCTTTGCTGTTTGCAGGCAGACAGTAAATGGGATGTCAGGTCACTTATGCTGGTTCAGGATGGAAGTGGACATGTTGTTGACTGTGTAGTATAGTGTTGTAGAGGTTTACATTAGCAGTGAGTCATATTTTCACTTTTTACCATGCTCTGCTGTGTGATGTGACAGCAGCTGTTTGCCAACAGCTGTCACAGTTTACTGGATATCATTTTAAAAGCCCGTCTACAAGCTGTACTTTATTTCACCGACTTCTTGTCTGTCTGTGTTGTTAAATTCAGCCCGGCTTTGACTTCATTGAATATTACAATTAGTGTGATGTTTTCTTCTTTCTCCCTCAGGGTAGAGGAGGCTGAAGTGGTGTACCCAGATGGCAAGACCTGCATATACCCAGTACTGTATCACCCACAGTTATCCGAAATGTGACACATGTGACACTAATTTCTTGGAATGGCTCTTAATTCTTGTCTCTTGATTTTTGGTTTACACTTTAGGAGCTGGCTTACAGGAAGGAGAAGCTGTCTGGTAAATTCATTAACCAGAAAGTTGGCATCAAGTAAGTCATTTATGTATAAGTGTAATTATCAGAGTTTGAGATGCATATGAAACGCATGGATAAAATGCTTTTTAAAAAAAGGGGAAAAAAGCCTTTTTTAAAACTAATAATAAAGCTTCAAAATAAATATCACGTTTACATGTTTCAGATTAACAAAAATTTACGTAAAACAATGATAATCTGAATTTACATTCAGTTCTCGACCTTTACGGCCAATATAGGCCGGTACAGATAAACAGAAAGAAACCCCTCTTTAAAATTCTTTCTGATTTCTTTTCACACTTGCATGTTTCATATTGTCAGATAAATCTTGATATTAAACAACGATTTTTAAAGTGATGATTTCCTTAAGTAAGAGAAAAAAGCTTCCCAAACCTACCTTGTTGAATCACAAAAGTTTAGTTCAATTTCAGTAGTCACACTGAGGCCTGATTACTGCCAGATGTGTTGATGCAAACACTTTTTCACAGCACTGTATATTTTTAACTGATATATGGAGAGCAGTTACCTAAAACTGAACAATAGCTGCTGATTGGTCAGTTTTAGGTAACTCATCTTTGAGCAACTTTCCCAAGTTTAAATACTGTAATTTTTAGGTTTAATAGATTTAATAAAAATTAAAAATTGTCAGACATGTCACTCTGATCGCTAAAATGTTTAATACAGTGAGGCGGTGTTCCTGTAGCCCCTGTCCATTTAGTAAATATGTCTGGTGTACATTTATTACAATGGTTTAACTTGGCAGATTTACATATGTTCACATTAACCAAGTACAGTGTGTTAGTCTGAGCTGTATGTTCAGTGTGTTTTGTTTTTTTTTACTCAGGATAAGTTTGATTTGAATTTTAAAGTAGTTTAATGCCTCAGAAGATGCTAAGATCAGTGTTTGAAGGAGACCGATTTGGAAAATTTTCATGACCGAAGCTCAAATGTAGCATCTCCCTTTCCTGGTATGATAAGTTGGTTAACCCTTGTGGGGCTGAGTTCAAAGATCTTATCAGTGATTTATCACATCGTACCAAATTTCAAACATATGTTTAACTATTGATGAACAGATTTGTTCCACTCTGTCAGACTATAAATCCATGTTGGGACCAGTGGGAACTGTCTGTAGCCACGTTTTTACTTTCCATTGAAAAGTTTCAGATCAGTTTATTAGTATATGTTCTTAAAATGATACTCACACTCTGCATTTGAGTCTTGGTACTAAAGCATTTCATGCTTTGTGTCAGCGGACGTTCAGTAACATGAAAAGGCTCACTTTTTTTTTTCCCCCTCTCCTGACAGTGAATCGACAGAGAAAATTGCTCACCTGCTGACCAGGATGTGCCTGCTCTCCCAGGCTACCGGCGCCGGTGATGAGATTGAGGTCGAGATCCCACCCACTCGCTCGGACATCATCCACGCCTGCGATATCATGGAGGACGCCGCCATTGCCTACGGTTTCAACAACATTACCCGCACCACCCCACGCACCTACACTGTAGCCAACCAGGTAGCTGCCTTTGCTTGTTTTCTATACATGGTGCATTACTGTAAGCAAATGCTGAGTTAATTAAACAATCAAGTGTGTCTAATCAAGCATGTGCATTCTTATGTATTTGTTCACAGTTCCCACTTAATAAACTGACAGAGCTGCTGAGGCAAGACCTGGCAGCCGCTGGATTTACAGAGGCCCTCAACTTTGCCCTGGTAAAAAAAAAATCATATAACTTTTGTCTTGGTTTGGGTTTTTTTTTTTTTGTTTGTTCAGGGTGGGTTTTTTTTGTTTGTTCAGGGTGGGTTTTTTTTGTTTTTTTTTTTTTTTTTTTGTCTCTCTTTAAAAAAAATCCTCAAATTTTTTCATCTTCTCTTTCTTTAGTGTTCTCAAGAAGATATTGCAGAAAAGCTTGGGAAGAAGATCTCGGAGATGAGGGCAGTTCATATCTCCAACCCCAAGACTGCTGAGTTCCAGGTAATATACAGTCAAACAAAGAGACAGAAATGAAATGAAGTGTTTTGGGCCTTTAAAAAAGACAAGAGAGAGTCACATTTTTATCCTCAAAGTAACTTAAAGAGTAGATTTTTTATTTTTATTTTTTTTTGAGCATTAATTGGTCTTTTTAGATTATTATGTGATTGGATATTTACACTGTACAGTAAACGGCAAACAACAGGCTGCAGTGAAATTCGTAAATGTTCAGCATGTCATCTGCAGGTGTTCATTTCACTGTCTGTGTAATGATCTGTAAAAATGTTTCAACTCCAAATAATGTTTATAGGTGCATTTTAAAATGTATCTCCTTAAGTTTAAAATGAAGAAGGTAAAGACTTTTAATGCTGGGATGATTTTGAGAAGTTGAGAACTAATCAGAAGCACAATGTTGTACTGTGATTGTTCCATAAGAGGGCGCCCTCTTCCTCCATAAGGAACTGCAGGCCTGTTTCCAGCTTGACCCGTTTTTTTTTTCCCCACCAGGTGGCGCGCACCACCTTGCTGCCAGGTCTGTTGAAAACCATAGCAGCCAACAGGAAGATGCCACTTCCCCTTAAACTGTTTGAGATATCAGACGTGGTGCTAAAGGATGAGACCAAAGGTAGGCGTCAACAAATCTGAAGTGATGGAGACAAATTTATTACATGTAGAGTTGTACAGTTTTGGAAAGATGAAAACTTTCTTAAAGATTACAAATTAGATCAAGTCGAATCGTAGTTGAAGTTGATAGATTTAATTAAAGAAGGGTCAATGAATGTTTTAATAAATATACAGGATTAAAAAAAAACTAAAATGTGGCATACTGAATTGTGTGTATTAGCTTTATTGTAGAAACTGTTACTTATGTCTCTCATCCTTCCACCCAGATGTTGGGGCGAGAAACAGCCGACGTTTCTGTGCTGTTTACTACAACAAGAGTCCGGGTTTTGAGGTCATCCACGG
This sequence comes from Aulonocara stuartgranti, assembly GCF_965226115.1. Taxonomy (NCBI): domain Eukaryota; kingdom Metazoa; phylum Chordata; class Actinopteri; order Cichliformes; family Cichlidae; genus Aulonocara; species Aulonocara stuartgranti. The sequence goes on along the minus strand of NC_138950.1, from coordinate 33,629,755 downwards.
CCTACTGGACCGAACCATGCAGCTGTTGGAGGTGAAGCCAGCCCGAGGAGAAGGCTACCACATCCAGACTGCAGATGGTAAGAAGCGTGGAGATGAAGGGGGGTGTGGGCCTATAGGAACGTATGTACTGCCTAGCTTTGTTGGTAAATAACTAAAGACTGGATTTGTAGAAGGCAGAGAAATCCCAGCCACAGATTTCAAACCACGTGATCTTTTGTTTCTGTACAAGCTGTTGAATGAATTAATCTACCTCGTGATGATAAAAGGCAGGTTTTGTTGACATTATGTAAATCCAGTCTTTGACTAGCAGCAACTGCATTGTTGTGTTTGCTATGAGAGCAGCATGTACATGCTTTATTGTGAGGGAACATTTATCATCGCAGTGAGCTACACAGTTCTGGTTCAACTCCACGCTGGCTTGCATCATCAGTGGTGAGGGTAACTCCACAGGAAGGATATACAGGAGCTTGTGTATGTATACACAAGGTATAGGGGTGATGTAGTGATTGGCATGGATATGAAAATGGATTGATGGCTTTTTTTTTTTTTTGAAGTTAGAGTTATGGATTGTGAATAATCGGTAGTTGCTTGGGCTGTTTAAATCAAAAAACACGTCAGGAGTTGCAATCATAGACGGATAACCACGGAGTAATAAATCAGAAGTTATGCTGTAACTTCAGCACATTGTAGGGTCTCTCTGTTTTTATCTTATGTTGTATGATGTTGCATTTTTGAGCACACCATCTGATTACTTGGAAGTCGTGGCCCAAAACTAACATTTAGATCTTTGAGTTATCATTGACAACATGGTTGCCACACATGTCGTCAGACAGGGTTAGGATCCTTTATTTTCCCCATTCTTCATGCTGTAGTGCCTGAGCAGGAAGAACAGGTCTTTGTGTGTGTAAAACTGACCACACACTTTTTTTTTTCTCTTTTGCTAGCACACAGAATTGTCAAGTAGCCACCTTCGCTCAATAAAAAGTTAATGGAGAGCATGACCGGGTTTCCCCTCTGGTCTGGGTAGGACTGAACGTGGACAGTTGCTACAGTAGCTTATATTTTCAGTCTCTTCTGGAATAGACTGACCGGCTTCTATTTTCTTTTTCTTTTTTTAAAATGTATTTATTTTGGGACATAAAGAACTGGAGTGAAGGTCAACCCCCGCTTCCTTCCTCACCTCCAGATTGCTCACCAATTCCTGTAAGAAGAGGTTATGACTTATGTTTTATTGTTTGTTTTAGAAAGCTGCAGAGTGAGTTGCATCCAAAAATCTGAAAGATGTGTGGGAAGGATTTTAGAGCTTCCTCACTTAAACATTCTGCTACAGCTGAAAATATGAACAGTGACCGATAATCATCAGATATTTTTATGTTTAGAAATCCTATGTTATTTCAGCTCTGTTATTGATAGTAGACTATTTAGTGAGAAGGACTTGGCTAACATTGTGAAGAGCAGCACTACAGCACATTTAGCCAATGATAACAGTAAAATTTTAACAATGTGGTAATATTAAGGGTCAATTGCTGAATTAAGTCACCCTCACAATTAGTTTTCTCCAGATCCAAAGTCTTACAAGCCCAGTGGCCTGCTGTTTTTGTGCGAAACTACAACTGTTAAGTTGGCTAATGCATCTCATTAGCCTACTTTTACCTTGTGTGTTTAACTCTACATGTGTAATATGTGTTTAAGATATGTAAACGTAACCATCCACAATGATGAGGTAGTTGTTACAGGACAACAATGTAACGGCAAAATGACATCATGATCGACAGCCTTGCTTTTATACAGGAGTGGAACCAGTTGAGTCGAGTCCCCTATTGTCTGTATTATAGAAACACTGCAGATGGGTGGTGCTCCTCTGTAAACCTTTGCCAAACTGTCTGAGAGTAACTGTTTGCAATTGTTTGCAGACAGGTGGCCTTCCACCTGGCCTCCTGTGCAGTCACCCAGAGGTGGAGGTGTGTTGCATCAAATGTGAAAAAATCTAATGAAATCATCAGGCAAGGATTCAGTATCTCTCTCCTTGTGTGTGCAGAGATGGATCTAACACACCACAGCTTCACTTTTTAATCTGTGCCTCATAATTAATGGTATAGTGACTAAAACATTAAAACAACAACGATTCTTTGTTAAGGATATCACTTTTGAAGTTGACTGCATGTAAATCATTCTAATGCACACCATCCAGACCTGGCTCAAATCCACCAGGATGTTTAAGCTGCAGTGCTGCCAATGCATCTACACTTGATGCCAACATTTGACATGTTGGTGTCATCCAGTGTCTCTAACACCTGGAAAATACCAGATACCATTTTAGTGGGAACTCATAACGTGTCATCACTTAAATGACAGTTTTTGTGACACCCTTATTTTTAACACGTGTTATATTACATTCCTTGGTCTACCTGCAAGTCCAGCAATCACATCCCATCACCCTAATAAATCAGTCTAACCCTCTTTCTCTTACATTCATATACATATGGCATTGAACTGTTCCTGTCATCTCTTTGCTCAATAAAAATAAAAGGTGTCACATCAGCGTTGGTTTTTCGGGGTCATGGACCCAGAACACCACTTCACTTCACTCTAATGATGAAATGCATCTGAGCACATTTTCATAGGGATTCTTTCTTAAGTCACTGTGAATGAAATTAGTCATATTGCATCAGCACTTGAAGCCTGTTGAGAATTCTGCTGACCTTTTATTCTGAAAGGTTCTTTTAATCACAGAGAGCTTGAAAGCAGTAAACTGTACAGTGTGAATGCATTTTCTTCTTCACAGTCCGCTGATATTAACATGTGTTAACATGTGGTGACACGTGACCAGCTTTGTCAAATTTACTGTAAAGCTAAGTTTGAATGGCAGGTGTGACTCAGTTTCTGATGCAGTTGCTCTGTTCCTATGAGATTGTTAATCAGAAATGTTCGACTGCAGGCCAATCTGTATGCATCTGAGCTGCCCCAAGTTTCCCAGAGGGATTCTCATCCATTCATTTCAGTTTTAGATTCCTCGCCTCTTTCCATTTCCCCCACCCCCAGACCCATATTTTCCTACCTATTTACCTCTCCACCCACCACTTCCGCCCCACCTCTCCTTTGGGCTTTGCAAGGTCACGCTGTAGGATATCTGCCTGTACTGGCCCATTCAGACTGCAAATCAATGGGCTCAAGTATCGGTGGATGAGAGATGAGTGCAGAGAGAGGAGTGGGGAGGATTGAAGGCAGACATGGGAGAGGAACAATGGGGGGGAAACTACAGGGTACAGATAAAAACTTGGGGGTGGGGGGCAGACGAAAGAAGCTAGGTATGAGAGCGTGCATAGGCTGCAGTGTGGAGAGGAGCACAGGAGTCACATCACCCACTGCAGTGCCGAGCAACGAGACAGACTGGCACATACAGCACCCACCCACGGGTGCTTAGACTGGCCATCTGACAGGCATAAAGTAACACACATACTTCAAACAGGAGCTGAAATTGACATCCTCACAGTTTGCTCTCATGCACAACATACTGGAACACACACTCCCACTCACTCTACCTTCTCCATTTGTTTTTTCCTCTAGTCTCTATGCACCATTAGCCCCACACATGTCAGCATGTCCTTAAACCCATTACAAGGTCGTGACCCAGTCTCATAGCCCACCTGATGCAGACACATGTCCTCAGGATGTGTCCATCAGCAGCTCTGCTGCTCCCTCAGCATCGCTCCCCAGGAATACATGTCAGTCGTGTTTCCACCACTCAGTGCAGAAAGGCGATGAAATGACGAGTCAGGGGAACAGAGGCAGAGCAGAAAACACTTAAATGACAGATGCCCACGTTTCACTTAACAACTGTGTCCAATGCGAGGTCTCGGCCCATTTGTTAGTATCATGTCTTCTATGTTTGTTCGCTTTTTCACCTAGAGCGATCAGTCTGTGTGTGTGTGCTTCACAGGATGAAGGCTCAGTTTAATGACACTAAAGGACTTATTTTCAATCTGTCCTTTGGTTATTGTTCCTGTTTATATGTGGTAATGACACCTCTTACAAAGGTCCTGAGATTTAGGTGACGTAACTCGGTGTTCCAACACAGAAACAAGTGATCAGGTCTGCTTTATATGAAGCAATACATTATACAAAATTACTTGGGCGAAAACGGTGAGCAGTACTAAAAATAACCAAGTAAGCTGTTGTAAATGTGCAACATTTTACAAACCAGGCTCTTCTGTCTATACATACACAGCCTAATATTTTTCCCTCTGTGCTGTAGAGATTTGTCATTGGCATGAGCAAAACACATTATGCATCTGCTATTGACATTAGTTTTAATGGTGATAACAAAACTGTAGACCATCCCCAGCTGTAACTAAGCAATCTCTTACCTAGATTGAATTCATTTTAAGGGTAGAACTATATCATATCTCAGGAATACACACTGTTTATCATAATTAGCAGAAATGACGGCTGAAGCTATAAAAGCAAGACCTGGAATAAGATTCGGTGGATTTTTAACTCATTCACAAGTTCTCCTAAAATGTGGAATTAAAAGCAGGGAAAAGCCTCAAAGAACATAAAAGTGATTACTGAAATTCATTTGATGAAAGTTATATTGGTACTAATTTCAGATGTGCACCTGCTCACACAGTGAGGCATTCATTGCAGTTTGCTGCTCATTAAATTGATTAAGAACTTCTCTCTAAATAAAATAATGGTGATAAATTGTCCAGTTGGACTTGTTGATGATGCGCCGATCTAACCGCAGCTTCCGCTGAAAGCTCCACTGCAAGTTGGAGGAGAGGGGGCGGAAAGTGGCGGGGCTCAAGTGTGGGGTTTTCATTGACTGATTGGTTATTTAAGATGTACCTGAGCTATTTATGTAGTTGCCATGGCATCCTGTTCACGGTGCAAGAAGATGACGTGTGAACTGACGCAAGCACATTCCACTAATTTAACAGGCACTGAAATAACTGCTCGACGTTTTCTGCTCTAGCAGCCCAACACGTGTTTGAAAGCTCATGCATTTCTGTCGTAAGCCTTCGTCCACAGCAGTGATGGAAGATCTAAGCGGTGGGCTCTGGAACCCATTAGCAAGGCAGCGTGGGAAGAAGCGGTGCACGATGGGAGAATGCCGTGTCTGTGTGAGAGTGTGTGGGGCTGTAGTCATAGCAACCCCTGTATCTTGTTATCCCCTGACAAGTCCGTCTTTCAGTCAGTGTTTTTTTTTTTTTTTTTAACAAAGTGAGCAAACGCCTCTCACACAAACAAAAGTGTTTTCATATTTGTGTCGATGGCGAATTTTTCTTCCCATCTGGAGCAAAGTGACCTTTTTTTTTTTTTTTTTTTTTGGTTAGTCCAGATGCTGACACACTTTCCGCATCATGTCTGAGGGAGACTAAGCCAATTATGGTCAAATGGCCTCCAGTGGTGGTTGTTTCAGAGTAATGACCCATGACATTTTCACATAAATGGTGTTCCTTTCTGTGCTTTATCATTGATCAGTAATAAACGGTAAGAGTCAAGCTCATACTCAGTCCAGAGGGCTGTTTTCAGTTTTTGAAGTGTTTTTTTTTTTTTTTTTTTTTTCTTCTTCTCAAGGGAAAAAAAAAGATGCACAGGAAGTAAAGCCTTTTGAGGTTTTGGCTTTATTCTTATCAGCTAACCAGTGATAATGAACGTGGGTGAACAAATTATGATCAAGGAACAAGAAAAGCTGCACAGTGTTGCCCACATGCTGCACTTGACTCATGATCATTGTAATGTAAAGCAGGAGAGACACAAAGCATGTCCAAGGAGCTGGCAAAACGCCTCATTTGGAGATGTTGCAACTATGGCACAAACAGGATCCAAGAAACACCTAAATCATCACAGTTGGGTGTTTAGATAGTAATACAGGTGGGGGGGACAAACAAAAAAACAACTGCTTCACAGTAAGGTACGAAAAGCTTGTGGAGGTGATAATTGTCCAACAAAAGAGGTTGCTCTCGCGGGAGCTCAAGAGTCTGGACTGTGGCAAGAGTATAAGTTGGTGCCAGGTGTAGGTGTTAGTAGCCAAGACCTGGGAGTCTAATTTAAGCTGTTTTATTTGTGAGCAGAATCCAATCAGGGCAGTGGACCTTCAAATCAGTTTTATTTATCTAACCCCACTTCAATCATTTTATATATTGTAATGTAACAAATGTTTCAAAAATACAAAGACGAGACAGAAGAAAGGAAAAAGTTTGACCATCTTTAAAAAATTTACCCAAGGGTAAAACCAGTGAGAGACTGGGACTAGGTGGAGGGCCACACTGATGAGCTTTCTTTAGAAGCTGCTTGGTACCGCCCTTCACAACAGTCCCAGTTGTGGCCCCTTGGGTAGATTAGTTGGCCACCCCTGCCCTTTAGGATGTTTCAGTAATTGTAGCTGGTTCGTTGTCTTGGGCTAAAAGATCAGATGCTCCATATGCTTCATTTTTCCAAGTTTTTGTTTTTTTTTGTCATTGGACACAATCCTGCTTCATTGCTGCCCCCGGCCTCACATTTTTAACCATTGTCACATCTTAAGAGACGAGGTAGCCATTCTGGCCTAAACTCTGACCATTATTCTTAAAGCTTCCTTATGTGGAAATTCTCCTGCTTTTTACTTTGGCAGCTATAATTCAGAATTACTGTGTCATGAATGTCATGAACATTCACACTGTATTATGAACAAAATTGGCCATTACTAAAGAACACGTGTATATTCATGATGGCAAAGAGGGCCATTGTCTGTATTGAACACGTGGTCTGACTGTTAGAATCAGTCCGTTGGTTTTTATTAGGAGAAAGCTAGCTGCCTTTTTCTAAAAGAAAAAGATAACTGTTGCAATGTTTTCTTCTAAAATAGCTTTAACAAGAAGGAAGTGGGGCCAAACTGTTAACTTTATTTATTTTTTTCCCCCTTTCAGATTCCACCTTTTTCCCCGGTCGCTGTGCTGATATCTTTGTCCGTGGAAAGAACGTCGGGCGTCTCGGAGTGCTTCATCCAGATGTCATCAATCGCTTCGAGCTGACAATGCCCTGCTCCGCCCTGGAGATGGACATCGAACCCTTCCTGTGATTTTACCTTCCTAAACCTAAAACCATATATAGCTGTTTGTTTGGTGTATGTTACGGGGGTGTGCTGCCGATGATTGTTTTAGTTGGTTAATCAGGAGACAATACTGTGCGGAACTGTGTGGAAACATTGTTTTATATAAGAGTAACAGGGCTGTTTTTACTGAAGTCAGAATAATTAAAAATTAACAACACTCCACTGTGTTTGTAGCATGTGTTTGTGCGTCTGTGTGTGGGCTTGCGCATGCATGCCTGATCTTAATTTAGCCTATTTGTGCCTTGGGGTTAGTGCATGGTAATTAAACTGAGTGACTCATTACCTGTTGCTCTGTTGCCTTGGTTCTTCCAGTGGCCACACCGCTGAAACTCCCCTCACACGCGACGTTCCCATGAAAGAAGTCATCAAGCACAGGTTCCCCACACGAGATGAATCACAGCAGAGCGCCCACTCCCGCCTGACTTCCACAAAAACTGTGTTTGGTGACGTGAGCACACAAGTGGGCCTCGAAGCTCTCAGTGATTTTCTGGCTGACAAAAGCTACATCGAGGGCTTTGTGGCATCCCAAGCTGACATGATCGTGTTTGACGCCATCCCCTCTCCTCCCTCACCGACGCTCTGCCACCTCTGGCGCTGGTACAACCACATAAACTCTTTCCAGACAGACAGAGCTCGTCTTCCATCAGCCAAGAGTCGGTATGTCCTCCCAGCTACTCCCCTGGCCACGCCAAATGATGCCAGCGACGAGGAAGACATCGACCTTTTTGGGTCAGACGATGAGGCAGAGAGCGCAGAAGTGGCCAGAATCAAGGAGCAGCGTCTTGCCGAGTACGCCGCCAAGAAATCCAAGAAGCCAGCTCTCATTGCCAAGTCCTCCATCCTGCTTGACGTCAAGCCCTGGGACGACGAGACGGACATGTCCAAGCTGGAGGAGTGCGTCCGCAGCGTCAGTATGGACGGGCTGCTGTGGGGGCAGTCCAAACTGGTGCCAGTGGGTTACGGCATCAAGAAGCTCCAGATAGGATGTGTGGTGGAGGACGATAAAGTGGGCACTGATATGTTGGAGGAAGCCATCACCGCCTTCGAGGAATATGTTCAGTCTGTGGATGTGGCTGCTTTCAATAAGATCTGAATCACTGAGACAGAACAGTGCCATCTGAGATTTTGTGGACTTGGTGTAAGCTGGGCGATAAATGCAATGTTCAGTTAATATTCCAGCATCACTGTATTAAAGAGGCTAATGCTCAGGTGCTTCATTTCTTTATCCTTTGATACAAGTCCAAAAGGGTTTTGCCTTCAGACACAATTAAAGCCATTCAAACTTGTGACTTGAGTGCTCTGAATCTTTGTTTTTTCCACATGTCATCTGCACCTGTTTATACATTACTAACAAATAAAAGAAATTTGTGAAGCCAGTGGACTCCTGTAAGAAAACAAGTCATGCAGACATCAATCTGCACTGTACATGAAGTCTGACAGGTGCTCTCACATTCTTTTAAACTCTACTGTAGCAAAGGGAGCTTAACTGCTTCATTCCTGCACTAGACAAAGTAACCAGGCCAGCATGGTGTAACAGATTGCATGCTCTAACCTGCTGAGAGGACAAAGGTGGGTTCGGCTGAAATTAACTTGTCAGGATTCAGTTATACTGGATTTGGTATGAGCAAATCAGGTTTAAGGTGTGGTTCTCCCAATTGCAAAAGTAACAAGAAACTTGGACCTGTGTGCTCTGAAATGGAAACGACGTGTTCAGCATGTGAAACAAAGCTTTTAAACACGAAATTTTATTTAAGCAAAATGTTTTATTTTCTTTCAACTCAGTTACAGGTCAGTCACAAGTACACAGTTGTGAATCATTCCCTCTGAGAACTTTTTCTAAAAATCTTGCAACGTATTACAAAAAAATGATCATTTTAAGAACACCGAGATAAATATGAGGTTCGGTTTTGTTCAGATCATATTGATCAGTCAGGTCATAACAGTCCCAAAAAAAGGAAAATTCTGTTGGCCAGTATAGAATTAACCAGCCCAACAGATGTATATGTGGCAAACTTAGAAGGCACTTCAATCTCTTTCCTCCTCCTGGCATTGTTGTCACTTTTCGGTACTTTGTACCATGAATACAACATGTGCAGGCTCACCGTTTTCACTATCTGCCGAGTTGCCAGCAGTATTACAGCCCCCACCAAGAAGCGGCCAGTGCCTAACGCTAGTGCGCTCGCTGTCAGTGTGGGCAAAGGTACAGGCAACATGCCCTCAGGCTCAAACGTCTGCCCCAGCTGCTGATTCACCCAGTACCCCGCTGAGGCCCCGGCACACGTTCCCAGAATGGTGGTCGTATCCCCCCGTGTGGTGCTGTAATGGTCCAGCTCTGGGTATATGTAGCAGAGGAAGTAGAACAGTACCAGCACTACAATGGGGGAGATGGGGTTGTTGAGCTGGAAGTGGTCCATTGTTTCCCAGTAGGGATAGGTGCCCCCTAACAGCACGGCAGAGATCAAGATCCCACAGATAACATCCTGGAGGCAGAAAAAGAAGAATCACTTATAAACCAAATTCCTAAAAAAAAAAAAAGGGATGCTGCAATGCATCTGCATATCTCATCTACCCGCATTTTATTCACAAAAGACCATAGGAAACATATCAAATGTTTGAACTGTGACATTTCACTATTTCAAGAAAATACTAGCTCATGTTGAATTGGGGATAAAATGAAACAGCTTGCAACTAATTAGGTTACTTGGAAACTGCTCAGTAACGTGATTGGTTATAAGAAGAGCGGCTTAGAGAGACAGAGTTTCACCAATCTACAGAAAACTACAAATTTCAGAATACTGTTCATCAGACTTTAAATATCTCATCATTTACAGTCATAAAATCATCAAAAAATTCTGGAGAAATCTCTGTGCAAGGGACAAGGTGGAAAATCAATATTGGCTGCCTGTTTTCATCAGGCATGCATCATCCTCACACAGCACTGCACTAAAAACAGTCAAGATTCTGTCATAGAAATCAATGCATGCGCTCTGGAATACAACAAGTCTTCTCTGGATGAAAACATTATTTAAAATAGATTGAGGCAAAGAGGAAAACTGCTCTGTGGTCAGAGAAATTGAAATGTGATATTCTTTTTTGGAAAACACAGGATCATCTGGCTCGTTATCAGCACTCAGTTAAAAAGCTCTGATCGGATGGATGTGCATTACTGCCTATAGAAGTGGCAGCTTGCACGTCTGGAAAGGCACCATCAGTCTTCACAGGTAAATGTAGGTTTTAGAGCAGCGCATCCTCCCATCCAGACAATGTTTTTTTCAGAAAGGGTCTTGCATATTTCAGCAAGACAATGATAAATCATATGCTGCATCTATTATAACAGCATGGCTTTGTTTTAGAGTGTGTGTGCATAATTGACTTGCCTGTAACATTTGGCATCAATCCATATGAAATGAGAAATGCAACCCAGGACTGTTGCACTATGCGAACACAGTCCCTGCCCTAACTTGAGATGTCTTGGTGCCATTAAATTCAAAGTGAACCACTATTTTTCACATTTTCCTCAGTTTAAACATTTGAAATGCTTTTTGCGTTCTCTTGTGAAGGAAATATGAGTTCATGAGGTCTGTAAATCATTGCATGTTTGTATTTACATTTTACACAGTGTTCCACCAATTTTTTTTTAAAGTTTTGGCGTTGTACAACGAATGCATCAGGAATAAAACAGAAAGGTACAGGTATTTTTTATCTTGACAAAACTCAGATAAGAAGACTTATCACCTTTGTGTCTACTCTGAAAATTTGACCCATTGTTAGCGCTCAGTTAGCTCTCCTGATGTGTTTCAAACAGGAACACAACAGGACTTAACAATGTACCACTACAGGCCGGTTTTGGTCATTTTGGATAAAAATCTGTTTATGTTGATTTACTGTAGCCATTCACGTGCACTACAGGGATACAATATAACAATATTTACTTTGAATTTATGCAGAAAAATGACAGGAAAATCCAAACTTTAGTGAACACAGACTTTTACCAACACTAAAATCAACATGTCTGACAGCTTTAAAGGAGTCCAGGTCTCAGTCTGAGGAAAGCTCCTGTATAACAACTCGTCTGTCTGAGGTGGAGAAAAATACACACTGTAATACACCAGTTCCTCCTGATCTGACCTGGTAATTAATAATAGACTTTAATATCAAATGAAGGCACCTTTTGTCCTCTTGTGTGTGTTAATATTTGTTGAATCCTGTGATTTGTTCTGCTATGGGCTATGAGTCTCATTCATAACCTCTCATTCAAGACTTTATGTACACTTCTTACAACCTAAGCAAGTAAACCTCTGTTTGTGTCCTCTGTGATGTTTCAGAGGACAGAATTGTGGAGACAGGTCTGATTCAGAGTAAATCTGACTGTGTGCACACCGATGCTTTTTCATTCAGGAATGTCTGGAATGAGATGTGTTTGGGCAGAAAGTGTGTGCTATACCCTGCAAAGAGTTGCAAAGGAATTATTAAAGATTTATGGATTGCAGGCATAAGTTAGATCATATAAAAACTGACCAGGCGTATATATTATTTATGATTTACAAGGTGCATTTATGAGGAGGTATGGTGTTGTAACAGTGGACAATGGGTAGTTTAACCTTCTTGTACTCCACTGTAAATAAAGATCAAATTTTACTATGGTGCTGCGCACAAATCTGAATAGTGTGGCCTCTGTGTGGCTGACCAGCGTGACATACGCCACTCGAAACCATAAAAGACGTCAACTACCATTCAGTCTCAGCGTGACTGGATATTAGGGTCAGATGTTTTGGGAATTTTCTCGCAAGCAAGAAAGCAGATGAGCATATTTCCCGTAATCCCACATTTTAAATGGCTATGGTCTTAATAAACGTGATAAAAAAATAACTGCATGAGTCATAAGTGCTGATGCTTCCCATTTAAACGAAGGCAGCATGAAGTGCCTGCTGAATTTTGAGTCTTGGATCAAAGCCTCAGCTAGCCAACTTAACCAGACACAATGAATAATGAATCCCATGTTGAGCTTTAATGTTTTATACTGTACTATGTGTGCATGTGTGTGTGTGTGAGTTGAGAGAATAGCTCACCAAAACCGAGTGCATGCCAGTGTAGAGGCGGCTCAGAGACACCAAGGTCGCCAGTGTCACTGCGATGGTCAGGCCCACCCCGAACTGGAACTGAGGCACAAAAATACCCACGTTATCAGCAGACATCACGGCGACCGTCGAGCAAAAAGCACACGCACATGATTACATGATAAAAGATTAAATCCATCAGCAGGCTCAGGCATGTCTGCAATTCTTCCTTGTGCAGTCATCTTTCAAGATAAAAACCCAAGAATTGTTTTTATTTGGTGCTTTTTTTTCTTTCCACTTTGCCTTCAAATCATCCATTCATCAATGCTCCTCATTTGGGCGTTTAGCTCGTCTCTGCCAGTTATATAGCCTGCCTAGTTGATGTACTGCCTGTCGCTGCTCCTTTATTCCTCTACAGCAGGGATGTCAAACTCATTTTACATTCTGGGCCACATACAGCTCACTTTAATCTTCAGTGGGCTGGATGGGCAAAGCTTCCCTGTCTGTCAATGAAAAGAAGTTTTTACTGCACAATTAATTCTTGAGATATTTTAATACAAGAAAAAGAAGTGCAATTCCAACAGCACTTCTCACTTTTTACACACGATAACGAAATCCTGGTGTAGAAAATGAAGGCCTCTCAGAACGACTGTTTGAGCTTAAAATTACTTTGGTGTAGTGTAAATGGGCATAGAGGAGGTCTTTATCAGTAGAAAAAGCTGTGGCACTTATGAGAGTACAGTTTAAAGTCCAAAATCTCCATCCTTCTTCAAAGCCGTCCAGTGGGCCGAATTGGAGTCTTTGCCAGGCCGATTCTGACCCCCAGGCCTTATGTTTGACAACCCTGCTCTACTGTCTCTCCATCTTTTACCTATAGTGGCAGGTTTTGTTTCCTTCGTCCATTTCAATAACAGTGAGAAGAGAGGCCTCCCTCCACTCCTGAGCCCCTTCTTATCCTGCCCTCTGCCTTTTTTCCTGTGTCTGTTCCTGTCCTCTGCAGCTGGAAGCCTATTCACTGCTAGTTCATGAAGAGAGTTTTTTTTATGAATGGCCACAAAGGATGTCAGAGAAAGGAGGGGGGAAAGAGTCACTCTGTGATTGACTGTCGTGACCTCTGACCTGCTTGGGGAGAAGTTGCCCCAAGGCCTTGTGGCTATTCAGTGGCCTCTGCAACAGCCTGCTACTCATCTATAGTGATACATGCTCTTTTCTTTCAGGGGATTCCTTGAGGAATTTCGGGACACGTTTAAGGGCTCTACTGTACATGCACGTCCCTGGGGTGCTGATCTGATTTCTCTGACCCTGAGAACAGCCACTGCAACAAAGTGTGACACAGAGCTAGCCTAAACGATCCAACCACAAATCAGTCTGACAGCTCCGGAGACTGTAAACTACTAAACTGAAGGGTTTAGCATTCATTCAGCTCCTCAGTCAAACACACTGCTTGACTAAGATAGTCTATGATTGAGCCCCTGATTGCTTTATTGACTCGACAGAGGAGTGGGAAAGATAAAGAGAGGAAGAGTCAGGAGGAGGAGGGAGGTGGAGACGTGGACTGACAGTCATTGACTCAGCGGAGTCCATCAGAAGACCAAACAGCAGCTCGACGGGTATGGCTGATGGTGACTGATGGTGACTGCTGGCCCCGCCCTTCCCCACCCATTGTCCAACAGCTCAGGCACGACTCTGTGATGGACAGCTGGGCCACTCCCTTCATCCCAAACCGCCATCCTCAGGATCCCAGTGACGACACTTGGATCTGAGAGAAAACGATCATTTAGCTGGGATAACTCAACACCCAATCTTACTGCGGTCCATAAAATCCAATGGCAGTTTAATAGCACATCTAATTAGAAACCTAGTGTCTGAATTACAGTTCAACATCCACTTAGCCAACACTTCCCAGCTCTGATAGCAGCTGAATTACATCATCTCTGGTAGGCAATGGTAATGAACCATGGCTATTCAGTTTCAGTAATATTATTTCAGTAGCAAATCACGAAACAGTTTGTAGAACCACATGGAAAATGTCTGATTGATGTTATATCCTGATCATCTTATTGTGTTAGCCCTGGGATGCCCTGTCAGGGGCGTAGCCTGTGACCCCAAGCTTGATAAACATTTAAGAAAAGAGATAAATGTTAGAGCCTGAAGTTATTTAAGTTGATATTTGTCAGGCTTTTCAGCATTGCAGAGTAAGTGTAGAATATCATAGTAAAATGCTGTTTCATTTTCCTCTTTCTCATAAGTCCACATGTACAAGGCCTTGAATAATCAGGCCACACAGACCTCATAGTCCTGTATCACTCCATTAGAACACTTCGCGCTTAGACTGCAGGTTTATTTGTGGTGCCCAGGATATTTAAAAGTAGAACGGGAGGCAAAGCCTTCAGCTTTTCGGCTCCACTTCTGTGGAACCAGCTCCCAGTTTGCATTCTAGAGACAGACAAGCTCTTTACTTTTAAGATTCAGCTTAAAGATGTCCTTTTTAATAAAGCATATATTTAGAGCTGGATCAGGTGACCCTGAATCCTCCCTTAATTATACTGCAATACGCCTAGGTTGCTGGGGGCTTACCACGATCCACTGAGTGTTTCTTCTTCACTCACCTTTTTCCCTTTCTACGTGTTTACACATCACTCGGTATCAATTGCCACATCATTCTTAATCTTTAGTTATTATTAATCTCTGGCTCTCTACCACATCATATGTTTTATCCTGCCTCCCTCCCCTCAATCCCACCTGTCACAGATGGCCGCCTCTCCCATCGTTCGGCTGGAAGTTTCTTCCCATTAAAAGAGAGGTTTTTTTTCTTTCCACTGTCGCCAAATGCTTGCTTAATCCTCTGATTGTTTGGGTCTTATCTGTATCTTATAATATAAAGCACCTGAGGCAACTGTTGTTATAATTTGTTTGGTATATAAATAAAATTGAATTGAACTGAACTAGAAGAAATATTTAGAAAAAGTCCACATCATGTCAGCCATGAAGCTGATTATGATTTGTTTATATTCCTAATGTTAAGCCACACTGAACTTAATGCTGACATTATTATGCTAACAGTTTGAATATTCGGAGTTTATAAATATGTCCACTAGTCACCTGACATTCTTACAGTGGAATTTCTTTTTTTAAAAATGGCAATTTAATGTCAATTTTTACTGATCCTAAGTGACCTATCTACAGCTCTCACTGAAGCCAAATTATAAAAACAGGCAAGTGGTTAAATAAAACCAGTGATGGAAATATCGAAGTTTAAGTTACAGTTTATCACAGACATACACTGTAGTGGCTAAAGTCTTATCTCTGAATTCAGGTGTTTAGTCTCACTGACACATTTGTGAAAAAAATTCACGCATGAATTCAATTCAAGCATGAACTGTAATAGGATACCAGCATTAAAACAAGTCAGTTTGTGAAATTTCTGCTCTCCTAGATATTCCTCAATCAACTGCTAGCAGGATAACTGCAACTTCAGAGCTCCAAACCTCCTCTACTGTTAATACCAGCACAAAAACTGTGTGCTGGGAGCTTCATGGCATGGATATCTATGACCGAGCAGCTCCTGTAGGTGTAATGTGTAGTAGTTCAATCCTTTTGTCTAAATAGTGTAATTTTAGGTAGCAAATTTTATGGCAATCCATCCAGCAGATTTTGATATATTCCCCTTAAAGCTGCAGTGTCATGAAAACCCAACAAATTGTATGTGACGTACTTCAGTTTTATACAGACAGACACTGTAATGAAGTTCCAGATGGACATGGCTGAAGTGTAATGTGCAAGGAGGGTACAACTGGTGTGGTTGCAAAATGAAGACCTGTTGTATACAAGTCTATGTAAAAACACGGCGTAATTGCAGGTTTGAACACTTATTGAACAGAACATGATATTATTTTGTAATTATGGTCCCCATAGTGCTCATAGTGTGATAACGAGGGTGAAATTTTCTGGTTGATAGCTTTTTCCTTACTGTTGCTGTGACTCATTTTGGATGTAAGCCAGCTTCATTTACTGGTGGAAATTCTGGGATGATGTTGAAAACTCCGGAAAGTGAATCTGAGCCAGTTTGGAACAGATATCATTAAGCTTGCTTGCTGTGTTTCATGTTTCTCCTAAATGCTCACCTGTATTCTGGAGGTGGCGCTTAGTAAAAGTGTGAAGGAGATGGCAGTTGCTGCCATAGCGTGGGTGGAGGGCAGTCCGTATTCTGCGTCTACACGTGTCTCCAGCTTGACAACAGGGGGAGAGAAAGGGCGAGGCAGCTTCAGGACGTCCTTCATCACCTGGCCGACGTACATCACTAACTGCAAACGATAGAAAAGCACAGCTTTAGTAGTGCATTATGGTACCGTGTTGTTAGCTTCAAATGGTATATATCTGCCATCCCTTCCACTATGGCGTATTATTACAATAAAGCAATAAGAAATGCTGCAGGAGTGTAGTAAAGTATGCTGGCCACAAAAGCAAAAATTAGATGATAAAATAATGCAAAGAGGAAGCAAGGATCCCACTTTAAAGCTAATCACACAATCTCATAAATAAGTAATCATCGTCCCCACTCAAAAAAGAAAAACTGCCCAAGAGCAGAGACTCACACTTGTATAAAGTGCAGATGCTGCAGTAGTATGGTAACAAAATCTACTACAAGGAACAGACGACTGAAGAAAGTGGAGTTTGCTGATGCAGCGTCTCCAGCTGGTATAGTGAGACAGAGGGGTTCTGACACAATGACACAGTCGGCGCAAGGTGTGCACGCTAGCTGTACCGATGTGTGTATCCTGCCAAATGTGCTGCCTATTCTTTTTCATGAGATCCCCAGTGGCCCTCGATGGGGCAGCCTGCTCCAGCTCCGGGTTTATTTAAAGCTCTGCCTTGTATATTTAATGAATGGCTGTCTTGGCAAGAAGCAGGGAGGCTAGTTCATGGAGAGAGAGATAGGATACTAATGTGTGTGTTTAAGGGAGAGAATAGAGAGGTTGTTATTACCGTCTCCACTGACACTGTAATCAGGAAACGCTTGTTACCATGGCAAATGATATAAGAGGACATCTTCTGACCCGCTGTTAGTGCAGCAACTATTTAGAGAAACGGATGCAGATAGACATTGAGAAAAATGATAGGACCAATTGTGTGAGGACACTGAACATCCGTCTCAAACAATATAAATTAATATGCTGGATGAGGCTGAAGTCAGAGCTCGGACTGATAAAACCTCTTCTTGAGGGTTGCTGTGTTCATAGGTGGGATAGAAAGAGTCTTTCCTACAGAGATAGCCCATCATTGTCTGGTTCATCATTGCTACACAGACTAGAATTAACACATGCACACTTTAACCGAGAGTTAGATGAGACGATTGATACTGTCATTTCTGTCTTTTAGGCACAAATCTGAACCAGTAGATTTAATTGAGGTTTAAGACTGGAAGAAATAATTACTCAGACTTTAAAAAAATACCTAAAAGCACAAATGAGCTTGTGAATATGTTTAAAAATCGCCAATTCATTTAATGCAATGTTATGAAACAAACATTGCTAATTTGTGTGAGGATAACTATACATGTAAAGCTAGTGTGGTTTGAGTAACATGTTCAGCTAAGTAAAAGATCCCCAGGTTGATCTTTGGAGGAGACACAAATCCCTCTGGGTTGAATCATGGAGGACATTTGGTGCCCAAATCCAATAAAATCAAATATGTGAGCTGCCCGCTGTTGTGACCCTTTGTGCCATTCCTAGACTGTGTATATATATATATATATATATATACATATATATATATATACATATATATATATATATATATATATATATATATATATATATATATATATATATATATATATATATATAAAACATAGTGTTAAGTTTGACTTAGCGAAAAGTAGTGAACAAAGAACAAACCTATTAGGCCTAGAGGCCAGTTTGGGACCCCTCTGGGAACATCCAGTCTTATTCTGCAACCAGTTGCGCAGTGGTTGCTGGGGGCTGTTGCTAGGTAAAATTGGTTGCAAAGATAGTGCTGGTCACTAAAACATTCTAGCAGTCACCCATAGTCAATGTGTCTGCAAACACTCACTAACTAATTTTGAGTGGCAGTGAAACTTGGGAAAGGCAAATGGAAACCAGAAACGAAGAAATTCCGCCTTTAAGGTACACATTGTACGTAACTGCCAAACCAACCAGTTCCTAGAAATTGGCACTGGGGAATTAGGTAAGTGTGTACTGGCATCACAAATCAAGTGATTAATAGAGACCTTTTTTCCTAGACTTTTATATAAACCCCTTAAAGGCCAGAAGAAAGATTTAAGGCACTTCTGCAATGGAGAATTGCATTGGATATGGACAGTATCTCTCACTGTGAGCTCTGGTGGTAAACCAGAGCTCCCAAACCTCTTTGTTTTCCTCATCCAAAACTACACTGTCCCTTCTCTCCCTATCCCTACCCTCTGGTCATGACTGAATATGAAGTGTGTTATTGCAATATTTGCGTCTACACTGACTGTACCCACACAAACTGAGACAGACAGAATAATTGGCTCCAGGAGGTGAACAATAAACTGAGGTCAGACAATGGCAAACCCGACCCCTTTCGTACGTCACAACTGTGTATTCAAGCAATAATCCATACTAGTGTGCACCCCCACCGTCTGCCTTCACACAATGGATCTGCATACCAGTTCAAGTGCTTGCATGATATGATACCCCTCCACCACGCTCTGAACTCACCATCCACACAAACATCACATTCAGCTGCCTCCAGTGAAGCTGTCACCCCAGTGTCTCATCGTAACGGTCACATCAAACGGGTTGACCCAGGGACAGTCTGGCCACATTAGGGGAAGAGTTAAAGATAGCTCACACATGCTCTGAGTGATCCTGTGAATAAGTATATTGATCGAGGCCAGAGCAGCTTTGGACTTTGATCTGTCAACATGTAGATGAGACTCTGTGCAAGCGTGCGTGCATATGTATGTGTCGGTGTGAGTACTTGTTTAGACATCTTTGTGAGGACAGAAAATTGACATGTCACTAGACTTGTGGGGACCAACAGTCACTTATGGGGACAAAATGCCCATCCCCACAAGTTTAAAGGTATTTTTGAGGCTCAAAATGTGGTTTAGTGTTATTGTTACAATTAGGCTATGGTTAGATTTAGCCTAAGGGTTTGGGTTAGGCATTCATTTTTGATTGTTAGGGTTAGTGTAAGCGGCTAGGAGAAGCATTATGTCAATTAGATGTCCTCACTAAGATATGAAAATGAGTGTGTGTGTGTGTGTGTGTGTGGAGGAGGTCCCACAGGCTACTGTTTATAAGTCAAAAACACAAGAATGTTAGTTCATGGTGACATGCTAAGCGGGCTTAGCTTAGCTTAGCTCAAAACTGGGTGGCTAGCTCATATATTTTTCTAATATATGACCTCCAAGGTGCTGTAAAATACATGTGTCATCAGAATTATTGTGATAAATTATGGTAGGACCCTAACCCTGTTAATGAATACACACAACAAAGTGAAGTATCAGTGAATATAACCACCGATATCACAGCTTCAAGAGGTTCTATCATGGATTTCCTTAAAACTGAGCTTATACACCAACATAATGTTCAGATAACATGCAGAATCATTAAAACACTGTGCGGTGCCTTTTTCCTATAATAATAACTTTTTGGATAATTTTATGTTTGAATTTACGTTATTATTTTGTCTTTTTAAAGTGTACCTATCATTCTTTATTTTATTTTCTCTCATAGTGGCTGCCACTATTAAACATGACCAAAGTTTCAAAGGTCAGTGTATGTACAAATAATCTCTCTGATCCAGCTCTGACTGCTCGGAGTCTGACAGTTTTTATATAGTGTTGGCTCTACATGATGTCATATAAAATGGTCATCACAAACAAAGTCCCCACCCACCTATTACTTAGATCACTTTGCTCCTCTAGTAGAGTCCAGGATAAAAAAAACCTTTGTGTTCAGATTGAACATCACATGATTCCTTTTACAATAAAGCCTTGAAAAGTTTTTTTTTCCCTGACTTCATGACTCCTTAACTACAAATAATAGGGGCTGGGTTTGTACAATGGGCATTCTGGGAGTCACGTTCCTCCATAATATGGCTGTGGAGCCAATATGCCAGGTCCCCACAGCATGGTTTCTGCAATTTACTGCAATAGCTTTAATAAGGAAGTGGAAACTGTTATTCTTCTGGGCACAGTTTTAAGCAGTTCTTTTAACTTTTATGATTTAGAGTACGATCCTCTGGCGCTCCTTTGTAAGTTTCTATAGAATTGTCTTTGCTGAGCGGGCCTTTACTTTTCCATTTGAGAATAATCTTATTTGTATCAAATGGTTTGTTCTAACATTTCGTTAGAAGTGGCTTTTTCTGGGAATAAAATTACTTTTTATCACTATGTAGGAACATCATATTAGAACACCTCATGTGGTTAAAAAAACAAAAACCATGCAATTGTGCGGATGTAAACCTGAAATTTTTGATATTCTAAACAGCACATGTGATTTGCATAACGCTATGTTACAATGACACCTGTGTAATTCATGACCATATGGTGAGGCACAGTAACTGTTTTCTAAGTCAACCAAAGTCATTGTTTAAGTAAAGCCAAGAGCGAGCAGTGAAGGACACAAGGGTGCATGTGGCATCCGTGCTGCCAGCGCGAAGATTTGCTGTTTATGTGCGCGACAGAAGAGAGGACGGGGGGTGCAAAGCCCTGCATTAACCTCAGATAACTCCACCAACACAATGGTGGGGCGCTTTGAGAAGTTAGAGGTGCGGGTTGACACGCCCCGAGGGCTGACAGACCAAATGGTAGGTCCAGAGAGAGAGAACACTCAAATGCACCGACGAGGCCAATAAAACACTCTGCTGGTAGAGCAGGGGGAGGAGAGCACACAGCAACGCTGGTAATGTCTAACTAGAGGGAGGGCAATGAGTGTGTTTAGCAAGTGAGATGGGGACTGCGAGTGTGTGTGTAGCTGTTTATGCGTGTGTTTGAAAGTTCACACAGGGGCATGGTGCAGCCAGGATTCCAGAAGAATGATATCTATTCCACCCCGCCCCCAAAAAACACGGAGTTCAGATACAGGGCATCCACCCAGCATTCGGGGCAGGGACACAAAGGGCATGAAAACACACTGCCCATCACACACACTGCAAAGAGTGAGGCCGTCTGTGTGTGTCTACATCTAGACTCCTTCTGGGGTTTGACATGTTTTCAGGGTCATCATGCGCTCGATTCTGCCAGAATACACATCTGAAGGGGAGCTCCTAACAGTACTTTCCCACTGATGTGTCCTCATGTGTGGCCTTTCACCATGTCAGGGGTCCTGGTCAGGCTGGCCCCTGTGCCCCCCACCCCAAGGCCTGGGGATATATGTACATGATGGTGTCAGAGACAGGTCACTGGAGAGGGGGGGGGCAAGGATGAAAGGAGGTTGAAAGGTGAAGAGAAAAGAAGGCAGAGAAGCAGAGAGAAGAGATGTGGCATTGTGAAGGAAAAAGACATCAGACTGGAGGCTTGTGCACGCTAATGCAGTCTGACTGACATATACACACACACTCACACACAAAGACACACTCTCTCCAGCTGCGACTTACGGCCCACATGTTGAGAAGGCGGCGGCACAGGAAAGGGTCCACGCTCCAATGTATGTTGGGCAGACAGGTGATGTAGAAGATTTCATGCCCGAGGCTGGCCGACAGCAAGAAGAGGAAGTGCAACGGCCAGTTCCTCACCTCGTAACGAGGCCTACCACAGTCCTGCACATGAAATGCAAACATCATGGAACAAGCTGCCTACAGATAATGCCTGGCTGTCTGTCAGATCAGATCAGACCAGACACACCTTTTGTTTGCGGCATATCACTTTTCTTTTAAAGCTTCCTCATTTAAAAAGCAGGCAGTTTGAAGCCTATAGGATTCCTTTAATCAAGCATGACTATCATGAAACCAGTGGATTCACAGAGACACCTAAATTGCAGTTTTAATCTCATGGGTCCAACATCTCCCATAATGCAACTGCTTAGACTCTCCTATTAAACCTCACATTGCCTAGTAAATCCCCACTGCTTTCAAACCCGGCACTTCCACTTTATGTTATAAACATTTCCAAGACACACTTACAACATCACTGTGGCATAATGGGGGGAAATTAACCTGGCAAAGGTCCTCTAGAGTCACAGAGGACATCACAGCCTTTTCTGTCGGTATATAAGTCTCATAGAAGGAGATATACTGCAGTTACTGAGGTTTAGCCTTTAAAAACATCCATATCGCTTTGTGCTGATCCGTTTATCAAGAAATCTTTCATTCTTAAGTCAGAATGTAACCTGACTACATCTTCACTCAGTGACGTTACTTAGAAAAACAACAAGGCCACTGTTACATGTGAGTGTGTGACCCAACTTGTTATAGTGCACATGGCTATCTGCTGGCTGCCAGAAGCAGCCAGTCAAACGGGAAAAGCCAGACAGCTTGTTTTGCATAATCTCAAATAAATCTAATGAACCCGAAAGTGAATTCTCAGAGATTCGACACCAACTGTGCTTTATCCTACAGAATTTAATGCCACACAGCAGGACTGAAATAAATAAATAAATAAAAATGAACACTTTGCTTTGATTGAACTAAAGGAGAAACCTTACACGTGAAGCGTATCCATTCTCCTTGTATTTATAGTTGGAATTGCGGTCCTGGTGGTCCAATCTGTCCCTCACCAGCTGCCCACGTGGTCTCTCGGGCTTGAGATGCGCGCTTTCGACGAGGAAGAGTCCGCATCGCCGCTGGAACCGGGCCACGAGCTCTGAATCGTGGAGGTAAGTCAGGAGCTCCATGCAGCGCGACAGGTGAACCGACATACACACTCACACAAAGACGCACACACACACACACAGACACACACACACACACAAACTACGGAAAGGAAGTAGATGATGAGGATGTTCCGGACAAGAGGAGTAGTGGAAAGTGATATGAGCCCAAGCAGGGGCGCATCCCAGGGGGCAGGTTGTAGAAGGGCGGACAGGTGCGGCTCGCCGTGCGTCACAGGTGTGCGAAGCGAGGCGGGGCTAACTACAAAAGGGGGCTGACCCGGTAGTCTTTAGTTGCTCACCAGTAGCTAAAAGTTAGTGCGACCTTTATACCGGGCTGGTTCAGGTGTTATCATCAAGTATTTATAGCAAGCACGAGGAAGATTTATGGCATGTCCATGATAGCAGGGCTTTTGATGGGGCTGTATCTTCATGTTGCTGACAACCGCACAACAGAAGTTCAGTGGTCGAAGGCTGCGCTCATAGAAGGTTTTAAGTTAAATCAGCATGTCACGGGGATTCTTACTGAGCTATTACTAAGGAGTGTCTGAAGAGTCAAACTGTGTGGCTTTTTGCAGTAAACTGCCATAACTGTGAGCATTTGTCTCAAAACACAAGTTTCCCTTTTCCACTAATTGGTTTATCAGATTCAGTGATGTGCTTCTCCCACAGGCTCAGACCACACGCCTGCTCTAAGAGGTTTAACAGGCTTTTCTGAAACTTTATGTTTTCTTGTAATGACTTGTCTTTTCTCCCGAGCTTAAAATACAGGCAGGATTTACCCCATCAGACTTCAGTCTATAGTATTCAATTTATTTCTAATTTTTCTGGTTTTTTAAGCTTAAGATTTATTTTATGATTTCAATGCTTTGTTTATTTGTGTCATGTGTCAGGTCCCTAAGTGGAAACCTTTGCCAGGGTCACATTTCTACATCATATTCTGCAGGCTATAGGTATTTTCTTAATAATAACTATTTGTTTTTCTATCAATAATTAATTGATCATTGATTTAAAATAATAATAAACATTATTCCACAAAGCCCAAGTGCACATGTTCAATTCACCCTCAAAAAATGTTTATTACGTAAATCAACATTTTATGGTCATGAGGTGGTTATCCACAAAATTAATCTGCCTGTGATTTTTCACCACAGCAGAGACTTAACTGTACAGTACAGCAGTGAGCTTTGATTGGGAACAGCTCTGATGTGGATACAGGTCAGTTGTGACCATTCTGTAGACATTATCATGTTCACTTTTATATGTGCAAAACCTAAACTCATTGTTGGTGCTCATTTTCTCATATCATTGAATAACCAAACAGTAAACTAACTTACCCGTGGTTACTTGGGACCTAATACAAAAATCGGTTATATCATCCTGTTAGAGTGCAAAGTAAATTGTGATTACAAACAGAATGCAGTGATTCAGACATAATTTAACCTCTTCAGATGGAAAGGGTACAATGAAAACTGACATGTTCAAATATTTGCCCATTTTAAATATGATAACACAGTGCTTATTACTGTGTTGCATCACCTCTTCTTTGTGCTTATGCTGACATCACTAATATTGCAGGTTTTTGGGAACTCAGGAGGTCAGTTGCTGTAGTTTTGGAATAAAACTTTTTCCATTTTGCTCAATCATATAATAGGAGGTTGGCTTCTTAACAGTCCGAGGGTGTTCTTTGCTGTGTTTTTCACTGCTTATTGTTCTGACTCTTTTCAGTTGATCTGGGCAGCAGTTAATCCACACTATTCGTCTATGGAACCATCCTGCTATAATGGAAGGTACCGGCTTTCTGAAATACGCAACACCTTCTTTGAAAAAGACGACTCTGCGTGGCAAAACCTGTGTATGACATTCAGCATTCATGGTGCCCTCACACATTCTGCAAATGCACCATGGATGCTTCTGGGCAGTTGGTCCCTTGCACAAATAAACCAGAGTTTGGGCCACTGTGGACCAGGTTTACTAAACAGGGTGAAATAGCGTGTGAGTGCTTATAAGTGTGGTTAGTTCTACAGGTGTTTACAAAAGTTCCACAGTTTTCTAAACACAGGTGCAGTGAGTTCATTTCAATATTAAATGCAAAAATAAGACACACTTAGGCCAATTAGCAGTAAATTGCGTGCTGCAAAATGTTAATGAGTCAGTTTGGCCTTCCTGTATTTTGCGGTGTGAGAGAGGAACTACTAGAAATATATATGTATCAGGGTAGGTCATAAAAAATCTCTGAGTTTTCACCTTTTATGCCTGATTTAGACTTTTGTGGGAAATCTGCACTGTAATGACATAACTGGAAACTCTAACTCTACAAAGTGACTTTCTACTTAACCTGAAGTGCAGCTCCCTAGAAATGTCAGGCTGACACAGCCCGCAGCGACTTGATGGAATGGAAGGTTCCGACATCAGGTGAAAAGGGGTGTAGGATGCATTTGATTGCATTAGTATTTGCCTGCCCTACAGCAACTAAAACTCTGTATGAATTAATGCGTTCTTTCCTTTCACGTTTGAGGGACTGCATAAGATTCTAGAGAGGAGGCGTCACTGGCCTGCGAGCTGCATGTTGAGAACCCTGGCCTTAGGTCAAACCAAATGTGTGTCTCAGATGATTCCAATTCTGCTCATTCTTTAAAATACCTCTCCAAAGGGTTCTCATTTGAGAGCTCATGTTCATACTTTAGAGTTTAATTTGATAACCCAACGGCTAATTGGATTTGCCCTAAATGTTCAGATGTTATGCTTCAGCTTTAGTCCCTCACTTCCTCTGGGGCAGGTATGAAGTTCGAAACGACTATGACCATGATTGTTGTCTGTCCTCCATCTACAGCCTACACCAGCTATGTATTTTTCAGACTACAGGTGTAAATGATTCTGAAGAGCCTCCTTGGTTCACGTGAAACTTGTTGATGCTCACTGTCGCTCTGCACTGTCACACACCGCGTTCTGTCTGCCAGAACACCGTGTGAGTTTTGATGTTTCGTGTTACAGGAAACAGAGAATTGACGCCCCCAGTTGACCAAATAAGCGCATCCTATTGTGAGCCAGGGTCTACGTAATTCCCAGCCAGCATGGCTGTCATCATAGGCAGCCTGCTGCACTACCACAGCGGGAACAGCAACAGCAGCTCTCTAACAGGACTCTAAGACGCAGAGTCCCCTCTCTCTCTCTCTCGCTCTCTCTCTCTCTGTTTTGTGGGATTCTCGGACTCTCTGGATGGATGAGCCCCCCCACCTTCCCACCGGAGTCACCACCATTACATCATCTATTCCCACACAGGCGAACAGGAAACGAAGGCTTCTTTTGAAATATTTTACCTGGATCCCGAACTGCGTCCGTGCGGCTCCACATGAAAAGGACGCAGAGGGAGGATTATTATTATTATTATTTTTTTAAAGAACCAAAAACAACATTAAAAAAAAGAAAACACATGAGCGGTGATGTCTGCACACGGATGATGGCGTTTCAATGAAAGGGGAGAGGAGAGGAGGGGGCAGAGAAGGAGAGACGTGCACCGTCATCAGCATCTGTCCGCCAGCTCCCTTTGTGTTCACCGGAGAATGTGAATGGCGAAAGATGACATGGCAGAGGTAGATCTGGCATCGAGTGGAGCGGAACCCCCCGGCGAGGCCTCCTCGGCGTTTCCCTACGAGGAGTACGAGTGCAAAATCTGCTACAATTATTTCGACCTTGACCGCCGGGCTCCCAAGATCCTAGAGTGCCTGCACACGTTTTGCGAGGAGTGCCTGAACACGCTTCACCTTCGGGAGGAGCGGCCATGGCGCATCAGCTGCCCCGTCTGTCGCCACCGGACCCCGGTTCCGGATTATCGGATACAGAACCTCCCCAACAACACGAAGGTGACGGAGGATTTCCCGCTCTACATCGACTCGGACCCCCTGCCTCAGGACGCTTTGCCGCCGTACCCTCCCCCGCTGCACCCGGCTCTCGTCGCCCTCCGCCGGGAGGAGGCGTCGGGGGCGTCCAGCGCCAGTCAGGCGACCCCGTCCACCACCGTGTCCGCGGCCACAACCCTCTCCCAGGACTCGGTGCGCTACGACAGCTGTCAGAGCTGCAAGAGGGTGGCGCTGACCACCGGCTGCGTGTGCGTGATCTTCTCCTTCCTCTCCATGCTGGTGCTGCTGTTCATGGGCCTGATCTTTGTGCACAGCCACAGCATTCCTCCCTCGCCGGCGGGACCCATTTGCCTGTCGGTAGCCAGCATCTTGGCCATGTTCTCGGTCGTCGTCACATGGCTCATCTGCTGGCTCAAATACAGACCGGACCATGAGACAGGCCGCTCATCCGCCACCAGTAACTCCCGGAGAAACGCCTGATAGGCTGCCGCCTCTGACTTTCGATGGAGATGTTGCAGGCTGCTGTGGGTGTGTGGGTGGTGATGTACATAGTACTGGCAACTCCTGCTCCCTTTACTTTTCTAGGAATAAATCTTGCCCAAAATGGCCTTTTATGAGTATAGCAAACACCCGAAGGCCTTCATGTTGTTGGAGCAATAGGCCGACATGATCCTTGATATGTTGTTTTTTCTTCCCTTAAGTTATGCACTTGAATTTGCAGTCTGGGCATCTCCATGAGTGAACTCCAAGTCTTAGACCCTCTGCCTGGGCCTAAGTCTGTATTTGGTTTGTATATGGCTGAATGTTGAAGTGCTTATTTCCAAGGTTTGACACCCTCACCACCTTACCCTGCTGAATAATATGCATATCCCACTATGCCAATCACTGTATGATAACTGTCCACGATCGTTCACTCATATCTCAACAAAGCACTATTGTAATGTACTGATATTTGCTGATATCTCATCTCAGTTATGAGATTAACTGAGTTTCCAGGGTTCTTATGAAGGGTTGCTTGTATATGTTTGCATGGAGAGCCTCTAAGATGCAGATGCAGGTACAGTAGAAGATGCATCCACAATCTAACCTTGTAAATAGTTGACAGGTGCAGAGGTGTGGGAGTGATCAGCCTTTCTTAAGGACTCTTCATGAACCTTGTGCTTTAACCTCGCCCTGCAGGGTACCACTGCAGGAAAACTGCAAAGCTTGTGATTTTGAACCTGTGTTTTGCCTCATTTGTGCATGTTTGGCTACTGAAAGGTCAAGGCTTTTTTAATAGGTTTATTTTATTTTTTTTCTTTTTAATTGGAAGAGACGGTGCGTCTCCTGACTCGTGTGCCTCACCTTGTTGCTGAATGAAGCAAAACGTCACTGTTATAATAATGGAAATCTTGCACGGGCCTCCTGCTGCAGACAGCACCCAGCTGTGGGTGCTGGAAGGGATTTCCCTCTCCCATCACATCAATGAGAAACAGGGTTTCCAATGTTTAGCACACTTGCTCATGAAAAATGTGTGGTTCTGAAGAAGGAAGCAACCTGCCCTTGTTTGCTAAATGATCCAGGCTCCACTCCCAGCTGCTTCCAAACCCGCCCGTTTTCTTCCTTTAAAGCCATGTGTGAAAAGCCAGTGATACATCTTTAAAGCTATGAAGGAAAACTCCTAAAAGGATACATTTGGTGTCATTCTGGCTCCTGAGACATCCTGTGAGTCATAATTACCTCTGGATACATAAAGAGCCCCGTGAGCTGTGTGTGGCTGGGATTAGGAAGAGGCATTCAAGAGAGAAAAACAGTACAATATGGTCTGAGAGGGTTTGTGCTATTCCGGTGCCTGGAGTAAACTAAAGCATAATATAATTTAGATGATGTAATTTATAGCTCTGAAAGGCATTGCGGGTCTGCATGTAATGCACTAGGATGAAAGAGGCTGAAGCTCACAGGCTTTATCATGAGTCAGTGGTAAAGTCTGTGAATGTTGCTGTTGCTATAACCTATACGGTTAGTTATTAGGGGTGCAGTGTGAGACCTTTACACTGCCAAATGTGCTCCATGACAAATGTGAATTTGAATACTGTGATATCTTCTAACTCCGTGACAGCATTTAATATAGAATTTGAATTCAATCTGGACACCGAAGTGTTTTTTTCTTTCTTTTTAAAAAATTTATAAGCACTAGTATCCCTACCTCACTGCAGGGGGAAAGAGCAAAGCAATTTAACCTGATTATTAAACACCCCCCCCCTCCCCTTCTAAATCTGATGTCGCTTTCAATCATCCTGCTTGACCTTTTCCCAACTTGTATTTGATGCACTTTCACCCTCTTATTTGACACAAGTAAAGGGGTTTACCTTTGACAGATGTACGCATATTGTATTTACTTCAGAGGACCTAGAAAAACGTTTTTCTTTTTTTTTTCTGAGATTCTGTGGTTGTTGTTGAAGTACCAAATGTATTTGCACAGAGAAATGTTCTTTATGTGCTGTTTTACATACATAAACACATTTCAGTAATAAAGGAAACATGAGCATCTGCTCCATTTTTCATTTTCCTCACTAGGCTGAAGACAATGGTCTCTTCTTCTCGCTTACATAATGAGTGGTCATACACTGAATGCTGTATGATCCAACTTGACACATTTAGCTCCCTGCTGTGCGTCAAACATGCCCCCTGCTGGACAAAGGATGCTACACGCAATAAAGAAAAAAAAGAGTACAAATTTCATCCCTTAGTGTCAACATGGTTGCACTTCTCATGTAGGTCTAGTTATGCAAACGTTCAGCGGCTAAACGCTGATTAAAAGTAAATACATTTTTGAAGTATGAGTTGGATGCTGATGTGCGCGTTAATATCACAGCCTGAGATTTGTCATGCGTGTTTACCTACTCATACAAGGCTTCCTTTTAGTTCACATAAATTAAGCCATTGAGCATCAAGATTTTTCCCTTATAACATAAACCCAGCAGAACAGATTAAAAATAAAAACAACAGTGTTGACTGTTCACCGTCTAATTGCTGGTTAGATTCAGCTCGTGCATTCTTCCGATCACGTGTTGACCAGAAGTTCCACACCCCATAAATTGATGTTCTTACACAGCGGATTTCTTCGAGGAATACGCACCTCTTTTGCTATCATTAGAGCAGCATGCAAACGAGCGGGGGTTCACGGGTTTGAGTGTGCACCGGCCCCCTAAGTGCAGTTACAAAGATTTCTGGTAAATAGTTTGAGGCACATTTACAAACATTTACAAACGACATGTTCTTTTAGCAATGCTAACCTTACGAAATTTAATGCTTGCATGTATGTCGCTTTACATAGTTTCTTTTTATTTATCTTTAGTTTCCACCCATTGCCTATACATATATAATGCAGCGCATGCCCAGCTTACTAGTTTTATTAGCTTAAAATACAGACCAGCTTACATGTTCTTTGTTTCCATTAGTCATTGTAGACTAAACATCATTTTGGCAGAGCACAGTGACATCCTATGTTTCTTCATTTAGTTCTCATTGAACAATACAATATAGAATAGGATGCTTTCAAACACTCATCGAAAATGAAAGTGTCTGGCAACAGCAAGGTAAATGCATATATATATATATATATATATATATATATATATATATATATATATATATATATATATATATATATATATATATATATATATGGGTCTTATATATATATATAAAACCCATGCAGTCGAGTAGAAGTAAAGATAAATACAGATACACAATTAAACAATTAAACCATAGCTACATCGTAAATGGTATTGTTCCATAAAGCACTGAAGCAACAACTTTTAAATAACAAAAAAGCAGCAAATTATACAATAAGGCTTTATTGTATAAAGCCTTATTGTATAATCATACACTTCCTTGTGTGTGTGTGTGTGTGTTGCTCTTAAAAGTGATGGATACAGAGATGGACGAAAAAATTAAAAAATAAAACTACAGTAAACAGAAAAACTAAAACAAAACGTCAGCTGAATCAAAGACGGTAGGCAACTTTAGTGAAACATAAGTAAGAAATGTTAGTGTAAGAAGTAAAAGAGTGGTCTATAAAGTTATTAGGCAATATCTCAACAACGGAGAAAATGTTGCTTTATATGCCATTAAAATATACAGGCTATAGTGGTAAAAATATATCCGCAAAAGAAACAATTACACAGTTTAACTTAAAAAGTGGTCCACAACTTTAGCCTACTAAAAATAGCCGGCCTAATAAACTTGAAGAAATAAAAGGACCCTACAGTCAACATGTAACAAGGCCAAATATAAATTATTACTATTTATGGTGTGTGTTAATGTATTGTCATGTTTTAATTTATTTTGAACAACTTTCATACAGTTGTGTGTGGTTTGTGTAAAGCACCGAGCTTTGTGAAGTTGAACTTTCTTTCACCTGAAAAACTCAATCCTATCTCAAATCAAATAATTAGCCCGCTCCTCTAATACACTGATGGAAAAGTGTCCTGATTGATGTGACAAATATACGTGTTTGTGAATGCCGTCCACGCATGATGCAACTAATTTATTTCTCATCGGGAAAGATTTCTGACTTTGAATCTCATCCCCCGGTAATGGATTGGACACGGAGATTCGATGTCGCTTTAAAAGAAAAGGGTCGAGGTATGCATCATGCCTCACTTTCTGTTTTCCATTTGCCCCTCTGTGGCTTTTTAAAAAATTCGATAATATCCAATTTCAACGGGATCTATCCCAAATCGTCACATCTGTCATCGAAAAGAGTGATGGTTCAAACGTTAGAAGAAACGAAAACACAACGCAGTTTAACTCCCAGCTTCTTCTACACTTTATTGTACTACTCAGATGGGGTAAAACATTCATTTGCATAGTAACACTGTTCCCTACAACCTGAAAAATCCCTGACCTTACTACTCATGATTAATTTGGCTTTAATGGCTGAAATAACGCTCTGCCACAGCATAGAAATGAAATCACTCTTTACGCGTTTTCGGTGGAAAATAAACAGTTTTCTCCTCTCTTTGAAGCCGCCTTATGAAAACCCGCAGGATTCATTGGCTGATGATAATAAGCTTCAGCCCGCAGATAATGACACCCTCATTAGCAGGTGAAAGACCCCCGTTAGTCCTGCTTATTTTAAAGCCAGCTTCTATCTTTTGTCTTGGCGCGTTTTTGACAGTAAGGACAACATTTGAAGCGACCCCCCCCCCCTTTTTTTTTTTTTTTTAAAGACGAGTGCTAATTGAAACCTACTAAGCCTGTGGGGTATCTCTTCCCTGCGTACATGAAGGTGAATGTCCCCTCCACTGAGCAATAGGGACTCTGTCGAAGTCCCTATTGCTCAGTGGAAAGCCCATAGGTGAGTGGACTGAGACGTTAAAGGGATGATCAGGTGCTGCAGGGCTTTTCAGTTTTAGTTTTGCGCGAGTCACACGAAGATTTCAGGACTTTCGGTCCAGGCTTTAGACAGTGTACATCTCCAGCTGGCGTATTCATCCATGTAGGCCCACCACTCATATTTGTCGCTTTGATTTGGTCCAAACTCAAGGATGTAATAATATTAATGAGAAATGCATCAGTGCCACTAAAAAGTCAGTGAATTGTAACCGCAATTTATGATATTTTCCAAAGTCAAATATTGATAAGTTCATCTGATGCACCAGTCCGAATATCCACTTCGATTGTCACTTAGGTGATGATGGCGTCGCCTTTCTTCATCTAGACAGTGAAGGAAAGCGAACCTTCGCTCACAATTGAGTCTCTGCCTTCAGTGACTGATCACAGGCTAAAGGATGCTATGGCCCACGACACCCTGAAAAAGGAGAATGGATGCTGAATATTTACAGAGTCAACTCGTCTCCCCCCATCGTCTTTACTGAGTGGTGGACAATATTGGACAATAACCTCTGTGGTGGTGGTGGTGGTGGTGGTGGTGGTGGTGTGTGTGTGTGTGTGTGTGTGTGTGTGTGTGTGGGGGGGGGGTATACAGCTCTAAAGTGCCTCAGAGCTAGACTAGCTTTACGGCCGCCCTGGCGTCGTATCCTGCTGTGGCGCACGTCCCCTTTCAGACTGTTCTCTGCTGGTCGGTGCTGCAGTCTGAAAACCACAGTAAATTCCTAGAGGTGCACACTTTTTTAGCACCATTTGAGTCATATGTGAGGGCATGGGGTGGGAACAAATTGGAGGTCATGAGCCATGACGTGCGTAAAACACACTGGAGACGATATTACGCACAGTTGTCTTGTAGCTTTGCTTTAATAACTGGTACTCAAAGTTCTGAAAACGCTGAACTCATATGTTTTGCGTCAGACTGAAGCTTTTTCTGAAGCAAAATTCACCATAAAATGTAGTCGAAAACAGAGATGACAGAAAAATGTATGTCTGGACAGACCCAGTATACAGACCCTGTTATTTATCATTAAAACTGGGTCGAGAAAAAAAATTATTATGTTTTTGGTGCCAAACCAGTTAAATCAGAAGAATCTTTCTACAATGCAACACATCAGGCTGTCAGGAATTTGTGGAGTAATCGTTAGGACGCAAATGTTTCACAAGAAAAGCTTACACATATCTGAGATTCAGCGGGCTAAGCTGCAGTGGGGGGCCTTATGATTTTAGTGCAGTCCTAAATATTAAAGTTTGTAGCACATCAAGTCTTTATTATTAATTTTTGGCATTAAAATAATGTTTGGATATTTTTTACTTGACAAGGCAAAAAAAAATTAATAGACGCACTTTTTTCAGGACCGAGTGTGTAGTTCTGTGAAAAATAGTTCTGTGACCTGCTAATTTTAACAAAAATAATTATTCCTCGTCAATCATCTTTTGTTGCCTCACTTTTCACTCAGCAGTTCACTCAACACAAGAGTGAATCTGGAGATGTTTCTGTCGTAGCTTTGGATTTGGTGAATTGAAGCCCTGTCCTGTCCAGTCCGAGTGGAATTGTGACAGTCTGTGATAGGACGAAAGTTTTCAGTCTCAGCCAATCCGCGCGCCTCGCTGCCTACTGAGTGCAGACGCTCTACCAATCAAAGCCGGGAGCGCTGACCAGGGGAGACAGAAGAGCTCCGCTACTTTTGACGGGCTGCTCTCACTTTGAACCGGTGTCAACAAACAACAACAACATATTTCTCCCGGGCTACACCGCCTTAGCACCCGCGTTTCTCAGAAAACCTCAATACCGGCGATTAAAACCAACAGAATGAGAAACATACTCTTTTAACGACCCCCAATTCACGCTCTGTCTTTTTTCCTCGTCAAATTTGCCTCATCAGAGGCTCGTGGTTGTCCCGGGACGGTGCTTGGCTTTAGCACGAGCACGGCTAACTTTTCTCCGAAGCTACACAGGATAAATTTCGGGGAAAATTCTCACAGTCGACGGGGAAACCTTTGTAACAACGTCCACCTGCCGCTCGGTCGGTGCTAGAGCAGCTGGAGGAGGAGGTTCCTGCAGTCGTTGGGGTGTCGGTGGTATGACTGCGTTGGCGGGGTCAATACCCAGGATGATGCGACCCTCGCTGACCCAGAACTATCCCCGCAGCGGCTTCCCCCTGGAAGGTAAAAGGACGCATTAGTGGCTGAAGATTTTCTGCGTTTGAGAGCTAGTTAGCAAAAAGGCACTATTGTTTTTATACAGTCATGTCCCAAAGCTCAGCTCCAAGACAAGAATTAGAGGTTATATACCTATAAAATAGCCCCACATCTCAATTGACAGATATTTAACATTTGTATTAGGTTTTATTAATTATTTTTAACAATGTTTTCACATTTTTGTACTTTTTTGTTCAAATTTATCCTTTAAAAAACTCTAGGCCATTTTAATTTTCATAAATATTTGCCCCACTCCGATAACATAATCAGCTCTATTCTTTGTCAAGTGGAGCATTTGTCGCCTCCCTTTTTTTTTTTGCTGTTTATAGCCTATATAATTAATGCTATATTATATATTATTTATATATTATTTTTGCGTCTTTGCTAAACTTGCCCTCTCTGTGGTGACCAGTTCTCGTAATATTTTGATTCAATCCAGTGTCTACACCGCTGGGTCAAGGCCGAGTCAACCAGCTCGGAGGAGTTTTCATAAATGGCAGACCTTTGCCCAACCACATCCGCCATAAGATCGTAGAGATGGCCCACCATGGAATCAGGCCGTGTGTCATCTCCCGACAGCTCCGTGTCTCCCACGGCTGCGTGTCCAAAATCCTCTGCCGGTACCAGGAGACCGGCTCCATCAGACCCGGGGCCATCGGAGGCAGCAAACCCAAGGTAGGGACCGGAGTCTCTTTGATCCAAATTCGTGTAAGGGTGTTTGACGTAGATTCATTTTAATAACCTGTTGATTTTTAGTGATAATAGAGTCATGTGCCTTGTGCCCCAAGGGCCACAACAAGTGAATAAACACAGCGACTTTTCTGACCTTTGAAGCAGGGGACATCGCCGGACGTAGAGAGGAGAATAGAAGAATACAAGCGGGAAAACCCGGGTATGTTTAGCTGGGAGATTCGGGATAAATTACTGAAGGATGGGATTTGTGACCGCAACAACGTTCCGTCAGGTAAAAAATAAAAATAAAAAGTCAGAAAAGAACAGAGTGTGCCTACTAGCTACACTTTTTCAAAAAATTTACTTTATTATTATCAGTTGTTTTTATTTGTATTTTCCCCCAACATTTAATTACTAAATCTACATCCTGATAAAAATATTTTGAATTTGGAAAATAAAACAATAAATAAACGGCAACTTTTCAACTTTTTAAGATTTCTGACAAACCAATTTATTCCAGATTGTTGTTTTTGATACTTTAACTATTAGTTATTCATTTATTCCACTTCTTAAAACAATTCATATCATACATTAATTTTACTTCCAGACTTAAAAATATTTACTGTAATTATTTAATTATTTTTACTAACTGCTTTCCTTTATCTTAACGTACTTTCACAGTGAGCGCCATCAGTCGCATAATGCGGAGTAAGTTTGGGGGAAAAGGCGACGAAGAAGAGGATGAAGATGAAATTGAGAAGAAAGAGTTGGAGGACAACGAGCGGAGGGCCAAACACAGCATTGAAGGCATCTTAGGAGACAGATGTGAGTGAACTCTCCCAGCTGTTATTGTTTTTGTTCTTGCGAAAGAAAATAAGTGAAACGACTTATCTTTTTTCATATCAGTGAGCTTGATTAGAAACATTAGAGCTCAGCAGAATCCCGTTTGATCAGATACGGTCTCAGTTTGCTGCAGTCATTTCAAGATGGGAAGTTGCCTATCAGTGTAGTGAAAGTGGAAACACCCACCTATATTCTGTGTTGTTGTAATTAAAGGGGGCATACGCTATCATGATCTCCACAACAGCCTCCACACCTCCAACCTGTTGAGCTGTGTGTAAAATAACATTGCTTCATTTGGTGGTGAACTGGCCTTGTCTGTGAAGCTGCTGCTTGCTGTAAAGTTGCTGTGTGTGGGTGGAGAAAGTGTGTGCGTGGAGCTTTGTTAGGAATTCTTTATCGACCATATCTCTTCGCTAATGCTTTTCCTATGAGGCCGTACCGTAAATCAAACAGCAGGTGATGGCTCTGTGCGGGAAAAAAGTAAGAATGTGTGTGTGTGTGTGTGTGTGTGTGTGTGTGTGTGTGTGTGGTTTAAAAGCAATGTGGGGCTCAATAGCCGCGTTACAGTAACTGCATATTATTATGCACATATTTCAAAAACTCCTGTGTACTTATGGAGCGTCATAAATCCACGCAGCACTTGTAAGAGCAGTGTCTTCATGCAATATAGAAACATAATTGGAGTTATGCAGTAATTTGATCTTTTTTTTTAATAATGTAACCAATCGATCTTTATTGGTGCTGCAAAATGCTGTCGACTATAAACATTAAATAAATAAAGAAGAAAAGTAAGCACCTGTTGGAAAAGTCTCACAATCTGCGGAGAAATTCGAGTGTTATGAAAATAATTAATAAATAGATAGTTTTTTTTCTTTTTGAATTTTTTTTTTAAAATTGGAAGTTAATTACTTTTATTACTTTTTTTAAGTAGTTGTTAAGTGAATGAAACATGACATATTCCCCTGCCTGCAGTCGCACTCAGACAGAAGCCTAATTGGAGATTAGTGACGTTTGAAGTTTGGGGTATCATTACTTCATAGCTGCATAAGGTCCAGTTAACTACCTCATTTGCAATGTCATCACTTTACCTTTAAGCTGCGTCATTAGAGTGGAAATTCGTTTTATTTGGTACCTTCCCAACTATTACTGCGCATATGCAGCTTCACTCCTAAAAAGGCCTGTAATGTGGTAATGTGCGTGTCAGCCTTTACTCGGTGAAATCACTTTAAACATTTTCTTCCTGGAAAAATTCATTATAATTTTAACTATCGCTCAGAGGGTCGGTTAAATTGAAACGAGGCATATAATTCAGGAGAGAAACACTACGAATGATGGATGTCCGCTCCATTTATCCCCATCTTTCTATGGAACTGGCGGCATTATAACGAAACCTTTATTTACCGGCTGCTTTCATAATCAAGCTATTACTATCTATCAGCCGTTTGGCACCAAATGCTAGAATGCGTTGCTTATTACAAAAGTACGACAGTTTCCATTGCCTTTCCTACCACTTATTAAATCAGTTTAAGCCGCCAAATGTCAACATTTAACCCACTGTTTCCCTCTAAGCACTCGCTCGCTGTCTGCGTCGGGGGAGGACAGATAAAGGTCTCTGGTTTGAGGAGACAAAATGTCCCCCAGATGAGTTGATCAAACATTTGTTCAACGGTTTCCATCTCCTCACAAAGGCACGCCTCGCGCGCACAACGGGACGCTCAGGGATGAACTTGGGAGACAAAGGCGTGAGAGTCTATTTGGGGCTCACGCTTGGGCTGCACGAGGACAAAAGGCCAGCTTGGAAACAGCTTTGGCCGGCGCAAAAGAAGTAGAAGGCAACCTGCTTATAATTCAGCCCGAGAAAGAAAAAAAATGTGGGGGGAGAGAGGAGAGCTTCTGCACAGAAAAGCCCAACGACGCACATTATGAGGCCGCAATGAAGGATGAATTATTCAGGGAGCGCTCCGGCGCGGTTTAGAGGGCCCGTTCACCGAGAGAAAATGGCCGTTTTCACCTACAAAATGTTTCCTTTTGGGGTCGGCTAAAAGGAGCCGGCTGCCATTCAGAATGACAATTAAGGCCTCTGAAATCCGCTCACGTATCGCCCGAAGTTGCGCGCTCGCTCCCAGAACCCGCGCGCGCACGCTGCCGCTCGCGTGTGCGCTGAAAGTGTACATTAAACATTTACAGTCGGTTAGCCACTTTGAAAGTAAGCTAACAAGTGGCACGCAGCAAGATGGAGCTAGTAAACCCGTAAACCAAAATAAAAGCGCATTAAAAATGAAGACGTAAAGATGCTTAGTTACAATTTTTGTGTTTAAATTATTTCTTTAAACTTTTGTTTCTTTTGGTCTGACTACAGTAAACTTTGAAGAAGTTTCTTGCTGTGTGCAACCCCACGCGCTTAAAGCAACATTGTCCCATTAAGCAGTATTTGATGAAGCGTAATCACCGCGTTTGTCATAATGTTCAGAATGTAATTGGTCAACAGTACAAAGTGGCCTTCTCCTCCTCGACGCATGAATTCCGTGTCCAGCCTGTAATACGCCATCCATTATCGATTCTTTGAGGAGTGCCGGCCTTGCCCCCTCGAACATCAATAATGTCTTCTAAATGATGTCGATATTGTGCTATGTCACATTTAATGATGGAGGGAGTGTATTAAAGAGTGTTTGCGGTGAATGGGGACCAATGTTCTCCCCGGAGAACCCCGATCTGGCCCGGAGCGCAGCTTCACAATGGTGCACCCCCCGGCCACCCGTCCTGCGCTGCGCACAGCTCCGAAAACCCTCCGCACCCCACTCCCCACCGCCCCCACCTCCTCTTCTACCCCCACTTGCTCCCCAAATCTCTTCAAGCAGATTAAATCGACCCTTTTATTTCATCTCACTTTCATCTGGAGAGCAACACCGCCCCTCTCCCTCTGTTTCCTACTCCTCTCTGTCTCTGTCCCTCAGCCCGCGGCGCTGAGCTCGTTTCATATCTGAGCCGCATCCTCCGGAGCGCACAAAGGAAAGTCAGTCCACTCTCTAAAGTTTTCTAATCAAGCTCTGTATTAACCGTTTGTGGGGTGATTGTGTATGGATTTATTGCAATTTCAAGCCTGATTTTAAAAGTTCCCATTTGTAAATGTCGCGGCTGCCCAGCTGTTTAAACTGGAGCAGCACATAGTGTCTTCGATCTCAGTGAACTGACATAAAGCGGTGGCAATAACACCATCACTGCCAACCGCGTTTTGTCCTTTAAAAAAAAACCCATGTTTCAACAAAAAGTCACATTTGTTGAAAAAGGTAGCTTTATTGCGTTAATCCCCTATTGGTAGTCATAGTCACAATGAAGGATTTAGACCTAATTTTAAAAGGTGAAATATATAAGCAGCCTGGTTCTAAACTAATTATATAAGGGCTTAAACACTAAGGTAAACATTTTCTTCCAAATTCCCATGCAACAAGGAAATTGAAACTAAAAGAAAGGTTCCCCGAAATCATAATGCCTCTTCTCTTTCAGAATAAATACATCCTTGATAGTAAAGTTGGCCATGCAGACCTGTCACTGGGCTGCACCAACCTCTCAGCCTCATAGTAATTAACCCTGGAGACAAAGTTAATGATTAAAACAGTCACAGTGCCCCCACCTCCTCCCTCCCCTGCTGCACATTTTCACAGTATATCTTTTGGAGTCCATACTTAGTTAGGTGAAATTAGCCAGATAATACAGTGGAGCCTTGTTGAGGGCCAATACATTTCCATTTAGGCTGGCCGTGTGTGCGCATACACAACATGCATGCATACACACACACATTCCACTCTGCAATGCAAACAGTCAAAGGGATAACTTTATTTGGTGAAAGGGGATCCTGGAAAGGGCTAATTGAATAAGCCCGGGATCTTTGAAAAACCCCTACCATGGTGAGCGCAGTCATCATGTCATAATTAGGTTTATTGAGGCGCATTCCTTCAATCTGCCTCCATTCTGCCGGCCTCATTGTATCCGTGGCCTGGGCCAATGGCCGAGGGACAAAAGAGAACCGTGAGCAGACAATACATGAAAGAGCCATAAAGATTTAGCTGGTTTTGTCACAGAAACGGAGCAGGACTTTGTTTGTGTAAATAATGTGGGTGAAGGAGGGACTCAGGGTTTCTCTGCCACTTGGGGTGAAGATGGCGTGCTGCAAATGTGATACATGGGCAGACCCTGGACCAATGCCATGACTGGAGAAAACAACAGATCGAGGGGGAAGGAGTGAAGGAAAAAAGTGAAGGAGCTGAAGGGGAGGCAGAGGATGGGTCGAGAGGACATAAGCCTAAGGCTTTAGCTCAGGCAGACTTTTAACTTGAACTTTTGTATATAAACTATAGTTATTATCTAAAGATTATTTAAACTATCTATTTCAGTTCATGCCTATGCACGTCAGAACACTTAAGGCAGTGGGTGTGTGCTACCTTACGTAATAGACTAATTTCTTTCTTATTTCTGGCTGTTACAAAAAGGGTCAAACAACAAGCCAGTCAGTCTGTAAACATACCTCAGATTCTCTCTTTTTAGCTTCACCGATGTGAGCGTCTGATGCTTTCCTCTATTTTGTTTAACTGTATATTAAACATATTTGTGTGTCTGGGTATAGATACAAATAAGACAGATGTGACCTTGGATTTTTCTAAAATTTGTAACGCACATGTTCTGATATTTCACAGACCAAAGTCATTAATCATAACTGCGAAATAATCAGTAAATGAAATTGTAGTTGTGAAATGTTAAAAACAAATAAAGACTTCAATTATAAAAAAAAGTAAATGAAATTGTAATTAAAGTAACTGCCCTAATAACTTACCAGTTGCTGTTTTGTCATCAGATCTGACAAACACAGAACCAATAAGATCTCGATAGATCCTGTAGCTATTAGCTGTTAGTGGCCTGAGCCAAGTGTCTGGTGAAGAGGGCTCTGTCTGTCCACTGAAAGAATGAATGTGTCACTCAGTGAGTCCCTGGGCACGAGGGCAAAGGGGGGCACGAGGGCCAAGTGGTCGAGCACCAAATCACTCTCTTCTGCCCCGGGGCTCTCTCTGTCTCTCTTCTCCTTGCCCCGTACTCCTCCCTCTCTCGTGAGTTTTTTCTAATAAGCCCATGCATGATGACTATCCAAGCATGAAAACATAGTTATCTGCAAATGAATGGCCGCTCTATGCTTCATTAAAGCCTCTTTTTCCTTTCACACTCTTATTGTGACACTCTGATATCAATTCAAAGGGCAATTAATGAATGCACACCAACTTTGAAGTCAGGGTGATTTCTTAAAAGGGCGGGGCTTTTGAGTGTGTGCGCATGTATGTGTATAAGGGGGAAGGGGCAGTGGTGTGTGATGGGGTTTATTTGGGGTATTCCCCCTTCAAGACCCGCGGTAGCGCCCCAGCCTTCACCCGTGATGGACTAGCCACATTGAGCTGAGAGTGAGCAAGCCCCAAAGACGATTTGAAGGGAGTGAAAGAGTGAAAAGGCCCAGCGAAGGTCAAGTAGAATGGCTCGCCTTAGAATAAGGCCCCTCTTTATCTGCTGCAAGTATGCACTATAGGCACAACAGCTGGGGGGGTGAAAGGGGTAGAGAGGTTGTTTTTTAATGTGCATGAGTGTGTTAGTGTGCATCTCTGAGAAAATAAGGAGGAATGTGAGTGCATGTCTGTCCCTCTCATATATATATCTGTCTGTTTGGGAGATTGGATGTTTTTTAATGTGTGTGAGTCTGTGCATGTGCGCGTTATGGGGTTAAGGGTTGAGTGTCAAAGATGGCAGAGGCCAGTATATGCTGCTGATGGAGGGACAGGCAGCTGTCAATCACCTGACTGATGAAGCTTGACTTCTTCTTCACAGCTTTGTTAACTAATTAGCCCATGAGCTTTTGTGTTTGTGTTGGAAAAGAGGCTTTAAAATTGTGTTAAGGCTGCAGTCGTGCCCTGTGGGAATATGTTTTAGGAAAACTCTTAAACTTGAACAACTCGACACAGAATCGTTGAACAGATTTATCAGTATTGTCCCGTATACGCCCTGTGGCCTGCTTCGGGCCTGTCAGGGATTTAGTTTCATCACTTTGTATCTTTGAATCTTTGCCTGTTCAAAGAGTATGAGGAAGGCTTTAAAAACTTCAGTTATTTATGTAGAATCAAGATTTTGTTATTTTCCTGATTCAAATGGGTTAAAAATTAACTGCGTTTTCATTTTAAACATTAATATCAGTGTAGAATTTCATAATCAGTATTTTCCTAAAAAGCTATTTTGACTATAGAATTCTGTGTTTATGATAACTTCTAAATTCTTGGGATATAGCCAAAGAAAAAACACATTTTTGCTCTGCATCAAATGCCAATATTATTTCAGAAAATCAACTTAATTGAGAAAAAACTTTTAAACTCTTTTTTCTTTTTGTTTAGCTCTTCATGACACTATTCAGGGTTTCTGGAAGCAAAGTTGTTAGACTCGGCAGTGGTAACCAGCATGAGAGACATAATTTATTTAACACTCTATCTTATTCATCTTATTTACCCTCTATCACACACATTGCTAACTGTGTGGTGGCTCAGATAGGACAGCGGGGCTGTGTCAGGCTTAGAGGGAGACAGAGAGATAAAAGAGGTTTTATTTGTCCTTTCCAGCACGAAGAGAAGATGTGTAAATACATTTACTTAACCCTTGTTCACGTACAGCCGTGAATGAATTAGCCTACCTTAATTAGTGGACAGTGATGTCAGCTAAACAGGTCAAACAGAAGTCATAACATCTACCTGGGTCTTTATTCCTGTTGTTGTTTATGTGAGAGACAATAGTTTAATAAGGTACACTAGCTAACTGAACGGCTGTAACTTTTTCTTAATTATAAAATTGTAAAACACTGGCAGACACTCTTTGAGCACAAATTCGACGGTAAGACATCATCTAAAAAGGCCGATACTGGCCAGTACTGGTTTTAAATATGCAAATATCAGTGCATTTCTACAGACCGTTGTAGAACGTGTTGATTTCCAGCACAAGTTGCATTTGAGCAACATTTATGATGAAAAGAAATTAACCATATATAAGCTGTCTGAGTGAATGTACCACTGTGTAGAACCTGATTACAGGTATGTCCTTGTTCATACAGGGATTCACTGCCAAACCCAGAGTTCCTCTGTAATATTTACTATCTGAGGTAAAAAGTTGGAAACTCATGTCCACGTTCTCCCATAAAAAATGAATCAGTGCACAATTATGCAGCCTGTTGCTTCTAATCCATAATCTCACTAGATTTTATTATTCATGTTTTTTATACTTGAATTAAAATACAAAAACAACAGTAACACATGTCCATGGATTGTTTCTTTGCCTAATTTCTGTAGAAGAAAAATAGTTCTTGTGGTCTGCTTGTGCAGCGATGAAGATACTTCCTTGTCAGCAAAACAAAATTAATAAAAAAAAATTGCATATGGCTGTGAGGCCAGCTTACGTCCCCATTGACTGGAGCTGAGAGACATTTTCAAAAGTTAAAAGACAGAGAAGGAACTGCAGGGTCAGCGGGCTGTGGAGGGTCGCTCCCCCCTAACGTTACACAGGAAACGGGGTTAGAAACACATTTAGCCATAAATGACAGGTAGCCACTTCCTGATCCCCCCCT
Source organism: Aulonocara stuartgranti (assembly GCF_965226115.1). NCBI lineage: Eukaryota > Metazoa > Chordata > Actinopteri > Cichliformes > Cichlidae > Aulonocara > Aulonocara stuartgranti. The sequence continues at coordinate 33,586,196 of NC_138950.1, read as the reverse complement.
TGACATCCACAACAGCTCCCGTAAGTGTTGACTGACAGCATCTCCCTTTATTCCATTTTTCTGCACATAACAAGGCAGTGATTGATGACTGTTTGTCCTCGTGTGCCATTTATCTGTATATTCACATTTTAGCCAACACACACACACACACACACACACACACACACACACACACACACACACACACACACACACACACACACACACACACACAGAGCTCTGGCTCATTTACAGGGCATCTGTGAAGGTTGAAACCTCCTCTTAGCAAGTCAAGTGAGATCATTCTCCTGCCACCCCTCCCTCTTGACTACCCGCATACAAAAAATACACACATGCACACATGCACAGTTTTTCTCAACCCATCAGAAAGAGTCGCAGATGGGTCCATAAGCTGTCAGTAAAGCCATTATCCATCCCAGCATCTGCCTGCCTTGACTTCTATATACTGTTTAATGCAGTCGGCCAGTCACTTAGTCCCCCTGCCGCTGAATAGGAGCAGCATGGTCGGCCCGCCCAAATAAATGCTGCGTTTGTCTCCTCTGCCTTTTGTTTTGTGGGTTTTTTTTTTTTTTTGGTGAGGGTGATGGGTGGGGGGTGCAATGTGTCAGAAGCTCAATTTACCCTCACTGTTAACCAAAGCCCCAGAAGAGCTATTGGGATGTCCAAAGAGGGGTGTAAATAGCCCACATATGGTCAGTCAATTCCCCCAAGTCCCAAAATCCACATTGGACACATCCCCATCAGCTCCTTCTCTCTCCGTCTCTCACGCACACAGGCGTGTATGCTCAGTGTGTACTGTGTGATGTCTCTGTGGACATATTTAAGCCTTTGTGTCCCCATCTGACTATCCCCCCTCCCTCCTAGAAATCCAGCAATGCTGAAGTCTTTCCAGTAGTGTGTTTCAGCTAAATCCCTCTCTTCTCCTCCTTTTTCTCCTCTTCTCTGGGATGGCGTTGCACGATGGGAGCCATTTTGGGGGGTTTTTTCCTTCTTTTTTTGGCTCTGAAAAAGTTGTTTTGGCCCGGAGTGCTGTGCCCTGTGTGCCTCTCAGGGCTTCAGTTTGGTTAAATTAAACAGTTTTCTTTTCTCCTCTAACCCCTTCCCACCCACACTCCCTCCCACTCCAACTGCTCCTCTCTTATTTTGCGGCTTAATGCTCCCCAGCTCCCAGACAAGCTCGCAGAGGCTACTTTTCCAGGCCTTCTACTGCTCAGATAATTTTACCCTTTTAAGGCTCGTATTTTCTCAGATTTTGATGAACTGACAAGAGCTGGGACCGCATGCCTGTAGCCTTTAAGCCGAGGTGGAGCAAAAGTATACAGAGAGAAGTCAAGTGTTTACAGGGGCTATAAATACTGCATTTCAAGATATAGCATATGCATATGTACAGGGAGTGATATGAGAGTTAGAGTGGATAATTTGATTGGCTAAGGCTATTTGACGGTGCCAAAGCGATATGATCAGATCTTAGGGATAGCGAGGCGATGACGGCAAATGGGGCACTCCAAAACCACAGGTTTACAAGGTTGGAAAAGATCCGGGAAGCAGGGGAAAGGTTTCTCACCATCTAACCTTTCCTTGCTTCCTCCGTGAGTAGGAAAGGTAGGGTACACTATGTACTGATGTTGCTCCGGTATTTTATTTTGTAATTACAAAGATCATGGTGGACTTGATCGGCTCTTTTAAGCCATGTGAGAAGGGCGAGTAATACTGGACACTGAATTAGGGACGCCTCAGGGCTGACAAGCTTGATTAACGTAGCTTTAAAAGCTTAGAATGAGGAGCGTACATGTGTGTGTGTGTGTGTATGTGTGTGTTTAAGAGCTCTTTAACCGAGCTGCAGGGTGTAGAGAGCTTTAGTGGTGGTTGGGTGACTGGCATCGTTCTTGGCACAGCTCTGCCTACAACAACACATGAACTGCCATCACCTGCCACTTTAATTTGCATGACATTACATTTTTAGCATTTAAGGGATGTGTTTGATTTCAGATCGTAAAAAGTGCCAAGAAATACATTTTAAATTTGAGATTTTTTCTTTCTTTTATGACGAACACGTCTCTCACAGTCAGCCTTTATCACCTAGGTGTTGTGGGTTTTATGACAATTATAGAATTGGTATATTTAACATGAAGTATACCTTAAGTAAAAAACAAAAAATGCAGGAATTCAAATCTGCTTTTGAAAACCGTTTTAATTATTTGAAAGGCAAACTAAAAGATAATGTAATACTGACTTCTGATTCTTTAAATTATTGTTGTAAATATATATTTACATGCAAAACATTTGTAATAATTGATTGCCACAAAGACTTTATTTCTAGACACAAAAGTCGATTTGCACTAACCATCCCAAATAACAGTATAAAAGGCACTGACTGTCGTTCATTAAATTTATAACGTTAATGCAAATTTTATTGCTAACAAAACGTAGCAAAGTTTACAAACTGTAGTAATTATGTCATTGTCAGATGTCATTAGTGTGTGAAAAAAATTTGCTTTATGAATTTTATCACAGATGATACGCATCAAGAACAATTACATTCTGATGACATCGGCAAACATAACATTTTAGATACACTATGCCTATAACCAAATGTTGTAGTTTTGTTATAAAGGATTTATTACTGGTCAGTGAGCCCGTCCTCTTTCCCTGTGCATCTAATACTACCTGATGGTGTTTTAATGGGACCAGTCTTAGGCTTAAATCCTCATATGTAAGTGCAGCAGGAAACCTTGGTGTCATATTTTAATATGATGAGTGTCCTGGTAATTTTTTAGCCTGCAGAGTTAATGTTTGGAATGGGCTTTTTAACACCCCAACCTGACCGAAATGATTAAATACATAAATAAATAACAGTTACAATGACAGCAGAGCGGCCATAACTGACATTTTACTGTAAATAGGTATCTAATGTTTAATGTTTGTTTACAAAAAAAATCTGTTTTAACTTGACAATAACCATCCAGACAATGCAAACCATTTATTTACCAGTCAGAAAACATTTATACATATAATGTTATTGTGAAAGAAACAGCAATCAACTAAAGTTTAAGTTCACAATGACAATATGCCACGAGTGTCTTCTCCGAAATGTGTTCACATTGTTGTTTTTCACCACTAACATTCACAGTAAACTCAGTTTAAAGTCTTTTCCAAAGACATGTCATAAACAAACCTCACACAGTTGATTTCCATCTTAAGAGAGAGGCTCCATTTTGATTTCAAATGACATCTGACAACCAGCTGCACTGTTGCTTAAAACAAAGGAGACCTGTGGGAAGAGACAGAAGAGGTTTGGATCTTTTAGAACACATAAAAATAAAATCTGGGGAAATTGTTCGAAAGGGCACACCGTATTACAGTTTTTCTCAAATGTTAAAACACAAAAGCCAATCCTGTAACCCAAATGACCAGTAGTCTAAACACATTTACTAAATGTAGCCACCATATTCCAGTACCATAAACACATGTCACATGAAGACACAATTCACAAAACACAACCCTCTGTACTCATAAATCTAAACACATTTTTCCTTGCTAAAACACATGTTGCAAAACAACTCTGCTCATATCCTCAAATGAAAGCCCATGTGATGCAAAATGCTTGCCACAGTCACCAATCTTTGAACACAGGGAACACACCTGGCGTCATTCACTACACACAATGACTCAAAATTGAAGACACTTGTTGCTAATGCTGTACCCACATGTAAAAGCAAGTTCAGAGTGCACAGTATGCTGAAGGTTCCAAACAAACACAATGGATGAAGGCAGAGTCAGGGGAAGAGGAATTTGATGCAGAGGAGGGAGAAGAGCTGGCCCTGGAAGAAGAGGAGCAGGCCAATGAGGAAGAGGAGTTCAAATGAGAGGAGGAAGAGGAGCAACCAACGAGGAAGAGGAGAAGGCCAACATGGGAGAGGAGAAGGTCCAGGAGGGAGAGCAAGACAACCTCGCACCATCATTACGGACGAGATGCGAGCAACAGCTCAGCGACATGATGCCGCACAGTGATTGTGGTGTGTGTGTGGTGTGAATAACGTAAATAAAAAAACTTCACACCCTGTTCATGTTTTCAAGATTACTGTTGTGTGCAATAGATTCTGTTTTTGCATTGAGTTGTGTTACAGTAGTGTACGTACATGCAGGATTTTCTATAGATTTATACTACTCATATGAAACTCACAAATCTAAATGCCTAATCCTCTGCAGAGATCTACGACGATCCGTTACTGTATAGTTTCTAAAATATGCATTGGCAGTTATGAAACAAAGAACCTTCTCACAAATTGAGCATTGTGTTTTCAATTGTTTTGCTGTAGTGTGTAATGCTGTGTATAGTGTTTATAGTTTTGACAGCTTCGAGCTGCTCTCTTGGTGTGGGAGTTTGAGTTTTGCAGTGGGAAGGTGTGGTTGTGTTTATGTAGCTTTAGAGAAGGGTGTTGTGTTTGGACATTGGGGGACCTGGTGGTAACGTTTGTGAAATGTGTTTTAGCATTTGAGAAAAACTGTAAAAGACAAAACTGTGGATGTACTTTGCGTCTACCAACAACAACCAAGCAAACACAGATGCCCAGACAGACTATCCCCATGGGTACATTTACAAGCACAGCAACAGCCCCTGTTGCCTCCACTTCCCTTCTCACCCCCTCAGGTGCTCTTACAGTTCCCTCTGGAAGAAGGGGTGTTCTTTGGGGGGTGGGGGGGTTAGAATGCCCCCGGCTATACCCCCATCTATCCCACCCCAACCCCTCCAGCCCTCTGAGAAGCCTTTTCATGCCCCTCCCCAGCCCTTTCCAAGCTCCCCCGTGGGGCAGGTGACAGCCCTCCACTGTGAAGGGCTGAGGGAGCCATGACGGATTCCACAGATGGAGCGTGGAAATTGCCGGCAAAGACCTCAACTCTGTGGAGCAACAAAGAGCCCGAGAGTCAGAGGGAGAAATATGGGTGGAAAAGACAGAGAGAGAGAGAGAGATGGGAGACAAAGAGAGGGTGCGAGAGAGGGTGAGAAGGAGGGAGAGCGACTGAGAGAGAAGAGGGAGGAGAAGGTGGTGCTTGTTTAAGGAGGTCCGAAAAAGTGTGTGTTACGCTGCTGTGAAAAATGCTCAAGTCTGATGTTTTCTCAGCACTTTTTTTCACCTGTCACTACATGGTGCTGCTATTGTTTTGTTGCACTGACCAACACAGTTATCTCGTTGGATCTTAAGATCAACTGATACTACAATCCAACGAATCGAAATGAAACGAGCCAGCTTTGGTCCTCTCTGCAGGATTGTATCTCGACTAGATTCCCCAGACTTAAGAGGTGCCACACTGTCGCTTCTTTTGAAAAGTTCTTGAAACCCCGGTAGCGCTCATAACCGATAGGTAATTCCAAAGTGATTAAGGATTTTCCCGGGCTGCCTCAGCTTTCCCAAAACCCAAATCCCTGTGAAATGCCGAGGAACGTGCATGCTGGGGTGGAGTGGGGGAGGTGGTGGTGTTGGGGGCATTCCTTGTGGCCCTCCTCCACGCAAGAACTGGAGGGGGGAGGCTAAAAGAAGGCCTCGTCTCTTGTTTTTCAGCCGTCCTGTCCAAAAAAACTCCAAAGTGCCACATACCCCACACCCCGAATTCCTTCCTCGCCATCTGAAGCACAAAGTCCTCTAGTCATATAAAAAAGTTGGCCCTCAAATCCAGAGAGGTTTCGCCTCCAAAACTGTGACGAGCAAATGTAAGAAGTTCCAAAAACGGCTGTTATCTGAAACCACAGTTGCCGCAGTTTCGAACGATCGTGTCTTTGAGAAGTGCTGCAGTCTTTTTACGATGGCGAATTTCTAAACTCACAGGCAGACTGAAGAAGAGCTGGAAATCATAGAGAACAAAATTGCAGAAATATTCAGCAGCAGCTTAAGGCAATGTCTCCATTTCTCTTGCTGCCTCTTTGAAAATATTTTACTTATTGCCTCCCTCATGCTTGAATGTTTCTTTACCAATTTGCTCCTAATGCATGTTAAGTTGACTCCCACTGCTATTGGTGTTGTGAAGAGAAAATCGCCAAAGGGGGGCAGAGAGGATCAGTTTCACATGAGGGGCCCTGAGCTATTTGGATTCTCTTGTATTTTATTGTTGCTTCTGAGGGGGGAACTAATACAGTGTTGCACACAAAACTTCCCCTGTGCTGAGGGGGAATTAATTAAGTGTAACACAAAAAGTGGGCGCTTTGGCCTTGGTGAACTTAGAAGGGAGCCAATGAAGTGTTTGAAGTAAGTGTGTTAAAAAAAACCCAAACTGCTGGCTTATAGAGCGCAGCTCACAATGGAATTAATACTAATCTGAGACAGTGAGGAAAAGTAAAAACACACAAAAGCTGTCAAGACACATGATATCACCAGGCTCAGTCAGCCTGAAGATCACAGTGGGTGAAAAAGCAAAAATTTGCGTACATTTTTAGAAATAAAATTGTGTAACATATTAAGCAGGAATGGCAAACAGTTCAGTGATAAGAGCTTCTCTAATGGGAGGATTTGCAGTTCATAAGGTTTAATGTTTGTTTTCGATCAACAGTGCTGGGCAGGATTACTTAAAAAAAACCAAACAACTAAAAACACCTGTTGAATTCAATGATTTTGTTAAAAAGTATTGAGGAAAGTAACCCTTTGCATTCAGTTTTGTCCAAAGAACGTGTACCCTGTAGTCGATTTACCTCTGAGTTTATTGATTTGATCTAATTCCATAGTGAGTTAATTTTGGTAGCGTCTCCTCGATCCCAGAATGAGAGCTTTAGCTAAAAGCTACCTGTTGTATTTCCAGGACTCTGCTTCTCTGCTAAAGAATATGAAGTAGAGCTAATTAGCAACTAACAATATTATTATCACAAAGTAATCTGAATACTTTGACAGTGTGACGCCCATCTTCTCTGCTCTCTTACTGGCTGACCTGACTGACACAACTGTATGATTGGATACATTTAACTAGTTTCCAGCTGCGGACCAAGCAGTCAGATGAAGACAGAAATACTTCCACACAGTCTATAGTCTTTTTGCCACAACAAAAATAACAAGGAAACGTGATAGTATATTTAAAGTAAATGATTAATTTTGAAAAAGTTCTCCAACATGTTTAGTCAAGGAGTAACTTTATTTATAAAAGAATTATCTGGTCCCATTTTTCACAGGTTGGCATGTTGACTTAATAAGACACCTGCTACTACAGTGAGTAAAACTGATATTAGATTTATCGTGCTTCATTTCCAACTGCATTAACTTCGATAGATTGTGACTCACACGGTCATTGTTATATATGCTCACTCTTCTCTTTTCATTCATAAAATTGTTACTTTTGACCGATGAAAACTGGATTCTCTAAATGTTTCTCATCCATTTTGACTTTGTAGTCATGAAGCTTTTACTGAAAAAAATCTGGGGATGCTTTTGCAATAATACATTTCAAACAGGCAGATTATTCATTGAATGAGTCAGTGAGTAATCTATCTGTTGTTCAGTGAATTACGTCACACAACCAGGCATGATACACATTCACATTTTCCTCCCAATATCAGTGTTATAAGTGCTATATCCAGCCCTGTTCTAATTATAAGTCTTTTTATGGGTTAGTTTTAATCAAATCAACACATGTCATCCAATGTTTTGTCACCATTATAAAATCACACAGCCTAGTTTACAGCAGGCACTTCACTGACTTGTATCTGAGGGACTTGTGGAATTGTAGTTTTGTGCATGTCGACTGACAGGAAAAAGGAGACATTGTTAACAGCAGTTGCTGCATAGCGTCCCTTTGGATCATAAAACGGCAATCACCTGACTGAAAAGACAGTTTGCCTTTCATCGAGTCAGCTTGCTTCTGGCCATTCAGGCTACTGTCCATACACTCACACCCTCACACACTCGAAGAATGGCCCCTGGATCCAAATTAGCCTTTTGTGTGGCTTTTAGTACACCGGTCCCCCTGTGGTGCTCTGGGAATCATGTCCGATGGGATTATTCCTTAGGCTTGGAATATTCCTTCTGAATGGAGGTCTGTTTGGCTGTTTGTGTGTGTGATTGTGTGGGTGTGTAAAGAAGTTGAACCCCCCCCAACACACACACACACACATTTTCTATAAGCAACATAAACAAAGGACAACAGATGGCAAATAAGTGAGCATTTCCCAATCCTGCTGAAGGTGATATCTCTTCCTTATCATAAATAAAGGTTTTTAGACTTTAATCTCAGTTGGTTTGTGCAGCAACAGGAATTCAGGTGTTCACTTTATGTTTTCTAGAGAGACCATAATTCGGCTTTCAATGTGTCATAAGGTAAGACTAATGGACCTGTTCTTAAGGCTGTCTTCTTTTATTTTCTCCTATGTCTGAGCAGCCAGTCACTCAGATGAGGGTTCAGATGTAGAGTCAGAGCCTGATCTGCCGCTGAAAAGGAAGCAGCGGCGCAGTCGGACCACCTTCACTGCAGAGCAACTGGAAGAACTGGAGCGGGCCTTTGAAAGAACACACTACCCTGACATCTACACCAGAGAGGAGCTCGCTCAGAGGGCCAAGCTCACGGAGGCCAGGGTGCAGGTATGAGCAGGCACATGCGTGCACGGTCAGGATCTACAAAAAAAAAATTCTCTCTCTTTTTCAGCTTTTCAACCCTACAGAACCATGAAAGCCACGACCTAACATTGCCATACATTAAACATCCCTCTGAAACAGACGTAAACTTTGTGGCTTTATACACACTCTAACCATTTAAAGGCAACCTGCTGATCTCTCTTTGCTCCATACAATAGCACAAACTTACCCTTTGCTCCCAGGGGCCCAATCTGTACTTTCCTATTTCTAATGTGAAGTCCAGTAAATTCTCCTCCATGGGCTCCATATGTGAAGTGTAAACACTCCCAGCATGAGCTCCGTCCATATGGGCACAGTATGTCAGCTCAACCAGCCGTGTTATACACGCACACACAGACTTTTTCTCTCACATTGCTTCCCACCTTCGTTTTCAACTTCACACCCTGAAAATGTTTCTCCGTGTATTTGTGAATATGTTTGTGTTTGTACCATTCAAAATATTTGTAATCATCACAACAGCTTGTAAAGGTGTTACATTATTACCTTTATAAGGTAGATTCTACTGTAGTAGATGGGTTGTGTAAGATTGCAGGGCTAAATACCAAACTGCAATCATTAGGGAAGCACACACACACACACACACACACACACACACTGACTGAACATCATCATTGTGATGTCTTCTAGGTGTGGTTCAGCAACAGGCGAGCAAGATGGAGGAAGCAAGCTGGAGCCAATCAACTGATGGCATTTAATCACCTCATTCCAGGGGGTTTCCCACCATCAGCCATGTCCAGCATCCAGCCCTACCAGCTCTCTGACAGCAGCTACCCCCCCTCATCCATAGCCCAAGGTATTGTTAAATTTTGAATGCAGTGCTCTTGGTGTTGGGTTGTTCTTTTTCAAATTAATATATAAAAAATGTTGTTTTCCAAAATTCCTATATATTATGTTGGTATTAAAAACATACTTTACATATCTTTTATTCTGGCATTTTTCACGTGGAAGGTTATATTGACAGCATCAGTTTTGCTTTTACTTAAGTGAAAATTCAGTATAGATCTCTGAAGTCTGCCTGGAGGATATGTTATAGTTTTAATTTCACTTTCAGGCATCCAAATCACTTCTCCCAAACAATGTTTACTCTAACTCCATCTTTCCTGCTTCCAGTAGTGTCAGAGCCACCCAGCACGGTGCACCGCCCCCAGCCTCTGCCTCCCTCCTCGGGCCACCAGGCCTCCGGTGGCGGCGGACAAGGAGAAGGAGGCTCTGCTTACTGCCTCGCCTCCGGACGCCACTCCTTCTCAGGCTACTCAGACAGCTTTGTGAGCCCTGGAGCACCAACCAATCCCATGAATGCTTCCATAGGGAATGGGCTCTCTCCACAGGTGAGACACAAGGTAGAAATATTTGGAGGTATGTGTGGTGATTAATTACTGACATTAAACAAGAACTTATATCAAGCAGTGTAAAAAGCACCGACGTTCTTGGATTCCTGATTTTGTTTTTAGAGAATAAGGAACAAACTAATCAGTGAGGTAAGACTGCTTCACTCGTGCTCATTATACTTTATCATATTTAGGGAAAATAAAAACCTTGACTCTTATATTAAATTACACATAGTGACATTTAGTTTGGGATTAAATTAACCCATAAGAACCCACGGTGTCACCGCCCCTTTACACATTGAAAAAAGTTCCTGTTAAAGTTTGAACTTTGACCCTCCATAGTTTTCCTGACAGTAAAAATGGGTCTGCGCTGTCATGGGTTAGTTCAAGGGAAACAGCATAATTAAGAAGGTGCTTCTTCTGACTTGATGTTTTTAGGTTGGGAGATGGAGATCGTGTTACATACTGTATCTGGGGAGAATTAAATCTGAACATGACTTCAAAGAGTTGAACTCAAGTTGAGAAGCATGTGACGTGAGCTTTAAAAGTCTCAACCAAGTTGCAAAAACATAAAAAAGCAGCGTTACTTCTTTCTGATTCCAGTTTGCACCATAGCTTCAAGGCTCTCCGCTCAGTGGCTGATGGGTCACTTGCTGCTGAGGGAGATAAGTGCGAAGACTCAAGAAGCACAGAGGACAAGTGAACGTGTGACAAATGAGAAGTGAAAAGACAATTACAGTCAATTATCGGGCATGAAGTCCCAAGGTCTCTGCATCTAGACAGAGGGCGCAGCAGAGGAGACAGAGGAGTCAGAGAGCCTAACAGGCATAAAATGAGATTTTAGCCTGGTGGAGGCTCAGAGAACAGGCCACAGCAGTGTGAAGATGGAGACACTCGCAAAGATATACACGCAGATTCACATAATTACACACACACACACACACACACACACACACACACACACACACACACACACACACACACACACACACACACGGTGTAGATAATTGATCAACTCCTTAACATTCAGAGGATCACTTAAGGATTTTGCAACATCTTTTACACAAATATTACATGTCATGGTCAAGTGGCATGTCTAAGTTAACTCTTCAATCTTGTGTTTAGATTGGAGGATTTATTACTGCATTTTTTAGGATTTTCAAATACATCATGCAAGGAACTAAAGCCAATTTATTCGCAAATGACTCACAGTAATTTTGTTAGGAATGCACAAATTATGTAATTCTGGGCTGACACGGACACCAATGTTCAAAATAATCATTTGGCCGTTATTTTATCTTTTAGTTTAGATTATATTTATTATTATTATAATTTCCAGCTCCGTGCCAAGGAAACAAAGACACGTCAACCGTTAAAGAATACTGAACTTTTTAAAACTTTTTAGCTCTTGATTCTAATATATTTTAACATTTAGCCAGAACAAGAAGGATGCGATACAGCAAAGAAATATCAGCCACTGACATCAGTAAATAGATCAGTGCTAATATTTGGCTGATCTCAGCATTGATAGTAAAATGATCTGAATATACGCAGGTAAACTGAGGGAGCATGTGGAAGAGCTTTTAGTTTTGCATACATCACACATACTTTTAGATGTTTAGCCGTTCTCCTGCGTAGATAAGACGTGCACAAAATAAAATACTGTGCACACGTAGACAGCGTGGTCATGTGTGCATGTGCACGCACCGAACCTTAAACTACAGCTGCAAGGAAGCCTTCTCATGATTGCATTCTTAAAATGTTTGCTTCAACATTCTTCCGCGCGAAAGCAAAGGTTCTAATTTTATTTGTATATATTTCGTACGGACGGGAAGGAATGCCCCATCTTAGACATTTCCCCCATCCTGACATTCTTCCCTACTAAACCCTGATTTAGGCCGCTGGCAACGGCAGCGCTCCAAAATAAAACACCCTGGATGGGGCAGCCCCCTAGTGAGGTAGGGAGAAAGGGGAAGGATGGTAGCTAGAAGTTTGGTTAAAACAGCAAAAGCATGAAAGTCATCAGAGTAGAATTCATTCACTCACGGGGCAGGTATTCCTGCTCGTTGTGGTTTGATTTGGCCGTGTTGTCTCCCCGATCTCTGTGTGCTTAAATCGAACTTTTCAAATGCAGGTTAATTCTTTAGGAAAATGTTACCAGGCACAGGAGGAAACACAACTCCCCTCTCAAAATCAACTTGGACTCCTCCACTCACCTCCCCTACTTGGGAAATGATTTAAGCAGGACCATGTGTGTATGTGAATGTAGAATAATATGTCACTTAGAGGACCAGGAGGACGCAGAGTGGTGTACCTGCTTCTGATTAGGACAACTGGAAGAGCCTTGAGGCCTTTGCGTGGTTGAGAAGGAGGTGGGATATGATACATTTAGAGGTAGCAGGTTCAGTTAGAGTTAATTTCATAAGTGATAAGGTCAGTCTATTCCTTATTTATGGTTTACCATGGATTTTGTTAACAAACAGGTAAATTCAAAGAGTGAGCGAAGAGAGTCGTGATATCAGGTCTGTTTTGAAGCCAGTTGAAACACTTCGCCCCGCAGCTCTTTTCCATTCTTTGCTGGCCAAGGACTATTCCCCCCAAATTTGATTATCTGGTCGCTAATAAAGACCAGGTCAAGAGCTAACGGAGATCTGAACCTGGAAATCTATTCGGAGGGTTTGAACGGAGCTGAGCTCACACAGACCTTTCTTTTGTGTTGTCTTTGTCAGCATATCTCTCTTGGAGATAAGTTGTTATCTTATGCCATGGGTTTTGGAGCAGTGTCAAAAAGGAATTTTAGAATAAGTAGAGCCAAAGATCAGAAACAAATTGCTTAATTCTTCCTTTCTGGTGCTATCTCAGTATGAGACAGGCTCGCTGGCAGCCTTTTGATGTATGCGACAGGGGGATTTCCTTACTTTGGGTTGGTGTTGGTCTTAGTGTCTGTGGTGTTTTGTACTCGAGAAACTACAGATATTTAAGCTGTTATAGTGGTTTATCAGAAACAATAAAAGAAAAAGAAAACATGTCTTCCACCCCTTTGGTATTAGAAAATAGGGGTTAAGGTGCTAATCACTGAAAGTTTGAAAATCACTTTGACATTTTAAAGTTTGCCATGCTGATAACGCATTATGTTCCAATGATTACACCTATCTGAGCAAACCACTGGGAGGTGACACATATATGGTCTTCCGCTTATTACCAAGATGAATAATCTGCCACACTAACATTTCATTATGGCCGCCCCTCCCTGAGCCTGGTTCTGCTGGCGGTTTCTTCCTGTTAAAAGGGAGTTTTTTTCCCCCACTGTCGCCTAAGTGCTTCCTCGTAGGGGGTGATATGATTGTTGGGTTTTTCTCTGTATGTATTATTGTAGGGTCTACCTTCCAATATAAAGTGCCTTGAGATGACTGTTGTTGTGATTTGGCGCTATATAAATAAAATTGAATTGAATTGAATTCAGATCCTACCAACGTTAGAGGCGGTCTCAGTACTCGTATTTAAAAATGAACACATAACTAATCTGATTTTCATTCCTCTCCTCTTCTTTGCATTTTTCTAATCAGGTGATGGGTCTTCTGAACCCAGGCGGTGTGCCGCATCAGCCCCAAAGTGACTACGCCATCTCTCCACTGACAGGCGGCCTCGAGCCGCCGGCCGGCATGGCTGCCAGCTGCAGCCAGCGGATGGATCACATCAAGGGCTTGGAGGGTCTCACCAGCGTTCCCTCCATGTCAGCTCTGCCCTCACTGCCAAGCTCCCAGTCCTACTGCCCCCCATCCTACAGCTCACCGGGCTACACCGTCGACCATGTGGCATCCTACCAGTACAGCCAGTACGGACAAAGTAAGGTCAATAAACTTCACCTTTTTTATTCCTACCTTTTAGTTAATAATGCATTAAAATGCCATTATTTAGACATGGTTCCTGTTTTTGCAGTTTTTTTTAATGCAATTGCGTAAAAAAAAAAGATAACAATAACACAAAGACAGACACACTTATGTGTTATGGAAAAAGTATTCAGTCTTGACTCTATTACAAGTAAAAAGCCTGTATTTCCAAAACCCTGATTGTGAGCACCGGTGCAGCAGTCTTTTCTTCCCTGCTTAATTGTCTAATAAAGGTGTAAAAGTAAGCAGTATTTTAAGATTATAGATGCATACATTGACAGATCAGACTTTAAATACTTTGTAAAATCTTAGAAATTAGTTGTATTTTATAAAGTGATTTTGTGTTTCGTGTGTACAGCATTAAAACATGCAGAGTCAGAAAAGTATGAATAAATAAATACAGAGGAATGAAAAATACAGTATCCTGCAGTAAAATATGGTGTATTTTCATGTCTATGCTTTTCTTAGGACTTTGAGATCATGTAACTAAAGAACAACAAAAACCACAGAGTTGTGTTTATTTTGAATCTAGCGTATGGCTTTCAGTAACTCTCCAGTTTTCTTGTCCAAACTGCTGACTGGTTTTATTGTGGCCTTTTACTTACATATGAAAACATTTGAGCCAAATCAGGCGTTACAGTGTATGATTATGGAGCACGCTGGTAGTTCAGTGGTCTCAGGTCTACCCTGTAACCACAGATTGGTTCCTTTCCTTCCACAAATGGAAAAAAAACGCTCTTGTACATACAGGACACAGGTAGCTGTAGCACTGCTTGTTAACATTTTGCGGGTCCAGTTATGCAGTTTCAAGTGTTGGGGTTAATTGTGCAGATCTGATTCCATCTAAGAGGAGATTGGGCCGGTGCTGAGACTGAACTCTGCGGTGAAGTACACTGCAGAGTCAGCTTGCATCAGGGTAAAGGACAGCAGCAGCGGAGCCCTCCTCAGACTGTTAGTCCTCAGAGAATACCTGGAGTGAGGGTCTTTTCACTTCGCATTACTGTTACCTGAAGGGTTAAAATCAACTTCAAACACATCTCCCTCTAACTTTGGAAGGCAACATCGTTTTCCGTCACAGCGTGATTACAGCGGCCGCCGTTTCCAATTTTGCTCCACAGGGGGTTGACCAATCAGATTCATCCATTGACCTTGTGGCAACCTCAATACAACTGGGTCCTTCAAAGAGCATGGCAACGGTCCAACAAGTCTGACTCTGTGTAGCTCTGTGGGGCGGCGGGTATCAAATGAATATCTAACTTAATATCCGATAGCAGCAAATGTCTAATGAAATATCTCGGTCTGATATCTTAAAGCGGACAGAATAAAGAATTAGTGCGACACACATGATGAACCGCTAACATGTAGCTCTGTGCGCTTACATACACACAGACCTCCAAATGCAACCCCCCCCCCCCACACACACACACGCACCTCGGCAGCGATACAAGGCTGAGCAGTCCATCTTGATGTGATTAATCAGTGTGACTGGATAGCCGGTGTGTGGTTGGGTTTGGATCTGCAGAGGAAAGGTCCTTTCTGGGGGTGGACGGATCCTAATAGCCTCTGGCAGGGCGGCGATTAGAAACAGGTGCTAGGACTGAGGTCAGCTGGGGAAGCAGTGTTGAACAGTGCTGCTCCAAGTTCCAGAGCAGTATGAAAAAACTGGTCCACACACTGTTGCACATTTTGACAACACGTTAGCTCTCACTGGACCGCCTCACGGAAATTACAGCGGTAATCCATGAAGCACTTGTTTGGTTTTATTTATGTAATGTCTCTGTTTCTAAGCAGACATTTCTGTGGTGCTTTTTGCAAAGGTCACCTGTCATTTTCTTTACCTGTTAGGCTGTGGTGCCAGTTACAGCTCACTTTGGGAAAAAATGGACACATCTCACATAAAACATCTCTTCCTGTGTATTAGGAAAGGCCTCCAATCAGAATTAGTCTGAAAACTGTTCCATAACAAACAAGTCACGGAGACCCAGGGCGCTCATCGACCCATAAAAACGTCTTTGTTTGTTGAACCGATGACATTTCTCAAAAATCTTCAGAGCTACTGTTTTCTGTGCTCTGTTCATTAAGTCTTATTTCCATTATATCTTTCATATGTAATCGGCCCTCAAAAACAAAGCCAGTTTGTTCCTTAGCGTTTGGTTTTTAACATACATACTCGGTTATAGAGGAGCCTATACACACAGGTGCTAATCAATGACAAAAATTAATGATAAAATTCTATTATAACAAAAAGCTGCGGCCAATTAGACATTTTTGATTTTCATATAGATACATATAATGCTGAAATACTGGTATTGCAACATAGCTACCTGATTCCGCTGGCGGCACATATCAGTGTTTTCAATGAAACTTGCAGCGGCTCTAAATAGCCTCTCCAAACAATTCGACTTATCAGAATCACTACTTTATAATTCTCTGTGGGCACGCTCGTCCGATGAGTGAGTGTGAGTGAATGGCAAGGACAGTTGACAGGCTTACAGAAGAAAAGAAAAAACTACTAAAAAGATCAGAACACTGGAAAAATAATCTGAGAGCTAATAAATGGACCATTTGGTTTATGTATGTATACAAAATTAAAGACATTAAAGTGACAATTCTAAGGCCTTTTTTATAGTTTCTAAGATATTGGGATATATATTTAATAAGTCTTGTAGTGTATTGAGTATTACAACGTCTCTGTGTCACATTGATAACCACATATTGTAACATTATTGCGAGGTGCTCTGGGATTCTCTGCCCTGTTTGTACATCACACTCAATAAATAAGTGCAACACAAATAAAAAAAAATTCTGCTAATTACAAAATGTCGTTTCTGGGAGTCGGAAGAAGAATTTAAACCAGCATGCTATTATTATTATTATTATTATTATTATTATTATTATTATTATTATTATTATTATAATTATATTATTATTCGCCTCTGTCAGTGCGCCCCAGGGCGGCTGTGGCTACAATGTAGCTTGCCATCACCAGTGTGTGAATGGGTGCGTGAATGGGTGGATGACTGAATGTGTAAAGTGCTTTGGGGTCCTTAGGGATTAGAAAAGCGCTATACAAATACAGGCCATTTATTATTATTATTATTATTATTATTATTATTATTATTATTAATAATAATAATAATAATAATAATAATAATAATAATAATAATATTGGTGCTTAAATACATGATCTACATGTAAATTCTTCCATTAAATTTCACTTTAATAATTAGTTTATAGTTTAGTTTCCCTCTGCACATACCTACACTTCTCACATCTCTCTGCGCTGACCCAACACCACAAACCACTGTTGTCACATGCGATGCTAACAACAGCCATATGTTGGCAGAACTGGACGTAAAAACACATGCCCAAAATTTATTGCAGCCATATATCTCTTTTATTGTATTTCCACTTCATTTGTTTTTTTAAATTCACTTTTTCCAGGTAATAATTCAACAACTGTTTCATCCTTTGTTTCTTTTCTTTTCTTTTACAGGTACCCTTCCTTATCTGAGGCCTGAAATCACCTGATGAGCAGCTTCAAGATTCACTGAAGGCCCCACAAGAGTGTGCGTGTGTGTGTGTGTGTGTGTGTGTGTGTGTGTGTGTGTGTGTGTGTGTGTGTGTGTGTGTGTGTGTGTGTGTGTGTGTGTGTGTGTGTGAGGGAGAGAGAGAGAGTGTACGTAGTGACAGAAATATTTGAATATCTGGACCAAATTTGTTTTACCATTTACTGTCTACTACAGGATGTTACTTAATTCTCTTTGGAGGATGAATGGACAAAAAAACAAAAAGAAGGGACCACAAGAAAGAATACGGGAGCAAAAACTCTTTATGAACCACAAACATTGCTATTTTAGATGAACGGCGGAGCCTCCAGTGCTCGCTGAGTTCGGACCATTTGCTGTGTTACGAGGATGAAGTTGTACGGCCAGCTCTGCCTGTAAAGACAGAGAACCTCGACCTATCATCACAGACTACCATGTTTACGTATCTGCACCACATGAGCGCCTAGAAGATTCCCAAATTAATCCTTAAATTGTATGGGGGAAGAAAATGGCTTTGTTGATTTTGTTGCATTTATTTGACATCTCAGCATCCCACACATGGAAAGAAATTCCAGAGAGAAGGAAAACAAACTCGAACTAACGAATCCGTGGGTTTTTATTGTGTCAGAAAGTCTAATGTACACCACAGCTGTACGGCAGAGAAAGTTAATTCAAACATTCCTCCCGCCTCCCTCCCCCTCTGCCTTCTCTCCCTCCTTTCTGTCTCATTGATGTCTCAGACGGTGAGGCCTTTTGTCGTTTTAAAGAGAAACTTTAAAGAGGTCAAAGGGTGACTTTAAGGAAAGTGACAGATGAGAGCGCAGTAGAAGAGGGTGGCAGAGAAGTGGCTTTAAAAAAAGGCGTGCGGAACGGGAGGGGGGACGACAAGCTAGATCGATCACAGTGTTAAAAAAAAACCTCTAAAGATCTTCTCCTGGCAAGAAAAATCCAGCGGGTCACAAGTCACGACCAGGAGACACTTGAGAAAGCAAGAAAGCAAAAGAGTTTAGACTAAAGACAGCCACTCTCCCAGCTGACCAGAAGTGCAATATCACATAACTTAGAGTCAACCTCAGCATTAAAACAATAAGAAAATCAAATGTGCCTCTTGAAGTCATTCTCTGGATCGAGTTTGGGACTCTGCAAAGGAGCAACACATGTGCCTTTGAAGGCTTTCGGGTCCAAAACAAATAGGAAACACTGCTAATATAGCTAAAAGAGCACTCTGAGGGGACCACATTTGTTAGGGCTTCAGGGCCTTGAAAGGACTGAGTGAAGGGAAAGCCAGTATATAGAGCAAACGAAGGAATGACAAAGCCAAAATTGTATTTTTTTATTACTTTGTGTTGTTTGAAACATTTTTTTTTAAACTTCCGTCTTACAAAAGCAGGAAATGCTGATTAGTTTTCCGATGCATTCCAGACATATTTATTGTCACGAGCGTCCTGTGTGTCAGCAACGTCATTAAAAAAAAAGCAAAAGAACTAAAATCCTTTATCCGTGAAATTGTGAATAGCAGAGTGTCGTCACGAGCACTCCTGCTTTGTCCTTCTGTCTATATTAGAATGAAGCAGTCCTTTCATTCATTTGATATATTTTTTTTGTATTATTTGACAAAGCGATATGACATAATGTCATGTGTACGAGCGCATTATCACTCCTATTTATAATGAAATAAAACTTCCAAAAATAGCTGCTTGTTTTCGTCTCTTTTTTGTTGTTCTGCTAAATGGGAGTCTTTGTGTTTATTTTTTGCCACAGCTATAAAATAAAAAGAGAGTGACTGTAATTCACTGGCGGAAGAATACTAGCGCACTCGGAGACAAATGTGTACTTTTCAAGGGGGCTCATGTGAACCCTCCAACCAAAATAGGCCCGGCCAAATGGGGATCACCAGACATTGGATTTGACACTGAACACAACAGGCTTTCTCACGGATGGCTGTAAATGCTCAGACATCTGCATTGGTGTGTATTAATACCCCCCCGCTGGCCCCCCGCTACTGTAACAAACTCACTTTTGTTTAACAACCTCTCCGATGAAGAGAACAAGCCTCAAAGCGTTTCTGGACAAACAGCACGCCGGCCCAGCCGCTCCGAAAACCTCTGCAACCCATCCGGCCTGCTTACATACACAGGGCCCCCTCTGTGTATGTGTGCGTGTGTATATGTGTGTGTTTGTGGACCACATGCATTCATACATTATGTTCATGTTCACTTATAGTGTTGTTTCTGTGTGTGCGTGTGTTTTCATGCAGCCTGAGGGTATTAACCCTAATTATAACATTCTTCTGATTAATCGTGTCTGCTCGCGGGCCTCGGAGGGGCGGCGCTGTGTGCAGCTCATGCAGCAGGACCACACACTCTATAAATAAAGTCTGAGTCAATAACAACGTTAAGGATCACTCATAGTCTTGTCAGCTCTGTTTGCCAACACACTGAGACCCACACAGAAACACAACCATACACACATATTCTGGAAAAGGGTCTAATCACCTGCGGCGCGCACCAACACTACTGCGGGTACACACAGATGCGCGTGCATGCGTGTAGCCACATTTGGACTCTCTCTCACACGCACACACTGTTTGCTTTCTTAATCAGTGCGTACCATTAAAGATGAAGACAAATCACACCTGCACAGTTCCTAAACTAAGACATTACTTTTATTAATGAACTGCTGCCCCCTGCTCTGAAAAGGCTATTATTTCTTTAATACACCCCAGAGTGTAGTTACATGGAACTATTTTAATGACATTTCATACTGCCAGATAATGATAAATTTTTGGACGGGTCTTTTTTGCTCGACACAAGCTGCCGTATTCAAAGAAATCCAAATGAAATAACCTGATTTTTCCCCTCAAATTATTATTTTTTTCCGTCTTCTTTTTAATGCTCCTTTCTTTTCCACAGCGTGAAACTGGTTAGTGCTGCAAGTGTATTTATCGTACCACAGACACATTTTATGATGATCTTATTGTTCTCACTGACTCCTGGCCTGGATTGTTTTCTCTTGGTTGCAGCACAGTTATCTATAGTGCTAAAATCTTTCCTGGTGCCGTCCTTCAGATAAAACTTTTTACTAAACCCAATCACACACACTCTCTTTCGTTGTTACTCTCAAAGAGACCCACAAACTGAGGCAAACACTTGCAGCGTTGTATCACCATGTGATCCAGTAACTCAGATCTGAGACAACCCCCCCGGGTTAAAGAATTTGTTTTTTACCTCAGTGTTGTGATCTAACATGACCTCCAGATCATGCCAGCAGCTGCTTCTGTCATTCTCACTATGTTAAGCGTGTGTGTGTGTGTGTGTGTGTGTGTTGGTGTGTGGACACTTTCTGATTGTCTCTACCATGTGTTTCGTGGTTCTTGAGTAACTTTTAAAGGATCATATAGTCAAAGAGAAAGCTGTTGGCACACTAGCTCAGTGGTTAGCACAGAGGGGTTTTGGTTTGAATGTGATCACCAGCTGGCTGGTGTTAGCATGGCCTCCTTCTGTCTGTGTGGGTTTAGACCAGATGTACTGAGGCCAGTTTCACACAGAAAGACTTTGACTATGGCTTAGGTAAAAGAAGCAGTCAAACCTTCGATAGATGTATAAATTAATCAGTGGCACAAGTGGCACCACTAGAAAAAAATCTGTCAATTCAAGTATAATGATAACACTCTCGCAGCTTATCTGTTCTCTGACTCCTCTTAGACACGTTAATCTGTTGATCAATCTGAACGAAACTTCCTATGTAAACTGTCTATGGTACCAGGATCATATATACAACATCTATATAACTTCTGGGAATTATATTTACAACACTCAAATCCTTACAAGTATATTTTATATGTATCTGATCTCAGAATGAATGGCATGTTATATAACGTGTACGACATTGCCTGTATTATGTGTATGTTGCTGTTTGTAAATAACATTTTTAGTGCAGTTTATCACTGTGCATATCTGTAAATAAATGTTCAGAACACAATTGAGCTTGAAAACAACAAGAGCAATACATATATGTTTTATTAAAAGTGCGAGACCCAATGGCCTTGAAAAAATACTAAGAATTGCTAGTAATAATAATAAAAAATGAAATTACTAGTAATATTTGTGGGGAAGAGGAAGCACCAGTTAACAATGCAGTTCATTAGTGCTGGGAACAAGTCCTGATATCTGCCACAGACAGTAACCTTCTCTGTCTCCCTCTGATATTTGTCAAAAACAGGCATTGTAGACTTTGTACACATTTGTACACATATCTAGACATTGAGAGTTCTTTTAGCTACAACAATCTCGGCCAGTCTTTTACTGTAACGATTTAATGTTTTTGCTTTTTCAAATGGTAACTGAACTAATCACACTGGCACTTGTATTTTGTCTGAAACATCATTGAAACTCTTGCTTAGCAAACACATGAGCAGCTGTCAGTAATGTTAGACCTTCAGCTTCCTTTGTAAGTGATTGTGACAAGGCAAACAAACACATTTTGACATTGATTAACAGTTTCTTGGTGGTGCTTTTATTTGTGAATTGTTTGATATTTTCCTTTATGGATTACGTTGTCAATTGCTAGCTGATCATGCAGCTATAGCTGATTTAGACTTCTAGAGTGAAAGTCTATGATGTAACCTATGCAAGTGGACAGCATTTATAGTTGTGCTGGTGCATTACCTTTAAGTTAAACGTGTGGTCGTGTGCCGGTTTGCACGTCAGGTTATTTAAACTGGCTCTGGTAATGTGGTAAAGGTGTCTGTTCAAATCCATTTAGAAATTTATCAGTCATACTACAGTAAAAACAGGATGACATTGTTCGTTTAACAGGTAAAATCTGTGATTGTTCAGTGAATGCAATGAATTTTCTTTTTTTTTTTTGCATTTGGTGACACATTCTCAGTCATTGGTGATTTCCCAGAGGTTGAGGGTGTTGCATGCTCAACACCCTAAGGATGGCCAATGCTAAGCGATTGCACAGGTCACCTGGTGGGAGCCAAACGGTTTCCAAACAATTGTTTCCAAATAATCGTTGTCTAATTCATAAGTGCAGACTGATTGGCAACATGTTGCAATCAGTCGGAGTCAGTCTGCACTGAGAAGCACAACTTGTCTGTGTGTCTCTTTACAAAAGGCGACCCAACTCATCTGATTGTATTGCTTTTTTAAAAGTAACTATGCAATTATTTGTGGGGAACTTTCTGAATTTCTGTTTCACATCTATGAGGTTCTGGCCATTATCTTGCAAAGGCAACTTTATTGCTCAAAGTAGAAATTATTTATTTATTTATTTGGCATTTTTGCATTTTTTTGATAGTGACAGGAAAGGAGTGAGAGACAGAGGGGGAAAACATGTGGCTGGGTCGCACTCGAACCCGGGCCACTGAAAATCAATACTGGATACCTGTAATTGAATACAGTCATGATTCTGTTGTGGAAATCACTGCATGGGCTCAGGAACACTTAGATAAATCACTATCTGTGAACAAAGTTTACTATTTTTATCCACAAATGCTGTATCGTGCAAAAATGAAGCCAACATGATCCAGAAACACCATTTTTTGAGGCCATTTTGAATGAGTCATTGAGCTTATTTAAAATTTTTATTGAGCCATTGAGCTCATTTAAATGGACTAGGGCAAATTGGAAAAATTATTGGACAACATGGACACCACATCCTCTGGACTAAAGAGGATAGGGAGTATCCGGCTTGTTATCTGCACTCAGTTCAAAGGCCTGCATCTCCGATTGCATGGAAATGTGCCATCCAGGATGACTTTTTCAAGGTAGGCCTTGCATATTTCAGCAAGACAGGAGTAAACTGCATGCTGCATCTATTATAACAGCATGTGTGAGCATAGTGTAGTTGCTGAATTGGCCTGCTTGCAGTTAAGAATTAAAAAGAGGACCCCGGAATATTGAGCAGCTACTATGCTATACCTGAAAACAGTGGAACAACATTCCTCTTCCAACAGTCAACTCACTTCCCAGACATTTATGGACTGTTGTTAAAATATAAGGAAATGCTACATAGTGGTAAACATGATTCTGTCCCAACTTTTTTTTAAAGACATGTCACTGCTGTTCAGTGTTCAGTTGTTTTTCCCTTCTCTTCTATGTTGTTTTGTGAATAAAATATGTTTTAGGAGATTTGCAAATCATTGCTTTCTGTTTTTATTACATTCTACACCAGTGGGTCCCAACCTTTTTTTGGAAATTCAATATGATAAATTTCATCAGTAAAGAGTTGCTGTATTCTTGGCATTTGCACTAAAAGGGCTTCAATCTATTTGTGCTATAAACCATAGATGTTTGTAGCATTTGTTCAATATAAATATTGTATTTGAAGGGAAGCACTCAGAATCCAGACTACAGTTAGCCAAAATATGAATTACACCACAGATTAGGTTAGCTGCAGTGGACTAACAGAAATTACAAACTGACATTAAATCTACATGAAAGGTTGTAAATTGTTAGAAATTCCAGAAGTCAGGAAAAATCAGGTATCTTAAATCCTCTAATTAGATCATTCTTAACTTCGATTCAAATTTTGTTCATATGTAAACTCGTTAAAACCTGTTATCAACCCTGTCCTGTCTGAACACCAGGTGAAAAGAAGTATTTTGGGGTGTATACCCCAGCTCGCCATGCAACCTGTACACACACTTAACCCCTGACACTCCCCAGCGTTCACACACTCTGTCATCACAGGTTTTGACTGTTGCTGACCTGAGTGCTAACACATGCTGGGGACAACTTAACCTATGAACCTCCGGATGGAAAAACACATCGACACAGGAGAAGGAAGGCATCTGAGAAGGAGGAGGAGATGACGGGAATAGGAGGATGAAAGATCACTGTGTGTGCAGATTATTATTTATTGAATGTTGTCTCCGCCCCCCCCCCCCCCCCCCCCTTTTTTTTAGCATCCTTGTTCCTATTGAATGTATCTACTTAATCTTGCCTGGCTATCTTAGGCTCACTGTATGACTCCAGGACTTTGGAGCACTTTTCAAAACCCAAGAGTTGAAAAGAAAAGAAAGCCATAAACAGCTGTTTTTACGCTTGAAAAAGCTGACATGATGGTACAAATTTTATCTCCTTGATTTGTCTCATTTCCTATGTAAAATATCCAACACATCTAAAATTGTGCATCGGTTGGTTTGGTTTGTTGAGTACTTGCAAATCCAATCATTGCACAGTGACAATCTTATTTTGTGTGATTTAACAAACTTTCTATAATTATTACTTTTTAAAGTCAGAATGTTCTTAGATTTTTCAGCAAAACACAAAGCGCCAGTGTTGTAAACATGTATAAGCCTCTGTTAAACAATCCACTCTGTTTCCTTCATCTTCAACAGTTGACTATTGATTTTCTTAATGGCTGACTTTGTTAACGAAACTGTCCAAAGTCAGAATCCCTAGTTTAACAATTGCTAGTTATTTTAGTCACAGATCTTACTTGGTAAGGGTTAAACCAATCATGGCTTGTGTTAAACACACCCTCTGTTACATGCACCACATGTTCGAGAGCGCCATTAGGGTTGTGCTGATGGACGGTAATCTCGGGGGAAGGTCGGAGTGAGCCAGTAACTTGACAGTCAAGGTGATATTTAGCTTGTTTCCTTTCAAATGTTTTTTTAATTATACTAGCTTCATATTAAGTCTCATCTCCCTTGTTATGATGTTATTGCAGAATTTCCGCATTATGATGACACCTGTCACCTGTCTAGCTTCTTTCAAACAAATGTGCATGTGACAAACAGATCCATCATCACCTCAAGATAAGAGAAAACAGAAGGAGGACGTTTCTCTGTGAGACAAATTGGACCACTACCATTTTTACTGTGCCCATCCAAGCTGGGCGAGTGTTCTTCTACTGTTCATTCATATATATGCGTTCTTACACCAACTTAGAAACCTTGCAGGCTGCCTGCTGTTTAACTTCTAACTCGTAGGAAATAGCATAGAACAGAATAGCCCTTTGTTGTCATTATACATGTACAACAAAATTATGGAGCCTTTCACCTGCCAAATGCTAATAAGCTAACCCACTTATTGCTAATCCTACTTGAAGTTTAAGAAAAATAATGTACAGTTGCCTTTAAGAGCTTTTGTAGCTTTAAGCTGCTGTTGGTATAAACCATGCTAATGAGTGGGTAGAGAATAAACCCAAAAGGGCATATAAAACCCAAATAAAAGAGGTTAAAGGATAGAGATGAGAAGACTTTAAGAGTCTGTAAAAACTGTATACACTGTTTCAATAGTTTGCCACTGTTTGAATGAGCTGGCATGACTGCATTGCAGTAGTGGGAAAGTTTGCCTTCAGGGCTTTCCGCCAGAAAGGCTTGCTTGCAATCACGAGTTTCATAGGGTTTAGGCACCAAAGCTACATGGAGGAGTTTAGAAAAATGGCTTTGGTTAGGGTTAAAGTAGACCATTTAGCAAAATTAACTACATGTCAGACCGCCCCTTTGCCCACGTGCCCCATTTGGTTAATAAATGCTGTTTAATACAGAGGATGAAACTATAAACCTCTAACAGCTACTTTTTAAGACAACAGCTGGTGAATATTGGACACCCAAATGACCCATTTTGTGTGCAGTATCACAGCAGCCAAGAGACTGTTTTGATAGTGAGGGAGAACAGCAAAAATTGGGACTGTATTGACCCGTTTATAGAATCACATAATTATGTTGGGGAAAGAGAGAGTGTGTGGGTGTCTAGTACCACTTGTGTGTCAGTGGAAGCTAGGTGCAGTATGTACGCTGTAGCTTACATGTGTTTCTCTGTAAAAGCAAAAGACAACTGGCAGACACAAATCAAAGAGGAAGAGCTAGGGGAATGAAGTCAGGCAGGAATTTCTAGGAAATGACGGCTAGCAAAACAAGATCAACGTGACTGCATCAATAATGGTGCTGTTCTACTCTTTAGCTATGCACTAGCGCTGCTTTTAGGGCCTTGCTTTGCCCAGAGAAAATGTCACGTCTTCTGTGTGTGTGTGTGTGTGTGTGTGTGTGTGTGTGTGTGTGTGTGTGTGTGTATTGTTTTGGATGAAGAAGCTGTTGGAAACTGGGCAGTAACGTGAAGATCTATTCTGTGTCAGAGAGAGCGTTAATATCATGATATAATAACATGCCACAAACGATTTTAGTGCAGCTAGATAATGTTATTTAGCACAAACATTCAAGCTCTAAAAAACACTCGAAGTTAATATGGGCTCTCTGGCAGGACTTATTTCTGTCTAATCTCTCTTGACAGTCATCTGGACTACAAGGAAGACATCTGTGTTGGCAAACCCTGTCCTCATGTGGACTTTCTTAATTTACTCATCTTAAAAGCTGTTCATCATTTTTTTTCGAACGCACTTCTCACTGATATCGTTTCCTTACCCGTTTGTCAGTTGTTAGGTCAATCCTGAGGAAAAGGAAAACATCTAGGAAACAGATGGAAGAAAATTAAAATAATGGCATAAAAACTATGTTGGAGAAAGAAAAACTTGCGTCTTTCTAGAGTCTTGAGATCAACTTTTTCACCATTGCCCGCTTAGTTTAAAAAAAACAAAAATATATGACATGTGATATGACAAGGAGGTGGTGGCCTGAGTGTTAAACCAGTTGGTCATTAGTTTACAATTTGTCAATAACAAGTTGATACCGTGAATAAAACTATTTTGGCAAATGGACTGGTGACTGACTGAGACCATGAAATCACCAGGAAAGTGTTATCAGAGGTCAACCATCTATCACTGTCTGGCAGCCTTTAGGTAGAATGAGGATTAAAAGGACTTCTGCATTGGCTTAATCTTTCCAACCTGGAAGCTATGTACATGTTTTATGCTATCAATAGATGGTACTCTAAGGTCAGCATGGTAAAAATGATAATAAACCGAGCAGCAGACTAGCTTAGCATAACATAAAAACTGAAAAAAGCATTACTTTTTAAAGTCATTCTTTACAGCATATAAACTCTGTTAAATGAGAAATTCCTATTGTTTCATTTTGGTTTCAAAATAAAAATTAAAGTGGTTATAACAAATTTGATAATAAGCTTTAGAAGAACTCTTTGGTGGTTTTATTTGTTTTATTTTTTGAAAGAAAAAATAGTTTGTCGTCAAAAATATATTTCTAAAAACTAGTTACAACATTTTGTGTAAATTAGCTGAATGGATGAAATTATTTTGCATCTGCCACACATATTGATACATTTTATTTTGGGTTATTTTCTTCCTCTTTTATGTATCTAGAGTTGTCACAACACTAGAATTTCAAACTTATGACACCAATACCCAGGGAATTACTTGATGCTCAATAGCACTGACATACTGGTACGTATCTGAGTAATATTTTAAGATTCTCTCAGGTAGTGCAAAAGGAAAACCCAAAAAAAGACAGTAGCACTGTGCCTCTGGTGACCTGGCACCATATTTTTTGGGGGTAGGGTAGGATGATGCTGTTTTTGTCTGTTGCTGGTACACTTTTCTCACTTTTAATTTGGGTACTTGAGAAGTGCAACACTTTTTAGAGACAAATAATTGTGTTCTCCTATCAAAATAACACTGTCCATTAACGTTACAGATGGGCAGGACTCATAAAGTTCCCTAGCTCGAGCACATTAACATTATTATTTTAATATTATCCATAGCTGCCAGCCACAGCCCTACTGACAACTTCACAGACAGCTAATGTGGCTACTGGGTAATTGCTATAAGCTAAAAGCTGTGTTGGTAGCAGACCGTACGAACTGGATGGGGAACCAACTTTGACAGGGGCATTTGGCTCAAGTCGGTTTTCACTCACATAATTACAACCATACATGCATAGTACTCACAACACTCACAGTTGTAAAAGTGCAAAAATATGTGTCTTAGATTGCAGAGGCAAAGCAAACAAGACACCTTTTGTAGGTGCAGAGGTAGGTCAGTGAACCAGAGGTGGGAAGTACTGAAGTACAAATACTGATACTTTCATGTATCTGTACTTTAATTAAGTATTTTTTTCTCACAACTTTTTACTTTTACTCCCTACATGTTTAAACTAATATCTCTACTTTGTACTCCTTACATTTTCAAAAAAGGCTAGTTAATTTTGGTTTAGCTGATTTGAATGGAATTATTATTTCATCACTGCAGACCTTCAAATATCAAACCAATTTGAGTCTGAAAATTAGCACATGGAAGGCAGTCCTATTCAATTATTAATAACCAGGATATGTGGCACAAAAAGAGATGAAAGAGCAAAAACTGTGTGACATAATGTAATGAACACACGGCAGACCCTTCCACACATTCATGCTTTTCAGCATCTTGCTTTTATTCACTGGGTGCTCTTCACACGCACCTGAGGCTTTCCAGTCACCAGCCAAACATACACGCCAACAACAACACAATCTCAGGACCTAATACAGATTTTAAAGCCGGCGAGGCACGATTGCAGATCCCTTGAGCAGGAGAGGGAATCAGCCCCGACCGTTGGCATCCCCAGCCCATGGCCTAGCGGCAGGGGCGTGTTGGTTCAGAGGGCCGCCCGCGGATCCACCGGTGGTGGTGATGAGGTGTGTCTGGGGGCCACCCGTGTGTCAACCGGCGGTGGTGCAGCAGTCGTGGCAGTGACTCCCAGGTGGCTTGGCAGTGGAGGTGAGGCTGGTCTGGCCAGCACGCCGACTTAGGCTTGGCAGGACCCTCGCGCCCCTCGAGCTCTGTCTCCGGCTTATGAGGTCCCTCGCGTGCCTCGTCCTCCACCTACGGCTGGTGAGGTGAGTGAGCAGGTGGTGGGCCCGGCAGTTGCTCAACGGCCCTCCTCCGGGGAGCAGGAATGGGTGAAGGCCCCTGCTGGGCACCAGCCAGTCCACCTGAGGAGTGGAGATGGTTGCGGAGGCAGGCTGCGTCCTGGCTGGCCTCAACCTGGGGGCCGGCATGGGCGCCGGACCAGTATGGACCGCAGTTGCTGTGCAGTCGAGGGTCGCGGGTGGGAGTGGCGGCAGTGTAGGCCAGGAACTGACCCGAGCTGCCAGACTCACGATCAGCTGCACCTGATGCTCGGATCGGTCCTACAGTTCTTCCCACCAGGAGTGAGGCATGCTCCAGCTGCATGGCCGCCAGCTGGTGATGACGCTTAGATCCACTGACCGAATTCCACATTCATACCAACTTCATACTATCTAGAAAAAAGACATAAACAGGTACTGCCACTGTAGAAGAAGGAAATCACCCATGACAACTCACAAAACATCTGCTCACATCTTGTTTAATTCAGTTGTGTTAACTTATATTCTCAACAGTTTTGGATTTGTTTTGGGAACTTGACCATGTGTTTGTTTCAAAGAGACACAAGCAGTACTGCCCAAAGTGTGACCTGCACAGCCCCGTCTGCTCAGTGTCTTCCTCAGTCATTATAGTTACCACGACTGCTGCAGAAGCACTAAACTACTGTGAACCAAATAATTAAATCGAGCTGGGACTAAGCAATAAGCTAATGAAGATTTTTCATTACCAAATTATATAAATAAGTGTACTTTGTATGTTATATTACTACTTACACATTTATAGAATATAGTTTTATAAAATTAAAGCCTGATTGTCCCAACAAGGCGTCAATATTGAATTGTAGTCATCAGTTGCCGATGTCCTTTGTCTTGTTATGTGTCCTGGCATGAAAAAGGTGTATTAAAATCATACAAGAGGCCCCACCTTGAGAGGGAGAGGCTTCCTCTGTTCACTTGTCTGCTCCCCACACCCTCATACATTGCTGTAGTTCTCTTGCTGGGCTCCACCTTGCCAAGGAGTCTGAATGATGTCCTGGCTCATAAAAATCCCAACTACACTTGTAAACATCGCTTGTGCTAAAACGTGTAGTAATCTGGTTGCTATAGCAAACAAAGCCAGACTGAAGTGCTGTCTGACAACACGATGCTCACAGCAGGTGAGGAAAAAGTAGAAAATTTTAAAAGCACAGAGGGACTCTTATTTAGTGGCTTGGCGAATGCAGGGCAAGAATCTGCACACAGCAACGAGCTCTGCCAGCTAACATTCTCCACACCGACTGCAATAAAGATGACAGAAACACAGAAAATTCAACAGTCTTCCTGTCAGCCATAATCCAGTAAACTGCACCTATTGTCTTGTTACTTACTACTGAGTATTGCCTTAGGATACCTGTAGAAAAACTAAATTAAGTATGCAGGCTTCTCAAGAGAAAAACCCGTGGCTACTGCACACATTTTCTAAGGACATTTTCCCTTTGTAAAACTAACAGCCATGACCCGCTCAATCCGAAGAGCAAACTATAAACCTTTAACAGTCACATCATAAGCCAACAAGGGAATTCTGTCCGGTTACAGAGGCAAGCAAAGGGTGGTTTCAATTTTCTCTTGAAGATGTGTGATGGACATTAGGCCTGTCACAACAGCAGGTTTTCACAACATCCTTACCATGGTGAAAATCCTTCATAGTAGCAGCAGTTTTGTGATATGCATTTGAATTAGGAAATTAATAGAATGAGCTGAATTTGTCTCTTGCCCGAGTATATAAGGGAAATCTCCGCAGAGTCAAACCTGTGAAAACAAGAAAGAGGAAGTTATTCAGCTCTAAAGTTTTAAAAAGATTATTTTCTTTTCTTTGTGGGGTAAAATAATGCATAATTATTTTATAATGCATGATAAAAAAAATAAATTCTTCCCTTCCCCCAGTTTTTCTTTTTCATAGGTTGATTGATATATTCTCTCTATGTATGTCTTTTTGATTATTTTTGATTTTTTAACATATATATATATATATATATATATATATATATATATATATATATATATATATATATATATATATATATATATATATATTTAAATGTATTATTTATTATTTCAATTATTTAAGTATTTATATATTCACCTTTTGCCCTTTTAACTTGCATCCTTTCTGTAGAGGAGGGGGTGAGCCTCAGCTAAACCTCCCTGCCCAGGTGGAGTGTCGGATATGGCGACAGCAACCAAACCCCCATTGCCAAATTACTGGAGCCAGCATCGTGGCAACAGGATGCCTATTTTCCCTTATCCAACTCTAAATTCTGATTCTTCTTCCAAGTCCCGAATCAGTAAAAAAAAGAAAAACAACACTCCAACACACATCAAAAACTTTTGGCATGTTTTTCTCCAAAGAAAATTCAATTTTGCCCTTCTCTAAAATATAAGATTAGGGTAAAGTTAACAATTACGATGGCTTAGACCTCAGAGGGTTAACTAATACTGAAAGGGTAACCAGATGTACTGATAAAGAAGATACAAGGCCTAACATCTGCTATCCATACAGGGTCAGCTGAAGAAAAACTAGTGGAAGCAGGTGAAGGAGAGCTAATGTGTACTGTATGAGAGAATTCATATCTACTGTGATTTAACCCTCAGAGACCCTACAAAGAAATCAGAGAAAACCCGAACAATCATATGTCACCCTGTGAGCAAGCGCTTTGGCAAGAGTGGTAAGGAAAAAAATCCCTTTTAACAGGAAGAAATCCAGAGTTGGGAGGGTGGGAAATCATAATCCTCTTTAGCCTTTCTCCAACATATAACATCACCTATGATGACTTACACCTCAGAGAACTGTGTTGTCCACTGAACATGTCCTTGTATGTTTTTAATTCTACCAAATGTTTGCTTGTGGATTTCTAATATTCACTTAATATAACTATTTTACTTTTTAAATATCACAACTAAGATTATCATAGTTAAAAACATTCAAGTGGGCAAACTAAAAAAAGCGCATTCTGTTTTTAATGACATTTCACACAATATGCTACCTTTTTTCAGAAGTGGGGTGGTAAATATGCACCATTTAAGCACTTAAAATGTGCATTTGATCTTCTTAATAAGTTCTAGATTGCCTGCAGCCACTGGCAAACCCGTAGAGTATGTGGAGCATTTGAAGTTGATACCACTACACTTGCATCATTGTAATGTTATGAGACAAGTCCATGTGACTCATCTGAGACATACAACAAAGCTCTTATGTGAAGCTGAAATCAGGTTTTCTGGATACGTTGAAATGCTAATGCAGTGCATTATGGGTATTAATAGAAAATATTAGGAACAGGAGAAAAATTTGTAGGGTGTTTACCCACCTTAATACTCAACTCATGACTTCAGCCATTAGTTGACCTGGAATAACATGACAATTGATCTAATTACACCGAGCTCGTAAGAAAATAGAACAGTTTATTTAATATAACATTGTAACATGTTGAATTTAAAAAAGAGCTTTTTGAAAAGAGTTGATTATTTTCAGTTTAATATTAAATTCACCTTAAAGTAAATCAGTAACTTGACTTGTTCATAGAATGTCAGCAATTATTAACCCTGATAAAGTACTGTATATGTTTTATACCTCAACCTCAAATTCATAAGAACGCTACCAGGCAAGTAACCAGGAAATTAGTATGCTAAACTGCAGTCAAAATA
The DNA here is from genome assembly GCF_965226115.1 of Aulonocara stuartgranti. NCBI lineage: Eukaryota > Metazoa > Chordata > Actinopteri > Cichliformes > Cichlidae > Aulonocara > Aulonocara stuartgranti. The sequence continues at coordinate 33,553,390 of NC_138950.1, read as the reverse complement.
ATGCAAAAATCTGTCCTGGGGTGTTTGGTGAACAGCAGACTGTATGTAGTAAAGCTATATGCAGAGGTAATGCATCTCCCTGTGCAGCATGTTAGAGGTCATATGTTACCATACTGCCACATCAGCAGAGGATATGAATCCAATCCAGCCGTCAATATCCATTCATAATTCATGCAATTTCTTTGCCTTTTGTCTTTTCATGGACTCTGTGGTCTTGTGATGTGATTGACAGGGAGAGTTCCTATGAGTGCATATCTGAGACTACGAGTGCCTCATGGCTCTGGATTGTGCAACAGAATCGCCCGCGAACTACACAGTCCATACCATGAGGTTTGGCCAGCAGTCTGAGGACAAACTAGCAGTCTTGCATTTGTGGTTAGGTCATGGTGACGAGTGTGAAAGCTGAAAAGACAAGAGAAAGAGAGCGAGCGATTAAGATGCAGGGTAAATTAAGAAAGGGAGAAAGAAAAAACAACACAGAGAGGAAAGTTGGCTGTAATTTGCACACTCTTTCTTCCATAAGGGCATTGTACAATGGTTTTATGACAACTGAGGTAAAACTGGAAATCCTTGAGGGCAAGCAAAGGAGAGGAAAAGGCAAAGGTGGCCGTGCGTTGGAACTCCCAGGTCAAGAACAAGCGGGGATTTCGCAAAGCAGATGGACAGAAGCAGATGTAAATGTTGGCCAACACTTTTTTTTGAAGGATTCTACTTACTCAAAGAAATATTGGATCTCTGCAGAGTTTGTCTGTCAGTGGGAGAGCAGTGGGAACTGGGAGGTATGCAGACTATTTTTTTTTTTTTTTTGCAAAACGGTGGAAGTGGGATAGCAGCTGAAGCTGTCCATTGCCCATGAATCAGGCTGAGGCACCGTGAAGAAGTGGCCCTCACTGGAGCCAGATGGGCCCTTGGCTCGACGCTGGACAGGATGAAGGAACACACAAACACACACACCGAGCAGGATAGGAACAAACGGCCCCTTGTGCTTGCTGCAGATACTGATGCAGAAAAGCAGGCTAAAGTGCCCACGTATACAGGGTTTTATATAATCGATTCATAACCATATATGCATATATATGCAAGTAATTACTAAATTGTATGGAACTGCCACAAAACTGCTAAAAAGCAGAAATAAACAGTTTGTCCGAAAATACATAAAAACATTAGCTACACATATCAATACTAGTTTTCTGATAAAAATGCATTCAGATAACAGCGCTTTTATTTTTTTAGCCAGCTAATGCAAATAGCATCAGTTAACTAACTTGTGTAATTTTATTAGAAACAAAGATTTAGATCACACACACAATTTCAAGTAAAAGATAACTTCTTTTGTTATTTCCATTCCATCTTTGAATTTGAAGATATTGATAGAAAGGCAAACGTATGTGAAGTGTTTTCATGAACACTGAAGTTTGTAAGGTTAGCGAAACTGTGCTAGTTAACATTAAATGACATGCTGTGTCGTGGCTAGCTACAAAACTATGGTTAGCCTATTATAAACAGTTGCATAGAGAAGATGTAGGGTTAAATTACAAATGACAGATATTTTTTAAAGTTACGGAAAGTTCTGATCGTATCCATAATATGAAGTTATTATTATATAATTTGGATAAGGTGAAAAAAAAACTGATTGAAAGAAAATAGATGGATGGTTGCAGTCCACACTGAAATCCTAATGGACAGTGGTTTTTAAACTATCAGAACAGAAACACTGTCTAGAATGGCCTTTTAAAAATGTACCTTAAAGGCTTGCTACACATTAAAGTGCTTATAAAGGCTGTAGAGTCCTCAAATGGCAACTGAATAGTTTTTGATAGCTATTCAAAAAACAAGGGACAAAGCATTACACCATGTAGGTAAGAGTCTCATCCAGTGCTGTGGAGGCTTGGACCCAGAAACAGTTGCTATATTCTCACTTATCAAATTGATAAAGTATGTATTTCTATGTGCACTATATGCTGTTCCTGCTAAACGCTGCTAGCAGAGAGCCATAAAGTTATAGCTAACATGTGCTCATTTTTTAAGCAGAGATTTTACTCAACCAGACACACAATTACTTAAAAGAAACAAACTTCAAGTGGAGTTTTAAAAAAAAAATCCACATTCAATTAAATTTAAAAGGTGGGGTAAGCATAACAAAGACAAGTGAGGGAGCAGAGAGCTGTAAGTAGAGATCCTCTGCCCTCAGATCATTTCAGCAGGTCACTCTTTCAATGAGGCCTGAAAAGTGTACTTTTGCTACAATGAATGGTTTCCTAAAGCCCATCAGCTCTCTCTGGCTGACTTAACTTAGACAGACAGTAACTGAGCTCAACCCAATTTATGGGCCACAGAAGAGATGGGTCGAGGATAAAAAGCCACAGTTTAGCGACTAAGATCATTATTCAGTTTTATGTGATGGATTTTTCTTAACATAAAAAAAGGCCACAATTTAAATGTTCATTAAATAATTTGCATTGATTTTTATTCTGTACCAAAAAATGGGTTAAGAGTGAAACCTTCCATAGTTTAAACACAAGTAAGAAAAAAATTATTTTCTAAGTCTATCTTAATGAAATCTTCTTTTATAAAAAAGAAGGAAACAACAGTAAAGTACACAGAATATATTTTAAATCTTTATACACTGCATTAATTTGGAGAGTGCTTGAATAGAATATTTTCCCTGGGAGGTCTTCAGATTCAACATATCAAAACAAAACACACAAACCAAACTGACCACTGTTTGTACATGAAGAAAAATAATCGCTCCATAAACATCTGAGGCCACTTGTGATCATGTTCATAAACATTTCCATAATTTTATCCACTGACCTCACAAAAATCCACAGGCTTGTGCCAACGGTTTCATACAGTGACAGCTAATCATAAGCTGCTTTGACATATGGCCGCCCCGACATCGATCAGATTACTGTGGCAGGATTTGGTTTTTGTGGTATTGGCTAGCCAATAAATCCAGTCCTGGTGAAGGCAGAACACAAGGCTGTAATTATTAACAGATAGAAAACTCAACCTGTGAGCCATGCTGAGCACATGCTCAGCCTACAAGACAGAAAACTACAGAAAGTGTGTCAAAGACTAAAACTGAAATCATGCAACACCTTCAGATGCAACAACACAGACAGAATTGGAGTGTTTGGTGATTTATCTATAAATGCAATAAAAATATAATAAGTCAAACAAGAAAAACTCAGTTAGGTTGATTAAAAAACAAACAAACAAAAACAGTGTCCTAGATTTCAGTTAAAATTGTGAAAAGAAAAATTATGATTGAAAGCAGTTTAAATTTTGTTTTTGATAAATAAGTTGTTAAGAATGAATAGTCACCCTGTTTCATTTTACAAATGCAAATGGAAAACAGATTAACATTTGTTCATAATTGTTCTTTTGGCAGGTCTTTTAACTCAAGTCTAAAGTAAGGAGGCAGCCTTATAATGACAGCAATACGAAATCCATCTGTAATCAAAACAACTGAAGACACGCGATTGTGCAGCACATCCACTGAGTTGTAACCTCCTTAAAACTTACTTGATATCAGCATTATCCAAAGCCTGCTGCTGCCGGCTTCCTAAACTACATTTACTACTCAACGCTGACCTCTGCTGGCCACTTGATGTAAAACAACTTGAATTCACAGCAGCATCACACAATCAGGGGATGGATCTAGATTCTTTTTTTTAGGGTGGCATGGAAATCAGATGGGCTGACAAAATCAAAGCCAGGTGAGATAATGTAACATATTCAGTTTTAAAATTCAAAGCATCAATCCTAGCTTATTTTAATAAACAAAACTGCAAAACTAGGGTAGTGCTCAGGTTGGCAACAGATTATTTTAGGGTGGCACATGGCACCACAGTAGATCCACCCTGGTGAACGTATCTATACATTGCATGCTGTCTTGGATAGCTGGGATAGGCTCCAGGCCCTAGGGGCATTTTGGAAAATACATGGATCGATGGATACGTTCACAGATATATTCTAAGGGGTTCTGACAGGAACAGATACTTTAAAATACAGCTCTGTTGGAGTTTTTCTCTTTTTTTTTTGTCATGTTGTGGAAGCAGTTTTAATGTTTTATTCTGTTTGTTTTATTAGTTTGCATTTATAGTTGAATGTTTTTATATAATGTTGCATGCTTTTATTTTGAAAAGTTACCACTTCAAACTCACATTTCCCTAATCAAGGAAATTATCAACAAGTGCTCAGTCACTGTATAAAAGAGGGAAGTCACAATCAAGGGGGCAGATACACAGCACAGCAAGCGGAAGGAACGAAATGGACATTACAGACAGATGTCGAGGAGACCTGGGATTGGCTACCAGAGTTGGCAAAAGTACAGACAATCTGTACTTAAGTAGAAGTACAAATGCTACTGCTAAAAAATAAAGCTGAATTACTGATTCAACTTCTTTACTCAAGATAAAGAAAAAAAGTACAAACTCTGAAATCTCCTGAAAGTAGGGAAGTAAAAAGTAGCTCTTTGGAGGACATTCCTATTTTTGTGCAAAGCTAACTAAGCCTTGTGCTATATTAACATAATGATAAAGTAATATCAGTAGAGAAGAGTGGGAATACAAGCTTTAGTCTAACTTTTTAAAATTCTAATTATATTCAGCTTGAATCTGAAAAAAAAAGAAGGGAAATAAAAAATATATCTGTTTTTGTTGCCTACACTGTAGAGGGGTTTAACAGTCAGGGGTTAAAGTGGATTCAGCAGGTGGGGGAACCCTAAAATTGGTTGTGATGGCTCAGTGTGGGGAAAAAGAATCATAACTCACAATAATTTCTATTGAGAGCTCCAGTATGTTTCTTAGTGTACAGGCTGTGATCAGCTGACCTGCTGCTCTTTGTGGATGTACACACCTGAATTCAACCAGATGTGACCAGATGCTTCACGGATTGTCATGGGTGATTTCCATCCAACACTGGCAGTACTTGTTTATGCTGTCTTTATAGTGTACCCTATACAGTTGGTATGAAGGTGGAATTCGATGAATGGATCTAAGCATCATCAGCTAAAATTTGTATGAGTCTCTGCTACACTTGATGTAACCTACCTCTGACCATGAAACCACAGCCGCTGTGCACCAGTCACACAATGTTCTTTATTTTAAACCCACCCCTGCAGAAAACCTGTTTGTCCTGCACTAACCTGCAGAGGAGTTTGCAGCCTTTAAAAAACAGTTAGCCTACCTCAGTTTGTTTTGCAGCAGGTTTCACAATATGAAAAAGCATAGTGTCACATGTACAGACCCAATATCAGATTTAAAAACATGCCACTGACTAACCAATAAGTGCCATGCAGTCTGTTGACATCTCATTTTAGAAGCGCCTCAGATTGCTTGGCATTCTGGCCGCGTAGGTACTAAAACAGTACCTGGTGCCAGGTAATACCACCTAATGAAAAACCCTAACCCTAGTAAAAAGATTTTTTGAAAACACCAAATAGGGTATACTATTTTTGACCTCTTAACAGAATTTGCATTAGTATTAACATTTAAATAGTAATACATTTTCTTCTGATTTGCCTTTTATTATTTAAAATGTATATATTAAAAATGCCTCTGCATCTTATAAAGGAAAATTTAACCTGTGAGACTGTATAGAATACCAGCCTTAAGAATCTCATCCAACATGAAGCCTTACAAACACCGCAAGAGTTATGAACAGAACTGATTCTCCAAATGAGAAAAAAACCATTTTTCTCACTACTGCACCTCGCAGTATCCACCAGATAATGCACCCCCTCTGTTTACATACCCCCATTATCTCAAAGCAGGGTAGAGTGTCATCCAATAATCCCACTAGGTGGCAGTAGTAGCCTGCTGTTGACTTCAGTTGATGAACCCATTAACCCCCACTTTCCACCCCAGAGCAAGAGAATCCTCAAGCTCCCAGCACTGTAACAGAGATATGAGCCTGTCTCATGCTGTTTCAACTCTGACATGCTGTGCTGCCAGACTAGACTATGAGATAGTTATGTATGGATGTGCACGTCTGTAAATATGTGAGTATGTCTGAGGGATGAAGTAAGTTGTCAAGAGTCCACCACAGTTTCCCTTCCTAGCTGCTTAAAGCATGCAAAACCTCCACACCTCCTCTCTGCATATTGCTGGTTAGAGCTGCATGTATATGTGTGTTTCTGCTGTCTCCTGGGCGCTGCCACTCTGCCCAGACTACTAATGCTCTACCTGCTCCTCATTAGAATGTCCCGCTTGAGTCTAGCCATCTGCACCAGCTGGTTGGATAACCCTCTGCCAAGCGTTTGATGTCATTGAGGATCTTGACGAGGTGTACTGCCGCCAAACTACAAAGCAAAAAGACCTTTTTGCTTTGTAGTTGTTGTTTTTTTTCCCATTTTTTGAAAAACCTGAGAAAATTCTCAATGTTTTCATCTGGCAGGCTCACAGGGGGCCAAGGTGGGTTTGGATGGCATGAGTCACAGGTACTTCACTGAGGTTTGCACAGATTGGACAGCCTGAGACGCACTTGTCTTGGCAGATGCTTTAACAGAGGGTGGGAGAGGTGAGGCGGCGTAAAACAGAGAGGAGGGGAAACTAGACAGAATGTACAAAATGTGTCCCTCTCGGTGGGTTTCAGTGGATTTTACAAAATCAACACCACAAAAATTATTAAATGTTTTTCAAACTCCATGTTTTTATACTTGGGGTACTTTGCATGTTTCACTAGTTTAAATTAATGCCTCTTTAATCTATGCAGCTTCTCAATTCATTCTCTGTCTGAAACTCTTATTATAGTGGTGAACTTGTTTGAAGCATGTTTATCAAAGGCGTATCAAACTGGTTGCCAGTCTGTCACAGGGCTAACACAGAGAGACAGACATCCAATCACACCTAACAATTAGAAAAACGAATTAACCCAACTAACAGGATGTCTTTGAGCTTTGTTAGGGTGCTGAAATACCTCGAGAGAACCTACAGACACAGGGAAAACATACAAACTCCACACAGAAAGGCTCTAGCCTGATGGTAGATTTGTACACTGCTGACCCCCATTCCACCATGCCGTCCTGACATGACTATAAATTCAGCACTCACATTGGATAGTCTATTTGCTATCTGTAATTTCTTCAAGATTTACTAGCTCAGAATGTCTTGAAACACCTTTAGATCAATGAAATTAAGCTAATGGAAACCTTGTTTCAGTCAGTACCACTAAACATAAAGAAGACGTTTTATTTTCATCCACATCCACCATATTTTGTGGGAAGACTGTGTTCTCCAAACTCTCTGCTCTTCCACATGGATACCCAGAGTAAAGGCATGGATGACAACAGATGAGGCATTGGTTAAGTCAGATGCAGTGTGAATTGGACGTAAATTTGCAAAGTGGCTTGCAGATGTGCAGCAAATGTGTGCAGGCTGAAGCATCTGAAATAGTGGGTCCTACAAGAACTCGACTCCACGGCGTGCCGGATATGCTAACATTTTTGTAATTAAGGACTGTAAATTGCTTCTTTCATAAACACTGTCCTTGTTACTCTTGATACTTCAAGTCCACAATTTCCTAGAAAGTAGTTCCTGTGAAACGTGCTCAGTTTCAATTGTGAGGATTATGCGAAAGAACTATTTCTTTCTGAAGTCAAGCGGCAGTTTAAAACTAATATAACCAGCTCCGTACCTGTTCTCTTCCCCTCTAATAAAAAGATGAGTTATATGGATTTAGCTTCAGTACAAAGCATTCCCTGGTGGGTTTTCACCCTCCCGTATCTGGATCAGCGATTCCTCTGCCCAGAATAACAAACAGTGAGTGGCTATTCGGGCCTGCTCTGATGTCAGGCTGGCCTGTGAGGCAGGCAGAGACGTCTACTGTCGTTGCTTTCGGATGCCTGCGAGGTGGGTAAACATGTGTTTGGAGATACTGGATACGGGCAAATACATTCACAGGCACAGGCTGACACATGGCTGAGCTAATCCTGCTCTCAGTCTTTTCATCTGCCCCTCTCACCCTCTCTCTCTCCCTCCCCTGGCTCACCTCCTCTTCCTCTTCTCTAGCATCATTTCCCACACTGAAAAACAAAACTACATAAACCTGAGGATCTAAATCAGGAGCCAGAGTGAGAAGAGGGGAGGAGGATGAGAACAGTGCTTTAAACACGATGATGAAGCCCTTCACCATCGTGAAGGGCTTCTTAAAGCTGGCAGCTACCATACCCGGGCTTCAAGTGGTCCACTGAAACATAAAGATAAATGAATTGTTGGCTTATCTCTTCATTCCTCCCCTCCTCCATGCCTGCTCTCTCTCACTTTCCTACAGCTACTCTCTTTGTCAACGTTGTCTGCTTGCAGCATCTCTGTCTTCCTTTCTGCACTCTCTCTTACCTCGTTCCCATCGCCCCCATCTGTCTCTTAAATCCTACCCTTCCTCCACTCCAGCGGGTTGTGCTGATGTGTAATGCTGACCCACTTTATCTGACAAGCAGCGAATAAGGAAAAAATGGCTAAGGGAGAAGGAAGATGGAAGGACTTTACGTCTCTCCTCTGCTCCCCACTGCCACTGCTGTCCCACTGTGCTTTGTTTAAGGTAAATATTATTGCAGCAATGCTCATAGGAAGAACTTCCAGCCCAGCCGCCCCTGACTTTCACCTACCATCCCCATCAAAACCTCTCTCACCATAAATTAAAATATTTCTCTATAAACATATCTCTCATGCACCCTCATGCACCCTCCTCATCTTTCTGGTACTCAGTATGCTTAACCCCCACATCGTGCCACTTCGGGCTCCATAACTCCCCCACAAGCTTTTTCATCGTCACCCTTATTTTTTTTCCAACGTTCACCCTAAATATGTTCCACCATCTCCATACTTGAACTCTCACATCCCTCAGTCTGCTCACACGCTCATGAGCAACATCACTCGCAGCCTACGTAAGGTATCGCTTTCAGCATGACACGAGCCTGAAATGCACGTAGTCACATGATCAGATCGACATGCTCAGCTACGAATGTGCATGTCACTCATGTGCCTGGGTAGTATTTTTGAGAACAGCAGAAACAGCAAAAATGGCCCGAGTACACCGAGACAACTTGCACTTGAAATGACTGATTTATCACAGCAGCAGAATACACTTACAAGTTTGGCATCTAGGCTCAAAGGACATTTGATACTCCCCTGCAAATATGATACACTGGACTAACACCACATAAGTATGTACTTATGATGGTAAGAGTCTACAGGTGGATGTTGGGTGGCGGAGGGGTTGAGAAACCTGGCAGCAATATTAATTAAGTAGACTGGGAGATACTTAAACTATAATAAAAACTAAACTAAGTGTATTTTTTGTATTAAGCAGGCTTTAGAGAAAAATGAACTATTTGATACTTACAAAAATAATGAAACAGACTAAACATATACATCAGTCATCCTAGTTATAGTTTTTTATGATTTGGTCAAATTTGTCATCACAGTCAGCATCAGAATGCTTTGGCACATATGCTTCCTGAACCAGGGATGTCTACATCGCTGTGACTAAGATATCAGTACTGTGTACTGTACCAACCACATTATAATAACAATTAAACATGACTCTAAAAGTAATAAGAGAACAAACTCAGTCTGGAAAGCATAAGTGAATCTGATCTGCAGTCAAAACTTAATGAAAACAAAAAAACTTTAATGACTTCGGTGTATGATATATGGCATATGGTATGTGAGAAGTGTGGGGCATGTTATGGGTGTATGGAGTGCAGTTCAGCTTGAGTCACTTGCATGACCTAACTCACTAGCTTCACTCTATTAAGAAGACTCACTTTGTAAGAAAGGAGTGAACAGCGAATGTCATTCTGCCTGATTTATAATGAGCTTATGCTGCTGCTGTACCAAATGTGTCTCATTTTGTAGGTATTTGACATAGTCAGAGGGAACACTTCTACCATGTCAAATGTTGAAGTCATAGTCTGCGTCAGTGTTAATGAACCGATGTGGTGAAATGCTAAAAAATGTTCAGATTTGATTCTGTCTGTCTGCACTTGTATAAAACATTTTTCTTTAATAAAGAGCCTTTGAGGCCTCCTCTTATTTGGCATGAGATTTGTTTGGGCAGCATGAGAGCGTGAGACTGAGAGACTTGGCAAACCTTAACGATGTACTGTCCAATCTTGTGCATATGGCAAATATGGCACATATGGTGTGGCTCTCCTTGTCACTGTCATGGGTACGTTCAAATGAAGCCGTGAAAAATATTCACATAAAAGTGAACATTCTGAGCAACAGAATACCATCACTTTAACAGACTGACAATATGAGCAATGTTACATATCCTTCTAGAAAGCGGCATAGTGTATGTTAGGATAGACGTATAGAGTATAGGTGGAACTTCGCATGTATTTAACACATTAGGTAGAAGCAATTTGTGGTTCCTGGTTTCATTTTTTTTGACTGATGTAGGTTATGGTACAGTAGCAGTTCAGCACAAATGCTCACTCTGCCACATGATATGCATGCGAGGACAAAACAGCACTGCTGGATCATATTGGAGGCTGAAATCTGAGAACAGCAGTGTAGGAGTGAAGCATGCTAAGTTAAAACACATCTTCTCCATGTCTTTTCTCCTTCCTTACTTTTAACAATACAGTTTAACCCGTAGCGAAACATGCACTTTCTCAGTTTATCTAAATACCAAAAAGCAATCAGAGAATATGTTAAATAACCTAGTAGTAAGATATGTACATTGCTTCTTGAAAGGAGTCGCGGCGCTTCACTTGTCTCACATTTTACTGATTTTACAGGCTTTATTCCAAAATGGAAATTAAAAGTTAATTTTTGTTTCAAAACTACAACACCCCATAATGACAAACTCGCTCAGATTAGCTGGGCCGCTCTAGGAAGAGTACTGGTGGTTGCAAACTTGTATTATTATATGAATAATGGAGGCAACTGTGCTCATTGGGACCGTCAATGTTGCAGAAATGTTTCTGTCCCTCAATGAAATCTTATTTCAGAGGTCTACAGACAAGTTCTTGGACTTTACGGGTTTGTCTGTGCTCTGACATACTCTGTAAACTATGGCACCTTATACAGGCAGGTATGTGCCTTTCCAAATCATGTCCAACTGAATCAGGACTTAGAAACATCTGACAGATGATCAGTGGAAAGAGGAAGCAGCTGAGCTCAGTTGTGAGTGTCGTCGCAAAAGGTGGTGAACACTTTTGTACAATTTTCAATAAATTAGCAAGAATTTCAGGCAAACTTTGTTCACGTTGTCATTTTGGAGTATTGTGTGTCGAAATTTAAGATGAAAAATGAATTTAATTCATTTTGGAAAAATGCATAAAAACTGTGGAACAAGTGAAGTGCCGTAAATATGGATGCCCTGCATATGTTTGCTATGTTCTGTCATGAACAATATATGGCTGTATGAGATTTGTAAATCTTTTTTTAAAATTTATATATTTTTTAATTTAACAGTTTTACAACTTTTAAGGAATTGGGGTTGTAGTTGCTGGGTGTTTGCAACATTTGCAATACCAACATAATGCAATGACATAGGTTCGAGCTTGTGCTGAAGCAGCATGTGCCTTAAAATATTTAATAAAGCTTTACTATAAGGAAAACATGGCAAATGCACAATGCAAACAAGGATAAAAAAATCATACAGTTAGTATTTGCATTACTTTATGTACTTTACAGTAGAACATACGGGTAATTTAGCAATTTGTCTTTGTTCTTTTCCACGTCTGTGCTTTCAGGAGTCCCCACAGATCAAATCAACAGGGACAACAACAGGAGAGGGCAAGCAGGACAGGGAGAGAAAAAAATGAGTCAAGAGGATTTAAGGTGCATCTGAAGAGAGGGATGTAATTCATATGGGTGGTGGGCAGAAAAGCACGTGGCAAAGCTGCCTCTCTTCCTCTATGAATATTTCATACAAAGGACTAAAACCAGCGTCGCAAACTCTGAAAAAGTGTGACAGCGGAAAATGCTCGGAGGAGAACAGCTTACAACAGCCATCTAGAAGCAAAATGAAGGGAGGGCTGCTACTCTGAAAGACATCTTAGAGAGGGAGGAATAAGGAAGAAGAGAGCACGTGAGTGTGTAGTAGCATGGCACGGGCTGAGTCACCGCAAAGGGTACTCTGAGACACTGACATCTCTATTATCAGCAACCCCAGAAGAAATAAAAGGGAAATATCAGTGTGTTTCTGAAAATCACATGCTTTTGTTTATTGGCGGTGGTTTTCTTAGGAAAATAAGAATTTTGCCCATCTTTGTGAAGATGTTTGTGCCTACAGAATGTGCAGGAACACACATGGTAGCACTTGCACACACTTGTGGGCAGGCCCATTGAAATATTGATGGAAGCATTCCCCTTGCCGTAATGAAAAATCATCCTCCGATAAATGTTTCATCCCTCTTGATGCATCACCTACCCATTTTTAACAGATGAGGCAATTCGCTGCAGAAACACAAACACTGGGGAAATGGGTCGCAATTTGTTGCCCTCTGCATTCAGCTGAGAGGGACAAGCTGGGGGGCTGGCTTTAAAACCAAAGAGAGTACAGGAGCAGTGCTTTAAATCAAATTCTCACCCCAATTAGTCTAATTTAATAGTCTTTTTAAGATTATTTACTACCATCCATCCTACAGAGGTTGTTCAGGAAGACACAAAGATGTCCATGTAGACGAGATTAATTTAAATACAAAACTGCTGTTGTTGGAGGCAACAGACATTTAATCTGGTTCAGAAATCACAGCTAAATATTAAAATCTAATGCTTAAAATCCCGGGCATTTTCCCCCCTCTTAAAAAGGACAACTGTTACACAACATACACTGTAAAGGAATAAGCGGTATCAACACAACAGCAGAACCTTTATAGACGAGATTGCAGGGCAGTCAAAGATGTGCAGAGCTATGAATGGGAGGTGTGGCTGCTTCTGAGAACTAGGAACTTAACTGCCGGAGTTGGAGCGTATTGAAAAGCCATCCTCAGAGGTAAACTCTATCTGTTTACTATACAATGCACCGCACCATTTTTAGCAGAAACCTGATCATGTTGGAAGGCATGAAAACTTTCAATCAAACTTTTGCCTACTGCTTATATTGTGTCAACTTAAAAGCACGCATAGGAAGCTGCAGCTTATAATTTCTTTGTAATGATGCTTCCAAACAGTGTCGCATCATTTGAGAGTGAGTCAGGAGTGATTTCATCTCTTGGAAATGACAAATGCGTCAGGCAAAGCAAACCTTCAATGAAGATTCAAACCCCCAGACAAATGAGTCTTTTCCCAAAAGGATACAGTATGTGTCTGATAATTGATTCCTCTCTTAAGAGTTGCTTTGCCACAGCATTATATATTACCCCAAGGAAAGCACAGAAACTAGAGTTGAATTCAAGCTCTGTGACTTGAATGCCCTCCCATCATTGCATGGGAATGTTTAATACCCCTTAGATGTTGAAGCTAACTCAACCTCTAGAGTCTGAAGATAATAAATAAATATATACAGACAGCTAGCCTGTGTAAAAAGTATATGGTTCCTTTCAGGGTGAACCTCCAACCCACTGACCCATTTTATACCATACCAATGGCCCATGGCTGAGCCATGCAATGCGGCATCTGCTGTTCTGCTCACAGCACCTGCTTGCCTATATCTGCACTCTCTTCATATCCTATTTATATATATATATATATGTATGTATATACGTGCGCATGTATCTCGCATGCCACATGTCCGCTAAAGTGCAAACGCTTTGGCTGAAGTTTGCACGCAAGCTGTTTCTAATGTTCAACTGCTCTAATAATGTATGAACAGTTTAACTTGAGTAACAAGGGCCACACGCACCCTCCCCTCTGTGAACACCGGCTTCCACTGATATACAGTGAGTGAGTGATTGTCCACGGCCTGATATGTCATCTAAAGCATGAAAAATCGCATGAATGTTTTGATTGTTCTTGCATGGTGTGGCTGGGCGTGGCTGCTCTGGGTTTGATTACAGCAGAGACTTGTTTGGGCTACATTTTGCTGCTCAGCGTCTGTAATTAGAAAAGCCTTTCTGCTCCCTCGCTCATTCAGCAAAGCGTACTGTAACTGGAACTCCTCTGGGCTATTTTCCCCAAACTCTTTCCAGGCTGTAAATGACTTGCAACTTGTTTGATTGGCAGCGCGTGAGAGCTCGTCATGGAAAGCAGGCCCGTGGTTGTATTAAAATGCGCCCATCCTTATTAAGATTCAGAAAGGATTGGCTGATTCTGTCTTTATGGTACTCTCTGTCGCTTCATTGTTATTGAGCGAAAAGCCATTAAAGCTGGGCTAAGACTTGGCAAGCGTGCGGGATGCCGCCAATACAACTTCGCTGACATTGTCTGTACCCTTGATACATCAGCCGTTTTGCCGGTCTTGTGCTGAATGATAGAAATATTGGAATTCAACTAATTTTCCATTGGCAAAGCTGAGACACTTTCCCAGCTGCAGTTAAACACAATACGAGAGGTGAAACCGCTAAAATTGAAATGATAAAACACTTACAGCTGGTGTTCTTAGAGACAATAATATCAATCAGGAAGGATCCTAAAGGCTTGAATGGGGAAAGAGTCATGTCATTGAATTCTTGTACAATGTCCCTGTGTGTCAGGGTGCTGGGGGGAACACAACAGCAAAATGGCCTTACAGAATCCCTTTTAGCACTGCAGTCATGCTTATCCTAACAATCTCTGTGACTGTTGGAAGGTCAAAATGACAAGCACTCCAGGGAAGATCACCTGGTCCTTGAGTTTTTGAGGCTAAACTGTCTGTGCTGTGGTTAGTTAGTACTTTATTCATCAACAGCTGCTTCGCTTTAATAGCTAGCTAAGTCACATGCTCTTTGGCTGATCTCTGCTGATCACCGTAGTTCATTCAGGCCCGTGCTGGGCTGGTCACCAACACAAATACACTAATCACTGGTGTCAGTGGGCCATTGTTAGGCAGGGAAATGGTCTTCTTTATACTCCCCGGGTTTGTCCATGTACAATAATAAAAGAGGTGTCAATAAAAGATGCCGAAAAATCCTCTACAGTTAATAATTTTAAATGTTTATGGGTCAGAAGGTTTTAGGCATGATCATGTGCATAAGTCTGATCATGCTAAGACATTTGTTCTTTTAGTTTCTATAGAGGTTAATTTACAAATAAACATGCATGTAAATGTATGAACATTTTGCAAGATGTAGACTATTTATATCGTTGAACTGTTAAAACGCAATAGTTGGGAATGGGCTTGTTTAGGTGTTGCAGCACTTGCTAGTTTTGCAACACTCTAACACCAGTTGTGTCCAGCTCCAGGCCTCAAGGGCCAGTGTCCTGCAGGTTTTAGATATCACCTGCAGGACACCTGAATCAAATGATTAGTTCATCACCAGGCCTGAGGAGCCGGTACCGGTCGTTTGGTACTGGGCTGCGAGATTTGAGGCTCGGGTGTGAAATTTATGGTTTTCAGGGGTTTTATTGTTAACTTGGTTTCCCTGGGTCTTTTCCTGTGTTGTAGTTGTGTGTCTTATTTTGAAAGAAATATTTAAGCATTACCATAGCAATCAGAGAGCATTAAGGGGCAGAGAGGAGGATGTTATGCTCAATGTTGTTGGGGCATTTCAGGAGCACGCTGCAAATAAAGTTACACAATTACACAGTGAATTCGCATGTATTATAATATTTACAAAATACCGCAGTTTTTGTCTTGCTCGTATCATTTTATTTTGTTGTATTTATTTGCGACATCTTATACTGTCTGACATCAAACCGGTCCATGGAAAAAGTTGGGAACTGCTGGTTTAAAAGATTTGTCATGGTTCCCATGTCTGCCCGTCCGGCTCCACAAGGCCACATGTGTTTCTGTTTATTCTCTCCTCTCACCTCTCCGCCGGGGCGGAGCTCATTGCAGGCTCCCGCCCTTGGCTCACACACCTGCTCCTCATCAGCCTGCAATTATGTGTTGGATATTTAAGGCCGGGACACAGACAGTCTCATTGCTGGATGACTGTGTGAGACACATTAGTGAATCTCTAGCTTTGTGAACTGCCACCGTGTGAACGTGAGTGAAGAGGAGAGCGAGTGTGAATGAGATTCCCTTCCTTGGAACCCCACAATTCCCCCACTGTATATATTTGCACTTGGTGATTGTGTAAACTAACGTCATTCCTTGTATTGAACTCTGCTCTGCGCTTGAGTCCCTCCCCTGAATGTGACAAGATTTTTTTCAAAAAAATCATTGCTTGATATGTGATTTAAGCTGCTTAGTACTTCGGTGCCTCCGTTTGTGCTATGGAATGATTGCATGTGGTTTGACATAGTCTTGCTGTAATAAGCAGGTATTTTCTTTACAAACTCTTATTTTGAAAGGCAGCATATTGCAAATACTGCAATAATCATTTAGCTTTAAGTTAAATGTGTTTAACACTGCATCCCAATTTTTCAAAACCGGAATTGAATAACAGAAATTTTTGTGTAGTTTGTTTTTATCGCGCTTTACCACATATGTTTGCAAAGATTACGTTGAATAAATATTTCATTACAAAAATATCTTTCATTCCACAAACAGTTTTTTTTCTTTACAAAACATATTGCCGCTTGACTACAGTGCAGTCACATTAGAAGAGGCCAATGTTGCCTTGAACTTTTTTTTTTTTTTTTTTTTTACTTACTCACTCTCTATCAAAGCTTACTCAAATAAGCTTATATGTAGTCGACTAGTACTTCACAACCACTCTAAAGACATTTTTATGTCTAAAATCAGAACAGCTCCCTTTAAAACGATGTGTTTTGAAACGATTAAAACAATAAATGTCCTTAACAGTTACCAGATCCCAGTTACCAGAGCCTTGGACTGACATGCTCAGACAGCACTCTACACAGACATCATAAATAAGCTAAATGCATAATCATTATTTGGTCTTATTCTGTTCCTCAATCAAAATAGTCTCTATTTTGAGTCTTCAAGAAGAGCACTGAAATTGAGGCCTGAGTATTGTTCTCACCAGTACATAAAAAAGATGACTTTTTAATCAAGCCTCTATTAGCAGCTGTAAGGACTAACAGTTTTAGACAAAAGTGTTTGAATAATCCTCTTAAGCTTACTGTGTTTCTACTCCTAAGGGGGGGATTTACAGTTGACCACTGAGTGCGTGAGGTGACCAAAGTCGCCTCCAGGGGGTGACAAGCTACAGGTCACAAGAAGAGGGAAGGAAATAAAAAAAGAATTGAACAGCTCCCGCTGGGTTTGGAGAGCTGGAAGAGGATAAACTTTGGAGAAAAATAAAAAAATAAATAGCAGATTATGAGTCAGACTTGACCTCGTTTTCCATGGTTGGGGGCTAAAAAGGAAAGAAGCACAACCTTGTAATGGGGAAAAAGGGAAATTGTGTTAATGGGAATGTATGTATTGATTGTAGCTTTAAAGGGAGTTTTTGTCAGTCTTTTTCTTTTTCCAGCATTGATCTTATCTCCCAAATGCACAGTTGGACTCCTTCCTATTTCATTTAAATCGCTGCCATCAAGGTACACCATTTACTCTGCCATAGCTGAACATTCAAGGTAAAAGCTATTAAGCCTTTATGTATTACAAACCTGCACATTCTCTGACTTTCCACTTTCTACTTTGTCAGTCCAATTAACAGCAAAGAAACTGAGGCAGCCTTTTGTGAAATACATTGTTCAGGCAGATAAATTGAACAAAGATCGGTGGTTCAGTGATACAATTTCATGCCTCAGCAGATAAAATTGTTTAACAATATATATAGTGAAATTTTTATGGTTTTAACACTATTAAACCTGTTGCTGTTTTTGTTTTTACTTAAATTTAAAAGGAAATTCAATGTGATTCCATTTTCATATATCACAAACCATACAACTGATCATTTTTTATGACCATTAGGGGACAAAAACACAAATCTTTCCTTAACTGTATCTATTTATGGGACAATTCTACCAAGAATTTTTGTGCAAAGGCAACTGAATCTTGAGCTATATTAATATAACAACAATATTAGTACATAAGAATGCAAATATGATTCAAATCTATATTTTAGCTCTAATGAATGTACTCAGCTTGAATCTGTTATCTAGGACACATGCACACATTCACACCTGAACAGTAAAATGAGTACAGTCAAGGGTTGCAGTGGGATTCAGTATCTGAGCTTCAGTTTTATTTGAGTACAGACTGTGATCAGCTGTCCTGCTCTTTGCCGATTTACACACTGAATTCAACCATATGTACGTAGTTTACTCGAGCTTTCCTGACTAATTTCCATCGCCTGCACTGGCACAATATAGCATGTACTATCTTTATACTACGCTGTATAAACTTGGTATAAAGTTGGCATCCAGTGAATGAATCTAAGCATCATCAGCTTAAAATCAAATTCTCTGCTACACTGACCATCACAACCACTGTGCACCAGTCCAACACAGCGCTTTACTGTAAATTCACCACAGTACTGCAATATGTGAATAAAATGATGACATTGAATGTAATCTTTAAATAAATTTGCAGTTTATCAAGCGTTGATGAGCAGTCCTTACCTTTGAATCTAACCTCTCTTCTTTCTCTCCTGTCCTCTCTGTCTTCCTACACCTCCCTTCATCTCTGAATGAAGTTATCTCACACTATTTTGTCTTGAAATGTTTGTACTTTGTTACTTTCCACCTCTGCTAATAAAACAGGTCAAAAACAGCAAGAAATGGGTTAATTAGTGCATTTATCCACTTCAATGTTAGCTTTAAATTTTTAGCTCACCTAGCTTAAAACATGCCACAATATAGCCTACATGCATAGCAGCTTATGAAAAACGTCTCTGCTGTTGCTTTATTACAGAACAGTTCAAGTGAGCTTGGTCAAGCATTATAAAATGACAAAGCCAAGCAGCAAAATTATGTTAAACTAATTTAATCTACTTTTCTGAAGGTACACTACTGATACTGTCTTTGAAAGGCTACATGTTAATGATACCAGTTGACGTACTGAGTAAGATGGTGGAAATTATGTGAGAGTAAAAATATAAATTAAAAAATGAAAAAAGACGTCAAAATCTGTGGATGTCTGTGTGTAAACTGTAAATTAAAATATCTGAATTCATTTTACAGTTCACTTAAACTGATGTAACTCCTACATATTAAAGAACTTTTACTATCCTTCGTGACCGCTACATTGCTTTACATAAAAACTTGAAAAAAATTAAGGTAATGAATTCAGTAAGTAGTGATTATTGTAACTGTAGATGGACCCCTGATTAACATATATGAATCTTTTAGGCACAGTTTTACTATTGCAGTAGCATGACAGCAGCTGCCCATTAAGTTTACACTCTGTATAAATTACTAGAAGTGCCATGTTTTCACATTTATTGCATATATTATTAGAAAATAGTGATGTGTCAGTTGCGAACGAAATGGCTCTTAGAGCCGACTCTTTGAAGTGAACGATGCGAGTTGGTTTTTGTATCTTATAATTAATTTATTACATTTTATGTGGCGTTAAAAATTCAAAGTATATTTACGGTGGCCCCTAGAGACAAAGCACGTATAAACTACCAAAACACAACAGAAGTGCTCCAGGATGCTAGGGTTAGTGTTAAGCTCTTGTTACTTAGTGGCTACACAAGCCAGGAAGTACCAACGACCTGATTTGGTGTGCGGTAGTAACAGGTGAATTAACTTTTTTTTTTATTATTTGAATATATTTGAGTGTTTGTGTATAAATACACAAACAATACACATATGCTTTCAATTGTGTAATTTAAGTGATCTAGGTAGCTCTGTACGTGCTTTGGAGTTTGTAGGTGCTTTGTTTCTAATGGCCACCGTATATATTTATGTATAAACATATATAAATAAAACCACAGGTTTTGTTTTTTTTTACATTAGTAATTCCTTTTGTGCATAATTTTATATGTTTGTTGATATTAAATTAATTAAAGCAACAAAACAACCTGAAGAGCCGGTTGGGAGCCGAAAGAGCCAGCTCTTTTTAGTTAGCCGAGCCGAAAGAGCCGGTTCTCTAAAAAGAGCCAGAATTCCCATCAGTATTAGAAAATGACCCATTAACATTACCCAATAATATAATACTCCAAATCACATGTCACTTTTCATTTTTGAACCTTTTTTCCTCTTTAAACAGTGAAATTAAATTCAAATAAAGTAAATATCTCTGTTTCTTGTCCAGCTTTCAGTGAATTTTTAAACAGTCTGATCTTGCTTTTTTACTCATGGTCTGGTTAACCTCATTAATACAAGGCTAACCAGGCCGATAATAAAAGCACATGTACCATCACGTGAGGAGGACAATTATCTATTAGTGAATATTTTGAAAAAACAAAAAAACCTCTTTGTTTCTCCCTAAAATGCAAATTACTTCATAGAATGACCCTTTAAAATTACCTATGGAAGGTAGTAAAAATGTGTTTTTACCTGAAAGCCCTCCATCTTATTTCTTAACATCATCTGTGTACAGTACACTGATTGATTTACAGTAGGAGGAGAGGTTAAAGATCATCACTAAACAGAGTGTTTTGCATTGACAGAGACAATTCTACTGTGATTTGGCCTTTTGTTCCTCTCTTCCCTGCACTACCCTGTTGTCTAACAGCCTCTGGTCAGCTTGCAGCTTGGTACTACCGAGGACAGAGGAGGTTAATTGCAGTGATGTGTGCCTAGCACTTTGCTGAGGATCTGAAAACAACTGCAATAAAGAAGAAACAGCAAAAAGCAAAGGATGTTTTAGTGGTTTTGAATTTGCCCATGAAGCAAATGTCCCTTTGAAAATCCCAGCTGTGAAAACTGTGCAGCTAAGACAAAAGTGCTGGCACCTCTGATGTTGGAGGCCTTCCTTTACCTTTGAATTACAGAAACAAACCTTTGTCAATAAAAACATCAATCATGCACATTATGGACATTATGCATTTCTTCTTTCGTGCAAGGAATTTACTGGCACCAGAATGAGAGAGGATAATTGCAAGTGGTTGGAACATTGACTGGGATTCCCAGCAGGCTTTTAGAGCCTAAAAGCGCTGCTGTATGACAGCATCAGACAGCACCCATGCGTCAAAATGATGCAGCATTGGCACATTCAGGACATATATAGACACAGCATATCGCCAAGTTGGCAAGGTGACAATCATGCCCACACACTGGTACGCCTGGCAGGAACATGAAGAAGAAAAGCTGCTGTCTGGGGCCTCGGGCATAACTGTTGGCACGCCTTGGCATTTATAGCGCCGGTGTAATGAGTGTGTGATTGATTGGCACCACAATAGGGGCTCATGTACTCAGAGTGGTATACAGCACACACACTCACACAGGCTGGCACTCCTGGATTAGAGGCCCCCTGGGCTTCCACCCAGATTAAAGGGTTACATTAAACAGCATGAATAAAAGATTGAAATTATTCTCTTTGGAGTGTACCCGCAGGAGAAAGAACCAGTTTCAAACCGTGCCTGCAGGGACGGAAGCTTTGGATGAAGCTCTTTAACCATTTTTTGTTTGCTTCCGAAACACAAAGATGTGGATATCAGGGCCGTATCTGTCGCTTCATACATCCAAAGGGCGCGCAGAATTTAAATATGTAATTAACAGCGACAAATTGTACAAATGGGACACCGACAACGTGATTATGCAAGAGTTAAAGGTTACCTCAGTCATTTGGATAATTGCATTTACACGCTTGGGGCCGAGGCTCTCCTTGAGGAGGAGAGGGCACGGAGGGAAATGAGCAGTGCCACCTGAACTGTTTTGAAAGGATCCAGGAGCTTAATGTTATCATGCTTTAATGAGGGCCTTTGCAACCGCCGTCAACATAATTTTGCTTAAACCTTGAGAGGTAGGACAGTTCCGGGTGCTTTTACGACTTTTAATCTTTGTAATTGGCCCTTTAGTTCATGAGTTTATAGCATAAAGAAGGACAGGGCATTTTAAATGCAACGGTAGGTAAGCCTGGTGAGCTCTGACTCCCACGCCCATGCCATGATATTTCATCTCAAACTGATCACTTAACCAAATGAACTGACTGCTGCACATAGTGAAATGGTGATATTTCACATGTTTTTACCAGCATCATAAATATTACAACCATTTCCGCCTTACTGGGCTTTGGTAATTATTTATTTATCAGCAGCAGTGCTTTACAGTTTTTAGCTTTCTAATGGTTCATACCTGGCTTCGCTAAGACGGAAAGGGGGGCAAAGAGCCATACTTACCATGACATTAGAATAATTAAGGGGGGGGATCTGCATTCTGTGCCATTCTGATTGGATATTCTTCAAACCGCTCGTATTGATCTGTAATTCATCATTCAATCCAGGGCAATGGGCTAACGCAAGTGGAACAAGCATTGGCTCAGGTCTCAGATGATGGCTCGCATATAATCAATGGCTGATAATAAAGAGGCCTCCTTTGTTATTGACAACCAAAGCAATGCTTCCTTCTGTTTCACTCTTTATTCACACAGGGGTCCATTAAATTGCAGTTTTGGCCTCAAATCCGGGCTGTCCAGTTGGTCAGTGCAGGCTGGCGTCCTGTGGGAGGCAGAGGTGATAGGGTAAGGATGAAGGGGATAAGATCCAAGAAAAGATTTACTTATCTGTCACCTCATCAGCAAGCAGCCGCAGAATCACAGGTGCTGCTTGACAGAGGATGGACTCAGGGTGAAGACACAAAATCTACAGGGTGGGCCATTTATATGGATACACCGTAATAAAATGGGATGGTTGGTGATATTAAAGTCCTGTTTGTGGCACATTAGTATATGTGAGGGGGCAAACTCCTCAAGATGGGTGGTGACCATGGTGGCCATTTAGAAGTCGGCCATCTTGGATACAACTTTTCTTTTTTCAATAGGAAGAGGGCCATGTGACACATCAAACTTATTGGTAATGTCACAAGAAAAACAATGGTGTGCTTGGTTTCAACGTAACTTTATTCTTTCATGAGTTATTTACAAGTTTCTCTTTGTCCACAGCCATTGACATGTTGAAGAGGTTAACACGTGAGGAGCGGATCGAAATTGTGTTGATATCTGGTGAACGCAGTAACCGGGTCATTGCAGCAGATTTCAATGCAAGACACCCTACGAGACCACCCATGAAAAACGGGCCTGTCATTGCAAGAATTTCACATATTTCTCTGTCCCAACCTTGAAAAACAATTCTAGCACAGGCTGGAAACAAAACAACACACATTATCTTGTTTTTTCCCATGAAACACACCAACTGGGCCGGTAGGTGATGCTTGCTGGTAATTCAGGATATTAGGTGTGGTGAGAGTGTGGTTTGATATTTCTCCTTCCACATCACAACACTGACACTGATAAAGCTGTGGGAAAATGGATTTAGCTAGCGACAGCTGCCCTCTCCTCTTAGCCACAGCTTACTTCTTTACGCAGTCCTTCATGTATCCCATTTCTTACAATAAAGATCTGCCAGGCATTTCGGAAAAGCTTACTGTCATTAGAGCAACTGTGTTGTTCATTTGTGACACACGGTTAAGTTGACCCCATAACCATCTATTCTTATCACAGTGCAATCATTGTTGCGATGCATGAATGGTCATCACTGACAGGTTGCTCATGTCTTAAAAGAGAATTAAGTTGTATTTTTTAAATGTATCTTTTTAAAAATTATTATTAATAAAGTTCCTCTATATGTAACATGTCTTAAATTAGTAGGGCACTACTGCTGAAAAGCAGTTAAAGGGCATCTTTAATGTTATTAGAAAAGAGCTGTTATCAAGTAGTGTAAGATAAAAAACTGGCAAAACCAATGGCAAAGTGAGGATTTGCTATGGAAGTGTTCTTTGTTCCTTTCTCAGAATTAATTCCAATGAGAAATGAGAAATCAGCTCTTGTATGAGTAAACAAGTTATAGTGCCTTTAACTTCAAATGCCCTTGCAGCAGCCTAGCAAACACTAAAAGATTTCTTGCAGAACAGATAATCTTGTAATCTTGCTTCCAGTGTGGATTCAGCAGCCAAACTGTCTTCTGTCTTGGTTCTTTCAAACAGTGTTAGTTGTTTCATATCACATAATATGGTATGAAATGCAAATTATGCTTTTCTGCATTAGCATTGACTGAAACCAAACCAAAGTGTCTTTATCATCAGTAATACAATAAAGAAACCCATCTTCAGTTAAAACAGGGAGTTAAATCAAAACCTTTAGATTTATGCAGCTATGCTGATCAGACACTTTTTCAGTCCCTGAACCACATGCAGTAGAGGCAGTCGACCAAATCATCTAGTACTTAAAGCAGCATTACTCCATACATACAGGTGTATGGAGGGCCATCATACTGCCCCTCTATACATGTGGACAAGAAGCAAACTGCTAAAAGAGCAGCTTTGTTATTAAAGTTTTTGAATTCGGACAAACAATCTTTTATTGTGTGGACTCAGCACAGAGCATTGTGTACCCTAATTCAAAGAGTTTGTAGTGTGTCACATCAGTGTAGTGGCAGCCATCATGGCAGCCATTTTTAGAATCCCATAAAATACTACGATTCATATCAGTATGTTATTTATTTTGTGAAAAATAATTCATGTTTTTCCACTGAGCTTAACTATCTGCCAACATTCGATCACCTGGTTCTTTCTGCTTTTCTACAATCTACTGTCCTCTTACTTTCCACATCCTCCTCACTACTTCTTTGCTCTGACAGTCACACACAAACATGTATTCAATGACACAAAAACAGAATCTTATGAGAATGATAAGATTCTGCTAATATTCTGTCCACATTTGATAACCCTGCTTAGTGATGTGAAATCATCATCAACGTGTGTGGGCAAAACAGAAGCTACTTTGGATTTATAACTACATATCCACTCTCCCTTGTTTCTTTTTGTCGTTATTCTGCTCTAAAAGTTGTGGACGTAACAGTGAGACGTAACACACATATTACAGCAATATTCAAACATAATAAAAGCTGCTGCTGGCCCATGACACGTAACATCATTTTGACTTGAAGTCATATGGAACTGTAGCTGTGCTGTAAACAAATAATGAAGCCAAGTGTGACCAGAAACACAACAAAAATCTTTAACACACTAAAATAATAATGTACACAAACTCTGTTGAAGCTAGGGCCTGAGGGACCCAGGGTTCATAAGCAGTCTATGGACTTGTTTATTTGTGATGGCATGAGTGTGTATTGTGCTGCTGTCCCTGGTTTTCCTGCTTGCCTCCTTTGGCTAATACTCTCTTTTCAGGTTCAGTGAGAATCCTGTCTGAAAAGTTCTTAACCCATTTCTCCTGACTGACTTCAGGTGTGTTTTCTTCTCTGGGTTGTGTAGGTTCGGGATGAGGAGTGTGTGTTTTTGAAAGCAAGGTGTGAAATTTCCTGCGTTGTCTTTCTTTTCCTTTAGAGTGTTGGGCCCGCTGAGCCTTGTCTACAAACTTGTAAACCTCTTCTAAGATTGGAGAGGGTAGAAGGGTTTCCAGTTCCTGCAGGGTCTGGCTGATCTTGATCTGGAGGGCATCTATAGTGAAATGGACCTGTCTTATCCTTTCACTTAAAAGGTGATTTTGTGCTCTGTGTAGAATCAAGTCTGCTCTGTATCCCCTGACAGTGGATCCAAGGCACAGGCTCTTAGGAACAACTGTGCTTTGTCTACATCTTAGGTTGAAACGGAGATGATTCCTATAATCCGCTAGTTTCCTTGATTCCCTTTCATACTCCCGCACCAGTTGAAGGGTGTTCCTCCCAAAATGTACGGCAATATGTCTGTGAAGGTTCTCAGTCATCCAGGTCATCGTAGTCAAAGGAGCTTGCAAAGAAAAGCGTCTGGACTTCTTTAAGTTACTTGAAGACGTTTCACCTCTCATCCGAGAAGCTTCTTCAGTTCTAAGGTCAAATGGTGGAGAGTCCCAGATATAAACCTAGTGGGAGTATCCCCCCACAGAGGGACAAAGGACCCCCTGATGATCCTCTAATCGCCTGAGCCAAGGTGTGAAACTGGGTGTGGGTCCCTCAATTTTGCCATTTCTCCACAACAGTTGCCCATGGTGGACCTCATCACAGCCACAGAATCTGCCATACGGATTAATAAATGATCACAGACAGAAGCAGAGCAAATCAGGATGAAAGTCTCAGCCACGCTCTCCAGTGCCAAAGTCCCTCCATCCAACCTCACAATACAGGAAAAGAAGGCCGTCGCTTCCCTGAGCAAAGACCACAACATCACTGTTTTACCAGCTGATAAGGGGAGATGCACCGTGGTCCTAAACACTACAGATTACCATCCTAAGATCACCACTCTCCTCAGTGACAACAATACCTACGAAGCCTTAAAGCGAGACCCCACAAGCAGCTACAAAAAGAAAGTTATAGCTTGCCTTCAAGACTTTGAAAAGGACAAAATTATTGACCGCCTTACATATCACCGCCTTTACCCAGGGGATGCCATACCCTGAATTTACGGACTTCCTAAAATCCACAAGGAAGCTGTCCCACTCAGACCCATAGTCAGTAGCATAAACTCAGCCACTTATAACATTGCTAAACACCTTGCTACCATCCTTGCTCCTCTCGTGGGGAACACCCCACACCACATCAAGAACTCCACCGACTTCACCGACTAGGTCCAGAAACTTACCCTGGATCCAGATGAAACCATGGTGTCCTTTGATGTAGTCTCTCTCTTCACTTGCATACCCACCACGGAGGCCGTGGAGACGGTCAGAAAACGACTACAAGAAGACAGCTCCTTGGAGGACAGGACCAACTTCACACCCGATCAGATTTGCACACTGTTAGACCTCTGCCTCACCACTACATATTTCAAGTACAACGAAGGCTTTTACAGGCAAAAACATGGCTGTGCCATGGGCTCCCCTGTGTCACCTATTGTAGCCGACCTTTACATGGAGGAAGTGGAAAGGAAGGCTCTTGGCTCTTTCAAAGGAAGAGTACCCAGCCACTGGTACAGATATGTAGATGACACCTGGGTCAAAATCAAAACACAAGAAGTGGAATCCTTCACTGCCCACATTAACGCTGTGGATAAAAACATCAACTTCACCAGGGAAGACACAAAGGACAACTGTTTGCCTTTCCTGGACTGCGCTGTGCACATTGAAAAGAACGGCAACCTCAACGTCGAAGTTTACCGGAAGCCCACACACACAGACCAGTACCTCCTGTTCGACTCCCATCACCCTCTGGAACACAAACTTGGAGTAATTAGGACCCTACACCACCGGGCAGAACATGTTCCCTCTAAGCCTGAAGGAAAAAAGAAGGAACACACACATGTAAAGGAAGCACTCAAAACGTGCGGCTATCCTAAATGGGCATTCTTAAAGTCAGCAAAGAGGCACAGAAAAGAAGATCAGACACCAGCGAGGGAGGATAAGAAAGACAGATGCAACAACATTGTCATCCCCTATGTAGCCGGTGTATCAGAAAAACTCAGGAGAGTTTTCTCCAAGCACGACATCCCAGTGTATTTCAGACCCAGCAACACGCTCAGACAAAAACTGGTTCACCCGAAAGACAAAACTCCAAAACACAGACTTAACAATGTGGTGTATGCTGTACAGTGCAGCGAGGAATGCTCAGACCTCTACATTGGAGAGACCAAACAGCCACTTCACAAGCGCATGGCACAACACAGAAGAGCCACCTCCACAGGACAAGACTCAGCAGTCCATCTGCATCTTAAGGATAAAGGACACTCTTTCGAGGATGCGAATGTTCACATTTTGGACAGAGAGGACAGATGGTTTGAAAGAGGAGTGAAAGAAGCCATCTATGTCCACTGTGAGCGACCATCTTTGAACAGAGGCGGTGGTTTACGACACCAACTCTCTGCCATCTATAATCCAGTTTTGAGATCCCTTCCCAGACGCCTTAGCGCCCACTCACATCCTGGGCCATCTGATCTCAGGAATTCGCATGATAAGGTGGGGCCAGGTTTCACAATGAACACACCCGAAACTCTGGCTGATTGGGACCCACACCCAGTTTCACACCTTGGCTCAGGCGATTAGAGGATCATCAGGGGGTCCTTTTGTCCCTCTGTGGGGGGATACTCCCACTAGGTTTATATCTGGGACTCTCCACCATTTGACCTTAGAACTGAAGAAGCTTCTCGGATGAGAGGTGAAACGTCTTCAAGTAACTTAAAGAAGTCCAGACGCTTTTCTTTGCAAGCTCCTTTGACTGTGTGTAGGTTTGTGTGTGTGCATGTGTGCTGGTGTATCTGGTAGGCCGGTTTACAGGCACCATCAGGCCTGGTGAGTGTACCCTGCCAGGTGGCTGACCACACCCAAGGACAATGATACACACCTGCAGCTGATCAGCCTCGTCGGGGGAGCTACTTAGCAGTGTGGCTGAGCTCTCCTCGATGCTGGATCGTTGCGTGAGACTTCCAGTCAGTTTCCCAGCTAGAAGTCAGTGAGCGTGAGTTTGTAGTGTGAGGTACTAACAGCTGCCTCTGTGTTTTCCCTGCAGGAGTGTGGAGACGAGAGGGCAGCGAGCATGGGTACACGGACACTTGGAAGTGGAGTTACGGAGCACGGACACTGGGAAGAAGACACGGCACGGGAGTCAGGGGGATTTATTGTTGTGGATTACTCTGTAAATAAACGCACTGCTTTCATCGTGAAAGTCCAGCATTTGAGTTTGCGATGGCAAAACATGACAACCAAAGTCTGATTTAATAATGACAAACCAGCAGTAGAAGCATCATAACATCGAGAAAACTGGACAGTTAAACATTTTTTCTTTATAACATTAAAAACAATAATTGTTTGATGATCTGAAACATTTAAGTGTGACAAACATACAAAAAATGGAAATCAAAAAGGGGGCAAATGCTTTTTGACATTAGGAGGCTGAAGGGTAGCACTGTATTTATGAAGAATTACAAACAACAATTAGTTGATGCTTAAAGCTGGTTTATTTAATTAATATCCAATTTATTTCCAATTTGTGTCGAATTTATCTGTGTTAACATGTTGTTTTAGGTCTGATTGAAGGGCTAATGTGATGGTAAGGTGTCCGCGGCTCCATTTTGAAAAATAGTAATAACTTGACGCAGATTACTTGATGGATTTTAAGCAAAATTGTGCCCAAGTTCAAGACCATATTCATTGGTTGTTTTTGTTGTTGTTACTTTTTTGGGGGGGGGGGTTCACAAGAATTGCTACTTCCACGAGAATTTTGGCCACAATTAGACAATTCCCTATGAACAAGCATTTAGCAACCCCCCATCTAGGGAGTTTGTTCTTGATGTGATGACCTCTGGTTGATTTATAATGTAATTTCTACCTCTTTTGCAGACTATTACTAGATTCCTGCCCTTGAAATACTTCAGAGGCACTGCGGTTCCAGAACTCCCTCTATCCCTGCATAGTTTATGGTTCATGATGATGATGTCTTTTGAAAACATTATCTCAGTCACCTAAATTTTGTGAGCCATTCTTCATCAAAAAAGAGTTTGTCATTTGGCAGTTTTTGGGTTGGTTTTTTTTGTTTGTTTTTTGCCTTTCCAACATTAAATTAAAAGTTTGGGACTGTAGTGGCATGGGGCAGCCTGAAGGATCTGCTCTTTTGAGAAGTTAATCTCAATTAAGTCTTTACTGTTGACTGAACTGTTGATTATCAATGAAAGCAGAAGGACTGAGTTTGTGATATATGTGCAGTAAAATATATTTTTAGTGACATGGTTCTATTCTGGGAGCTCTCCAGTCATGCATGCATGGAGAGACTAAGGTGGCAGGAGCAGCATATAAACCACAGCACAGAACATATGACCAGAAAATTATGCTTAAGTTCCTGGAGGTGGGTTACAAAGTGGCTTGCAGGTTGCTGCACCTGTGGACTGACTAAACCGGCATTAATGCCTTTCCCAATGTAATAGTTGCCATTTGGATGAGTATCAGCTTGCACAGGAAATGAGGTTAGCTCACTGTCAATGATTGTGGCTGAGCCTGCCCGAACCAATGTTATGACTGATGGTCAGTAAAAGCTTCTTTTTAGTAGAGCAGATTTCTTTGCAGGAATGTTCCAAACTATTGAACAGTACAAAATAATCTGTTTTCCCACAATTTGTTTGAATGATTTGTTTGAATCTTTTTTTCCCCTCTGTGCACACAAACACATGCACTGCTACTACCATACCTATTCCCTCTGCTCTCCTGGTTATTAAAATTCATTTGACTCACAGCTGTCATAAAAGCATGTTGTCACACTATGGCTATGTAGCTGGTTATATAAAAATGACTTACATCCTTCAT
The DNA here is from genome assembly GCF_965226115.1 of Aulonocara stuartgranti. Classification (NCBI taxonomy): domain Eukaryota; kingdom Metazoa; phylum Chordata; class Actinopteri; order Cichliformes; family Cichlidae; genus Aulonocara; species Aulonocara stuartgranti. The sequence continues at coordinate 33,523,171 of NC_138950.1, read as the reverse complement.
TCTGTTCATTGACGCCATAGTGGACCAGCTTTTATATAGTATGTAGTATATACCTTATTTTTTATTTATTAATTTCTGGGTTTGTTCGATTTTGTTTTTTTCCCTACATTAGATAACATCAAAATAGCATTGTGAAAAATAACAATGTTGCCATTTTTGTTATTTGCGTGTTGTAATCTTTATGAAAAAACTATAAAAACACATTTTAATCTTTCCAGTTTGTGATTGCGTAGAATTTTCAAATCAATATCATGGTTGCATCTACTGAAATTCTCTGTTAGGTTTAAATATCAGTGACCTTGACTATAAAGTCAGAGGTCAACTTTTCTGAAAATCAGAGGAGTTCCACATTTATAACATAGGTATGTCTACTAGGAGGCTGAAGGGTAGCACTGTATTTGTAAAGAATAACAAACAACAATTATTATTCAATTTATTTATTGATTGGTTTCCAATTTCAAATTTATCTACGTTAACATGGTGTTTTAGGTGTGATTGAAGGACTAATGTGATGGTAAGGTGTCCGCTGCTCCGATTTGAATATTGGTAAGAACTTGACACAGGTTTTAAGCAAAATGTGCCAAAGTTCAAGATCATATTCTTTTGTTGTTTTGGTTATTGTGGTTTTTAAGGCTTTTTAAAAAAATTTTTCACAAGAATTGCTAGTTCCGCTAGAGTTTTGGCCATCCCATCAATCAGACAAGCAAGCATTTAGCGACAGTGGGAAGGAAAAACTCCCTTTTAAAAGGAAAGAACCTTCAACAGAACCAGGCTCAGGAGGGGAAGCCATCTGCCGCGACTGGTTGGGGTGGGGGGAGTGAAAATAAAAACAAAAGCCAAAGTGATCATTATTGGAGCAGCTTAATTAGTTTTTGCAGTGTAATTTGCTGTTAATATCGTTTTCCAACCTCAGTTTGTGTTTTTGTCACTTTTGCCCGGGGTCAAAGAAGCAATGCTGGAGATTGCTTCTGTGTTCTCTTTTAGTGTCAATACACGGGAGCCTCTTAGAGAGGCCAGGGTTAAAAAAGGGATGCCGGAGAAGCTCCGAGGGTGTTATCCGCTGGTTTGCATCCAAGGCCAACATCTGTTTAATAAGGGTGACAAATAAATGTTGGCCATTTTCAGGTCCTCTTCCAACCTTCATTATCTGTTCGAGGTCATCAAGACGCTTGAGTTTAATACATCAAGTCTCCGGGGATTGATATTCTGTCTCGTATTTAAATTGTCTTTCGGTGTTAAATGTCCAGCGCTGTTGGTTGTAGCTGTCTTCAATGAAATAGTCATCAGTGTAGATACTAAAGTCAAGAACAGAATCTGGGAGCTGAACCTGAGTTTGCATGATGAATTTCAATAAATCATAATCACTATTTCCAGGGTAAAGTGGGACCCCTGTAGCAAGCTCCACAGCTACCAGCCCCAGAGACCACATATCAATTGCTTCATTATATGGAAGGCCAAGCACAACCTCAGGTGCATTACAACCAGCAGTACCCACACAATCACTAGGATTCACCTCAGACGCAGGACATGCGAGGCCAAAGTCAATAAGTTTAACTTTCACTCATAGCGGTTCACAACCATGATTTTTCCAGGTTTGAGTCAGCGTGCACTATTCCCAGAGAACCCAGGTGGGACAGAGCATTTGTGAGTTTACGTAATATTGGCCTGAATTCTCTTTTGGGGAGACCCTGGTTATTCTGGCCATGTATGTAGTCCCACGGGCACTGATCAAGGAGTCCAAAATTTAAGCAAACCCGCTCTCCGTCTTGGAAAAAGCCGTTCCATTTAACAATGTTGGGGGCATCTGGATCCAACGTTCGCACCTGCTCCAGGATGAAAATCTCCAGTTCTATTCCATTCTATAATCAGCAGACCTGTGAAAAGTACACATATGATTGTGGAATTTGAATAAAATATTTTGATATGTGAGTGAGATATTTAACTTTCTGTATTCAAAGTTTCATCAAGATCAGTCTTCTCATCTAGGATTAAATAAGGAACACACATACATAAAATCCTTGTAGTATGACGATTACTCTTAGAAAAATGGTCCAAAGGCATAACACTGCATGATGATATTTCAGTTTAAACATGGATAAAAAAAGACATTAATCTCATGCAGATTTGGGTCTTGAACTAGAGCAATGATGCTGGAGAAGACTAGCTGTTGGCCTGCTCATTAAGAATTATTGTGGAAATTAAAAATCATAGTGATTTAATGGTCATGAAAATGTGATTGGAATGTGACTGGAATTTATAAATCTATATATAATATTTTAATTTCACAGATCATGAAAACCAAATAAATTGATCAAACATGGAACATATTTTTGTAATTCCAATCTAATGAAAAGGTGTCAGAATATATTTTAATATAATGTTTCCTGTTTTGTATCCATGAGGGCATCATTTGATGGATTGACTGCAATGGCATTCATCTATTCTATGAGAAACATTTCCATGCCATTCCAATGATTTATCCCAATGTCACATCTCACATTCAGCTTGTTAGCCTCTAATTGAGTCTCTGTGATAAGAAGCGCAGAGTGCAGACAGAGGAGGAGCAATCGATCTCTCCTCTGTGGTCACAAGTGTAAATGTTTAGATGTATAGCCATGTTACTTCCCATGTTAACTTGCACATCCATTAGAAGGAGCCAGCAGGTCTATAGACTCCCTCTGACCTGTTGGGCTTTTATCAGTGGGAGACTCTGCACCTGGACTCACATGTTTGTGTGCGTAGGTGTGATGAGTATGGATCAGTTCACAAGTGAGGGGAAAATTGTGCATTTTCTCTATTACAGAGTGCAAACTTTGATTTGTTTTACAGAATTATGGGTGTATATCCAAGTGTGACTTCCTTTGTGATTGTTTTTATGTCACAGGTCAGAACTGGGAGACACTAGAAGGTCGATGGGATCGTGACATAACCACCACAACCGTCTCCCAACACACACATGCGTACACACACACACTCCTCTCTCCCATAAGGAATGCCATTTTTCAGTCTGATGCTGACTTTCCTGTTTGAATTAGAGGTGCAAACATCAGTCTACTGTGATAAATTGTGTTTATCCAGGGCCAAAGGATCAAGGCGACTGTAATATAGTGTAAATTGATGAAGAAACAAAGAGAGGCACAACAAATGAGAGTGGAAAAAAATCCCAATGAAGTCAACATTGTATTTTGGCTGCTACAGAGAAAGGACAAAGAAGCTGAATGTGAAGCAGAAACAAAGGGATGGATGGGTTTTAGCTTGAGTCAAAGAAGAGCAAGGCATGGGGGCATTAAGAGTGTCTGGAGGCCACACTTACCTCTTTCAGTGAGAGGAATGTGTACACTCACAGAGAGAAAATTAAGGTGTGCATTTAAGGAGAAGCACGAACAAATCAATGAGCAGTTTAGCACCACTGGTCAAAGGGGTGCAGGATACTTTTGGGGTAAGACACCGGCTCTCGACTGTTTTCAAGTGTCACTTTTTGTACATGTGCATGTGGGGGTATGCACTATGTACTCTAGCTGCAGGGGGGAAATTAGGTGTGAACATACACCCACACACATGCTCAATCATCATCCCCCATCCTTCAACCACTAGAACACCCCACCTCAGCAGGTCTGCCTGCCCAACTGCCTGGAACCTATTTTATTGGGGAGAAAAGAGCATGTAGGGGGTGTTTAATGACTGAGTGGCAGGGTGTCCTTAAGCCACACGTGGGTGTACGTGAAAGATCACCATCCCCCTGAATGAGGATTTGTCTTTGTTTCAGGGAGAAGAGGTGAAGGATTCTGGTCTTTAAATAGTAAACCGCCTTCAAACAATCCATACAGTTCGCAGCATTTTACACAAAAAAAGAATGAATAAAAATATGAATAAAAAATAATATGAATATATATATATATAAAGAAATAACAAACCATCAAATCATCCTGTTACCTCTCAAAACCACCAGCCAATTTAAACTTAACTTTTCCTCTCAAACCATGAACCTTTCTTGCTATCTTATATTCAGACTGCACTTCTACTTTTTTTTTTTTTTTAATAAAGCTGTTTTGTTAAAGAAGAAGAGAACTTTTAGTAACTCTGCCTACTTGGATTGAATTGTACTGTGAGCTTTGTTAAGGGGTCCACTGCAGCACTACAGGATTAGAGTCAAGCTAAATGCTTCCTTCACTAATGTAATAATTTCTCTTACTTCTGTTTTCAGTTTGAGCATTTATTACAATATAATTAGGCATAAATAACCTATTGCAATCATAGACAGTGAGACAAAAATGCTTTTGTCTTCCACCATGTCAAATCACTGGCGTACCTTTTTGGAGTGTAAACAAAGTGTATGCATTGGTGTTCTTGGCTATGCCATAAAAGCAGGTCTTTAATGGGGCGATCGTGGCTCAAGAGTTGGTAGTTCGCCTTGTAATCGGAAGGTTGCCGGTTCGAGCCCCGGCTTGGATAGTCTCTGTCGTTGTGTCCTTGGGCAAGACACTTCACCCGTTGCCTACTGGTGGTGGTCAGAGGGCCCGGTAGCGCCAGTGTCCGGCAGCCTCGCCTCTGTCAGTGCGCCCCAGGGTGGCTGTGGCTACAATGTAGCTTGCCATCACCAGTGTGTGAATGGGTGGATGACAGGTTGTGTAAAGCGCTTTGGGTCCTTAGGGACTAGAAAAGCGCTATACAAACACAGGCCATTTAATGTTCTTATAAAATTCCCTTCACATTACCACATTTATTGTTGTATTTTGAGTTGTAAGGTTATGATTTGATTTTGGACCTCTCAAGTCTTTATTAAACATTATCATGAACATAGATCACTCATTTTCTTAGCTATGAAATTATGCTATCTATATTTATTTGTTGTTTTATACATATACATATACATATACATATACATATACACAATATATATAAAAAAATTTCCCCACACGCCCCTGTGGGCAGTCAATCCTTCAAGCTCGGGTCCTCTACCAGAGGCCTGGGAGCTTGAGGGTCCTGCGCAGTATCTTAGCTGTTCCTAGGACTGCGCTCTTCTGGACAGAGATCTCCGCTGTTGTTCCCAGGATCTGCTGGAGCCACTCGCCTAGCTTGGGAGTCACTAATGCTCTGATTACCACTGGGACCACCATCACCGTCACCATCCACATCTTCTCGAGCTCTTCTCTGAGCCCTTGGTATTTCTCCAGCTTCTCGTGTTCCTTCTTCCTGATGTTGCTGTCATTCGGAACCGCTACATCGATCACTACAGCCGTCTTCTCATGTTTGTCTACCACCACTATGTCCGGTTGGTTAGCCACCACCATTTTGTCCGTCTGTATCTGGAAGTCCCACAGGATCTTAGCTCGGTCATTCTCCACCACCCTTGGGGGCATCTCCCATTTTGACCCCGGGACTTCCAGGTTATACTCGGCACAGATGTTCCTGTACACTATGCCGGCCACTTGGTTATGGCGTTCCATGTATGCCTTGCCTGCTAGCATCTTGCACCCTGCTGTTATGTGCTGGATTGTCTCTGGGGCATCTTTACACAGCCTGCACCTGGGGTCTTACCTGGTGTGATAGACCCCAGCCTCTATGGATCTTGTGCTCAGAGCTTGTTCTTGTGCTGCCATGATTAGTGCCTCTGTGCTGTCTTTCAGTCCAGCTTTGTCCAGCCACTGGTAGGATTTCTGGATATCAGCCACCTTCTCTATCTGCCGGTGGTACATACCGTGCAGTGGCCTGTCCTTCCATGATGGTTCCTCGCCTTCCTCCACTTTCTTGGGTTTCTGCTGCCTGAGGTAATCACTGAGCACGCTGTCAGTTGGGGACATCTTCGTGATGTATTAGTGGATGTTCCTTGTCTCATCCTGGACTGTGGTGCTGACACTCAGCTTAGCGTACAGCCTCAGGGTGCTGGACTTGGGGTGAAATCCTCCATGCATGGTAAGGAGCTTTCTTGTCTTGATGTCAGTGGCTTCTATCTCCTCCTTTGGCCAGCCTATTACCCCAGCAGGGTACCTGATCATGGGCAGGGCGTAGGTGTTGATAGCCGGATCTTGTTCTTACCGTTCAGCTGACTCCTCAGGACTAGCCTGACCCTCTGCAGGTACTTGGTGGTTGCAGCTTTACTAGCGGCCTCTTCATGGTTCCCATTCGCCTGCGGGATTCCCAGGTACTTGTAACTGTCCTCTATGTCTGCAATGTTGCCTGCTGGTAGTTTGATCCCCTCCGTTCTGACTACCTTCCCTCTCTTTGTTACCATCCGACTACACTTCTCCAGCCCGAACAACATTCCGATGTCATTGCTGTATATCCTGGTAGTGTGGATCAGTGAATCGATGTCTCGTTCACTCTTGGCATACAGCTTGATGTCATCCATGTACAGGAGGTGGCTGACAACTGCTCCATTCCGTAGTCGGTATCCGTAGCCAGTCTTGTCAATTATCTCACTGAGGGGGTTCAGGCCTATGCAGAACAGCAGTGGGGACAGAGCATCTCCTTGGTAGATCCCGCACTTGATGGTGACTTGTGCTATGGGCTTGAGGTTGGCCTCCAGTGTTGTCCGCCACATCCCCATTGAGTTCCTGATGAAGGCTCTCAGGGTCCTGTTGATCTTATATAGTTCTAGGCATTCCAGTATTCAGCTGTGGGGCATTGAGTCATAGGCCTTCTTGTAATCAATCCAGGCAGTGCACAGGTTGGTCAGTCTGGTCCTGCAGTCTCGGCTGACTGCTTGGTCTGCCAGTAGCTGGTGTTTTGCACCTCTGGTATTCTTGCCCATCCCTTTCTGTGCCCCGCTCATGTGTTGACCCATGTGCCTGTTCATCTTAGCCGCTATGATGCCTGACAGGAGCTTCCACGTGGTGCTGAGGCAGGTTAATGGTCGGTAGTTGGAGGGGACCGGTCCCTTCTGGGGGTCCTTGAGGATCAGGACTGTCCGGCCTTCGGTTAGCCATTCCGGGTGTCTCTCGTCAACTAGCAGCTGGTTCATTTGTGCTGCCAGGCGCTCGTGGAGTGCAGTCAGCTTCTTCAGCCAGTAGCGGTGAACCATGTCAGGGCCTGGTGCTGTCCAACTCTTCATACTAGAGACCCTTTCTTGGATATCTGCCACTGTGATGGTTACTGGACCCTGTTCAGGGAGGTCGCTGTGGTCTGCCCTCAGATCCACTAGCCACTGAGCATTGCCGCTATGGGTTGCGTCCTTCTCCCATATGCTCTTCCAGTATTGCTCCGTCTCCAGCCTTGGTGGTGCTGTTCTCTTATTGTTCCCTTGCCACTGAGAGTACACCTTTGCTGGTTCTGTGGAGAACAGCTGGTTTATTCTCCTGCCTTCTATCTCACTGGTGTATCTCTTCAAGCGGCTGGCCAAGGCTGTGAGTCTTTGCTTGGCAGTTTCCAAGGCCTCAGGTATGGACAGTTTCCTGTACTTCTTAGGCACCTTCCTCATCGCGCCTTTCTGCATCTCCGATAGTTGGCTAACCTCCCTCTGTGCTACCTTGATCTTAGCCTCTAGCCTCCTTCTCCATGGAGGGTACTTCAACTTGTAGCCAAGCATCTCACTGATCACTGCTGCCGTATTGTAGATCAGCTTGTTAGTGTCGGTAATCGTGGCTGTAGGTATTGTCTGTAGTGCTGCATTAACATCATCTAGCAGACCTTCTGAGGGTACTTCACGTAATCTTGGTAACCAGCTACGGGGGGTCCAGGTTTCAAGCTTGGCAGCTGGATAGCGTAGTGGTTAGACTACACGCCTATTGTCCTTCAGACCAACTGAAGGACAAAATAGCAAAGATATCTTTTCTATTACTTCTTGGTCTTGACTGAATTGCAGTATTTTCAACTGCTCTAAAAAGCAGTTTAACTTACAGTGTTAACTTAGCATTTCAACATTTTCATATTTCTGTATATTGCATTATTTTCAAATGCCATTTTGTTCATGTTAAACTCTTATTCCTTTTTTCTTAGCTGTAGAAATGAAGCTTCCCTATTGAGAATAATTAATGTTTTAGTTTACAGCATCTAAGAGGCCAGATTTCAAAGTCAATATATTTCTTGAACGTCACATTCATTGAAAAGCAGTTTTGTGGTTTTACAAACGGCTCAGTTTGAAAATGACATTTATTGGAATTAGGTCAGGAGAAGTCAGAGCACGGGGGTAAGAAGTGCAGCAGAGCGTCTCATTTCTTAGATCTGGCTTGTTTAACTCTGACATTTGAACAGAACATATTTCAGATCAGTGTTTTGTTTTTTTTACGTGCAGCTGAAATTATAATATGGAGGAAATTAGTTGATAAATTGTAAAAGAGACACTTTCTTCCCTCTTTCTTTGTTTCTTTTTCCCCTCTCTAACACTCATACGTACTCCCACCCACACACAGATACACACACGCGCACACAGCCTGGCTGACCCTGGTGTTTAATCATCATCCATTAGTAATTAGGAGCTGTTTCCTGAGTGTGTATCCAGAGGCTTGCTGAATAAAGGCTTTAGAGGAAATAATAATAAATAATAATCAGACCGAGCCAATTAAGACTGATTACCTTCCCCATGATGTTGGGTGCTACACACAGCTCTGCTCTTACACACACACAGAGCCTGTTTATAGGGCTGTGCTGATATGTGAATATTTATGTACAGCCTTCAGTACCGTACACACACACACATATATGTTGGATATTCACATCTCGTGGGGAAATCTAATTGAAATAATGCTTTCGCTAGCCCCTTTCCCTAACCTTAACCATAAAAAATGAATCCCTAACACTTACCCTAAACCTAACTATAACCCAACTGCAACCCTGTCACTAAAACCACATTTTGAGTCTCAAAAATGCCTTAAAACTTGTGGGGACCACAATTTTGTTCACCATAAGTAAAGTAAACTTCCAATTTTTGGTCCCCACAAAGATACGAATACACGCTCACACACACACACACAGCTGGGTTTTGTCCTAAAAAAGCCAATTCTGTGCTCCAGTAAATAGTGGCGCAGTAATTGGGAAAATGTTCCTCCTCACAGAGGCTCAGTCTGACTCCAAGAGATGAGGCCTCCGCCTCTCAGGATGACTCTAAGCCCCTTTAAGTCTCAGTCTTAGCTGAAGACAAAAGCTAGGTGGCTTGGGGAGGATTAGTAATACGGGTGGAGAGGGTCGACATCCCAAAACGTGATTAAGTGTTTGGTAAGTGACTGAGAAGGACTCCTGAGATTTAAAGGTACGCACCGAAGACGTGGGGGCCTTTCTGATGTTAAATAAGGCTGGGAGATGCAGAGCAAGAGGGAGGGGAGGGGGTGACAAGTAAGAAGGAAGACGCGGAAGTTGTCAATAAGGAATGCTACGCTTCTGATGACAAAGATGCGTCCGCTTTTGTTTCTCTGATAGCCTAAGGCTGGACCACAGGGAGGTATCAATACACAGATGCACCGAGGAACTATTTTTTAAATATATGAAATATATATAAGTTCTTGATGCTTATGAAAAAAATTACAGAGACACACTCTTTTTCATGTATTTACTCAATTTGAATCCACTTTCATACTTTTGTAGCAAACAGAATGCACAAATTTGTCCATAGTTTTCCCCTGAAAATTAAAGAATCATTCTGTTGTTGCCTCTGTCTCTTTCTTTCTGTTTCTATCAATGGATTTTTAATGGCGTGTAATCGTCATCTGTCAGTGGCCTGTGGGCCCTGTCCTCAACGGCTGGTTGGAATCCGACACCCACGGCAAGTCTCTAAGAAGTGCCATATGGCCACAGTTAACACTGATATATAGGACTGTAACACAGCCTCATGGGAAGTCAGTGACAGTTCTTGTGGAAACGGTGTAATGTGTCTGTTGTGTGTGTGAAAGCGAGTGAGCGCAAACACACAGTAACAGATTGGCTTTAAGAGATATCACTATCTCCGTTAGATTAGATGATTAGAAGAGTGGCTCTGATTTGTGGAGATGAAGCCCTTGTAGATTAGAACAAGGCCAGCGTGGATTTAAAATATTCTGATAAAGCATTTCAAATTACTCTGGAGTGTGATTGGACATAGCTGATGAGAGCAGACAGGAGCAGGAAAATCAAAGCATCATTGCTTAAAAGAAAAAAAGAATCCACAATAGGCATGGCATATTACAAATAGTTGTAATTATTCTCTGATACCAGGACTCAAAACGCTAATGATATCATACTCCCTTTTCCAATAATTATAGCACATTGATGAAACCTGAATTTAGTAAATTATTTAAAATGGCTACTGTCAAATATGTCTAATAAAAAAAACAACTTTTTTAGAACAGCCTAAATTTTTATGTTTTAAGATATGTTAACAATAAAATTCTACCTTCAGTAGTATGTAGTTTAAAAAACTAGATAGAGCCACATATCTAATTTGGCACAGATGTTTACACCACACAACCTTTCATTTATGCAGGCTTTAGATCAGCAGGGGTTATCCACTACCCCGTGACTGGTTTAGCATCGCGTTTCCTACCAATTGTGAACCAGGAATTATTCCCTAGACTATAGAAACACATCATGCTTTAGTTAACTTTCAGCTTTGTCCTGTAGACACAACATGAATGTCTTTGAAATATTCAGTGCATTTTGATAGTTTAGGCGTTAGCATGTTTGTCTGACACATCAAATTTGCAACTAGCATGATGCACAGATCCAATCTTGTGTGGGGCAGTCACAAGTTAGTGTAGAGGTTTGTGAGGAAAGGTGTTTGATGTAAAAATCTGTGTTAAACTAAGAAAAGTAGAAACTGATAGGAACATGGCAACTGATTAAATAACAGCATTCAAACTTCCAAAATTCTTCTCCCAATGTGAAAATCTTAGCAAAGTTAACAACAGAGGTCAAATGATGAGGAAATTCAGACAGCTATTGTATGGAAGCTTGTTCTCATCATTGACAAAAAAGAGCCATCCATAATTTGGCACTTCAAGTAAATAAGTCTAAATCCTGAGAAAATAACTAGAACCTTTGAGATGGCTCTGCCAGTTAGTAAGCTCTCTGAAGCTGTTCAACAGTTTGACATGAACACGTTGCATACCTTTTATACAGTTATCATTCGCTAGAATGCAGTCAAAGAACCTGAAGAACCTGCGAGAAGTTTGCTCACGTTTGCTATACATTGGCAACTCACTGTTGCTATCGCTACCCATTTTTGAGTGCACATGCGTATGTGCCATCTACCTCCAGGTAACAAGGAAATGCTGTCGTTTATGGGACTTCTGATTGGCTGAGCTAACATGAAATTTCAACTTGCTAATTTTGAAAACTTCTCTCTAGAAAATAACTCAAAATTTTGACTTATTTGCTGAAAATTTCTGCTTATTAACTCGAAATTTTGAGATACCTATCTTGAAATTTTGTCTGAAGCACATTCAGTTTGAGAAAGTATTCAGTCTTACTACTCTTGGGAAACCATAGACTGAAGCTACAGGCAAGTTAGCCAGCTTCTGATGCATCACACATTGCATTTAGTTTAAGGCTGTCAGTGCCAGTACTGTGATAGCTCACTGCCATGTGTATATGACACATGAACTGAAGCAGAGCTTTTCTTATTTTCTTATTTTCTTATTTCTTATATTTTTATTTGTCTCGTTTAGAATTATCCCACCCACTCTTACCTGAACAATACACCATAAAATACACTGCATGCATTGATTTAACAAAATAAAGTCATTTTATGTGACTCTAGGAAACAAAGCAAATAAAACTGTAACATTAACAAATAAAAATGAATCAAAAGTCTGGGATACATTACAACACTCCCAAGATAAGAGAGCAAGATAAAAAAACAGTAGGGTTAATATTGATGTCTGTAATTTTAACAGTTACACAAATGAAAAAAAAAAATTTTTTTAGAGTGGGATGATACATTTTTCAGATGTGTAAGCAGCACACTGACATACTTCTGGACCAGGTTGTTATTTCAACAGCAAAATTAGCTTTTAACAGGAGCAATTTATTGCAACAGCTCTGATGAAAAAAAAAACTCTATTAAAAAAGCAGCACACACTGTGAGCCATTTCCTGTCTTACATGTTACAAGCACTATTCCTGCACTGATTATTTACTGAAAAACTGTGCTCGTACTGTATGTTCTGGCCTGAGTCATTTACTATTGGCTTCGTGTGATAAATATGACCTGTCTCTGCTACTCTGGGTTATGTGCCATTGAGGGATGGAGGCTGTGTTTTGTTACTGGGGAATGAGGCAGGAGAACTGGCCTAGTAAATGACTTTAACCCTGGGAGAGAGTTAGGTTATCATTAACAGAGGCGCAACACCGTTGCGCTGCTGTCAGAGCTCTAACCCGTGACATAGACGTGACAAGGACACGAGACGCTTCTCTACAGTTTTGACCTTGTGTTACTTTAGAGAGGTTGGCAGCTCAGCTGTTTGGCTGGCTGGTTTCCTTATTTTTGTGCTGCTTAGCTTTATGCACCAGGTACGTCCATGATTTTCAGGATGTCAAGGAGTGCAAGTCCGAGAAAACATGCTGAAACACATGCACACAAATTCACACACTTTCTCAAAGGCTCTTTGTCAGTTTGAGTTGACTTGGGTTGTATTCCACCCCTATTTTTAGATAGCTATCCTTTTCCAAAAAGAACGGATGTCAGATAAACAATGAACTGATTGTATAACATTCATCAAACTATACACTTTGTCTCATGCCATAAAAATCCTTTGGAAAATGGTTCCTTGTAGCTCAGATTGTAGCTACTATATTATTAATCCCTATAATTCCCTCCTGGGTCATCACATATATTATTTTTAAGCTGCTGTATTCATAGTGACATGAACAAGGTGTCCTTTGGTTCTGGTGCCTTGACACACCAGCTGCAGCAATGTTGCACTGCAGGAGACTGCAATTTGTATCCTGTCCTGAAAGCTCTATGTTTTGCACTTTACTTTTTCTTTTCTCCTTTTTTCACTCACTAGGTTTTGGTACCAAAAATATTTGGTTTGGTTAATGAAAAGTTGATGACAAGAAAAAATGTAATTAAGCCTGAACACTAATAAATGTCAAAATGTAAATCGTGCATTCAAAAGAAACATTGAATGTTCCTGACCAAGTATCCTTATGTTATGTATTGGGAGTAAAGCACATGTGATTATTGTCTTGACCCATGCATTAAGGCACTTACACCAAAGTTAGATACTTATAATACCTAACAAAAGTATTTGATGACCTGAGAACAAGCATGGGTTCAAATATGTCAGCTTTAGATTGGACATGCTGCATGGATAAACTGCACTAACTATATAAGATCTCCCAACTTTTGATGTTGTACAAGAGGTTCAGATCTGTCTAAGAGGGAGATGTCTCAACAGCTGTTGGTCAAACTGATGGACAATGTATTCAGATCCAGCTTTAAAGCAACTCTAATATTGTTAGAGGTTCTGATCTTTACTTATTCCTGATGTGGTAATGATAGTCTTGCTTTACTTTTGTCATATAGACTAATATGATCAAATTTAGTGCAGTTAGCTAACACTCTAAATTAAAATCAATATTATTTCCTGTAAACATTTGTATTTTAGCTTCAGAAAAGCAGCTTTAACAGGTCTAAACAGAGCTCGCTGTAGACTTTCATTTTCCACTAAGGCCAGCCTAGTTAAAAATAATACATTTCTTTCCACTGTTGCATTGTTAGAGAACCCCTGTCTTCATCAAAGAAGCACTAAAAAGCCTTCCTTTGTCTTTGTCTAGCCCACCTGTCTTTATTCCACACAAACCTCTGTCATCCCAGCTGTCTTCCTTTTCCTCCCATGCCCATGTCTCTGTCCTGTTGCCTAATCAGTTTGTCAGTCCATCACTTTCTAAATAGGCTAAGCCAGTGCAGCATTGTTGTTGATTTCATACATGTCATACGACACAATTGCGTTAATGGCTCCATGAATAGATTTCATGGAGAGTTGGTCGGATTTGTTTGGGAGGCAGTTTAGAGACACAAAGACGCTGTCATCTCTGTTTGGCCATCAGCTCCAAAGCTCTCATTAGCAGATGATAGATTTGACAGTCTTGCTGCAAATGAAGTGATGATTTCTTTATGATGAACACATTAGAGAATTGTCGAAGATGAGTTCACTTTCTTTCTTTCTTGCTTTTGTTTTACATGCTGGTGAATGGAATATTGAACTTGAAAATTTTTATGCTGGATTTGTGTTTAGTTTGCTTTATAGTGTACGTAATGTAGATGGTTTGGGTCAGCAGTCACACCAGCTGGGCTATTAGAAGGGGAAAATTTAAACTTTCTTTGGGGAACTGAGTCAGAGAAGAATGCAATTCAGTCCAGTCACCTTAACACTCGCCTTTGCTGCTCCTCACTTTTAACACTTTAAATCACTTTCCACCTGAAGGCTCAGATTGTTGTCCTTCGAGGTGTCCTTTGAAGTTTTATCAGTACAGGCTTATACAAAGTTATGAAACCAGCTTTTGTGCACACTGTTTTGATTGCTTATATTTGAAAGCATAAAATTTCCCCAGCTTGGGAGTAATGGGGTTATGACTGTCTGAGATGTCAGGCTCAGTGAAAAAGGCTCAAGTTCCTGCATGACACAGTGCAGTACTGGTTTGTAAACTGGTTCATGAGTCTAAGAAGCACCAAAAAGGTGAGCCAAAATTTCATGGCAAGCCTGTATTCATATCTTTGCAAAATGGCCTTTGTGCCATTTGTCTTGCCTGGCTAATGGATGTCATTTTTAATAATAACTTTATTGTTTTTTCAGGTGCTATATAAATAAACAGTTTAAAAATAACAAAATGATAATATGATATCAAAACAAGTTCACAAAAATCTGGGTTTAGACGTGAGTGCAGGAAATCACTGAGCCTTATCTCCTCGGCCAGGTTGAGCTTGATGGCAGAAGCACGGCCTCCTTTAGATTTAAGCTTTGACTCTGGAACAGCTAAGAGCTGTTTACTAGCACATGTGGGGTTAAGATTTCTGCTGTTTAGGCAGAGACCACACACAGCTGTTTTAACAGTGGTGAGTAAAATATTAAAAATCAATTCTATAAGAAGATTTTGAAAGCTGAATTGCAACATCTGGAACTATGTGCACAATGTCTGCACATTAGGGAGTGTTGCTACTCCCTTGGCATATACCTTGAGTTCACTGCTTTATCAGATACTTTAACATAATCTTGGTTGACATCTGGTTTGAATCCAGTACTCTTCTCTTCACAGAAGAAATGTTTGGTTTCCAAGTGCCTCTTTAGATTGCTTGACACCTTGGTTGTCTGATTGTTGGGGTTTTCTCTGTATTATTGTAGGGTTTTCCCCTTACATTATAAAGCCCCTCAGGGTTACTGTTCTTGTGATTTGGTGCTAAATATATAAAAAAGAATTGAATTGAGTATATAGCAGTAACAATATATCATAATTACAAAATGCAGCACTGGGAATAGCAGTACTCTGTGTGCAGGTATTATAAAATACCATATTTAATAAAGGTTATACAAAATACGTCCTTATTTAAGGTTACGTTTGGGAGGATTTGTAGTGGTGATGTTCTGATACAGTTATTCACATGAGCATAAAAGTAATAAAATGTAAATTACATGTAAAGATTGAGAGCCCATTCTAAGTCTGGAATACATACACAAGGTGTCCCTAGGCATATTAGAGCAATCTTCAGTCTTCAGACAGTCTTCACTCATGGGGATAGTTACAAAGCATTCTTCGTTATGAATTAGCATACATGTTTTTTATTGAACATTTGAAGAACCAGCAAAAAACAGAAACTCTTGTAGAGGACATAAAGTCACAGATAGAAGCGACAAGGAGCAGGTGCATCTAGTACAGGTAGAGCTGCTGCAAAAACCCACAGAGCTCAGCAGCCAGTGCAACAAATTCTGGATCCTTGGCTTTTAGTTAGCAGTTAGCAGCACATGCTGTGTCCGATGTGAAAGGACCTTTATGCTGCGCACTGTGACTCACAGCAATGGTCCCGGGTCAGCCCTGACTTTGTGTTGAACTAATCCTAAAGTAATAATGGTATTTCTAACCACTGATATACCACAACGTTATCCTTTCAACAGCTACTGAAAGTTAGGGGACCGGGGACCTAGCTGCTATCGGATATTTATATAGAGATCCTACAGTTTCAAACTGTATTACCCTTCAAGGACCTGCAGTTCAAAAAAGCGCCCCTCCGACAGCCAAACAAATCTGTTCTCTGATTGGATAGTTACATTTGTGATTGACATGACATTGGCCAATCAGATGAAAGGAAGAAAAATAGGGTCAAAATTTGTACTTGTAACTTGAAACTTGAGTGCAGAGTTTCACACGTATTTTTACAAATCTTTTTTAAGCAGCACATGTGTGCGTAAATCTTTTTACACACATATAAATTCTTTTTAAACATACAAATCTTTTTTTACACACACACAAATTCTTTTTACACATACCGGTACAAATCCTGATTTACAAGTACAGTACAAAACTGATTTACATGTACAAAATATTTATGACCACAATTTGAGCCCATACAATAGTGCAACAAGTCCAAGTCCAAATTTGTCACATATTGTCTACATCCTTTGTTTTACCTCTGACCTCACTGTCTTCAGCAGTCTTGAGAGTCCTTTTTAACTCACCATAATCCTAACCAGTACAGTTTGGTGTAACTTTTGAATGGTACTATTAAGCTACTGCATATTCTGTCTATTTGATTTTTTTTTTTAAATCTGAGTAAGGCTAGATGGACAGATGTGAAAATGTGAAAAGGCATGGCTGTTTCTGTAAAATGCAAAGGAGTGCAGCAATATAGGCATATGAAATAAACAGATGCAATAAACAATGCTCATAGTTAGTGTAATAACCATGTAATCTTTCTAATCTGACAAAGCCAGCATGCCAGGTAATTTAATAAGTTGCGCTGTAGCATAACACAGATCTAAGCAGAAAAGGCTCCTTCCTGCTAGCTTAAAAAATTCCTTTTGACAGAACAGTTTTGCCAATGATATTTTACATCTTTACTTGTAAATGTATCTACCACACAGCTTAAAGAGTAAACCGTTCTGCTGCTCTTTGAACATCTGAAAACAAAGAGAGGACTTAAAATTAAAACTAACACAAAAGCCCTGGATCTGAAGAAACTTCAGCACAAACTGCTGTGGCAAAACTTACCAAGTAGCATTAAGCGGCTAACATAACCACTGAGTAATAGCCTGTATATGTCAGAGACCACTGATTTTGACAGAACGAATCAAAACTCTGAGAAAGAAAATAGAGTGAGATTAGACAAGGCTTCTACATTTACACTTTATAAAAGGGAGTTTGAATATAAATCTGTCATCCCGTGGCTCAGAAAAGTCTTGCTTTCCCTTCTCCACCTGAAGGCACTTCTGCTGTTTTCAACCACCTAACAGAGCTAAGAACTACATTTTCATCAACCAGCCATCAAAAAGAAGCCAGCAATCACAGAATATATCCCCACTTTGTGTTATCAGAGCTAACTGACACAGACTAAGACACAAGCAGGGCCTCAGTGCGCTCCTACCTGGCTAGCTGCCACCGCAGCAGCCCTGTTAGCCGGGACGTTGCAGACAGGGAGCCTGGGCCTTTTGTGCATTCACTGCCCACCATGCCAACCAAAACTGAGTCATTGTGCTGCAGGGAGTTTCACAGTGGACTGTTTTTCTTGGATACTGTTACCGACGCTAGTGCAGAGAAACCTGTGTGCGCCGCAGCACTGGAATTGAAGCTGTTTTGTTCACAGATAAAGGAACAACCGCCGCCAGCAGGAAGAGGGCTGCTGAGTTATGTAACCTAATGCTATTGCTTCACCTCAGATTGCTCTTTCATTCATTCATTCACTTTCCTAAAATGATAAGCACTTCACAAATTATCAGGAGCAGAAAGTTATGAATCGTTTTCTTTTTAGTGTTAGTCAGCCCTGGGCCTGATATCAG
Organism: Aulonocara stuartgranti; assembly: GCF_965226115.1. Classification (NCBI taxonomy): domain Eukaryota; kingdom Metazoa; phylum Chordata; class Actinopteri; order Cichliformes; family Cichlidae; genus Aulonocara; species Aulonocara stuartgranti. The sequence continues at coordinate 33,505,275 of NC_138950.1, read as the reverse complement.
GCAGTCACAGCGGAAGTGGAACACAGGAGTTCAAAAGAAAACACACACACACACAGAAAATAAAAGAACCTGCAGTGTATGATATTGTTTCTGTTTAAATAATATGATTAAGTACTCCAGGCTGGGGAATTTTCTATCAGTAGTGACACAGCTACTGAAGTGATTACAGCTATTATACAGACAATCCATGAAGACATTTACCTAGTTAGTTACAAAAGTAGCTTATGGCTCCGAGCCTGAGGTTATATGTGGAAGTTCTTTCTTTTCTCTTCTGTCTTTGCTTCTTTTGATCATAGAAAGTATTCGTGTCATATTTCTGCAATAAAACAAGCTTCCTTTATTATTTTATCCTCAATATCTTACTTCAAAACAATTATAATACTTATGAATCATTGTCTCCTTTTTGATATGTCCCTTGTAGCTTAGAGGACTTCCCTATGTGTTTAACCTTACCAGACATGAAAACTAATGCTGGCTCTACTGCAGGTGACAGGGTGTAGGGTCCCTTTTAATTACTCTGTTGTCTCAAAGGCCAAATGCCGAAATAGCCTTTCACCTCTCAGTATAACTCTCATGGAATACGCTGAGATGGAGAGGACAGCGCTAAATTATTGCGACTGCATGTGTGTGAACACTAAGCTGCACAGTAATCAGGGATATAAAGACTGTGCTCTCAGTCTTCAGTGAAATATCTAGTGCTGCCAAGGCAAATACCCATTTTTATACCAAATACTAACACCTCTGCCATATTGTAAAAGACAGCTACACTTATATAGTACTTTTCTAGTCTCGCTGACAACTCAAAGTGCTTTAGACTATAAATAACATTTCATCCATTCAGACAGCACTTCAATCTGTACATTCCAAGCACCCCACATGCCATCCATCCATCCATCCATCCATCCATCCATTCGCTTCCACTTATCCTTTTCAGGGTCGCGGGGGGCGCTGGAGCCTATCCCAGCTGTCATAGGGCGAGAGGCGGGGTACACCCTGGACAGGTCGCCAGTCTGTCGCAGGGCTAACACACAGGGACAGACAACCATTCGCACTCACATTCATTCGCACATTCACACCTAGTGACAATTTGGATTATCCAATTAACCTATCCCCACAAGCACAATTTATAATCACCAATGAACCTAACATGCACTGAACAGTGGAGGAAGCCAGAACACTTGGAGAAAAGCCATGCAGGTACAGGGAAAACATGCAAGCTCCACATTGGATTCAAACCAGGAACCTTTTTGTTTTGTTCTAATCAATCCACCACTAACACTAAGTTACATTAGAAATCCTTGGTGACTGGTACATTTTGCAGAAAGTCAAGCAGAGTCCATGACATACCCATAATCCCTTGACCACTAAACAATCTTAATGAGTAATTCCACTGTTTAACTCCTCAATGAGACAAACTAAACCAGATTAAAGCATACTGCTGCTGCCTGTCTCCAGGCAGAGCTTCTGCAAGTATTCACCTATATTTGACCTATAATGTACTTTATAGAAGAAAGCTAACTTTACAAAATACATCTATAGAGATCATCAAAGTATTTATCATTAACTGACAGTGTCCAGGAGTAATACCACACTATGAAAACATTTAACTTCATGTAAAACTGTAATAAAATGGCTGTAATATGAAGCCTTAAACCTCTGTTAGGTACTTTAATCTAATCTACTAAATCATATGTATGTAATGTGGCTGTGCTATAAATAACACATATCTTTTTTTCTCATGTTCAAATATATTACTGTAATAACAAAAAATCAGAGCATCCAGTAAATCAAAGCCAGAAACGTTCAGAATCTACAGGAGACTTGAAGACATTAAAGAATAATAACTGTGTTTAACCTCCTAAGACCCGAACTCTTCCATATCATGCATTTTTAATTTCTCTTTGATATTTGGGCATGTTGGGAACTGACGAATGTAAAAACAAAGAATTGCGATTTTTTTTTTAACCTGATTTTTGTTCCTGACAAAAAAGAGATTCACATATGAGGACACTGGTCTTAAATTTCGATAGAACGGTTGCAGTATAATGTCCTCGTGAGTGGATATCAGGCCCTTGTAGAGCAAAATTGAGTATTTTGGTCTAGACAACCCAAAATGTGATGTCCACATATGTGGACGCCAGGTCCTAGGAGGTTAAATTAGCATTCGTGGTTTAACTTAACAAGTGAGTTCTCATATGTGGAGTGAAGCCCTGCACTGTAAAATGTGCCCATTTTCTAAAAAGCCTACTTGGTGTAAAAGCTCACAGATGATGTTGACTCAAGTCAGTGTGACTAAGGTCTAATTTCTAAAGTTGATCAGCTAATTGTTTTAGGTTTGACTGTGCCCAAACTGTGCCAAATAAGGAGGATGAATGAACTTATGATCATCAGGTGAACAGAAACATAACATTAAATGGGTGCTGCACCACACCAATTGGCTGTATAAATACATAAAAGGCTGTTTAGTTTAGCCTAGCAAACAAACTGAAAAGGTGACATTGTCATCTTTAAAGTATATTTAGATGATGATGCATAAGAATAACTGTAATAAATTACTTCTAGAAAACCGTAAAAATGTAACTTTTACTCTTAATATTCCTTTCCTCATCAGAGGTCCCATGCATGACAAACCAAAAGGCTTTATGTCACATGGACAGCCCATGACAAATGTTTTATAACCTATGACAAATGTAAAAATAATGAAAGGAAATTATGATTTATTTGGCAATTTTTGCACATGTAAAAATAATATCTTATATAAAAACATGCGAGAATGAGCACTATAACTACTTTTTTAATAATATAATTAGGGGTGTTCGGTTAATGGGACCACAAATTAGCCACAAAGAGTAATTCATAGTCAGCAAACTCACTATATGGTTAATATAAAGTATTTTAAATGGGTGAATAGTTTGTATTTTTTATGCATTTTAATTAAAGTTCATTAGCAAATGAACCGCTAAATTAGTTTATTTAGTGTTTTCTTTCCTAATGGATGCCCTCTAGTCATTCCATACAGACTTTTTCCAACTCCATATGGTGAAAAATCACTAGCCATCACTGGAAATGACTTCACTAAGGTAAGTGATGAGAAAAGTAAGCACGCTTTTCTTCATAATAAACCCATTCAAGCATATGTTAAATAGAGAGATAGGGTAAACGAGTAGGGAAGAAAATGACAAATGAATTAAGTTGGCTCATGGTTTGAGTAGAGACTGAACAGGCACAGTATGTGTGTGTGTGTGTGTGTGTGTGTGTGTGTGTGTGTGTATACGCGCGCGTGCGTGTGTGTGTGTACACGAGTGTGTGTGTGTGTGTGTGCGTGTGCGTGTGGATGTGCATGCATGCTGTACTGGTCAAAGGTGGCATTAGATAAAATACTTGCCTCTCTGGCGACCCCACTCCCATCCGTCATGGTAGGTAAACAGCCCTCTGACACCCGCTGACACTCCACCAGGACCCCGATCGTCCCAATGTGGCAAGTCACGGGTGGGCTTCTGTGGATAGTTAAATGAAGGACACACACACAGATTCACACAAAACCTCTTATACGCTACGTTTGAATAACACAGGAATAACCAAAATTTTCTTTCTTTCTGGGTACGTTTCTTAACAAAAGAAAAGAAGGTTCCCTGACTTCAACACATGCACAGAAGAAAAGATAACACACACATTTCCTCCTCACTGAGGGGTCAGCGTGGGGTGTGAGGTTGCTGGCAGTTTGTTGTCACATTCATGACAACAGTGATGGGGGTCTTCCGCCACCTGGTTTAGACTAGCACCTTATGCCAGATGTGTCTTTTCTGCAGCACATAATAAGTGAGCAGGAGTGCTGCAGAGCGGTGGCAACAGAGAGGCTGAGCTCTGCAGCCGCAGAGCGACCGCCTCGTGACATGCATGATTGAATGAGCGGCGCATCTGCTCTCCTTCCCGGCCTCTTGCAATAACAAAGCCTGATTTGAAAATCCTCCGCCTAGGGCTCTGGTTCATGCTTCATATGTAGCTATACGGGCCGGAGCCCTGTACTCTGTAACTGCTTCCAGTGCTTGTTGGAAATTTTAGCACGTCAGTGACGAATGTGGGGGAATTAAACTTTCTAGACACCACATTGAGAAAATAATCCTAGCTCCAGCTCTTTTTTTTTTTTTTTGGTGTGTGTTTATGTAAAAGATTTGTGTAACAGGTCATTGTAGAAAAAATGCAAAACTCCTTTTTCGAGTCGGTTGACAAAACAAACTCACTTCAAGGTCCATTTGATATGATACTCTGGAGCTTTCGGTCACCCAACTGCGGAGTTTGCTTGGCTTTTACAGAATTGTAAGTGCTCAAAATTCTACTTTTTGGAAGACTTTTTTCACGCACTTTAAAGATTTCATGTCTGTGTGCTGTTGAAGATGATCTCAAATGATTAAAATGACCACAATAGCTACTAAATGTCCCTTGAGGTGCTGACATTTAATCAGTTGTTGTTTTTAAGGTAACAGATGAACTTTCAAACTCTGATTTCTTAGTGTACAGCAGTTCAAATCAATCCTGAAAAATCTGTTTCTTGGTACTTTAATGCAGTAATTATTACTAAGAGAAGATAAAGAGAAGAGAGTGGCAATCATTACCTTTCCACATCTCTACAAACATACTGTGAAAATAATTTTAATCACGTACTTTAAGATATTATATTCCAAGCAGCATCTTCTGAGTATTTCAGTAAGAAAAGAGTGTACAATAATTGGCTAGATCCTTGTTTTGTCTTTATTTTGCAACAGATTTCTGCATATTTAAAGCAGCATGTCATGCACAGATGCAGACCAAACAAAGGGAGCTCATGTTTCATGCATATCTTCAGCATTTGCATCTGCTGATTCACTGAGGCCACCGAGTCAAATCATGATGGCAAGAGGCAGAGCTTTATAAGCATCTATGTGCTTTGTTCCTTGTCTGAAATCCACCCTGTCCTTAAACCTGGTAGCCTTTCCACGTGTGTTGAATTGATACCAAGTGAGGACACTATTTTAAAATGCTCGTCTATGACCTGACAAACACACCAAACCCAACAAATTGAACAAACTTTAAAAAACATACACTTTATTTAAACCCACAGTGAGGAAATTCACTTGTTACAGCAGCACAAGGGACAGAAGGAAAAGACGAATTAAAGATATATTAGAAAAATACAAATAGAAAAGAGTAAATAAATACGAGAAATAGTGTATAAAAAAGCCAAAATCCTATAATATGTGCAAAGGGTTACTATATACACTAAAATACACCAGGATTTATTTATTTTTTGTATGTACATAAATTGCAGGGGGAGTGATGATAGCTGTGGATATATTTACAGTCTTTGGCACTGGAACCACACCGGAGGTCCACAGTGCAAGGACCTTCTCGAAACTGAGGTTTATACAGACAATCTGCAGAACCGAATAATTCCTCTAACTCTTGGTGAAAGTCCCTTTTTGTGTGAGTCCCCACTGAAGAGACTAGCTTCATAGAACAATTTTGGGATGTTTCTTGGCTCCTACTTAGATAGTAGATAGTCTCCACTAGTAGATAGTGGTTGTAACAGTTGTACAGTCATTCTTGAGTGAGCTCCCAGTGGTCATTTACCTTTAGGAAGTCTCTAGAACTCTTCAGCTCAAATGTGACTATTACCACTGCATTATTTTATATATAAAAACAAGTATCTGCATCTTTTTCCCTGAAAGTACTTTTCTTAAACTCCAAAACATGTAGGTTCAAGGTTAGGCGTACAGTTAGATCTGTACATTTTGGGACAATGACATAATTTGTGTACTTTTACTTCTGTACAAATACCCGGTGGATTTTAAATGAAACAATCAATATGTAATTAAAGTCCAGACTTTCCTGGCTTTAATTAAAGCAGTTTAATAAAAGTATTGTGAATTATTTTTAGATATAGTGCCCCAATTTCAGAAGCTCAAAAGTAATTCAGTGGTTGACTGACAAGCAGCTCCATAACCAGGTGAGGCCTATTCCTTTAGTATCTCATAGGTTTAAGCAAATAAAAAGATCTGCAGTTGACTCCCAGTGTAGAACGTGATAGCTGTTCACTGGACCTCTAAATATGAGGTCAGAAGAAATGTTGATGCAAGTGCCATCATTGACTGCAAGGATTTTCATCCAAGTAATAAAACAATCCTCATATTCAGAATTATGTTAGTTTGCCCATTTACTTCTGACTCTCTGAAAATGGGGCATTATAAAAACAGATGTAATTCCTAAACAGTTAATCCAATAGTTTTGTTTAACCTCTAAAGTCTGCACTTCAATCACATATTGATTGTTTTATTTAAAGTCCACTGTGGTGGAGAGCAAAATCACAAAACACTGTGTCTTTGTCCAGGTACTTATTAACTTAACCCTAATCCTGAGAGGAGTTAGATCTCAGAGGGTTAAATCCATTTTTAATGTAGTGCTCAAGTAGAATTTAAAAGTCAAGCTGTCATGCTGCTTCATGTATTTGCTCAATTTGTCTGTACTCATTCCAGGGGACAGACAAATGGCTATGATGTCATGCTGCCTAATATTTGCAGAGTGGAAAGTGAAACACAAATGACCAACATACGTCTCCTCTAACAGTCAGCTGGATCCGCTTAACTCTGAAGGAAAATGGCTCTCCTACACTAGCCTCTACAGAAAAGATGTAATCTCGTGGATCTTCTTTGAAAATTAATGAGCAATATATTATGCTTTTAAAGCAACTTTCGGAACAGTTAAGATAACATAAAACTTTAATGATACCTCTGGGTAAACTGGGTCATTTCAGAAGAAAGAGAAGGTTATATTGTGTGAGAAAAGAGAACAAATAAATGCTTGCTACAACACTTTGGTTGGATTTAACAGTCATTAAGTGAAATTCTAAGATGAGTACATATTGTGTTTCCACAGAAGTGCTGATTCTGTTCTTACTATTGTCTGGTGGACTGCCTTGGGGTAAATGGTACGAGGCCAACTTTACTCCAGAAACAGGCTGTCATCAGCTGGGTCCTAAATGACTTAGTGCTCCCTACCACTGCTTTTACCCCAGCTCCAGTCCTTGACTTGTTATCAAGTCGTTAGTCATCGCTAATCTTCAGGAACTTCTGTCTAAACCTACCCCCGACTCCATCCACCCTCCAATAAACATTTTCTGGTGGCTACTTGCAGTTGGATCCAGCATCAACACAGCAATACTTTAACTTCTTTTAAGGTTGTTTTCGCTTTTGGTTGCCTGCTGCTGGCCATCAGAAAGAATTAAGGTTGAGCATTAATTTTCACAATTTTGGGACCCAGAAGCTACAGCTACCTTCTATACAATGCAGGATATGGGAGGGAAAAGTTATATGGTAGGGAAAAGTTTAGAGGTGAAATCGCATTTGAGTTAATTTACAAAGCTGTGACGACAATGTTTACAGAGCTCACCATTTGCACATTTCCATTTGCTATTTACATGTTTATGGGTTTAAATGTTTACAAAAGCCTCTTTTCCACTAGCACCTATTCGATTATGCTCAACACTGTTTTGGTCATTTTCCATTACAACTGAGTAGCGGCTCAATGTGGATGGGGTCTCTGGATTTTAGTTTGACTCCAGTCAAGTCAAGTAGGCACTGGTGGAAAAGAGGGTATGTGCACCTTTCAAAACAGCTATAGAAATGTGCTGACCTCTGTGGTTTTTAGTGGTGCTACAATGCAAATGTACCATATGTCTACTATGCACTATAGAGCCACTATGTAGATTAGCTAATTGTTAGCATAATAATAATGACTCATAATAGCAATAATAATATGCTAATGTTTATGCAGTACTATATTATCCAAGCATCTCAGCTGGCATATGCAAACAAACTCTTACACAAAGTTGGGTTTACAGCTAATGTGAACATGATCACAGGATAAATGCAAATGTTGGCATGTTAGTGGTGGGTAAAGCATCAGCAGACGATATCTGGTATAGATATTTTGATTAGCCTGAGAATAATCTCAATATATGCACCAAATTGCATTTAGTTGGTCACATCTGGTCAGAAATGCCAACTTCACAGTGACACAAGAGTCTCTATCAGAGAGTCATGCAAGTCCTTTAAAACACAGTGTCTGTGAACCGTGAAGATCTGAGTTGACAGGTAAATGTGGAGACACTTTACAGTAAGTGTGAGCCGAGTGGTAGTGCAACAGAAATATTCAGGGTATCAACAAATTCAGGAAGAATATGTTCAAATTTTCAAGGAAATCAAGTGAATCCTTCCATGATGCTACCAGAATTACTCAAAGCCAGTAAAGAAGAATTAGAATTAGCTGGAAAATGGATGAATCACTCAGTGTTTTGGCAAAGGTGAGAAGGGAGAGCTGCTCTCAGGTCAGTTTAATAACCTGATTCAACTGAAAGCACCCATCAATTAGTTCAGGCCTTGAAGATGCTAATGGGAGTCCATGTGTAGCACAAGGAGACAAGGAAACGGGCCAACAGGCTCACTCTCACCTACATACCACCCGACGAATATACTGCCCTTGCTGTCGTTATCTTCAAATGAAGAGTGGATGGGTGGTCTGGGAAAGGGAGGAGAGGGTGATAAAGCACTGAAGACTTGTTGACAGGTAGTTGCTCGATGGGCCAGACTGTGTCTGACAGGCCTGCCAGAGAAGTAGTGTTGACGTGTCTTGTTCTTTGAAGAGACAGCTGGGTGTCTCTCTGTCCTGGTCATTGTTATAGGAAGCAAATGAGCATCTCTTCCGCTGCCACAGTGTGTTACAGGAAGCTCTTGACATGTTGTGATATATCACATTGTCTTCTTTTAGACTGATTCAGCAATACTGGGCTCAGAGTTGGGAAAATAGCATGTCATGTAATTTCCCAATTGTCAAAAGTGGACAGAACTGGGATAAATATCAAAGGAAAATGTTTCCATATGGAAGTCAAACTCTGATCTCCGACACCAGCTTTAAGCATATACTGTACGAGGTTTCATGTTGTAATAACTCGAGTTAGTGAAGTGAAAAGATTTATATTATAATTAGCGTAGGTGCAAAAAACCTCAAGTGCCTGTTTCTAAAATGCGCTTCAATAAGATTATTTCTTCAAGAGTTGTGCCACTTTGCAGAAACACTGCTCTATCATTTAGCCTTTTCTGCAATGCTGCACACAATCTCACATTTTTATAAATGAGCCCGCTCGTTTTATTCGCCGTGTCTCAGCGCAGAGTGACCTTGAATTTACGGTTGGTTGGTTTCGGCAGCAAGCGATGATGGTTGGAGGAGCTCAATGGGCTGCGGTGCTGAAACCCAATAGGGGCTCCATATTAGGAGGCACTGAGTGAAACAGTCAACAGCAGTGTTTCAGGGAAGCAGTGGAGCTTTAACACCTACTGTAACGCCCTGTACTGCTTCCTGCTCTGGATTACATCTAGGCTTAGGACACGCACACATAGATGCTGAGACTGTCTCTGTGTTGGCCTCTCTTTACCCTGATTTTTTTCACCTTTCCCACCTACTCACATTCATGCAGGGGTTACCAAAACTGCGGGACTGCACCTACTCAAGCTCACATAAGCGCACGCACAAGCTATGACATCTAAGCTATTTCCCATCCCACTTAATACCTACTTGTTATAATCTGTTTGCAAGTGTTGTTAATGGACAACCAGCAAAACACCCAAAGTACTGAGCATTAGCAACATAAAACACACCATTCAGAACAGCCATGATAGGTTTTCACATACATGCATACACACACACTCACACGCATGGCACATGCACCCTGATGGAAAGCCCCTTCTGTAAGTGCTGGCCTCATTTTAGTAATTACCGTGTGGAAGGTGTAATGGAAGCCTAACCCCTTAAGCAACACACGAATGCAGACAAGCACACACATTCAAACACTTATCAGCATATAGAGCTACATATAAGTGTCTTCTCTACTTTTCCCCTGTTAATTCTCACTGTTACACACACTCACAGCATGAATTGTTCCTCTAGTCAGTCTGCCTATCAAAAATACACACATACACATACACACAAACATATGTGCCATCTGTCAAATGGCCAGTCGTATCTGTTATCAGCATGTCTTGGCCTGTCATACCTGCCTGTCGTCTGCAGCCTGTGTCCCAGAATGCTGACAAGATAAGCCTGTGCTTGTGTGTGCGTGCATGTGCGTGTGTGCTAGCGTCAGCGAACATTTCACGCATCCCACACTCACCCACTTTTAAGAGTTTCCCACGTTCTCAGGGTTAATCTTAGTCCCACTAGGCCCAACTGAAATGGCCAATTTACAGAGACAGCACATTTTTTTAACCCACATAGACATCCACACTACTCTAAGGACATGGATACAACAACACGCTTATGAATACAAGTGAAAGGACACACTGTATGATGTCACGCTGTAGAAACTGTTGTAGCAGAAATACACAGCGCTCACGAAACCATAACATCAGTTTAGCGCTGCGTTTAATGGCATAACTGAGCATAAAATAAAGCCTGGCAATTTAAACTGATACTTGTTATAAGGGTGAAGTTAGAGAAAACAAGTCATACACTGATACTGACTTGGAACATGGCCTTTCTCAAACACACAAGCTCTTAGGAGCTCAAGAGGCCACAACTCCAGAGCTTCACTCATTGAAAAAAGAAGATAAAAAGTGGAAGAGCTGTCTCTAGAGTTTTTTTTAAGTGTGACTTAAAACCGCGTAAGAGCAGATAACGTTCTGTTTTAGTTATGTGTCTTCTTCTCTATGTTGGCCACTCTTTTTCATCTTACTCTTGTTTGGCTAGTTAGGGTGGCTGTAGCTCAGGAGGTAGAGCTGGTCACCTACTGATCGGAAGGTTGGTGGTTCAATCCCTGGCTCCTCCAGTCTGCATGTTAAGTATCCTTGGGCAAGATACTAACCCCAACTTGCTCTCCAATGCATCCATCGGAGTATGAATGTGTGTGAATGTACTTAGAAAGCACTACGTAGAGATAAAGTGCTTGTGAGAATGGGTGTGATTGGGTGAATGAGGCATGTTGTATAGAGCGCTTTGAGTACTCCGGGAGAGTAGAAAAGCGCTATATAAGAATCAGTCCATTTACCATACAGTGGCCCTGAGAGGCCAAACGGACTGCAACTTAAGAAAACACCAGCAATAAGAAAAACGCTGCAAAAGCACAAAAAACACAACGGAAATAGGAAAAAAACAAAACAGAAAGAGGAAAAACAGAAATAGGAAAAAACTAATTTCCAAAAGCACAGGGGAAGTGTTTCTGGAGAGACAATAACCTGACAGACCAGTTGCAGGAACCAAAATATGCTGAAAATTGCACCGGGAGACATTTAAAAGAAGTGGAGGATCTATCGGTTTTGTAAGGAAAGAAAAGATGAAAGGTAAGTGTGTTATTAGCCTAAAAACTAAACTATTAGCCTAAAAATCCGTCATCAGTATTATATGAATCATGATAAAACACGCCTACCATGTTTTGGGTTCCTGCAACTGGTCCGTCGGGTTATTGTCTCCCCAGAAACATTTCTGTTGTGGTTTTTCCTATTTCTGTTTTCTTTTTTTCCTATTTCCATTGTGTTTTGTGTGCTTTTGCAGCGTTTTTCTTATTGCTGGTGTTTTCTTAAGTTGCAGTCCGTTTGGCCTCTCAGGGCCACCGTAAGTCCATATTAAGTGGTTACAGTTTGAAAAAAAATTGCAGCCGTTTGACTAGTGATGTCTTCAGATTGCTTACATTACCTCTGTAAGAGTTTCATTTGAGCTAATTCAATTGAATTAATTTTTATTTAAATAGAGCTAAATCATAACAAGGGTCGCCTCAAGGCGCTTTATATTGTAAGGTAAAGACCCTACAATAATACAGAGAAAATCACAACAATCAAACGATCCCTATGAGCAAGCACTTGGAGACAGTGGGAAGGAAAAACTCCCTGTGAACAGGAAAAGCAGAAGAAGGCTCAGGGAGGGCCATCTGCTGTGACTGGTTTGAGAAACAGAACAAAGACACTGCAAAAGAGATCCAGAGATCAATAATAACTAATAAATTAATGCAGAGTGATGTATAAACACACACAGAGTGAAAAAGGTGAGTGAAGAAGAAACACTGTATTATGGGAAGCCCACAGCGGCCTGTTGCAGCATAACTAAGGGAGGATTCAGGGTTACCTGATCCGGCCCTAACTATAAGCTTTATCAAAGACGAAAGTTTTAAGCCTAATCTTAAAAGCAGAGAGGGTGTCTGTCTCCTGGGCCTGAAAGCTGAAGACTCCGCTTCCCATTCTACTTTTAAATATCCTGGGAACCACAAGTAAACCAGCAGACTGAGAGTAAAGTGCTCTATTAGGGTGATACGGTATTAGAGGGTCTTTACAGATAAGATGGGGCCTGATTATTCAAGGTCTTGTATGTGAGGAGAAGGATTTTTAATTTGATTCTAGATTTAACAGGGAGCCAATGATCCTAACAAGGCAAATTTTCAAAAACTAGGAATTACTATTGAGTTATGTCTCATACAATTTGGCATTAGTTTTCAGCTTCTACATTTGAATCTTTAACCTTTGAAAAGACAGTTGACGTTAACCAGTCTGAAACTCTACCCTTAACCTAAACCCTAAATCTAGCTCTAGATGGGTCATCAGTGACCTGGTGAATGTTAGAAGATCAATACTGAACAAGATGCAGCATTGTGCATATTTTATCCTTTAATAACAACTGCAAACTTGATGTGGTCCTTATATGTAACAAGCCTGTCTTTTTCACTCCCCAATAACCTGTTCTTGCACAACAGCGGTTTTCGCAAATGCACTCTGCAACCCTGATTTGTTTTTCTGTATAACTTTGTGATGCTAGAGATGAGAAAGTAAATATCAGATCCGACATTAAGTGGCATTTGACCTGTCAGCACCTTAAGTACAAAGTCCATGTGAATGGTCCAGAGCATTCACAGCAAGCCAGTGGCTATCCTATGTCCCACCTCCTACACATTATACCCAGGCAGAAATAAGAGTATTTCCATTGATGCTGACTATCTCATGCTGTTTCCTACATGCAAGGGCAGACTTTCCTCACACTGTCTGGAGGTGACATTTGAAAAACCCTTAGTTACATAACATGCTTTCAGCAAGCACAATCTCCCAAGAGCAGTTTGAGACACTCTACATCAACATCAACATCAACAACATCACAAACCACTAACCATGAATTTTTGGCTAGCAATAAGAACAAATAACTGAACAAGATCTTGGTTTCTCTAAATCTGGAACCTGCTTTAATTAGTTGGAGCGAGAGCTTCATTAAATAACATGTAATAACACTGCTGCACTTTCAAAGCTGACTACTTGCTTGCTTCTGATTATAAACTAAATCATCCTTTTCATCTCTTGAGACGATGTTAGCAGCCTGACAATATCACACCCTTGGACACTGTTACTGGTAGTAAAATATCATCCCTGCCTCTTCCAAATCCTTGACAGTGCCAGCAAATGCATGTAAACAGCTGTCCATTTGGATGATGGGTGTGGTGGTCAAAGCACGGTTTGTATTTACAACAGTGGTGTAAACATGAATTGCACATATGGGGCGGTCAGCTGCAAAAAGCTGACTTGCACATTCCTGCAATACATAGCCTCGATTTACTATTGTGCATCCCAATCATACGAGTGGTTAGCATCACTATGTTTTAAACAAACTATCTTTTATACAGAAACATTTAGACAAATAGTTGTTGCAATCAACGGCATGAAACACGCTGTCTTTTTATACACTTCAAGTAATGCCAATGAAAAAAAGACAAACCCAGGATTATTACATTGTATTACATTGGAGACACACACACATACGCAGGGAGACCAAACAGTGGACTGGAAGACACAGTGGTGCTTGGAGGTGGGTGGCACTCCTCAGCGACTCTCAGTAATAAAAGTCGAGCGTGATTTGAAAAGGCCCTATTGTGGCTTCATTCTGTTTTTCCACGAGGGTAGCATTCCTCCCAAATTGGACAAAAGAATTTTAATGGGGCGGCTAATGGACTGTGATTAGATAGGAGTAGAGGGAGAGAGAGAGAGAAGGACAGAGAAAGAGAGAAATAGGTGGGCCTTACTGGGAGCTGGCAGGGTGGGGGTCTAAATGCTGTGATGGGGGGGGGGGGGGGGGGGGGGGGCTTGAGTTTCAACAATCCAGAGAGAGGGGGTGATGGGGCAGCAGATTATCCCATTTACCTGCAACCTGTGAGGGGGAACTGGAGAGGAGGACAGAGAGTTTTTTTGCGGAGGTTAGGTTGCTACGGGACACAGGGGACTCCACTCCAAAGGTATATCTGTACATATAGTGGTGGGATGGATGGAAGCCTACCTGCTTTTAGTTGTAAGTGGATTCAGTGCTGTTGAAGTGGTTTAATGCAGGGCTTACTTACTGCTGCACCTTGTAGGGCTGTGCAGCAGTATATATACGAGCACAAAGATGCTACAAACAGTTTCATGTTTGGATAAACACCATGGTCACCTTTACGTGAAAGTTACCAGTAACATTTCCACTATCAACAGAGAACATGTCTGAACAGAGGCAACGGGACTGATGGATAGAAATGCACAAAATTACAACTTACAGAGGCAGGATATTTCATGTTTAATCACAGTGGCTTAAGAGGTGAGGAAATGGCAGGTTTGACTACAAAGAGTTGTTGCGGTTTTTATTTGGAGAATAACAACATAAGCAAGAACGGTTGGTGATCTGGTCTGATTCTCCTTTACGCTGGGAGCAAGAAAAACAGTCATACATGTACAGAATGAAATACACGGTGTAGTCTCATGAGTCAAGTGCCAAATACTGTGTGCCTACCTGGACACCTGGACTGGTCAGAACATACTGTACGAGTAGACATTACGGAGTAGAAGTTGCCAATTATTATTACACCCCCCCCCCTTTTTTTTTTTTTTTTAGGAATAAATCTTTAAAGCTGAGGAAACACTTCATCTTTATAATAGGAGCCATGATGAGCTCTTCTAGAGTCCTACCATGAGAATTTGAATAGTGCGCCAATGTTCTTTACACTTTATTAACAGCTGTAGAAATAATGTACTACTACCACCACTGTTCTCTGTGTGCTGCTGCTAAATCTCATGGCCTTCTCTGTGTGTTTTCTTTTTCCACTATTCTGTTATAGATTTGCTGCAGTGCTTGGGATTATTATTATTATTATAGTCCTGTTGCATGACCCAGTTTGGACCAAGCTTTAGCTGTTGGACAGATGGCCTCTAGAATACTTTGATATACAGGGGAGTTTGTGGTCGACTCAGTGACCGGAAAGTCCCCGGGTCCTAAAGCTGTGAAACAAGCTCATATCATTACCCTTCTATCATCGCGCTTGCCAGCTCACGTGAGGTGTTTGTGCTGATATGCTGCATTTGTTTTTCTCCAAGCGTGGTGCTGTCCATCATGCCATGTTCTGTTTAGAGGAAAGAGGCTTTGTTCTGGCATTCGTTTCAACAAAATTATACTTGGTCAGTGTTTTTCCAATCTTACTGCCCTTACAATTAGAAGAAGACCTCAGACAAGCATTGAATTTGCTGGAATGTTCACTACTGAGAAGACTGGCCTTATAACCCTCCCCAGATTGATGGGCAGCAGCAGTTGCTTCTCTAAGATCATTGTTGATATCTTTCCTACTTGGCACACCTGAATGCTCCAAACCAAAGTGCCAAAACCTCTGCTTTTACTTCTGGGCCTTAGTTAATCAAGTGCATTTAATTAGCAGCACCTGGCTGCTACTTAATGTCTTAACTCCTAAGGTAGCAGTAAGTACTCCCAGACAGATTCCATAACAGTTAAAGTTGTTACAAATAAGTAACAATATCAGATTTAAAGATTTTCTGAGCAGAACTAGGGTCATTTTGATTTCTAGACTTATAGACTAGACTGATGAGGATAATGGAAGCATGTGCAGAGAGTATTCATTTTACAGTAGATCAGTTAGTCTGCCAGCAGAGACTCATGATCTGAAGAATGGAATGCTCCCCTGACAGACTAGCCATCAGAAGTGGGGTGATCTCTTCTATTTTCATATTCAGATCTAAAGATTCTTCTGTGTTCAACAGAAGAAATGGATGGCAACATGTAAAAAAGTGTATAAAAGTGTAACTATGCCATAGGATGAAGGATAACAACCAAGAATGTACCTTTTTATTCATGTTATAAATTTCATTTATTTAACTTTATAATTTAGTATTTGATCAAGTGGACTATTTTATAAATCAAAGTAAATTTAATGATGGGTACATATTTGCTGTTACTGTGGACAAATTTCTTTCTTCAGACTTGTCACAAACATTTTAGAGCTGAGACATTTGTCCCCCCTGTAATATCCCACCAGTATCACTATTCCATATTGAATTTTTGTCTTTCATTTATGGTGTTTTCTGAATTAAATTTCAACTGAAAGTGTGGCATTAGTTATGATTTTCACATACAATAATCTCTGACTTACATAATATTATAGCTACTAATTATTGGGTTAGCTGTCACCACTGTACATGCAGCTTTTCGAAGAATTATGACAATAAAATAAGCTTTAATTATACCAATCACAGCCACTATTCAGATCTCAAGAGAACTGCCTTTGTTTTAACCACAGTGAATAAACATTACATTTCCTGTAGAAATAGAGCAGCTGGTTGATGCATAAAATGTGTGTTTAGCTTTGTGGTTGTAAGAAAGGTGAGAGAGGTTGCTGGGTCAAGGCTGGTCAAAGAGGAGGTGGGTCATAACACTTTATCATCTCCCTGTCTAAGCTAAGACAAACAGGATGTCAGTGATTAACCAGCTACTGGTTACTTGTTATCATTTGACAGTAACTATGAAGATTGCTGAAAGTAAAGTGCTGTGATTGATAAAAAGGTGAAGCTGAACTCTGACAACAGGATTACACAGGCCTGAAAAACATACGCTACACTGCTAGCTTTTAAGTAAATCTAATTATTTCATGTAATTAAGGCACTTTGACCATTCAACTAGTCACACTCACGCCTTGCAAATTCATCAGATTTTATTGCCACACTTTCACAGTAAGTAATGTAATTGGCGTTAATAATAAATAATTAGAAATGTAACAAAATCATTTTACATCTTTGTGCTTGTATACTAGTGTGATTGGTTCTAACATAATTTCTATTCAGGCTTTACTTATATTGTACAAGTCTTCATACGAAATCCACATGAGATTCACAACATCTTGTGAGTGGTTATTTCTGGACAAATGAATAGGCAGTTATCTGAATGGAGATTGAACCACAACTGACATTGTTGGAAACAAAACCCATCTTCTATGACTGAACAGGGTTTCAGGAAAGTACAGCTTCATCTATGGCTCAATCTACAACTGCACCCGAGAAAATGTCATGCTGATTCATATTGGGGATAAAAATCATAAGTAAAATTACCAGCATCTTTAGCACAGTAAACACATGCCTGTCACCTCACAATTGAAAATGTCATGAAGCTTAATTGTATACAACAATGTGATTAGCTTACATGTTTGGCAGTTATAAACAGAGGTGCCAAAAGTACACACATGTTGTACTTAAGTAAAAGTGCAGTAAAAGCTGAGTAAAAGTAAAAGTACTGACTCAACGTCTTTACTCATATAAGTGTAAAAGTACAGAAATTAAAAAGTAGCTCCTTGAAGGAAAATTCTACCATCTAATTCTATGCAATGCTAACTGAAACCTGTCCTATATTAATATCATAATAATAAAATAATAGTAGTATGTGAGAATACAAATCTAAATTCTAATTCTAATAAATGTACTCAGTTTGAATCTGCTGTGTAGGACACAAGCAGTGAAAGATCATTTAAAAAGTAAGACTTTTTGTTGCCTACATTATAGGTGGTGACTTTAGCTTCACACATAAACAGGATATGAATACAGTCAGGGATTACAGTGAGATATGCCATATAACCCCAAGATTGTAGTGTAGTGGTTCAGCATGGGAAAAAGAATCACAACTCACAATAATTTCTGTTGAGAGCTCCAGTAGGCTCTGATCAGCAGACCTGCAGTTTTTGTGGAGTTACAACACTGAATTTGAGCATTTTCATGAGCCATCTTGGCTGATTTCCATTTCCTACACTAAAAGTATAGTGTCATTATACTATACAGTATAAAACTGGTATAGAGATGGAATGAATGAATCTAAACATTGTCACCTTAAATACAAATTAGTCTGCAACACTTGATGTAACCTTACACTGACCATAAGGACCACAACCATCGACAAAATAAATAAATTGACAATAAATTTAACATAGTATGGCAAGCTAAGCTCTTTATCCCATACAAGCCCAGTATTTTCATGCCACTTTTGAATAACACAAAGTTACCATACTTAGTTTACGTTTCACAATATGATACTTACATAATACATAATTATACATAATAATCTCAGAACCATATCCTAATAATAAAAAATAATACACAAATAAAGAATTTATCAAAACAGATCCTTACAGGTGATGGCTCTTACCTTTAAATCTAACCTCGCTTCTTCCTCTCCTGGCCTGTCTTTCTTATCTTTCTCCAGTTATCTCTCACTCTTCTCTCCCTGTGAAAAACAAGTATACCTATAGCTAGTAACACACTGTGCTACAGACTGCACACAACCAGTTTGTGTGTTTGCTGTTGGTGAGTTGATAGAAACATTGAATTTGTAATTCCCTGACAGTTAAAAAAAGTTTAGACATTTAAAGTTTCAAAAGTTTAAAACTTATTTCATGATCACTGCTGTTCTGTAGCTAGCTAGTAAATGCTACAAAGTAGCAAGGCCACAGCTTCCAGACACCTGCAGTCGCTGCTGCCCACTTTAATGCCCGCTTATGAGCCTGTTTTGAAAATGTAAGCAGTAAAAAGTACAGGTATTTGTGTAAGCATGTAGGGAGTCAAAGTGAAACGTTTTCAGAAAAAAAATATTCAAGTAAAGTGCAGATACCTAAAAACTTTACTTAAGAACATTAACGAGGTATTTGTACCTCATTATTTCCCACCTCTCTTCGTTTTAACCTCCTAGGACCTGGCGTCCACATATGTGGACATCACATTTTGGCTTATGTACACCAAAATATTCAATTTTGCTCTACAAGGGCCTGATATCCACTTACGAGGACATTATATTGCTACTGTTCTATCAAAATTTTAAAGAAATATCCTCATATTTCCTCATTTTACTTAGAAACAAAAATCAGGTTAAAAAAAAATCTGGTAATTCGTTGTTTTTACATTCATCAGGTCCCAATCAGCCCAAATATCAAAGAGAAATTAAAAATGCATGCCGTGGAAGAGTTCGGGTCTTAGGAGGTTAAGTAAAAACCTGCCCAAGGTCTAAATTTTTTTGTCTGGTTTTTGATTTCATTGGCATTAAATCATAGTTTTAGTTTATGTGATTTTGAATCTTAGTTCTCAAAGTGATTTCCGAATTTTGGTTTTTCTTTGTTATTCTAGCCTCCCCAGCGTTTGCTTGTGTTTCTTCTGTCTCTTTTGCATTACACGTATGTTATCATGCTTAGGGTAGGCTCCAGATACAGTCCCAGGCTTCTACCGACTGAACATGAACCAATGAACATGCTCCGTTTGCTGTGCATGTTGAATAGTCCATTCTTGAATGCTATGAAGCATGTCAAGAGTGATGAAACACAGGAAGCTCTGAAGGCGACTCGAGATACTTCTCCTGGCCTTAGCCGTTGGCTCTCCATCTGCAGCGTACGGTTCTATTGGGGTGAAAGGGAGACAGGTCCCCACATGTTCTTCACGCCACACTGTGCCATCTTTCGCTGTCTCAGTCCCCAAACAAGCTCTCTTTTTCGGTGGAGAAGCAGTCTCCTCATCTGCAGTGTGAACAAATTCAAATTGTGAGCAATGGGAAGGTCAAACAAAATCACAAATGCATGCATAGATACTAATTATAATTCCAGTATCTCCTCCTCTGTATCAGAATAATGTCTGAAATATCTTACTTACTAACTACATCCACTTACTTGTTTGAAATGAAAAAGGAAATAACATGAAATGAAACTAACCGGAAGACTGATCAGACAGCTCTGAGTCCGAATCCGGCTGAACTTCTAGGTCTTCTCCATCCGAGTCACAAGGGTCGACTTCCGTCAGGATCATTTCCAACGCCTGCTGAGTAGTGAGTCTTCTCTGCATTTTCTTTCCTTGGAGAGGAGGTCCGTACACCACAGAATTCTTTTGTGCCCCGCTAAGTGCCCGGGGCACACCCAGTGCCCCGGTGTGCCCCGGGCGCTTAGCGGGGCACACCCAGTGCTCTATGATTGGTGCACAATCATCTCTATGATTGTGCACCAATCAGAGCACTGGGTGTTTTTTGTACTGGGTATATATATGATACAATCTCACTGCACTTAGCCTAACTCTTCATTGCCCTGAAGAATTCTGTGGTGTCCGAGTCACAAGGGTCGACTTCCGTCAGGATCATTTCCAACGCCTGCTGAGTAGTGAGTCTTCTCTGCATTTTCTTTCCTTGGAGAGGAGGTCCGTACACCACTAATGGCATTTATTGCAATTGTCATCTTGCGGGGGGTTCACAAGGTTCCATCTGTAAATGACTGCTGGTCAGCAAACCTGGGAATCCCACAGATAATTGGAACTATGGCACGAAACCGCTTCCAAGACATCATGCAACACCTACGCTTTGATGACAAGTCCACCCGCAGTGATCGAGCAAAGACTGATAAGTTCGCTGCAATTTCCAGTGTGTGGGGATCATTTGTCACCAACTGCATCACGTGCTACAACCCTGGTCTACATATCACCGTTGATGAACAGCTTTTCCCATCAAAGACTCGGTGCTGTTTCCTGCAGTATATTGCAAGTAAACCGGACAAGTTTGGGATCAAGTTTTGGGTGGCCTGCAACCTAAAATCCAAGTACATTTGCAATGCCTTCCCATATCTTGGCAAGGACCCCAATCGTCCCACTGGGGAGAGACTTTCTGAAAATGTCGTAATGAGGCTGATGGAACCATTCCTAGACAAGGGCAGAAATGTTACCACGGACAATTTCTTCACATCGCTTTCACTTGCGCAAAAACTTCTTGGACGGAAAACCACCATCCTCGGCACAGTCAACAAGATTCGCAGGGAAATTCCCCAATCCACTAGACAGACAGATCGCAATGAATTCACCACTCAGGTATGTTGCAGGTCTTTTGTGGTTCTATGTTTATGTGTTTCATTGTGTGTAAAAGGGCTATGGAAATAACAATTTATCTTATTTCTTAGGTGTTTTCAACCTCTGCTGCCACGCTGATGGCGTATGCGGCCAAACGGAAGAAGACAGTCTATATTCTTAGCAGCATGCACAGCGTGGTTCAGACTGATAACACTACCAAAAGGAAGCCAAACACTGTCACCCTTTACAACAAAACAAAGTGTGGCGTGGATGTGATGGACCAGATGGTTCGGGAGTACACTGTCCGCAAAGGAACACGGCGCTGGCCAGTTGCCGTGTTTTATAACATGATTGACATGGCAGCACTGAATGCACATGTGCTGTATCAAGCATGCACCGGGACGAAGGAAAGACGGGTGGACTTCCTGGTGGCGCTTGCAACAGAATTGGCTCACTCTCATGTAGCTGCGAAGAAGGCAAGAAAAGAACAGTTGCTTCGGACACAACCCTCCACACCGAGCCCTGGAAAAAGAGCCATGTGTCAGGTCAAACACAAATGCAAGAGAAATCAGGCCACTGTGCGATGTGTTCACTGCTACAGATACACATGTGGTAAATGCAGACGACAGATACCGTGGCAGTGCCAGGATTGTGAGTGATTGCTGATAATGTTGTAATATATTCACTCACTTTTTATCATTATTTGTAAATATGTGTACAAATGGTGGGTTTTTTGTACTGTTTTCATCAATAAATGTCAGCAACAAAGGACATACACCCATGTGTGTTGATTTCTCCCTAAGATGGCAAACTGAAACACTCCACTCCCCCACCCCCTCAATCACTCACCCCCACTCCCCTCCCTCCAGAATTCCTACGTAACAGCCTAATCTACATATGAATGACTAGCCAATTTAGCTTCCACTTCCACCATTTGACTGCTCTCCGGCTTTTAAAGGTAGAAACACAAAATAATGTTGCCGTGGGGGTCTAAGTGTTATCTGTTGTTTATTCTCTGCTTTAAATCTCTGTGCCCTGCATTCTACTTAGTCCACAGCTCTACCCTCTACACACCCACTGTGGCAAAAAGCCATGTCGATAAGATACCCAAGTACTTTTTGACCAAAGTGCAGAATAAACAAGTTGATGCAAACATTTGATAAATTCAAACATTTCTACAAAATGATTTGGGATTTTGAAACTGATTGTGAAACCTTTTAGGCTTAAAGTATGGAATTCCTGCTTTATCTTCCTAAAATGTTGCAATCAATGGGCACAGTATTGCAAAGTATTTTTTATTATGTATCTATCTAGGCTAACGGGCCTCCAGTAAGAAAATAAAAAAGATTTTCACCTGTCTTAAAACTTACATACATTTCAATTAATAATATATTAATTAATTAAGTTATTTATAATATAGTATGTGGAACCAGCCACTTCAGTTGACTAGTCAGAACTGTTCAGACGCTTGTTAATACAAATATCTAAGCAGTAAATCACATGGCATCAACTTTTACATAACTAAATACATTTAGGTATGTAGACGTGGCCTAGATGACCTGCTGACAACACTGCTGATCTGATAGGATTTTCCCACACAAGCATCTTTAGGGCTTACCAAAAATGGTCATAAAAAACAGGCAGTTCTCTGGATGAAAATGCCTTGTTGATGTCAGAGGTCAGAGGAGAAAAGCCAGACTGCTTTCAACTGATATGAAGGCAACAGTAAAACAAATAACTACCCATGACAACCAAGGTTTGTAGAAGAGCATCTCTGAATGTGCAGAACAATGGCCTACAGAAGCAGAAGATCACACTGGGTGCTGAGAACAGGAAACTGAGGCTATGATTCACACAGACTTTCCAAAATTGAACAACAGAAAATAGAAAAATGTTGCGTGGTCTGATGAGTTTTGATTTTTGCTACAAAATTGTAGGGTCCACGTGAAAACATGGATTCATACTGCCTCGTGTCAGTGGTTCAGGCTGCATGTAATGGTGTAATGGTGTGGGGGATATTTTGTACGCTTTAGACCCCTTAGTAGCCCTTAGTGAAATACCACAGCCTACCTGAGTGTTGTTGATGGCCATGTTCATCCCTTTATGACCTCAGTGTGCACATCTTCAGACGGATAATACATCATGTCAAATTCATCTCAAACTGGTTTCTTGAACATGACAGAGTTTGCTGTACTCATGGCCTCCACAGTCACCAGATCTCAACCCAGTAAAGCACCTTTGGGATGTAGTGGAACGGGAGATTCATTCATAGAGGGTAGCTGACAAATCTTCAGCTACTACGTGACGCTGTCATGTCAATATGGATCAGAATATCGGAGGATTGTTTCCAGCAATGGCGAGTTTGATTCTTGTGAAGGAGTTGCTCACCTCACTCATCCAGTGACATCCCTCCCTAGCCAATCAGTGACGTGCAGTCTGTTGATGTCACGTTTTCATTTTGACTCAGCTCACTTGGAACCCTGGGCAAGTAGGTACCAAAAAGAGTACCTGGTACCAGGCACTACCACCTAATGGAAAACCCTAAAAAGTCGAGTTGAATTGAGCCAACCAGAATAGGTACTTGTGGAAAAGAGGCTATAATGACTTGGCCAGTGAGTGAGTATATATAGTTGTTGCTGTTGCTAAAGAACCTCTGACTTGATGTCTCTTGTTTTTATCTACAAAAAGGTTTTATTTGTGGTGTTTCTTCAGTGTACCCACTGAAAGTCTGAGGATTGAAAAAAAAACATAAAGTAATGATCAGTTTGAGATTGTTTTGGTTCTTTTATGTATCTTCAAAAGAATTCTCCTTTCATTTTCTCTTTTTTAAGCTATATATTGTGATGTGATTGTGAGGATTTTTTTTGTTTCAGACTCTGTTATTTACTCAATAACAAAGCTATCACTATTCTAAATATATGGATCTCTTTTTCCAATCCCACCAGACTGCAACGACTTGAAATCTCTGTTTTCTCAACTGCGTGCACTGAACACCCAAACACACACTTCGCTCCTACCCTCATCCCTATGCAGATAAACCATTCTGACACACACAAACACACACACATTCACACACTGTCATTCTTTTTCAAATTGGATAGAGACACAGCCATGCGATATTTACATAAGTAATAACAGCGGCTGCTCCGGGGGCCAGAGGCTCCTATCTCACAGCACAGGATGGGTAATTGCTATTTTGGCATGGAGGTGCTACCTGTGTGTGCGCTTAAGCATGACTCTGTGTGTGTGTGTGTGTGTGTGTGTGTGTGTGTGTGTGTGTGTGTGTGTGTGTGTGTGTGTGTGTGTGTGTGTGGGTGTAAGGAAGCAGCATCTGAATAAGAATCAAAGTAAGAGTAGTGAATTTGTAAGGGATTTGTGTGTGTGTCTGTATTTGCATGCTCGGCTTCTGACAGAATAAAGCTCTTCCTCTTCCTCTTCTTCTCTCTTTTTTTCATTTGCAGCACATGTCTAGATGACTGTTTGTGTTAGTTTGGGTCCAGTGGGAAACAGCAGGCTGCCTGTGTAGCCCACAGCTACACAGCTTCTCCGCTTGATATTTAGTGTTGGGCTGGTGCATGTGTTATCAGCACATATTGTCCCATTCTGCAAGTGTGCTGCTGTGTGTTTTAGATGGTTGGTGTGCGTGGATCTCGCTGCTGCCCTCCCTCGCTTTACTTTGTGTGTGTGTGTGTCTGAATATGCTTTTTTCAAGCAAATATGTGGGCAGCTGTCAGTTGCTCTGGACGACTGCGCTTCTGTGTGTTTTGAATGAGTTTGTTTTTGTGTTAGGATGTGGTTGCGAGATGGGACTCTGAGCCGCATGTGTCTGTTTTGCCAAGTGTGTGTGTGTCTGTGCGTGCATATGTGTGCTCCATCCTTACGAGAACCTTTTACATTTGCCCACTAGCAGGTTTATTTTGCAGGAAAACATGCACCCTTTTTTTCTCAGAGGAAATAATTCAGTGGTAGTGCAAGATTAGTTTTAGGCTCTATTTAGAGTCTAAAGTTGTGTCGGAGGATAAATGATACCAATAGAGGGTCTTCACTGGTATGGCAAGCCAAACTGTGTTGTGTGTGTAATCCTCAGTGCTCTCGACAGCTCAACACTTCTCCCCTCCTCTGTGCAACTCAGTATGCTGCTGTCACTGTGCAGTGGCGGGACGCCATAGCAACCAGCCCACCTTTAGGTGATTACCATGCTCAGCCCAACCTCATCCACCTCCATCAACACCCATGGTGCAAATACATCCCACCCCCGGGAGGAGAAGGAAGAGAGGAGGAGGAGGTGGTTGGGCAGGAAAGGGAAAGAATTGCTGGTCTAAACAAAATATTTCACCTCTGCATTTGTACAAAATTAGCTTTTCAAGATATTTGTTTTTTGTCATTCTCACCAGCTGTGATGATAAGATCAAAAACGGACAATAATTAGGCTACTAACAATCCTTTGCAGCGAAAGCCTAATGCAAAGATCTGTGTATTATGTAAAATAATATATATGGTTGCTCAGCAGCACACCAGATTTATCCATTTTCTTCCACTGAGTTTGGGTGGGAGGTTAAACCAGTCATCATAGGGGGTATTTTTGGATTTTATAGTTAGTCCTTTGTTTTTACTTCATGTTTTTAATTGAGTTTGGTTTCCAGAGTGGGCTTGTGCATTTTAGTTGAGTTTTTATTTGCTTCAGTGTGGGTTTTAGTTTTCTTTACTATTATTGGATGGAGGGTGTATGCCAGTGAAACTTAGTCCAACTAATACAATAAAAAAGCCTAATTGGGCAAGTTGTGGTAAGAAATTTTACTAAATGAACAGGGACTAAGACTAAGGGTATTTGCTCTATAATTTGCATATTTTAGTTATTTTTCCAACTTCACAAACTCATTTCAGTGAGTTTTGTTGTTTTTAGGAAGTCTAGATTTAATTTTTATTTTAGTTAGTTGAGTGAGTTTATTTTAGTTTAGTTATAACATTGAGAGAGACAACCATTCACACTTACATTTATAATCATGCCTAACCTGTCTTTGGACTGTGGACTTTGGACTACCTGCACATGGGGAAAATATACACTGTTCTGCAAACTTTATCAGCAAAAAAAGCACAAAATGCTTAGTGGTAATGCACAAATGACTTGTTGTGTTATTCATACACTGTTCTGTGATGCCAGGCTGAAATGGTTCAAGGCATAGAACCCTTGAACTAAAGTGATAAAAACAATAAGAAGTCAGTCATTAGTTAAAGTAGACACTGTACCTTTTATTTAAAAATTAAAGTCAGCTTATTTTAAAGGCATTACCTGAAATGCAAAATTCTTCCAAGAATTACCCCACCTAGTACAATGTGATATGACTTGACTTAAGCTTTAATTTGCTGTGCTGCAATACAGACATGGCATGAAATTCAATATCTGTAAAATGCGCCAGCCCTTTTCTTTACTGTCAAACAAGACAGGATGATGTACTTATCTTACTGCAAAACCCAAGGAGGTTTGTGTTCTCTAGTGAAACACCTCACCTATTTTTCATACTGTTACTGGTTTGCTGTAACACAAAACACTGCCGGGTACACAAGCAGCTGCAATTAAAACATTCTGAAGAAGAAGACAGAAACTTTAAGAGTTCCTCAACACAGTAGCTAATGTCGTCTCACAACACACTGTGAGATAGACATAACCTTTAAAAAAAAGCAAAAAATACCCCACTAGGGTTACAGCACATATTTTTACAGAGCATTTGTATAGTTTTTTTTAATACATAATTGATTGTAAATATGATATTTGGTCAGATGTATTGTATTAGCTTGGTTAAGGTTTGGCATTACAAACTACTGAGTTGAGTTTAGAAAATGACATGGATTGGTTTAAAATACTCTAAAGGCCTTACATTACTGGTTTCCATGGTGATGCTTTGTCTGGATAAAATATGTTCCTCTGACACAAAATATGCTTCCTATTAAAATAATTTTAATAGATTTATGTTACTCATGTGACCATTTCTGTTCATGGAAATAAATAGATCAACAGATTGGCTTATTTGTGTCAGCAAATCACAAATATACATGTTAAAAGAAGTAAAAATAAAGGTTTCAATACAGAAACAATACAGTTGGCTTCCAATGTACCTCCAGTTCTGACTGATCTGGAGAAAACATCTCCATTAAAATACACACATACCTTGTGTTTTTGAATGCTTTTCTCTCTTTTTTCTCTCCATCCCCAGCTGCCCCTCCCTGAGCCTGGTTCAGCCCAGGTTTCTTCCTGTTGAACACGAGTTCTTCCTTCCCACTGTCGCTAATTGCTTGCATATAGGGGACTGTCTGATTGTTGGGGTTTTCCCTTTAATGTTGCATTGCTTTGAATTTATAAGTGTTGAAGTCGGCATGTATTTGGTTTTCATGAGAGACCATTGTTGTTTTTGTTGTGGACATTGTGTCCCATGTTGTATATGCTGCTCTTAATGTTGCATTTTAACATTTTGTTAGTCGGTACTTCTGCAATCTTGGCTCTTCTAGAGATTTTGATTTCAGCTGGACTTCCTGTTAAAATCATGTTTATAGATAGCATTTACTGTAACTGACGAGGCCAGACTACTGCTCACATGTCCGTCATCGTAAATACGTGATTTATTTTTTATGCCATCAGCGATGCCAATCCATGTAATGAATATGCAGATTTATGAATTCAGTCAATTAAATGCAGTGAAGTATGTGTCACCATTTAACATTAGTAAATCACTTATTCATTTGCTGCCTTGTTCTGCTGGTTTTGCAGCTTGCTCGTCTTGAGGCTGAGGTGGATTTGGCAGTAAAATGTGATTGTTTTATGGCTGGAAGCAGGAAGAAGGGGCTGTCCTTACGCCACATGATGATCTGAGGCTTTGCTTGGTTAGCAAAAATCACTGTGGCTGGGGAACCACTGGAAAATACAGTGTCAATTTTTTAAACCCCTTCTTTTGTAACGCCAAGAGCACACCATAAAGGCTGTCAACTCACTTGTTATGAAGGCACCACAATTCTTCACATAGCACCTTCCATTTGTCCCAATTTGTCTGAGCTGAAGGGCCAAATGTTCATTGTGTGCTCGTAAACTCCCACCGCCTTCTGTGCCGCCTCTTGATTCTCACTAAGTTGGGAGACGACGCGAGATGGAACGTGAACTCCATCACCAAATCACGCCACCAGCTCCGACGGTCAGCCAAGTGTCAGTTCATTTGTTACCGCGACGATGGTGTCTGCACATGTGCATCTGCGAATTGTTAACTATGCAATTAAAACAATGCATCAGACTGAGGGAGAGAAAGTCTGTGCATGGCTTTTATGGATGCAATGTGACTGACACATGTGCGCCTGAAAAGAAATCCATGTGAAGAGCTATACGTGTGCATTTGTACAGCTTATCTTCCACATGCATAAACTCACCAATCCACCTCCTTGTCTTTGAGGCTCCAAAGCAGCTGACACCATGCCATAAAATAACTTAGAGACACCTTAAATCATCTCCCCTTCAGTGCTTATTCCCTTTTGCGGCTGCCAAATGTATTTCGCGTGTAATCTTTCACATACAAATTCGAAAGCTGCCTAGAATCGGAGGTGATTTGTAGCTTGTGTTGACGCTTTAAGCACTGAGCGATTGCACTGCCACAGACATCTAAATGTATCTAACGGCAGCGGTTTAATCTGGCAGCCAGTTGAGTATGCGCTGGATCGTTACCCAGCCCCCTAACAACCAAAAATGATGCCTCTACAACAAAAAAGTAGCATAAGTAGGTTTTCATGGGGTTACAAAGAATAATTTGTGACTTTGATATGACTTCGCAGGCTTAACGCCTCATAAAACAAGACACAGCAACTTGTAAATCACACATTTTAGTCACAGCTTCAGAATAAAGGTATCCATAAAAGATTCTGTTATACTTTGTATGTATTTATATCAGACTTTCCAGAAAATGCCATGCGACTTCGATATGTCTTGATCAGAGAGGTTATATCAGAGCGTGGAGAAACGCTCTGTGTGAGCACATACCACCTGCTGTTCACTCTCAAACCAGTGGCATTTCCCACAACAACAACTCAGGACTGCAACATGAAGGGTGGTAAACAACAGGGTAGACACAATAACGGCCCAGCTCTGAAAACCCCCAGGTAAATCTGAAATGACACAAAGGATCTCTAACTGGTCGCTTGCTTTTCCACAACAGCAGAGAGAGCTCGCGCCTGCTGGGCTCGACTGCCAAACCTGCCGTGATGCTTATTGATTGACACACTGCCGTCGGGGGGTAGAGAGCTGGGTGGCAGGGGCGTGAATAGGTCAGAGAACAGCCGGTCAACATTTCGTGGAGCACACGGATGGATGCTGCACGGTGAAGTGCTTGTGGAGGGAGTTAACATGGCAAGGCAGAAGTGTGGCTTTCTCTGTGAACTGTTTACCCAGTTGTGACACTAGCAGGACTTTACCAGTATGGACTACACATGTAAAACCTTAACCCTTTAACACCTAGTGTATCATAAACATACAGGTTTTTATGTAATATAGAAGGTTTTGAGTCTTCTACATTTACAATACATTTTTAAGCAATAAGTAAACAACAAATTGTTTGGTGCAATTGTGATACTAACTAATACGACTATATTCAAATTAATAGATATATTTTTTGTAAATTTGTCAGAAGGTTGAATTGACACACATGCTAATGCTACAACTGTTAGCATATCCTGCTGCCTACAGTAGTAAAGCAGTATTTTTCAAAGGCGAGGGTCTGCTGTTAACTGAGAGACTGTTTTCAGGTCGAGATTACAGGTGTCATTAGAAACATAAAATTTCATCAGTCTATTAATATTTATAGCCATATTGGGATCACGTATAATGAAAGTTTTTTTTACATGCAGAGTTACCTGGTGTAACTTTGCACAGCAAAAAGTAACTTTAATTTCTTGTAATGAGGGAGACAAATTTGAAGCTAATTCTAGCTAAACTTGACCACCGTGTCAGGGTTGTGTTTACTTTACATGTTCTCTTGTAAAAGTAAGGCAGAATGCAAAATTTTTTAAATATTATATAAAAGTAAAACACTTATAAACCAGTACAAAAATGTGAGAAAAGCTTGGCAGACAGCTAGTATCCCACTTGGTGCAGGTTACTTTTTAAGCCCCTCCTTTAAAATTTATATGAGCTGTTAAAATCATCAAAAATATTTTGCCATTTAGAACAGGTCTGCAAGTTGCTTCAGGTAACAGCATCTTCAAATGTAAGTAAAACCACTAGGAAGATGACTGTTTGAGCATCTGTTTGGAAGATAAACATGGGCATGAAGTGGGGCATACAATATGTTTTAAGAGCTTTGCTTGATGGGGATAACGAGTGTCCATTGAAAAGAAATACTGGATGATAAAAACGGTTAATGTAAGGAATGTCTTAATGTGGAGCCCAGTAAATCATAGTGACATAAGCTTAGAATTAATGGAGTTTTCAGAGTAATTGCCTTAGGACATGTGGATGATCACAGGCAAAGATGTGTTGAACTGAACCCAAAACAAATGTGCTTAGAGAGTATAGAGCTTGTAAGAGTGTATCCATGTGTTTGTGTGAGCAATGTTTCCAGTCCAGTGGATTTTATCTCATCTTTGACATTCTGGTTCAGAGCTTCTCTCCCGCTGCTTCTTTGATCTCCTCTCCCCTTTTTCTCTTCTTGTCTTCTCCGACTCCCACTCGCTCTGACCTCCGGGGACTGTCTTCCTGACTGTGGTCTCGAGGAACACGGCATGAAGCTGGGGATCCGAAGGCGGTGGGCTGCGCCTTTAGCCTGAGGGGGGGTCGCAGGCCAGCAGGAGGGACTTTAGATGGAACAATGAACCAAACTGTAGTGGGGAGAGTGGGAGAAGAGGACAAAAGGAAGGGGAAGGGGGGCCAATAAATATGTGGTAAACCTCCTGTAAAGGTGGAAGATTGGGCAAGTTTGTTGGCTCAGTGTGTGATGGGTTTGTTTGGAGACTTTCTGAAGGTTAGCTTTGGTCATTTTTATTTAACATTTTCCTGCTATAATGAACTTAAGACTAAAACATAATGTCTCTGCCATCATGTGCTGTGTTATGAAATATATGCTTCCCTAATCTGAAATTAAAGCTGAAGGTACAAGCTTCTGGACATAAAATGCTGAAGGGAGACGTTGACTTGGACTTCCAAAGTGGACTTGGTGAGAAACATCCAAACAGCAGGCAGGGAAATGAAGATTCAGTAATCTACAGCACAGTTCAGTTCACTTTTGTCTCTGGTTTTCAAGGCTTCAAAGCTGACTTCAGCATCCTCTGATATCATTTTACATTTCATAAAAACAGAAATGTCAAATGGACTGCAGTTATACAGTGATTTTACATTTTTTTTCTACCAGTCAAAACACTACAAGGCGCATTTATCCATTCACACACGCAAATACACATGTGATGCTTTGTGAGCAATACAGAGGTTTGATATCTTGCACTAAGGCAGGTAAAGCTTTAAGGCTGAAAATGAGGCTAAAAGCAAAGTGACAAAAGCTGCAGTTCCCAGAGTGGCCACTTGAGGCTGCTTCCAAACAGGAGTAAACAGTATATATGGTATAGTACAGGGGTCAGCAGCCTTTCACATCCCAAGAGCCATTTGGACCCGGTTTCCACGCAAACAACACACTGGGAGCCGCAAATACATTTTGACATGTAAAATGAAGATAACACTGTATATATTGGTTTTTTTTTTTTTACCTTTATGCTTTGTGTGAACAACTAAAGTGTGTTGCTTATGAAATCCATGAAGTGCTACAGAGAAAATTACATTTTATTTATGTAATTAACACATTTTGAACTCTTAAAGAAATATAGCAAAAGGAAAGACGCTGAACTAAAATGATCCATGTAGCAAACAAAAACTGTTGTGAGCCGCCACCCTTATATCGCCTTTGGGCTTTTGGAGCCTTGACCTGACTTTTAAAAAATAATTGGGAAAAAAAAAGCATTATGCTGCTGAAAAATGAAAAATAGATATTTGCAAAATTCTGCCTAAATATGTATTTTACCTGGTTAATGTGTGTGGCGGGGCGTGGTCTGCAGCGTCGCTGCAGGGGAGGGGACGCACCTGAGCGGCACCCGCAATCACGCCTCACCGCCTTAACGTCTGTGCCATCTATGCTGTTGTGTTGGTGTGCGTCGGGCTGTGAGCTGAAAAGCTACAGCCGGCTGTATACGTACAGCAACCGTGTGTGAAAAGTGGTCAATAAAGACATGCTGAAAAGCCTGCTCATGCAAACATCGTCAGGTCTGCCGTGATATGTTTACAATGGAACTTCTGCTCCTGAACCTCTGCGCACAGCGTCTGCAAATCGGGGCATCTTTACGCAGGACTGTAAGCTGTCGTCTGTGAGGCGTGAGCGGTGTTTGTTTTTAACATAGTTCACGGTGGAGAATCGCTGCTGACATAATGTGGATCCGAAGGTCCATAATTGGCCTACCTGGGGTTGAAAGTCTCGATAAATTCACGGCGTTTCAGCGGGTACACCGGCTTCCGCGAGTGGGACGCTTATTTTGAGCGATGAAAAAATAAAAGAATATAATTGTATTTTTATATTTCAATATCACAATCATCTTCCAATTTAAACTACAAGTTAAAAAAGAACTAACATAAATAAAACACACTTCAGCGGAATACTTCCCGAGCCACACTGTAACGACTAAAAAACCGCATGCGGCTCCGGAGCCACATGCGGTTGCCGACCCCTGGTATAGTATATACCACAGGCTCAGCTTGTGGAATTAAACAGCA
Organism: Aulonocara stuartgranti; assembly: GCF_965226115.1. Classification (NCBI taxonomy): domain Eukaryota; kingdom Metazoa; phylum Chordata; class Actinopteri; order Cichliformes; family Cichlidae; genus Aulonocara; species Aulonocara stuartgranti. The sequence continues at coordinate 33,472,344 of NC_138950.1, read as the reverse complement.
TTAAAAATCAGGTTTACAACCTACTACAAAGACCTGGTTTGGATTAAAAACAAACAAACAAAAAAACAACAACAACAAATTCCTCCATCTGGATGCTGTTGAGACTTAAAGGTAGGAGTGTGGCTGCTTGGACTTTTTGCTTCTTAATTCAGATAAAACTGAGGTTATTGTACTCGGCCCTGAAAAGCTTAGAAATATGGTATCTAACCAGATTCTTACTCTGGATGGCATTACCTTGGCCTCCAGTAACGCTGTGAGGAACCTTGGAGTCATTTTTGACCAGGACATGTCCTTCAACACACATATTAAACAAATATGTAAGACTGCGTTCTTCCATTTGCGCAACATCTCTAAAATTAGAAATATCCTGTCTCAGAGTGACGCTGAAAAACTAGTTCATGCTTTTATTACTTCCAGGCTGGACGACTGTAATTCATTATTATCAGGGTGGTAAATGGTAAATGGCCTGCATTTGTATAGCGCTTTTCTAGTCCCTAAGGACCCCAAAGCGCTTCACACTACATCCAGTCATTCACCCATTCACACACTGGTGATGGCAAGCTACATTGTAGCCACAGCTGCCCTGGGGCGCACTGACAGAGGCGAGGCTGCCGGACACTGGCGCCACCGGGCCCTCTGACCACCACCAGGATGTCCAAAAAACTCACTGAAAAGCCTTCAGCTAATCCAAAATGCTGCAGCAAGAGTACTGACAGGGACTAGAAAGAGAGAGCATATTTCTCCTGTTTTGGCTTCCCTTCATTGGCTTCCTGTTAAATCCAGAATTGAATTCAAAATCCTGCTCCTCACATACAAGGTCTTAAATAATCAGGCCCCATCTTATCTTAATGACCTTGTAGTACCATATCACCCTATTAGAGGACTTCGCTCTCGCTCTGCAGGCCTACTTGTTGTTCCTAGAGTATTTAAAAGTAGAATGGGAGGCAGCGCCTTCAGTTTTCAGGCCCCTCTTCTGTGGAACCAGCTTCCAGTTTGGATTCGGGAAACAGACACTATCTCTACTTTTAAGATTAGGCTTAAAACTTTCCTTTTTGCTAAAGCATATAGTTAGGGCTGGACCAGGTGGCCCTGAATCCTCCCTTAGTTATGCTGCAATAGACGTAGGCTGCTGGGGGATTCCCATGATGCATTGAGTTTTTCCCTTTCCAGTCACCTTTCTCACTCACTATGTGTTAATAGACCTCTCTGCATTGAATCATATCTGTTATTAACCTCTGTCTCTCTTCCACAGCATGTCTTTTATCCTGTCTTCCTTCTCTCACCCCAACCGGTTGCAGCAGATGGCCCCGCCCCTCCCTGAGCCTGGTTCTGCCGGAGGTTTCTTCCTGTTAAAAGGGAGTTTTTCCTTCCCACTGTCACCAAAGTGCTTGCTCATAGGGGGTCATATGATTGTGGGGTTTTTCTCTGTATCTATGAAGCGCCTTGAGGCGACTTTTGTTGTGATTTGGCGCTATATAAATAAAATTGAATTGAATTGAATTGAATTGAATTGGACTGACAAGTGTTCTGACAGCTGTAGCTGATAGCGGTCTGCTAGGCCTCATCTCTGCTGGAATCACTGAATTGGACCTCTGAGCTGTATTTGTACTTCAGTTTTGTTCAGTGAGGTTCCAGTGTTTTATACGTCTGTTAAACATCACTCATTAACACATATTTGCGTCTATTGCATTGTAGTGCAGTTTATGGATGGATGAATGTCGCTTGCTAACCAACGTTGCTAGCATTAGCTAACAGCTCAGCACTTTACCCATTAAACCAAATATGACCACTTCTGACTTCCTAAAAAGTCACACTAGTGGTGTCCATAACGCTGACTTTGAGGGTTCAAAACACAACTCATTTTACCTCCAGTCTTTCTAGTACTCACTACCCTTACACAGAGTTTGTAGGACTGTTAAAACTCTCTGTGGCCCATATGGTGGTCCTCGAGGTGACGATAGACATATCGTGTATAATGGAGAGACACACACACAGGGATCTGACAAAACTGCGGTATGTGTCACATCAGGATGAGGTATAGATAGAGATGAGATATGATATAGCCACTATTGGAAGATAGCTTCATTGTCCTCGAGCTGTATAAGTCCTGTGGACTAAATCATGAAATATTGTCTGTCAGGATGGTTTTTAGTTACTGCATGAGGTATGATGTTCACTTAATTTAATTACTGTTGTGTGCTATGAATTCTGTACACCTTAACTTAAAAATCAAAACTTACACAATGTTAAAGCTGGACTTTGTAGCATATCAGTGTGTTTGTGTGTGTGTGCAAACTCAAGCAAAAGATTTGGAGTCGGTGTGCATGATTGGCACACAATGCAGATGTGTGGGCAGCAGATGCCATCTGGAGAAAGCAGAGTTTGCTGGTGGAGGGAAGAAAGAGGGGTGGTGGTGGTAGTGTGTGTGTGGGGGGGGGAGTTACCCCCCCCCCCCCTTCACCACCACCACCACCCACCCTCCCTCAACTCCAGAAAAGAAAACCACCAGTCTGACAGGAGCATAAAGGAAACGATGGGAGTGTAATCAATCAAAAACACAGCCGCTCAAATAAAGGGAGACAAGAGACACCACCCGCCCACTAGCAGCCTGTCCCGACCACCACTGCTGCCCCTCGTCATTGCTTCAAACCTTTGCCACCGTTGGTCTACGAAGATCAAAAGCACCACTCCAGTCACCGATCAGGCTCCACATCTGACTGACGAACAAGAGGTATAATGTATATTTTGGGTTGTTTGACCAATTTCAGTGGACACCAGATGCTTTGTCTGCATCATTACACTGGACAAACTAGGAAGACCATAAAGCCACAATGAGACAGAGTGTCCAGGGCCGACGAGAACAACATAAACCCACACACTCATCTCTCCATCTTTTTCTTAAATCAGCCTCATTTTTTGCAATCCAAGATCAGGACTCAAGAGCTGCCCTTTCAGAGCATGTGAGACACAAAAACACTCTATATGTCTTTCTTTTTTTTTTATTGGCATCTATGAGGGGGAAAACAAAGCCACAGTATGTCTGTTGAATCACTCAAGACAAAGGCAAGTCTATTTGCCATGAGATCACCACTGTGAGGGAACTCCTGGATGTTTCCTTGTATGGGCACATATAAACATATCATAGCCACAGTTTGGAAGCTTCAGTTTGGTGTGACAGCTACAAAAGCAGATAAGAGCTGGTGCGCTTGGCAATATATCCACACAGACACATTCATATATGTATGAAACGAGAAAAAACTAACAACCAGAAAAAAAGGCATTCACACACCTGCTGAGAGTGAGGAAAGTTTCTAATGGCTCTCGCCCTTGCTGGCTCGCCTTTGCAATCTGGGCTGTGAATGAAGCAGTCTAAATCCAAAATGCATGCAGGTGCATTTTGGATTTTTAAAACAGCAGTTTGCACACAGCGCTGGAATACTTTTCTGATCTTCGTGAAAAAATCTGTTTTGACTTTCCAACCCCCAGAAAGAACAGGCAGCCATACAGCTGATAGGGATACAATGACAAGCCCAAGGACAATGAAGGCAGAGGGCATGCTGAATCACTGCCTTCGTAATCTGTGAAAAGGCCACATTTCACTCCAAAGGAGACACAACATTCAAAGGGTGCCGGTCGTGGTTTGCGGAAGCCTGGCTGCAGTCACCGGCCGCAGTGTGTGGTGATGCAGAAAGCCCTAATCTGCCCACACAGTGACAGTCTTCTCTGCAGATCGTTGAGAGGCCGCCTGTCAGCCACAGCAATGGGCGCATCTCATGGGAGCAGTAGAAAGACCTGTGTAGGAGGACAAAGATGAGTGAGAGCACCCTGGGCAAAATCTTAAACGTGGACACAGCTGGCTTTTCTCAGATGTGAACAATGCCGCCTTTGTTTCAAGAAAAACTGCAGGGGTAACAACCATTTGCTTTTTGCTTTTTTGCAGCAGCAGCAGGAGCTCAACAGACAACCAGGTCTGCCTCTCTCACGCTGCACTGTGCCTATAGGTTTCATCGTAAATACCCATAAAGCCGTGATAATATCAGAATAACAGCAAGTGACAATAATCCAATACAAGCTCGCCACCCATCCTGAAACGTGCATTGTCAATTTTACAAAGTGCAATTCTGTGTAATGTTAGGGGAGGTCATGCTCACACTTGCTCTTTAATCCAATTTTTCCCCCTTTCATTCTTTTGGAGAACAGGCGTCGAGTTGTCCGCTAGGTGGCGACCTTGGTCCGGTGCGGCTCGCTCACCTCGGACTCACCTGGAGCCGAACTATCAGCACAGTGAGAGTGCTGCGGGCGCGAAGGACTGAGACTGACGCAGTGCATTTCACTCCCATACTGGAGAGTTCAGGAGCGCTTTCTACAGTTAGTTAAGGTGTTGCTTTTTCTAAACCCCAAACACACACACACACCAGGCAGATTGTATCTTGTAGCTCACAGTCAGTGTGAGTTGGACAAATGTGCGCTATGATTCCCAGTCTCATGCGTCTGAACTGTAGTGACCACTGTTTAGTGTGTGCAGAGGTGTGTGCCTATTTGTGTGAGTGTGTGTGTGTTGGGGGGTAGTTAATGATTATTTTCCCCCGTCTCTTCTCTTCCCACCCCCAGTTCTTCTCGTTTCCTATATGGATTGACGGAGTCCGCGTCAGAGCGCACGGAGTGGACCCGCCTCCTGGCTGTGGAGCGCTCAGTGCGTTTCTCTTCCCCCTCTGTCCGCTTCAGACCCATATTCCACTGGGAGAGAGAGAGGAGAGAGCGAGGGAGTGAGTGAGAGTGTGTGTGTGAGAGAGTGAGAGAGAGAGACAGCAGGACCTGGGAGAAGAGCACCGAAAGAAAAAGAGGAGAGGGGAAAAAACGCAGCACCGACACAAATGGCACTCATGGCAGGGATTTTGTTCACGGCCACTTTTCTTATTTCTGGGATTTCTACATCTCTTTCTTCGTCACGGATATATCCCCCAAATGAAGGTAAGGTCGCTGGGAGGAAAATTAACTGCGGCGGGACTTCATCCCCGCTCCCCCGCGTCTGTGCGGCTTTTGCGCCGCGGAGGCTCACTTCGCCGAGCCCCAGTAGTTGCGAGTGCGTGGAGCCGCGACGAGTTGGGTCACCTTTACGCACTCAGCGGCTTCTGCGGAGCTTTTATGCGAGCGAAACTGGAGTGAGAAGTGCCTGACCGAGCGCGCATCCGTTGTTTTGGGTCGGACTTGGATCGTGCCAGCTGCGGAAAGCCTGGGAGTACTGATACTTTTGCCCCCTCTCCCCTCCAGCAATACGTGCTGTTTTCTGTAGGACAGTGAAGGAGACATCTGCTCCCCCCCCCCCCCCCCCCCCCCCAAAAAAAAATAAATACAATTTAAAAAAGCACTTCGCACAAACATGTGTCGAAAAAGAGAAACCAAATGAATATACGAGTCAGTTTGGAGACTCGCAAACCACACATCCGACTGACAAAGCAGCTCTTAATCCATCATTTTCAGAAGCATCCGCAGCGATGTCTCCTGCTGTCACTTCGTCATTTAGGGGAAAAAATCCGAATAAATTCTAAAAGTTTAGCTTTCCTGCCTGGCGCATTACATTGACGCCGACACAACAAAATATTTGTCGTCGATTCATTCAAGATTTTTTGCCGATGATGTGTCAGATACACGTTTACTTAAAAAGGATCAAGTGTTAAAATGAGAACTATTTAAATGAAGTGTGGTGTATCTCATTCAAAACATGCGCTCGGAGGTCTTCGGGGCTGCAGTCGCCTGCTCGAGTCCCGGAGCGCCGCGTGTTAGGTCCGCTACAGATGAGGCTCAAACCCACTTTCTACTGTAAACACTAATAAAATCAATACTTTATTTTATTAAAGACGAGCCCATTAGTTGCACGTCTGTTCTCTGACGGACTCTTTGGTGTGCGTCTGTTCTGCTCGGCACAGCAAAGCTGTCCGACACAACAAGTCCACAGTTAGAAACCCCGAGCGCCGTTTAGTTGGGACTCAAAAGATTCAAATTTAAAATGAGTCTTCATTGTGCACGATGATGTATTTCATGTGCTTACGTGCTCGGTTTTTTATTTAATTATTTATTTATTTACAACACATGCAGCTGATTAAGCTTTTTTCCTTTCAGTGGGAATTTAAAAGAAAATTTAAAGGACCGCAAATATAAAATAAATTTGATCCCTTTTTAAATTATAAATATATGCGTGAATTTTTCTTGTGCGTGATGTTTTACTTTTTTGGAGAAAGTATTGTGTTCGGTTTTCTGTCTGTCACTGTGTTTTTTCCCCTTTTATAAAATGCTTTTTCTTTTTTTTAAATTTTTATTTTAAGTTTACGCACGAGGATTCAGTCAAACGCGTAAAGCCGACGGTGAGCAACCGATAAAATCACGATGTGAAAGGCTCCGGGGGAAACGCGTTTGTCGTTGATAGAAGATCCCTTTGCTTAACGAAAATCAATCAAACCACATCTCTTAGGCACAGCAAGGAATTACGCAGAACAAAGCCTTCACATGTACATCTTTGTAACACTTGCTGGCCCACAGTTTTTACTCCTGAACCATCATCATGAGAAGATTTCCTCAACTACATAAATCGCTTTAAAGCTTTGTGTGTGTGTGTGTGTGTTTGCTTTAATCATTTAAAAAAAAGGAAGCCATTTCTCCTCCTCAGAGTGTAAGGCCTAATTGGATTATATGCCAGTGCTGATGTTGTGTGGACGGTCTGAGACTGCATGCTCACTTCTCTCATTCTTGTTTTCCAGTCACGTTATTGGACTCCAGAGCTGTACAGGGGGAGCTGGGATGGGTCTCCAACCCGACAGAAGGAGGGGTAAGTGCTGCAAAGAAGTGTCCCCTTGTTAGGACGCATGGTCCCCTATTGGGAAAAAATAGAGAGATGATATCCATTGTTGGCAGGAGCTGTAGAGTGATCCGCCAAATAGATACACAGCCCCCTTTGATAAGATTCTGTCCTGGAGAGCATTTTATGGGAATATCTTTGTTGTTGTATTGCGTGTGTGTTGGTGTGTGTGTGTGTTTGTGTGCATCTGGGCTCAGGATTAGATCATTTCACAAAAAAATGAATAAATTCATTTTTTATCTTATATAGAGGCCACCTGTAACCCACCTCGAGACCCACATCGGGTTCAGGAAGCTGCTTTGAGAACCATGGGGTGTGTAAGCACCCCAGTAACCTCACAAGCCCTGTTCCTCTTTCTCTTCTGCTCCCCTCCTCTCCAACCACTCTGTAATGGTCAGATGCGGGGACCGATACTCCAGCGGGCGTCGGGTTTCCTGAATAGACCGTGGATTGAATCGGCCTTTGTGGAGAAACTTTATATCCCTTTCCACCATTGAGTCGAAGCGAAAGCGAGAGGGAGAGGAACTTGGCAGCTGAGAGAGGGTCCTCTGGAATGGATGAATGAGGGGGGGAAAGTGCAGTGGGGTTCAGCTCTTGCCTGCAGTATGACCAGCTACAAAGCAACGGGGAATAGGATCGACAGAATGTGTGATCTCTGGTGGTTCTAATTGGGCTACAGTGGATCTGGTACGAGAAAGAACAGGGGCCGCAGAGGGCCCCACAATGGCCACAAGTGTTAGATTTTAGTTAAACGTAAGGCACATGCAATGCCTTAACCTAGCCTAAACGTGACTGTATAGAAACAGGTAAATATGTATTCAGATGCATGCTGGGAACTAACCCTCACCCTAACTAGCCTTTTATAAATAAAAAAGTAGGTTTTGATGTTTTAGATAAAATATTCATTTTTTGTCCTCTGATTGTCCAAACCTGGGGGGAAAAAACAAATTTCAAAGGCCAATAAATAAATAAATAAATTTTAAAATCACAAATCGTCAAAGCTTAGAGGTCAGGGTCACTCAAACGACATAAGGTTAGTGATCGTCAGTCAGAAGTCACTTCTTCCAGTTGTCCTGCTTGCACAAATGTGATGAAAACCACAATTAAGCCTTTTAATGTTTTATGAAAATGAATACAAATTAGCAACCGCCATGTCAGCTAATGAATATGAACCCAGGGGAGCAGGATCTCATCTTGTGCATCTGTTGCGAGCTCTGTTGTCGGCCTCTCTAAATGAACTTGATCGGTGCTGCGCTCCGGTCCTCCCCTCAGCCATTTTATCACAAGCAAGTGATTGACAGGGTCCCGGCAGCCGCGCAAAGCCTGCATTCACCCTCTCATTATGACCAATTGGCCTTATTCTCCCTCTTTCTTGCTATCGGCGGGGGGAAAGGTGCAGCGTTATCTCAGCGGTGCTTGATTTCCACAACAAAAGCGGGGCTGAAGCCAGAGAGCAGGAGGGAAATGATAGACATTTTTCTAAATCCTACAGCCACAGCTATGTTTAGCATTATCGTACCACTCTGCTTTGGGGAAATAAGGCTTAAATCCAGATTGTTTATGATAAGGCGTCAAGTAAAATCTGGCAGCCTGACTCACATGTTTCAATTTTTTTTCTTTTTTGTGCAGTTTTCTAAATGGCTGAAACGACAACGGCCAAAAGCTTGTCTGCTCTTGTTTACAGCCCAGCTCAGTCAAAGGCTCTATTTAAAACACACGGTAAAAAAAAAATCAGAGGCAGCGGGCTGCTCCGAGGCTCTCGAGAAATACTTGCGTTTCCTCAATGGTGCCGTGTAGAGAGAGAAACTTTATTACGAGTTGAACAAACATTCTCCCTGGGTAAAAAATAAGTCAGACCACACCGGGTAATCTGTGCACCCCCCGCGCAAGCTCATACTGACATCAGTGCCAATCATGTATGCAGATGTAGAGCAGGCGCACATTAGATCATTAGCAATCTTCTAATGCCTAGGTGTGTGTTTGTGTGTGTGAGACGAAGATTTTGTGTACAGCTCACCAAGTAATTGAACTGTAGGCATTGCTGAGCCAGAGACCTAATCACATATTTCCTTCATAGTGGAGGAGAAGCAATAAATATTAATATCTTTGCACAACTCTATTAGGTGTCATTCATAAAATATGCATTAATTTAAGCCATCGATGAACTGCTCTGCTTGGCTAAACCAACAAAATGCTCTTTTGCGCTGTATTGCTTGGCGCAAACTGGCACCGTGTAATATGTACTTGGTGCTTAATTGGTTACATATTACACATTGGCAGTTAGGAGAGCTTTTATGTCTGGCATTTTCTAGATGTTCTTAATGTTGAACAAATTTTCTTTACAGGTTCCTTTTAGCTGCTGTTTGGAAAATACCATTTTCACAAGCAGATTTAAAGTTTAAACTCTCGTCATCCACCCAGTCATTAGGGAACCACTTAGGGTTAGGTTGCTGAACAAGCACAGTTTAAACTGGAAGATCTAACTTTTCCAATTAGCTCTTCTATGCATTTGGCCCTCTGTTGAACACTTTTAATTTGGGAAAGCTACATACAGGAAAATTCCATATAAAGGGGTAGATTTGAAACTAACTCTAAACCAGTCACTGGTGACCTGGTGGAGATGAATAAAGTTTAAGAATTTCCCTCTGGGATTAATAAAGTCTCTCTGATTCTGATTTTAACATTTTATTATTTGTTTCCTTTCCCCAGTGGGAGGAAGTGAGCATTATGGATGAAAAGAACATCCCCATTCGGACGTACCAGGTGTGCAATGTCATGGAACCCAATCAAAACAACTGGCTCCGCACTGACTGGATCCCCAGAGGAGGTGCCCAGCGAGTCTACATTGAGATTAAGTTCACTCTCCGAGACTGCAATAGTCTCCCGGGTGTCATGGGAACCTGCAAGGAAACCTTCAACCTTTACTACTACGAGTCCAACAACGACAAAGAGCGCTACATCCGAGAGAACCAGTTCGGCAAGATCGATACCATCGCCGCAGATGAGAGCTTCACTCAGGTGGACATTGGCGATCGTATCATGAAGTTGAACACAGAAGTCCGGGATGTGGGAGCCCTGAACCGCAAGGGTTTCTATTTGGCTTTCCAGGATGTTGGGGCGTGCATTGCACTTGTTTCTGTCAGGGTCTTCTATAAGAAATGTCCTTTAGCCGTGCGTAATTTGGCCCAGTTTCCAGATACTATCACTGGAGCTGATACTTCTTCACTTGTGGAAGTTCGTGGTTCATGCGTGGATAACTCAGAGGAGAAGGAGGTGCCCAAGATGTACTGCGGGGCAGACGGCGAGTGGTTGGTGCCCATTGGGAACTGTCTGTGCAACCCTGGATACGAGGAGCGCAATTCAGAATGTCAAGGTAAGGAACTAATATTTGTCTATGGCATTTTTTTGGCTCCTTTCTCGATTTATAGACCACCGTCCCCCCTCTCCTCCAGTCCGTCCCACCCTTACAATATCCTGTCTCTGTCTTTTTGTCTTTATCTCGTGTGTTTTGTTCTCTTTGTTCTTCCCTCTCCGTTGGATGTTTTTATCTCCTTGCTCCCTAGCTCTCTACAGCCTTCTCTCCAGTGTTTAGTTGGGTGATAGAAGCGGAGATGACTGTAAATGGAGTAATTAGTGGGCCCACTGGGAGGTGTTGTGCAGTGGGATGCATCCCAGGAGAATTGGTGACACGGAGAGAGGAGACTAGTGCCCCAACTGGTTTGCACTAACGCTGTGTCTTTCACCCCCCCTAACTGTTCTTTCTCTTATTCCCAATAGAGCCCCAAGCTGTGGAAAAGAGATAGACAGCTTTAGAGGAAGAGAAGGAGAGAGAGAAAAGGGTTTATAATTCCAAGCAGGTATGAGAGGAGTAAAAATACACAGCTGGGAGATGGGGCTGAAATAGTTCTATTTGGTAGGAGAGGAATAGCCCTTTGTGGACAATTATTCTACTCTTGGCTTGCCGTGATCCTATACCAGGCAGTTTGATGAGGTTTTAAGGTCAGCACAGAGTGCTTCCCCCTTCAGACTTTTTAAAATCACAATCATGATAGAGCTTGAAGCCTGTTGGTGAATTTAAAATGATCCTAGGAATGCCAATCAAAAACCCACCAATGGATCATTTCAAATTTCTGTCAGTTTCCAAGCTCTTCATAAATGGCATTTTTGATTGCCTCTGACCCACTTTAACTCCCTTGTTTCATTGCACCCAGTGGTCTGTGGCTTATGGTATACAGTACTGTGATGTTAATAACATCTAGTAGGATTCAGCAGCTGTTTTGTTGATCAGTCTTTTGCCAAGCTGGGGGCACACTTGTAAGCTGGCCAGATGAGCGGATGCCAGTTCTGCCAGGAAAGTTTATTGGTAAACCCCGGTCGTCACCACCCACCAACATCACACAGAAAGCAGTGGGCCGCAGCAGTGAGGGGTCAGAGGCTGGGCACGGGTGATTAACAGGGGGGCGGACTACTACACCTCTCCTAATTTACGAGGCAGCCTTTATCTCGGAGGACTAATTGCATGACAAACAGGTCTGGTGATTTAGGGCTACCACTGGCTGCTCGGGGGTGGGGGAAAGGCAAAGGGGTTCAAGTAGTCACAGATGGAGGTTTGTGTGTATAGTTCAGAGTTTATTTGTTGAGCGCACTGTACGATCAGTAAGAATTCTCCTGGAGTGTTGCCACCTCCTCGGGGTTCAGATGGCTCCAGCCAGGTTTCTATATCCAGAGTCAGTTTTAGAGAAGCAGAGAGAGAGAAATCTGCAATCAGTTTACCACAACAACCTCTTATGACTCAGTATGAGAACCCTGATCTCATATTGTATACCATAACTTCCATTTTGTTGCATCATTGGAAATGACTTCTTATCTCTTCCCTTTAATTCTCGTTGAGATAAATAGCTGTTATAGTCATCATAGAAGGCAATAAAGGACTTGGAAGCTTTGATTTTATGTGACTAATGCAGTATTGTAGTGTTTGCCAGCTTGGCACCAGCACTGTTGCTCAAGCCAATATATCCATTTAGTCCCCATATCACTGCATCTGCTTGAGTTTGTTTAAGTTTACAGTGCCAGTACACCCACTCTATTCACTTTTACCTACAGTTCTACTCTCTTTCTAAATTTCACTTTCAGCTGGATAACATGTGTTGGCTTTATTTTGATTGTGGGTCAGGGACTTGTGGGTTAAAAGGTGCTGGTCCTCAAGTGCACAGATGAGCTGGTTAATATTTCCCCATGTGACAGGCTCTGGGGGGGAGGGCCTCCGCTTTTCTATGCCCGTGTTGACAAACAGACTTACGCAGAGGTTTGGGGTTTCTTTGTGGTGAGGGTGAAATTAAAGGAAACATGAGTTAAGGTGTGATTTTTTTTTTCAGTATTGTTTTGCTGTTTTGAAAATGTGTATGAGAGTGTCAGCCTATGAGGTGGTTTGATAAAGTTCAAACTGTTTTTGTTTAAAAGGTTTTCTTTGGTGCAGTTGTGTGAGTGGTGTGTGTGTGTGCTTGTCCTGTGTACGTGCAGGGTTACAAGGGCACCCTGGCCCCTGGTTCCCAGCCCAGGATGAATGGGCTCCCCTCCATCATTGTTTGGGGCAGCAGCGGAGCCGTCTGAGACTGGTGATGTTTGAGGGGGAGAAGGATTTAGAGGGGGAGCTGACAGGGGATGTAGGACTTGTATTCTCTACCCCTGGCAGAGGTCAGGGGTCATCCCCTTCCGCATCCATCTTACTGCAGTGTATGACAGGGTTGGGGATCCAGGATTGATTAAGATGTCAGGGTTTTGACAGCTGTGGTAGGGGGAGTGTGTATGGGTGTCTGTGCCTTAGGTGGACCTAGGGTGACTAGGGTGTATAGCCAGGGCCAAGGCAAGAGGGACAACCGGGGCACTGTGGGCCAAGGGGCCCCCTGATCTAAGGAGCGGGGACTGTCTGTTTGTGTTTGGGATCTCGTTCCCTGTTAACCACCTCGCCCACTCTGTGGGGAGGGCGCGGGGGTCAGCTTGTTGTCTCACTCCTCATCTGGTGAGGGAGTCCCTGCTGTTGGAAGTGCGGGAGTGTCTCTGAGGTAATGCAAAGAAGAGATTGGTGGGCACTTTGGCCCATCATGTGTATCATCATGGAGAAATGATAATTGCCCGCTTTTTTCTTGATTAGAAGATTGATCGAAATAACGTTTTTGGCAGTTGTTTTTTCATGAATCAGATTTTAAGTTGTTTCCCTCGAAGCTGCTTCTGTTGTCATGTGTGTTTGTTGGGGATGAGTAGCTTGTTTAAGGTGTGAAGTTGACAGATGCTTCTGACACTGCAGAATGCTTGCACATAGTTGAGCTGTGAAGCTTTCACTCATAACTGCCTCTCATCACAACACAAACAAGTTTCTACTTCTTTGTGAGCTTTCTCTAGAGCCTTATCCTAATCCTAACTATCAAAACTAAATGTTCAACCTTTAGTCTAATTCTGTTGTAAACCCAGTTTTAACGTGATTCCGATTCATCAGCTGTGTGGTCTGTCCCACAGATCAGACAGAAGGCCCTGCCTTGCATGTTTTAAACTGTCAAAGTGTATGAGAGGACATTATATGAACTGAGGCTTACTCTGACCATAATCACTACTTTCCAAAGACCCTAACCCCTTATTTTTTTGTATTTAGGTTTAAATACAAACATGTAATATCGCCCCAAAACCCTGCTTGGATGCATCTTGCATGTGACATCACACAGAGCCAAAAGTAGGAAAAACTGTCTGAAACACTGATCACATCATTTAGTATTATTATAGGGTCTTTACCACACAACATAAAGCAACTTGAGGCGATTGCTGTGGTGATTTGGCGCTATGTAAATCAAATTGAATTGGATCAAATTGAATAATCAAAACTTGTACCATGTTTAATATGAGCATCCACTAATGTAACAGCATATAAAAGACAGAAAATAAGCAAATGCATGGTAAAATCCACTTTAAATTCCATCTGTGCATTTGTGTCCTCTTTAAATCCTGCTTGTGCACGTGTGTGTGTTCAGGACCCGATTGTGATGTCGGTGTGCGATCGGAGCATTTTTGCTTCAGCAGTCTTTGCTGAGCTGGAAACTCTCATTGGTATTGGATTAAGAGGTTTTACGGATGAAGTTTCTCTCCTGTGCTCCGTTCATTATATGTGTGTGTGTGTGTGTGTGTGTGTGCGTGTGTGTGTGTGTGTATCTAGGTCTCCCATTCTATCCCTCCCTCTGTTGACAGTGTTAAATATGCGCTTGGGAGCATCATTCTAAATTCACCACGTAATTCTATTTAGCCCGCCGGTCCCGGGTGACTTTAAATCCACAAACTCAGTCCCTTGTTCTCTCCCCCCACCACCACTCCTCCAACCCCTGTTTTGCTCCCTTTCTTCCTTCTCTTCTACATATACACAAATTAAGCATTTGCATCTTCCTTTTGGTTGTCTTTTTTTTTTCTTTCTGTTCCATGTCTTCTGTCTCTTCAGATTTCCTGTTGCTTCAGCGGCTATTCACAGGCGTTCCTCCTCTTTTCATATGTCTCTTTCTCCTTTCATAGCCCTCCATTTTTACTGCCGAGTTTCTGTAAGCAATTTTCACCCATTCACGCTGTCTTTTTTTTCCCTCCTTTTCTCTTCTTCTTTTAACCCCCCTTTTCTTCTCTCTGCTCCGGCCGTCGAGGTGGTTAGTGTTTGTCAGCCTGTCTCTGGTGGCAGCAGCAGGAAGTGGGCTGAATAATGAGATTACCTTCGCTGTGGGGAGGGAGGCGGCACACCAAACATCATCACCCGTCACTCTCCCAGCGAACACACATGCGCGAGTGACACCCGAGAGCGTGCGCACAAACCCCAGTCATCTACATCTTGGGATAAACATTTGCCACACGTATGCTCGTGCAAACAAACTCTATATATCCAGGCAAATGCATGGAAATAGACGAAGCAGTGAGACGCATGCACGCGCGCACTCACAATCTTTAGTTTTAATTTCGTGCGCACACAGACCCGCACTCCGAGCAGAGTGCAGCAGAATGGAGGTGAATGTACTCATCACTCTCGCTGCCACCAGAGAGGCTCATTTTGTGCCGCTGAATAGAGACGAGGAACGGAGGCTATTACCAACGGAGAGCAGCAAAGAACAACAGATGCAGAAAGAGAGGACAAAATGTCTCACGAGGAATCCTTCAACTCCTCCTCCCTTCTTCCTCGTTCCTGCTAAAATAATTGCTTAAGGGATTTTTAAATATTCTGCTGTTGTTTTCTTCTGATTAAAAAAAAAGAAGCAGTCCTCTCAGCTCACACAAATCTTCCCTCTACTTGAATGGTAAAGAAGGGGAGGAGGGAGGTGGGGCGGGGATGCTGGTGGTAATACAGCCATCATTAGTCGAGGTGCTGAAATGCTTTTCCTGCTCAGGCGGCCGTCCTGCCTCTGTGTTTGTTCCCTTCATGGCTCGACACTCATCACCCTTCTCTGTTTCTTCTCGTCGTGCCCTGTTTAAGGCGGGAAGCCACCGGTGATCAAGCATGACCCGGGTTGATAGCTGCAGTACTCCCACAGTGCCAGCTACACCTCAGGGTGTATGACTATGCTGCTACAAGTATCCATGTTTATCCATGTTTTTCCTTCTTTCTTTTTTTTCTTTTTCTATGCAACTTAAGCTCCTCTGTCACAATTTACAGTTGGGCCTCATTTCTGTTTCTAACACCAGCTGGAAGAGAGATCTAGTAACTATATTTAAAATGAGCTAAAGGATTCAATAAATCACCAGGACTGTTTTCTGAAAAAATTATTTAAAGGCGCACTAAATGTTGTTGTCATTGGAATCAGATTGATATAAGTGTTTTGAATAGATTTAAATCGAGCGCAGCACTAGGTCAAGCAATTCAAACTCCATTCAGTTTTTATTTATACAGTACCAAATCAAAACAACACTTACCTCAAGGGCTTTATACTGTAAGTAAAGACCCTACAATTATACAGAGAAAACCCCAACAATCAGTTGAGTCCCTTAGGGCAAGCACTTGGTGACAGTGGGAAGGAAAAACTCCCTTCCCACTGTCACCAAGAAATCTCCCGGAAAGTGGTGGACTTCTGCTGCGACAGGACAAAGACACACTGTGGAAGAGAGCCAGAGATTAATAATAATTAATGATCAAATGCAGAGTGGTGTATATTACACTAAGGTGAAAAAAGTTGAGAGAAGAAGAAACACTCAGTGCATTATGGGAAGCCCTCAGAAGTCTATTACTAAGGGAGGATTCAGGGTCACCTGATCCAGCCCCAACTATAAGCTTTATGAAAAGGAAAGTAGCTACCAGGGGGGCAGATCAGCTGATCTCAGTGCTAACCCACATCAGCTGACTGCTCAATACATTCTACACATATCTTCGGCCAGACTCTCTATGAGCCCACTCTTTATCCTGCTTTAGCCTCCTGCTGCACATCTGCAAGCAGATTCACAATCCACTTCCTCCTGTCATGCTGCTTCAATCTGTGTCATATCTGTTATCGTCAGGGCTTGCTCTGTTCTGTGCTTTTTGTCTTGCTGCCGCTCTCCCATGACAGAGCACTCCTGCCAAAGACAAGTTACTGCAGACGGAAATCTTTCTTTGATTACAGTGGGTCTGACTGAAAAAGCAACAAGTGTCAAATCGGCTCCATTCGATGCTTTGTTTAGGTTTTTCATTAGGTAGTTTAGCCACACTGGAAAAAATGACAGGTGTTGTTTTAGCTAAATTAATTAGGGAAATTTGGGGACTTCTGTTTTTGGTTGGACACTGTGGTACACAGTGGGAACGAATGATCCACAGAGTACAGAATATACCGTTGCTTCCCTATTAAGGCCACAAATCTCTAACACTGTACAGCAACTGTTGATGAACTTGGACCTGCTTTAAACTTTTGAATAATCCGTTTTTTGTAATGATCTGCTTTTTCAACCTATAATGGAGCATTTAAGCCTTCAGCTCATTTTAATTTCATTGAAATACACTCGATATTGTGAAGACACACTACTTTTCTTAAGTACACTATGTTTGTAACAGTGCAGCTTACATGGTTGTCAGCTGGCATTAACAACATATGGGCCATGAGGATGATAACATTTCTCCTCTCCTCTCCTCTCCTCTCCTCTCCTCTCCTCTCCTCTCCTCTCCTCTCCTCTCCTCTCCTCTCCTCTCCTCTCCTCTTTGAAAAGCATCCTCTCTTTGAAGCCCGCGATGGGAAGAGGGAGCGATTAAAGCAGTCAGCAAGCAAATTAGCATGTCAAAAGGCCCTGAATCAATACCCCAGCTCTCTACCAACACAACCCTGCAGTCCTTTCACCCCCACCCCTCCACCCCCCATGCATCTCTGCCATTCCCCCATTCCTCAGGCTGTTCCCCTTCTTCTCCCTCCTTTTTTCCTGCACACTCTCCCTCTTGCTCCTTTGCCCTTTTCTTTCTCCTTTGCTCACTTTTCAGATTTTCCTTACCCCCCCCCCCCCCTAAAAAAAGCCCTGTTTTCTCCCCGAGCTGGCAGGCAGACGGAGAGAAGAGGTGGCGTTTGTGGAGGGAGATGGATGGATGTATAGGCAGAGAAAGGCCGACGGAGAGGGAGAAGTGGACAGCCATCAAGTGGGCATGGGTGAACTGTTTTGGAGATGGAGAGAGAGAGAGTGGTTATGAAAGAGAACGAGGGCCTCTGCCACCTTCTTTGTGCTGAAAGAGAGGCAGAGTGGACCTCACTCGCCAAGAACAGCAGAGGAGATCCGAGATGAGGAGACAGGGAGGGAGAAAAGGAGGCAAAAAACACGGGAGGGAGTGAAGTGGAAAGAGATTTAGTTCCAGTCTGGCAACCTTGCCTTTCTTTTTTTTTTTGCACTTCATCTGTCGGTTCACCATCGCACGGAAATCCCTTCGATCTGGGGCAGTGTGTTAGTGATCACCAGCGCAGACGGACGCGGAGTAAATGTGTGTGTGTCTGAACCGTTATCTGGCCCGTGTTTATTCAGTGCATCTGTCTCAGCAGGCGTATCACATGCTGTATCAGAAACTTCTATTAACATCCCGAATCGCAGTGCGCGATCTCTGCCTGCAGACAAAGCAGCTCAGCAGCCCCTCAGATGAACGGCCGGCTCTCCTTCAGTATCTGACAATGGGAGGCTGATTGCAAACACCTTGAAATGTTTTATCTCTCCCTCTCTCTTTCTCCTGCTGATTTCCAACTTAAGATCCCCCCCCCCCCCCCTTCCCACCACACACACAATCCAGCACCATCCAATAGTATCTAGGTGGTCTTTTTCTTCTCTTTCGTCATCATCCTTTTTTTTCCTCAGAGGGCAAAGAGTTCAGTGGCCAAATCAAAGGCAGCTCCGTAGCAATCAGTTAGGGGTTATGACAAAAAGCCTTGCAATAAAGGGCGGCTGTGTAATCTGATGGGCCCTGAGACTGGATGCAGTGCCCATTCTAATGAGCCGAGATCCCCCTTTTCTAATCACAGCATAGGAGGAAGTGGCACAGTGCTTCATTCTCCCTGGAAAAACACACACACACACACTTAGAATGTGTGATTAGAATAAAAGACTACATGCAGATTGTTGCAAGGAAAACAGATTAAAGATGTGAAGTGGGAGGAAGTATTCTGGGCATCCAAAGCCTCCTTCATCTTAGACAATGGAAGATGAGTTTGGAGAGCCTAAACTGACATTACGCTCGCCTGCGTGTGAATCGGTGCTTCAGCGGAGGAGTCGGTGCATTAGGTTATGGCTTGTTTTTTGGTAATGAGAAAGCTTAAACAGAGAAGCTGGTTACAACTTACAGGTTACATTTACAACACAGGCTTAAGTGCAGAAATTAAGACATGTAGGGCCAACAATAAATAGTAAAGTTTATTTTTTTAAAACTTAAAACATATGTTTGACTGCTTAAATTGACACTTCTAACAGAATTCAGCTCTAGCATGTTGATTTCCTGCCTGTTGGAACCATGAAGTAAATGTAAAACTGCTCTGACGAGTACCGCCTCTGTTCTAATAATGGTTGAAGCTCATATGTAGTGCCATATTTAGAGCTATCCACATTGCCACACCAATGGACCGTAGCTACATCTGTACTATAGATGATGAACAAGGAGAGTATTCTCTTTGCCTTTACACTGCAGTCAGTCCCTGCAAGGTCTGCGGCTGAAAAATGAAGAAATACACAAGTGTCAAATGCTTGTAATGACACTCAAGGCTGGCTAAAAATGCAAGTCATTGTTGGAAGCTTCCCATGTTAGAATTCCCATCTTTACACTGCAAATGAACGTGTTTTCAACTCAGTACAAAAAACAAGAAGTCTTAAAGTTATGCCAGATTAATGGTGACGTAAGTAGCTGTGGCTGTGAGCTCTCTGCTAGACCTCACGTTCACTAGCTTGAATAACTGAACAGAATTGTTTTGCTGTTGGTGCTTTTTGGTGCATGTGTTGTAATAGTTATTATATGGGATATGGGATGATAACCAAAAACCATGTGGTTATTTGTGTAAACAGGCTGTCAGTGAAGTCAGATTTTTTTTTTTTTGTTAATGTGAGAAAATTTGGAATTTATATGTTTCAGTTAGCCGGTATCTGTGTCTGTCTGCCATCTTGTTGGGGTTTTCTCTGCATTTCTCTGTAGGTCTTTACCTTACAATATAGACCAAATATAGACCATTGACCAAATACAAAACTTTCAGATTGTTAGTCCACAAACCAGTCGGTCATGTCTACGTCTGTTATTTTTGTACAGTTGATGATTCCGGTGAAAAAACAGCCTACAACTACATTAGCCCATGTGCTGTATCCTCAAGGTCTGCAAAGCTCACTGTCTGTTAGCTGTAGCTTTATATTTCTATTCAATGTGTGACACCAGTTTCTCCAAGAAAAGCAAAGCTTTCTTTCTTACCTTTGTTAACACGTTTTTTGCCGTCTACAGTTTTGATTTCACCCCAGAATTTTGAGAACAGGTGGCTGACACATTGCTGAGATGGGTATGCACACAAATATGGCAACATACATGTGTATCAAACACACCGTGGGCTTGCCTCTGAGGTGTAACCTCTGTGCAGGAGAGCTGAAATGTAATTTGGGGATGTGGAGCTCTTGCTGCGCCGGTGGACCCAAAGTTGCTGATCTCCAGCCAGAGGCTGAGGTATGTCCGTGGCAGGGCACATCTCTGGGATTAGAAACCTTGATCCTTCCTGATATCTAGTGAGTTTTCAAATACTGCTAGAAGGGGAAAGAAAAAAAAAGTAACGTGTTCCCTTGAAGACTTGTATCGCTGGAAGAAAAAAAGAGGAAGGGAGAGAAAGCGAGGCAGACAGATAGGATCAAGCTTAAGAGAAAAGACAGCGATTGAAATCAAACAAGGGCACCAAAAAGTGACTTTGTTTGACAGAAGGAATGTGTGTGTGTGTGTGTGTGTGTGTGTGTGTGTGTGTGTGTGTGTGTGTGTGTGTGTGTGTGTGTGTGTGTGTGTGTGTGTGTGTGTGTGAGACAATAAAAGAAAAAGCAAGATGAATTGATTCCTAGTGGCCTGATAAATGGCTGGAGATGTGAAAGGTGAAGTGGGGAGGGGGTATGGGTGGTGATCCCTCTTTGAACAAGCGTAGTGTAGTCATGTCATGACCTCTGGCAGCTGCGGTAGATATTACAGTCAATATCAGCTGTGTGTATTGTAGACTTGATTCACCTGATCTTGAACCGTTTTCATTGGGCCTACAGGGAGCATGAGTGAACTGACCCTTTAAAGAGTGCATTGAGTTGGAAAGACACCAGAGCTAACCTCCTCAATAAAAGCAGCTTCTGCTGTGTTTTTTTTTTTAAAAAGGAAAAAAATTTCAAACCAAAGCTATATGTCCTGATATGTTGTGTTTACATTAGTATTGGGTTTTAGTGTGCTGAAATCATAGACTGTATATAGTAACAGACAGACCAAGCCACCAGGGCATTTCTTCATTTTTGGATTCTGCTTTTTGAAACCTCAGCTTAAGCATTTCGGCTGCCACCATGTTGGGATTTTCTTTTAGAGCATTCTTCCATTGGCATCTATGGGCATTGGTTCAGCCTCAAGTGGCCACATTAGGAATTGCAGGTTTTGGCTTTACTCTTCTTGGCTTTACTTTTCAGGCCTGGAGGTTGGAGCTTGATTATTGACGGCATTAAGCGGGAGAATAAAGGAAGTTATGAGCGCTTTTCTTTGCTTTCACAATCAGCAAAGCTGATAAGTGCAGAACGTCAACTTAAGAGGTGATAAATCGCAACGATAAGAAGAGATAAGGAAAGGCAGAGAGAGCTGTAGATATGCTTGTGTTGGAAGAATGTAAAGAGTTAGAGGAATGTGAAAAACACGACACAGAAACTCGACCGCGGTGGTGCCCACACACTTACTTCAAAGCACGCTGTGCATTTTACCTCATATCCCTTTGTTTGCCCCTCCAATATCATCCTTGTGCATGTGTGTCTGCTGTCACATCAAAGCTAAAGGCTAAAACACATTAGCAGAGTAACCTTGTCAGAGCAGCAGCCATTAACCCGAGGCTCCTGTTACAAACCCTGCACGCCCTTCACCCCACACACACCCTCTCCACTCTGTCCACAAGGCTAGGTTTAACTATTCTGGGGGTTAGGCAAGGTAGCGTATGCATCCAGCTGTTGGACACACATATACGCTGCCAGCTTAGGAGTGTACACACATCATGTCAAGGCATGCAGCATGAGCAGGAGTCAACACAGTTTCAAACTGGGGGGAGGCTCAGGATGGGAGGTGTCATTTCTATGATGGCAGTGACCTCGTTTCTGTTTCAAGAGGAGAGAGAGACAGAGAGAGGGGGAAAGTGGTCTGATGAGGCCTGAGTGACACCAGGTGAGGTCAAAGGGCAGGGCAGGGACAGTCGCGGTGGAGACCAGCAGGCCGTCACTGGGCTGACATGAGCTGTTGAAGAGCCAGTGACCCGGGACAGTTTTTATGTAACCTGTGTGTGTGTGTGTGTATGTGTGCACTCACACACACACACATCCAGAGCATCAAAAACGTGTCCCCCAGTGCAGAGACACAATGGCAGCGCAGCATTCCCAGGGCTACACACACACCTCATGTGCACACACATGCACAATAGAAGGTGTTTTGAGGCCCCAGACAGCCTGTCGTCTGGGAGCTACAAGTAGATTACCTAAACAAACAACCTAAAAATACCTCCCTTTTTCACCCATAAGTCGACCCTTTGCAACCTCTGCACCGAGCTGCTTCTGAGAAACCGTCAAGGTTGATGTTAAACTCGCCCCCGAGACCGCAGACAACGAAGCAATTTAAGTTTTTGCATGTGTGAGCTTAAGCGCTGACAGATGTGCGCGCACTTTCATTTGACAAACTGTACGTCCCGTGTGCGTGTGGTGGAGCGTGTTTGATTTACGACGGGGTCGTGGTGGAGTCATCTAAACTTACATGTAAGCTCGGTGTAAATATTTTACGTGGTGAATTTGTCACTGTGGAGTCGTTTTTAATGATCCAAGTGTAAGTCGGAGCCCTTTTTCTTCCGCTGTAACTAAAGATTAAATAAACCATGTGTTCCGTTTGAAAAGACAACTGAAATTAATGTTGAAAATCCACAGCTACAGGCAGTGGTTTAGCCATTCTGCTTTCATGTTTATCTGGATATCAGAATACATGTGATGGAGGTTAAGGTTTATTTTTGCTTTGAGCTATCTGCAGAAATGTAGCAATTACATCATATTTGAACAATTTTCCAGCTGCAATGTTTCCACCTGAGGTCACACACCTGTGACAACCAGGCCAGAGAGGTCGGATTTATGGGCTTTTTTGGAAAAAAAACTTTAATTAATTTAATTTACGCTTTGTTTAATCTGGACATAAGATGTTTGAGTTTCCCAGCAAAAATGGACATGAGAGTGAACAGTGGTTCCAGAACAACACCCACAAGAAGACATATTAGTCTTACACACATACATAAAACAAACAGTGCTCATCCAAATCCACATCACCTTAAATTTATTTATTGAGACCAGCTGCTTAGAGTTAGTTTCTTTTGCAGCTGGTTCCACGCCGAGTTTGCAGATAGAAGGAACATTTAGAGATTATTATGTTAGTTAAAAACTACTCATATCTAGATCTTGAAGCACCTTTTAATAATTATTGAGGCTCTTCTTTCTGCAACAGAACAACAGAAATAGAAAAAAACACACGAAAGTTGACCCAACACAACAAGTGTTTTTAGGGTGACAAACCAACCAGAATGTAAGAAGCTAACAGGAAAAGGTTAATAGCAAACATGTAACTACAGTATTAGATGAATGATGCAATTAAAAAACACATTACCTTACATCTCCCTCACAGCGCCGGTGAATCCTCCAGCAGTTCGTCACATGTTTTGGTCTCTGTCGCTTCTGTCACAGCTGGTCTGTCACATTCTGTTTTTTTCTTTTTCTTTTGTTTATTATTTATTTTGTGCTTTTGCAACCTTTTTTCTATATGTTGGTGTTTTCTTATGTGTCATGGGCCACACTACTACCAAGAAGTTGTCATAGTTTTGTATTTTGTAATTAGTTTTTGGTTGTTTCATTTTGACTTTTTGCTTTTAATTTAGGCTAGTTTCAGTGAGTTACCAGAGTATTTTGGGGTTGTTGTTTTTTTTTGGTTTATTGTTTGAAAATGTTTAGTTTTAGTTTAGTTTTTATTAGTTTCAGTCTTAGCTTTAGTCTTTATTAATTAATAATGTATGGGAGGGCATGTGTCAGAGGCAAGATTTAGGAAAATGATTCCAGGTATTAGAATAAAAACACTGAACCTTTTGAAAATAGGAGATTCACAGTCTTATAGTAATCCAAAGTCTCAATAAACACCACCATAAAGGCCTCAGCAGGCGGCTTTTAATATTGACTTATTTTTTTGGCAAAGTAGCAAACACTAGAACTCAGGATATTTTGTCTATGCTTTCATTTTATTTTAATAATTTTTTTTTAATTCACAAAATTGTTTCAGTTAGTTTTCCTGTTTTGGTGAAAGTCAAATTTTTCTTATTATTTTAAATAACCAGCTAACTAACAAAAATAATTTTTTCACATCTAGTTTTAGTTTTTAGTTTAGCTTTTGTTAATCGTGCTTCCCAGCCTCAGTGGTAATCAGCAGCAAGCAGTCAGTGCTACCCTGCAAGAGAAATAGCAACATCATCATACACATGCATTAATCACAAAGGCACATTTTTTGTTTGTTACTTGCATTAATCTTACCAAGTTCGCTTCGTAGTGTGTGATGTATATATTCAGCTGACGCATAGCTAGATTGTCCTTTGTTTAGCTGTCGTGATATTTTCTCCCATTTTGCGCAGAAAGCTCGTGATGTTGATGTATTTCCCAGTTTCAGAACGTATGTGTGACGTATTATGCACTGTGCAAGAAAAAATGGATATGCGAGTGAACAAGCTGTGCATTGAGCATGTGTCACCTTGAGTCTGTGCAGTGATTTGTTGTGTATTTGTACTGCAATGTCACAAGTGGTTTACACTTGTTTACAGAATTGGCTACGAGGCCCCATTGAGACCGCTTCCCTATCACTTCCTCTTCACCTATTCTTAGTGTGTGTTCTCCTCACACATACTCCCCTTTCCTGCCTCATTCTCCTTGACTCACCGCGAGCAGAATAGTTAAACTCCCCCAATTGTTTAGCAGCGTGTGCGCCCCTGCGAGTGTCCCCTCACACAACAACATTAGCATACCACCCCACCTCCCACACCTATCTACCTATTATTTATTTTTTTTGTCATAACTGAATTGAAATGTGGCTCTTTTCATTGTAAACAATGTCAGGAAAGTATGCTAAACACACACACATGCAGACACACACATATCCAACATGAGACACTAACCCCCCCCAGAGAACCTGAGGAAACTGGACCAAGACAATGCCATGATTGTGTTTGTTTACCTCCCCTGGTCCCTGCTGTGCTGCCTGTGCTTAACCTCCTTACACAAAGCCTGTTCAGCTGATATGTGCATCTTTGTGTGTATTTGCATGCATGCATGGCTCTGCAAAGTGAATCTGCATAGTCCAGAGGACGTTTGAAGGGCTTTTGTGTTCATACCTGAGGGTCTGCAGGTGCACAGAAGTTTGCATGCCTCTGTTTGTGTATGTTTCACTTGTCTTGTTTGCCTTGAATTATAGCCCATTACCCACCTGCTGTGTGAATCTCAGGTCACAAAAGGTCCTTAGTCAGTTGGCACGATGCCCGGCTTTGGGTGGTGCCACCCTTGCCGACCTGGCATGGGCGCAAATGTGGAATCTGAGTGGCTCCCACCTAACGCAGCCAAGTCAAATAGTGTTTCACCAGACAAAGATGGATCTGTTTGCCTGCACCTCTTCCTCATCTTTCCATCCTGTTGCTGTAGCTCTTCTCCATTCGTTTCAAAGTCCTAACAATTTCTGCTCTCTACCCTCCTCTCTTGAAGTCTTTTTTTTTTTTTTGAAGTGCCTCATTCTTTTCCTTACATTTACTTTCAGGACTCTCATTCTTTAAGCAATTGTATTGTATGTTGTGAAGTTGGCTGGGTGGAATACTTTAGATTTCTGCGATATGACCATTGTACTAATATTCCTTCTTAAGGTGAACTTAGAGGAATTAGGGAGGAAGTTGGGGCCTACGTGTCAATAAGAACGCCGAGACCTTGGTCTACAGGAAGTCCTCAGAACAATATTGCAATTTCTTTTTACAATATGGCACCACACTGTGCTCTTAGCAAAAACGGCTTCATAATGAAGCAGGAAACTGTTCGTTAGTCTCTTGTATTATTTGAGCAGCAACCCCTTGGGATGAAAAATGAAGACAACATGTCACCACTTGAGCTTGGCTTCAAAAGTACCTCTGTTCACAACTGGTTTAGTTTCTTCGTTCATATCCACTATACATCGGGTTAACTGATGGATACCTCATTCAGTTAAATGCTACGAAAACCCTTCCTGTCTGACATATGCACACAGTGAGCTGCTGTTGGTTGCTAGGCCTAACCTGTGTGGTACAGTGTGGTACACGACCATCCAAGTGGTTTGTGCTTCAGTTCTAATAAACTTAATCGTATTTTATTAGTCTGTTATTTAGCACTGATTAGCAGACAAAAGCTAGCAGGAATTGGTAACTGAGCACTCCATGTGCTCCAAATTTCATCGCTTTTGGCTCCAAAAAAACCAAACTCACCAAGGCTTCACTGGTTTTGCGGAGTCCAAAACCAATAGGTGGCGTCACTGTGGCTGCGTCCATATTTCATATCCAGTCTGCGGTATAGTCTATATTTGGGTGAACAGTGCTGTCAAAGGTCTTTTACAGTGTCTGCAAAAATTCAGTACTGACTTGTGGAAACGCTGCAGGTTAGAACATTTCAGATCTGATGTTGAATTTGGATGAAAGGCCAAGGCATCAGCACGAGGGAACAGTTTGTTTTACGGGCGTAACCTCGGTTCTCGGAGCCTTCTTTTGTTATAATTCTCCTTTTTTACAACACGCTTTGCTCATCTGGTTCATTGGCCGGTGCTCCTATATGTCAGGTACAGACATTTTAATTAGGGCAGCGTCTTGGGTGGTTCTCGGGTGATGGATTGGTGTGGCTGAAAATACAGTTATAAATCATCTGGCCTTCGACAGACAAACTGCTGGCAACCCTCGCGCTTGCTGGCACCGGCCGCCGGTAGCGAAGCATCGGTGATTGTCAGCAAGGTTGGCTTGGGTCTTATTAACGTTGTTAGCCTCGATGGCTTTTGTTTGAAGCCTTCATTAACACCAGTGAGGATGTCGGCCCAGATGTCGCTCCCAGACTTTTTCACTTTTGCATCTTAAAGGATGCTACAGCTAATATAGGACCTTTTCCCCTGCCAGGTCAAGGTCAAGATGTGTGTCGAGTGTATGTCATCAATCATGGTGATCAGTTTCGGTGGCCGTGTGTCCCTCATCCATCACGCTGATGTGTTTCGCTGGCCGTGTGGCTCTGCGTCGCTGTCAGGGCTGGAGGTAATTAATAACCAGAGTGACAGAATTAATGAGTTAACCTGCTCCACTCTCCTGCTGTCCCAGTGACAGACGCTAACGGTCAGCAGCTAGTTAGCCCCGATAATATGCCACTGGCTCAGGTGTGTCGATATGGAGGCTATTTTGTTTTATACATTCATGTTCGTGTGAGTGTATATTCCATAGCTAGGGGATAAAGAGAAACATTATTGGAATCGTAATCTTTTTTAGCAGGAGTCTCACCTGAGCAACTTGCCTTCCACAGAGAGGGTAAAAAAAGAGATTGAAAACACACAAAGGCAGGGGGATAAGGCAGAAAGGCAGTTTGAATAGAGATCGTTGGCTCCTCAAGGTGCAGGAGAAGGCGAGACTCTCCTTGCCCTCAGGGCCTGAAAGCCGATCGCTTGGTTTTTTGAAAGAGCGGCTTTGTGAGGATGCCTCCGACCGCTCCTCTGAAGAGCGCTCACTGTCTGTTATGACTAAAAAAGAGTGACCGAGTTTTCATCACCTATAGAAGATAAAGCACGGCTTTGAAAGCGGGGGGAAAGGCAGCAGTTTGAACTTAATTCTCCCTTTTTTTGATTACAAGAGAGGCAATTGTTCTGCCTGGGCAGGCCTGGTTATTGTGCGCCGTGCGCTGGGTGTTACATTCCCGGGGTTTTCGGATGCTTATTGTAGTGCAAGTTCGCTCTCATGCTTTCATTCCCTAGTGTATTGGTTACTTTGTTGTGTAGGCTGCAGAATAGCTTGCCTATCAGGCTTAGCATGCGGGTCACTCAAGGTGGGCTGCAGTAGGTGGGTGTGTGGGTAGATGTGGATTTATTTGGCGGCATCTATCGCTGTTCAAAGCCTGGTGTGTGGGTTGCTGCCACTCGGAGGAAAACTTAGCTGTGTTTTTTTGTAGTTGGCTCGCCTGTGGGTAGCTATCATTGTATCGTTAGCTTTTTCTGTGCTCCTATTTTTTACAGATGGACGCATCGATGGTCCCATTTCCCCCCCTCTCCATTAAACTAAATCAGCCAGCAGAGTCCCCGACTGCACAGACAAAACTACTCATTAACTCTTGCAACTCACTCCAGTCTCCTTTTCTCCAAACGGGCTTTAGCTCAGAGACAACAGGGATGGGGCAGGGGAAGGAGTGACAAAGAGGGAAAAAGACTAAAGCTAGAGAGGAGGATTGAATGAGTGAAAGAGCTGCTGGGGTAGAAAAGGGGAAGAATGTGATGTCCCCGGTCTATGAGGGATTCCATTTTTGCCTTTCTAGAATAGAACAGTAAGTCACCAGTCTCTTTGTCTGTCTTTGATCTCTCAGCTCAGGGATTTGGCACCTGACAAACCCCTCTCTGTCTCTGAAAGGAGGCTTGCTGAGAGAAAGCCTCTGAGAGCGGGAGACAGAAAGAGTAAAACAAATTAAGGAAAAAAAGAGTTAGAGAGCATCGGGAGCGAAAAAAGAGACGTATAAAAAAGATGGTGTGGGGGGAAAAAATTGGGTTAGACTTTTGAGGGCTGCATGAGAGGATATGACGAGGGCGTCTCAGCTCAGATCCCATTAAAACTCAATACACATGTGTTCCTGTGCGCCTCTATTTGCGTCTGTATAGGTTTGCCACGGCTGGTCCGGACAGTGATAAATCCAGCAAGTCTTAAGGGAGATTCCTCTCTGAAGCCACGGTCTCTTGGACCACCCACTATTGTGGTCTCTTTCCTCTCACACACACACACGAAGGCTCCTAATAGGAAGCAAATTCCCCCAGCTTTACTTGGATATCAACCTCTCTTTTCTTCCAGTTATTCCCTTTGCAGGGCAGTCGCTGCTATAAACAAGCCCTGATATGTTGACATCACATTTTCAAACACAAGTTCTGAAATCCTGAGTTTCAAACCACAGATGAAGATGCCAGAGCCTGTCTATGGCAAAACGGGGGGATTTGGAGTTCTGCAAAGAATTCTGGGACAGCCTGTGAGGGTCAGCTTGGGACAGCTTAATAATTGACGGGCAAAAAAAAAACAAAAAACTTCATCAACCGTGCACAGTTTGAGGTAGGCTGCTCTTAGACTGTCTTTAGACTTTTAAGAGGCTCAGACCCAAAGGCTGTGAAGCATGGGACTCAATTAACTCTCCCACCAGCTTTTAGGATTCGGGGGTTGGGTGGGGGGCACCTTCTCAAACAGCTGCTTGACCCCGCTCTCAGCTCCGGACACTTTCCTGGTCAGCGCACATGTACAAACCCTGACTTTGTGTTTTGTCGACTGAAGCGGTCACAACCTCTCGAACAAAACCCACAAACCCTAGTGTCCTCCTGTTTCTAATGATGACACCGGGCGCTGAAAGATTCCTTTAGAGACAGGGAGATAAGACAAAGTACCCCCTTACTAATCTCCTCACTTTTTTTTTTTGCTACTGTGAAGAAAAAGAAATGGAGGCTTCACGCACCCCTGCGGGCTACAGTCAATGAGGCCCTTAGCTTAGTGCTAGCGAGCAAAGCGACAGGGATTTAGAGCTGATTGAGGGAATGGGACTGGGCAAAGAATGGCTCAGCAGGTAGCAGCTAGCTTTGGCTCTGTTAACGCCACGCTATGCTAATCCAGCAGCTAGGGAGGAGAGTCTGCAGGCTAAATAGCCTGACTTTATTGCGCCTCCAAGACAGGGATTTCCCAGTATTTTAGAGGGTTTGTGGATTTCCTCTGCTGTTTGTGTGTGCAAGTGTGTCAGCCGGGTGGCGGAATATGTGTTTTTGTTGGAAGACCCGGCTTCCCTCTTGGTGCGGTGAACGTGGACAGGCTCTGATTTGATTTCTGGTGTGGGTAACTCATGCAAAAGTTTGTTTATTCGACTATATGCAGGTTTTCTTGATGTATTTATGACTGTGGTGTTGAAATCCATATGCCTTTCAAAACGTACTTTGAGATCCGGGTTGTGCGTGAGCTTTTGAAGAAAAGGGGAGATTGCTTTACCCCTGCAGACTGTGAGTGTGTAATTATCTGACTTATATTGGGTATGAGTTTACCCATCTGTCTTCATTGGAGTTCTTTTTTTTAACACCATAACAATATAGACAGACACTCAAGTATTTCATTCTAACAAAACCCAAACCACAGCCCTCTGGCCTCCATACCATTTGTTGACCCACTGCCACGCACACGGCTGCCTCACTGACTGACAGGTTATTCGGTCCAATCGGTGTTGCGACTGTCTGCGCCGCACCTTTCGGAGAATTGTTCTATTGTCCTCGTCTTTCTGGTTCAGCGCTCAGGGGCTGAAACGTAACCCTGCTAGGTTTCTCCGACCATTACAGAAATAGATAGAGGAAGGAGAAACTCCTTGAAAGACGAGCCCTCCAATCAAACTGTCACTCAAAGGAAAGGCGAGCAATGTCGCCAAAAGTAGGAAAAGTGTCACTTAGGTTACCATTTCAGGCTGTGAGGTGTGTGTCTGTGTGTGTGTTAGACCCGGGCTCACAGCCTTGTGAGAGTGACAGAGCTCCCGGTGTGCCAAGTGTGGTGGCATTTGTTTGTTAAATGGTCTGAAATGCCATCGGCTCTGGTTTCATTGCAGCTCCACATCTTGCCAACAGAGCATAGCCTAAATTTGTGAGAGAGACAAGAGGTAGTTATTTGATCTTCTCCTTTTTTTTGGTCAGAGGAAATAGCACCCTTTCCTCCAGTTCTGTTGTTTCTGGTAATGGAACGCAGGCTGGTGAGAAAGGTGAAAAGAGAGAAAGCGCTGAAGTAGAAAAACGAAGACAAAGAGAGAGAGGAAGGGGGGGGGGGACTGGTGAAAGGAACAGGGGCCTCTCTGCAACATGTTGTTCTCTGTTGCTAATTGGGGGGAATTGGTCAAGCCCACACTGCTCTCTTCTTCTCTTCAGGGATAAAATACAGGTAAATTTCAAGTTCAGTCAGTAGGTAATAATCCTTATTACTGAAACTAGTGTTGAGGGACACGCTGGCGAGTCTACTGATTTAGCCTTTGGGAACAAGAGGCGATTTCTATGGGCTTTAAATGTATCCAAGTGATATCTAATAGTCCATTCGTCGTTTATGAATATATATGTAAATCTGACATAATTTTTAAAAAGCTACACAGAGAGATGTTGCTGATGCTTTTAAGATTGCATTTCAGCAAATTCAATTCCTTTTTGGCACACACACTAAAAAAAAAGATTCTTCATCCTCAATAAATGTGATGCAATAATTTTGAGTAAATTCCAACTAATATCTAAAATCAAATAATTAATCACTAAGGAAGATGTGCTTGGTGTAGACAAATCAAGGCCATTTCATTTGACTAGATTCCATTAGATGTTAGTTAAAATTTTACACTGTACTTATGTAACAAAATTACATGGAAAAGTGGCACGTAATTAAATTAGTTAAAGTCAGCATTTCATTATTCATCCAAAGCCTTTTCAAGTGTGATCAAAAACTACAAAGTAGCTACACAACCAGAAACCTTCCAGTTCTAAAAATCGTGACCACTGCCTTCAGATTCTCCACATTTGTTTCCAGTTTGCAGAGAGTACAAACCCCAGGCGACTGCATATATTAACTGTGGGTGTTTCTGCTGTGTTCACCCTCTTTGGTTTGGACTAAAATATCTCAGTAACTATTGGATGTCTTGCCATAGCATTTGCTGCAGTGTAATTGGTCCATTGCAGTCCATACAGTGGGTAAAGATTTTGTGGACTGTTGTAATAACTTTGGTGTTTCGCTGACTTTTAATCTTAATCTATATAATCAGATCTAAATTTTTGTTCCAAGAGCAAAAACCCTTCAATGACATTCCAATGAATTTTAGCTGCAAATGCTGTGTCGAAGGACAGAAGCATACAGCTAAAACCACCACTAATTTATTAGTGGGCTGCTTGGGAACTACAGCCTCCCAGCTTCTTCCAGAACTTTCCCCTCTAGTACAAAAGCATTTGAGTCATAAACATGTATTTCATATTGTCCAGATTTGCAACCCTAACCTGACTTCCTCTCTGTGTTTTTGCTATCTTTCAGCTTGTAAGATTGGTTACTACCGTGCTCTGGCCACCGATGGCGCCTGTTCCAAGTGTCCTCTTCACAGTTACTCTGTCAGAGAAGGCTCCACCTCCTGTGCCTGCGACAAGGGATACTTCCGCTCCGAAACGGACCCGGCATCCATGCCCTGCACCCGTAAGTACACCCACATGTAGCATAACGATACACAGCACGCAGTTATGTTACCAGTAGGCCGTGACAGGCTGTGGTTTGCAGTGATTTTCTAAACAGCCAAAGATAGCTGTAACCAAACACTGTTTTGGAAAGGAACCCCGACACACACACTGAGATAGACCGCCTCCACCGAAACACGGGCATTGATTCTAAAACATGCATTGCCAGGCCCTCACACCCACACACACATGTACACGTACACGTATACACACACTGACAGATAATCATGCAAATTGTGCAAACATAAAAAAGGCGCATGTTGGTTTAATAGGCGTCTTTTGATCTCAGGTGGTACTTAGTCATCGGTCACAGTGACATAGAACTAATGAGGGTAAAAACCGCTGCATCCCAGATTCAGTCTTCCAGACGGTGAACAGGAATGAAACTGTTTGGGGGAGGTGATGAAAAAGGAAAACAAGGGCAAGACATATGTAAAATAAAGCAATGGGGACCAGGGGGATAAAGGGAAGAAAGCTAGAAGACAGCAATGAATCAAGCTAGAGGAAGGTGTTCAGTGGTAAATTCATCTGTGTGTGTCTTCACTTTCCTCCTTCCGGTTGTATGAGTGAACT
The DNA here is from genome assembly GCF_965226115.1 of Aulonocara stuartgranti. Taxonomy (NCBI): domain Eukaryota; kingdom Metazoa; phylum Chordata; class Actinopteri; order Cichliformes; family Cichlidae; genus Aulonocara; species Aulonocara stuartgranti. The sequence goes on along the minus strand of NC_138950.1, from coordinate 33,439,726 downwards.
GCTAGTGAATCTGGTCCTTCCAAGCCTACCCCACTAACTCACCACGTCTGTGATAACAAATATTGCCAACAATCCTGCTGCCTAATGATACCTCTTGCCTTTTTTTAGACCTCGTTCCCACTCTGAGTCACAGAACTGGGAGTTCATAGTGGCAGAAATGCACACAAACACGAAGAGAACAGGAAAAGCCACATAACACCCGAATCCCTGCACTCCCATCTTACGGGAAAATAATAAGATTGATACATTCGTTTGAGAGCCGTTTGTGTTATGAATGAGTAATTTTAGTGTCATGAAGTAATTTTAACAACGAAAACATCTGTTAAGGTGCTTAGCTCATAGTTGGCTCGCCTTTCTGTCAAGTTCCTGAGGAGTCATCACTCAGCAAATCAGCTCACTGAATCAGAGTGGATGAAGTACCCCCCCCAGCCCTAATTATTTCCCTCTAGCATAGTATCTATACAGGATCCAAAGCAATACACCACTGTGAGCAATTTGTAAAATTGGAAATGTTCGACTTTGCTACAAAGTACTACAGAGTTTACACGTATTTTCCAACTGTCATTAAACATGAAAGTAGGAAAGTATTTACTCAGAGCAGCGAGTACAAAAGCTTTTATGCAGTGGCTGGATGTGTCACATAAAGTGGCAATAGAAAGGAGTGAAATGGGTATTTTATTTGAAGGACAGACAACAATGTAGAGCTTTAACAAAAAACTCCATTAAAGGGGACCTATTATGCATTTCCTCTTTTTCTGAAGTACACGTACTGTTATAATGGTGGATGCTCATTAAACATGACCGAGGTTTCAAATAATCGGCTCGCATGTCGACTTAATTTTTTTTCGTAGTGAGGATAAATTACTTGCAAAAAACATAATAACACCTACAGTGTGTATATACGTTACATGAGAAATTGGCATTAAAAAAAATCGGAATTTTGTTTCTTTTTTTTTTGGCAATGAGCTTGATGCATAAAGGCCTGAGGCAAAATAAATAAATGTTTTAAATCTTGTGCTGTAGGCTGTTTGAGAGCTTGATATTCTAGCAGGAATTCTGCTTGGATGCTTTTCATGCTGCATAAGGACATGTAATGTTTTCAGCAAACAATCTCCACCTGGGCGTTCAGCTTCCTGTAATAGAAATTAAAGTTGAAAACAAGAAGAAGAAAAATAAGTGCAGTGCTGCTGATTATGAATCACTGAAAAAAACAAGATAGTTCAAAAACAAAGAATCTGTGCTGCAAAACATATTTTTGAAAAAAAACAAAAAACAGGATTCCCTGCTGTTTATTCTTTAATACACTTACACCTGATTTGAATTGTTTTTCAATTGCAGTGCAAATATTGATAAATCCCCAAGTATTCATAAATGAAAGTAACAGACTGCTAATCCACCCTCCTGCCTCACTGTTCAGCAACATCTCATATAAACTGGATTACTAGCCGTCTTTTAATGGACGAGCAGGGAGGTCATCCCCATTGTCTCGTTAGTCAGTACGGCATTTCACAACGGCGGCTGCAAGTAACAGCTGTCGAAGCTCATTACTCGACTGATTTTATAGGACCCTGCTTTGTCATTCCAGCTACATTCCTAACTTGGCGGTTAGGAACTGAACATTAGCCCGACTCTCTCAGCGACCTTTGCCCTGCCTCGTCAGCCGGTCAACATTTGATCTTTGAACTCTCACCCTGTCTGTCGACTGCTGTTTTCCTTCCCCGTACATTTCTTTTTTTGTTTTTTGCACATCTCATCCACATGTTAGAGCTCTGTAATTACAGCTGTCACTCTTACATCCCTACTCATCCACATTTTGTTTTCACTCTCTCCCTCTCTCTGTTTCTCTAAAAACCCACTCAGAGTCACGAACAGAGCAGATGAAGAAAAAAAGCCTCTTAAATTCATTTCCCAGTTTGCTTTGCTGAAGGTCAGGCTGGGAACGAGCCAGCATCTCTGGTAATTGGGGAGCATGTCTTTGTGTGTGTGTGCGCGTGTGTGCGCGTGTATGGGTTATTGAAAACACTTTTCCTCTCTCTTAGTTTGCAGTCTAGCAAAGTAACATTATGATTAAAACTGGATGTTGTAGTTTCATCATTTGCACGACTCCAGCTGTATTCTAGCTCTCAGTGCCCGCACCTTTTTCATTGGGATGTTCTTTTGGCCAGCCATTAATGCACGCTGCATGTGAATGGAAACGTTGGTTACTAGTCAGATAGTCATCTTAGGAGATTTTATGTACTATAACAATTTTTTTTGAGAATTCTGGGGTTTCATTTTTCTTTCTTTTTTTTGTTCCATCAACCTTGAGCTCTAGTCTTTTTCATAGTTGGGATACAGGTTTTAGCTGTGGTTACTTTTGTTTTCATTTTTAGGAAAGATTTTTATGTTCTCAGCAGGGGTGCAACCAAGGTTTTGCCAGAGGGGGGGCACTGGCCACTACTATGGCCACCCTAATTGCCAGAATTTTCTGGCAATTATTTCATGCTTCAGGCTTTACAGCCGTAAACAAGAATAATTATTTAAGGACTTTATATTACATAATAATATATAGAGATATGTAGCACTTATGCCTTCATAAGTAAATGACAAAAGAGATCAAAGTGACCAAAAAATTGGTTATTTGGACCTCAGTTTCTGTACCACCCCAGTCTATGTAATAGTGTCTAATAGTCTCAGCCTGGCCACCTCTATAGAAATGATCTTGCTCTGCAGCTGGAGCACTGAGATCCATACACGCATACACTTCTTTTTTTTTTTTTAAATAAAGTAATCAGGTAGAAGATATCACCGAGCACAATTTAGTGTACAATATTAAAACTAGGTAAAATACCCATGTGAGTGGGTATAAATACACCCACACACAAAGCAGTAATGAGGACCAGCGACAGACACCCGTGGGAGCTGCTTGCTCTGCTTGTGTTCAGGTTATAAGGAGGGGTTGTTCTCCATTTTGGGGTTTCTGTTGGCCCTTGATGTGTTTTTCAGATTTTTCCCCAGTTTTCTTAGCGGTGGTTTTGTGGAGGAAGGAGGTACGGAGTAAGGAATGAACGCAGACTGTGGAGGACTCAAGGGGGGCATTGAATGAATCCCAGCCGGATGGTAATAGCAGGGTCGTAGCTCTGGCCAATTTAGCCCGGCTCTTTAACTTGGTCCTGCGCTGCACTAGGCTAACAATTACTGATAGAAAGAGACAGACAGACAGAGATAGGGGTGGAGAGGGTGGGAGCTTGCTGTGGGGAAAGATGGAGAATGGGAGTGGAGTAAAAATGAGAAACACAGATTAAGGTGGGGAGGGGGGGGAGTATGGAAGTGAAAGAGCAGCAGGAAATAAAGAAGTAATGCTCTGAGCAAATTGCTAGGCCATAAACGAACAGAAAGGGAGGGAAAAGAAATCACCAACTTTCTTTAGGAGAAACTTTCCAAGTGTCCCCCTGGATACCTCCCATAAGGAGCGTGAATTTTGAGGCCATGTTGAGCTAACGTTGTATGAAGGTTGTGCGAGCATGAGCTCCCGTCTCCCCCTGCCATTCTTTCTCCCAGGATTAATTACCGGGTGTCAGTCACAGCCGACGGCTCTCCCACGCTCCCTTGTTCCCAATGGTGCCTTCTGGGAGAGCGACAGGTACAGGCAAATGTAGTTTGCGTGTGTGTGTGTGTGTTTGCAAGGAAGAATACTGATATGGTATTTAAGATTTAGATTTTATTTTTATTTGTTTATAAAAGCAAAGCTACATAGTGCAGTTGTTAGGTTTGTATTAGCAGAACAAAAAATTCTTTATGGGATGATTATACACATTCTCCTGTCAATGGACATCCTGCCCCCTAAAGACCTTTACACACCAAAAAATTGCTACTTTTCAAAAAATTGAAATTCCAAACTTTTTGGATGCAAGCTTGTTTTATAACGTACACACCAAGAACTGAATTTTTTCGAAACATTTGTCCTACGAAAATGCACTATGAAAAAAATTGAATTGACGTCAAGCAATGATGAGCTGGTACTGATGTTTCTACAAAAGAAAAGGAAAAAAACGATTCTCGCAAGCAGCAGCAGGGAGAATTTTATTGTTTGATCCAGGAGTTGAAACTGTATCCCGACTGCTTTTGTACACATATTGGGAAGTCAGTGGGACAGTTTGAGCTCTTGCTGGCAGAGTTGGGACCACATCTGAGGAGACCGAGTAATCATTTCAGAGAGTCGATTGAACCGGAACAGCGTCTAATTGTGTTTCTGAGGTAAACCGGATTATTTTAATATTTGGATATTCAATGCTGTGAGTGCGCTTGTTCCTAAATGCAGTGGTCTGATTGGTCAGATCTGTTTGTTTCATTCAAAAATCTGAAAAATCCAGCTTGGATAGAAAAAGATGAATGCCACAAATTTGTTTAAAAAAGCAAAGCAAATACAAATGAGTTTGGATAATAATATGATCTATATTTCTCAGTTTGTACATTTTTACCAGGGAGCTGATTTTGGGGTTTGAATCATGTTTGATGGATTAGTTCTGTCTAACACCCTTTCATCAGCACAGTATATGTAATTGTTCAATACATACACAAGGGAAAATTTTTCCTTGTGAGTTGTTTTTTTTTTTAGCTGTCTCTTATATGAAAAGCTAAAGAAAACTCAGCTAACATAAGGATGTCTAGTTTTATAGATTTGAGGTAATGGAACTGCGTCTGTGTTTCCATAACATTTCAATTATTAATTTAACAGCGTAGCACTGCTGTGCAAATGATCAGCCACCTTTGTCCTGTTACGTTTATGACACCTGAAGTCCAGATAAGAGCCCAGTATCTCAGCTAGTGTGTCAAGAATTGGTGTAAAGGTAGTAGGTGTGAGTTAAACCTAGCTCACTGACAAAGCCGCTATTGTGATAACGCTTTGAGTGGGCACCTTAAATTAGAAATCCCATCTGTAACTTGTTCCCATTGTCTGGGCAGCAGATGTGGGGAATAAGGTGAAAGAGCAAATGAGGAAAAGTGGGCGAGGAGATGAAAAGGCAGGGGCAAAGGATGGTGGATGAGTCCTTTATCATGATTTTTAATGGGAATGTATTAATAGATTTTCATGGAGGGCTACACTTGGTAAGGGGAGGCTGAGCGGTGGTGCTATTAGCGCAGTCCATTCTGCATCCTTTCATCTCAACGCTCATGTACTGGGCAGTTAAACCGATACCTCTCCTTACCAGCCACGCTCATTATTTGCTCTCCCTCCTTGTATCCAACCCTCCAGACCTGCTCCTTACATACTAATCAGGTTTTTTTTCTTTTGCTTTCTGGGTGAACAGACGGTGTTTGTCTTCTCCATCTCCTTCCTCTCAGCCTCTGCCTCCCCTCAGCATTTGCGAATTTACCGCTATCTGCCAGAATAACGCTGGAGTCGTGTCCATACACGCACAGCCAAGCGCCTTCCTAGCGCACAGTTACTCGTCTCCATTAATACGCTGACACTCAGAGCGCGCTTCTTCCTCCTCGGGCGACCATGCGTGCACAGCCCCACACGCGGTCCTCCCTCTGCTGCTCTTGGTGTCTCTGTGAAATCATTCATTGCCATTCTCCTTCTCCAAAAATAACACTGATAATTAATTTCCGTTGTGAAATGATTCGTCTGCGGACTGACTAGCTTTCATATTTCACCCTGCATCGATCCCCTCAGCCAGCTCGCGTGCGCTTCATTAGTCAGAGGGAGAGAGAGAGTGGAGAGCAGTGAGACAGGGAAAACAGAGACATGGGGAGAGAGAAAGTGAGAGTTAAGTCAATTACCGCCGCTTATGTTTGAAAACAACGCAAAAAAACACACTAATTACAACGGAGCTGACATGTAAATTGGGATTGATGTGCCAGGAAGTTTGTCACATAGCTGCAGAGCTGCTTCCATATAAAACTACAGCATGTGGCTTTTTATATCAAAGCAGGGACTAAATAACAGGCTCCAAAGCAAACTTTGTTTAAAGTTATTCACTGACTGCCATAAAGTCCCACTGTTAGCAGTGGGCTCAGGCATCCCACCACTTTCCAGCTGATTCGACAGGAATCTGAAAGAAAGTCTGTTGGCCTATTGGATTTCTGTTAGCATTCTGAATTAACTGAGGTGAAACTGGATCCTCCCATTCTGTAATGGACAGGACATTAAAAGGTAACTCAAGAAGCCTCAGCTCCCAATAAACGGAGAACCCAGTCAATTACAAATTCACAACTTATGCATAGAGAGGATTAATTGCCACAGGTATTCATGAGGATTATGACAACTGTCCAGATCAGCAGTTAATTTCAGACCTTGATGTTTTTTTGCGGTTTGGTGAATATGATGACAGCCTGTTCCTTTAACGTGTTATTTTCACTGAAGTAAAACCTTGCAAGTTAAGGTTCACCTATTGTGCATTGTGTGTATCTTAAATCTGTAGGCTTAGTCTGCCTTATTAACTCAAGTTAATTCATCATGTTTTACCAGTTGACATAATTATTACATAACATAATTAAGTTGTTCCAAGAATTCTTTTTTTGTGTGTCGTGAACATTAGTAGATGGATACTGAACACAGTATTGCCAACTTAGCGACTTTGTCGCTATATTTAGCAAGTTTTCAGACCCCCTTAACAACTTTTTTCTAAAAAGTGACTAGCAACAAATCTGGCTACTTTTTTCTGGTGTTATTGGAGACTTATGACGACTTTTTGACGTGAAAGCACATAGGAGATATTCACCCCTACTAACTACTACCCTACTAGCTAACTCTGCCAGAGGGCCTATTTCATGTCACTTTTGGGTTGGAATTGTGACATAAAAAAAACCCAATAATTGCTAAAAGAAATTTAATTTCTAGTTCTAAATATATTCTAAATGCTTTTAGGATGATTTTTTTTTACTCACTATGTCTCTTTCACAATGTTATTTCTCTCTCCTACAGGGTCTGTTACAATTACACAGGCATGACCAATTATGCAAACTGGGCGATGACGTCATTTAGTGACTTCTAGCAACTTTTAGGACAGCCAATAGCGATTTTACTTACTGAGGAGTTGGCAACACTGGCTGAACAGGCCTGTTAATATGTGTAAAAACAAAAAATGGTTAACGGGAACACTAGCTGAATGTGTTACGTTTAGCTCATTTAACAGTCTTTGAAAAGAGTCAGTAGTGGGGGTGGGGGTTGGGTTTGAAATTGTGTCCATCTTGCAATAAATTGGCAGAAACCCCGCTGCTTTAAACCATACGCTAACCACTGCCGCTTTAGATAGCTTATTAGCATAAGCAACATGAGCACACAGCTAATTAGCTTATAATTACTTAACACATTACTGAAGCTGCTTCTTAAACCTACAGATTGCTGTTTAAATCATTACAAAAATATGTTCTAAACAAAAGCTGGCTAAACTCAAGCTCAATTAAACTGCATATTCCACCACAAAGCACCGCTAACACATGAGTAGCTAACAGCTTAGCAGTTACTGTAAAAGTAACTGACAGAATAAAGGACAGTAAAAGACAGAATCGTGAAAGTGTGGCTGCTTGTATTATGGATTTCTTCTCAATTTCAGTAACCACAAGTCAATGTTATTGCATCTGTGTGCTTTTTTAGCATTTGGCATGCTGCTTTTTACAACGCCAGCTCTCCTCCCTCCCTCTGCAGGCCCTCCGTCGGCACCTGTGCATCTCATCTCCAATGTGAACGAAACCTCCGTAAACCTGGAGTGGAGCCCACCCCGGAGCTCTGGGGGTCGCCAGGACTTGACATACAACGTAGTGTGTAAGCGCTGCGGTTCTGACGGCCGGCGCTGTCAACCCTGCGGAAATGGAATCCACTTCAGCCCACAGCAGCTGAGCCTGAAGGGAACCAGGGTGTCCATCAACGAGCTACAGGCCCACACCAACTACACCTTTGAGGTGTGGGCGGTGAATGGAGTCTCACCTCAGAGCCCAGGGCCTGAGCAGGCCACATCAGTGACCGTCACCACCAACCAGGCCGGTAAGGCGATGGGAGCTGATTCAGCCGATCCTAACATGGTTTCCTGTGACCCCATAATCATCAAACATCTGTTTAATCACTTATTAACATATATTCCAAACCCTCCTTACGCTTGCTTACTTTAGTGAGTTCAGGGGGGTCTTCTGGTTTTGCAGGAGATCACAAAACATAAACTCTCACACTGTGTGAGAGTTTATGTTACCAGAGTGTGCTGGCTCATGTATGATACAGAGCACGGGTTCATTTGACTGAATGCTTGAAAGTACTTTTTGGGGGGCATGTCAAAAACATGTTTATTAAAGTTGTGAATAATTGGGGGGTAGGTTGGGTGATTACTGAGGAGGATGATGATGGATTTTCAGCAGAGGGAAATGATTTTATGCAATATTTTACTGGAGTTTTGCATAATTAGGCATAAGAAGCCAGGGCTGACGATGGGGGCACCGTGCTATATTTAGCACCCAAACTAATGAATTAGATGAGTGGTATTGATCTGGGGAGGATTCATTACAAATTCTGCTGGATTACATGTGCCTGTGTGTGTAATTATTGTCATAGAATACAACCACAGGCTCCCCTTCTGAGCAGGAGAAGAGCCCTCCAGCTTCCATGCTGTATTCAAAGCCTCCCGTTATTTAGTCATTTAGCCATTTTGTGACCAGTTGTTGTGTAAATGGATTTTATGACCCGGGTCTTTTCTCTTCATCCCTCCCGTCTATCCTCCGCTTATAGACGATCATTACCTTGGTCTGCTTTACTGCTCTGCTCTTGGGTGGCAAGCTAAGTGCCTTTTTGTGTCTTCTTTTATCGCTAATTTCCATCCCTGGGAAAAGCGAATATCTTCAATAGGGCTTGGACTGGCAATTTAAGGACACAGTGGCTTGATTTATCAGCCGGGGTCAGGAAGATAGAGATGAATGGATGTACTGCCTGTGGGAGAGCTGCGAGTACTGCCAGAAAGGCCTATGTGGGAGCTGTAATGCAGCACACCCTGGAGTCCGGGCTGAAGGCTCATAATAGCATGTCAGCGTGACCATGCTGATGCACAGTTGCACAAAAAAATGCAGATTTTTTTTTTCTTACAGAGATTCAGTCCCAAACACACACACACACACACACACACACACACACACACACACACACACACACACACACAGAGCCCCCTAAGGTTGCTGGAGGCTAATGTGCTGACTTGAAGTTGTAAGATACAGATGATGCTGCCTTTGGCTCGTCACTGGTGCATGTTTCACAAATGTTCGCCAGGATTAGTTATATGAAGCTGCAGCTGGAAGCTCTATTATAGTGTGTGTGTGTGTGTGTGTGTGTGTGTGTGTGTGCATGTACTTGCACATGTGCAGCACTGACTGCATGCATGGTGAGAAGTAAAAAAATGTTTTGCAGAGATGCTTGCATGAATGCAGATGATCTACATTTGCTTCTTAAACAATGTCCTCTGTGTGTATCCGTGTGTGTGTGTGTCTCTTATAATTTGTGTGTGTGTGTGTTAAAAGAGAATAGCTCCAGACTGATTGGATTTCTTCCTGCTAATGCTCGGTAGGGGCTTTAGAAGCTCTGGTTTCAGCCGCTGGTAATCCAGCCGCTGGTAATCCAGCCAGTCATCTGTGGCTGTCCCTCTCTCTGTATCGCCTCCCCTCATCCAGACACCGAGGATTACACATTTATTATGATAGATTTATTAGGATTTATAAGTGCTGTGGAAAAGACACCCCCGCCCCATTAAAGTTCAAATTTCGGCTAGGGAGGAAGAAGTGAGTTAGGCAGGTTGGAAAGGATCTGGATTTTTTTTTTTTTTCGGCACGAGAGGAAAGTGTAGGAAGGTGCAGTGGAGAAAAATGAATGCCGTCAGATAAAAATGAGCAGTGCAGCTTAATGTGCGTGTGTGTGTCTGTGGCCAGGCATGTATTTATGCGCGTACAAGAAGGTCAGATTCCATGTGTCGCCACGAACAATTCCACTGTCGTAAATCAGGCGGGGTGTAACCCTTTCACCCGGGCTACAGGAGGAAAGCGAGGGGAAACGGGGATGGGGAGGGTGAGATGTCCAAGCTTTGAACTGACCCCTGGCTGTAAATGGATGTTTTCTTCCCCTTTTATAAGATCGAGCGCTCTATATGTCGATGTGTGTTTGTGTGTGAGAGAGGGAGGGGGCCATTTATGTCCTGATACAAAATACTTCAGGTGGCTAAAAGTGAATTCATGCATAAGGATTGTGTGTGTGCGTGTGTGTGGGCACTTCCATCAGTGCGTGTGTGTGTTTCCATCGTTCTGGCAACAAATGGGCCGGCATACATGTGGAAATGTGTTCTCGGGAGGTGGAGGCTGACTCTAGATAGGTGGAGGGGGCGAGGAGGGAATCTTGTAAGCAGGAGCCATTTTCTCCCAACACCCTGAAAAATGGCTCCCTCCTCGACTCTTTCTCCTTGGCGGCGAAGGCAAAGAAAAAAAAAGAAAAGAAAAAAAGAGTGACTCAAATCTGGCAACCAGGCTCCAATCTGGCAACCACATGTGCAGCCCCTGTCTGTTTTAATGTCAAACTGTAATCGGCCGCGTATTCGCGCAAATCCTCCACCGCAGATGCTCCTCGCTGCACAAATACTCCGTGATGAGCACGCCCGCTCAACGAGCTGGAAAAGGAGAAAGAAGAAAATAAAAAATAAAAATCTTTTCTGCCGGGAAGGTTATTTTTCAAACCAAACCCTGAACTCTGTGTGCCTCTGCCAGGTTTTTACCGATTATAATTTATGCATGTGCGCAGTGATTGAGTTTTTTTTTTTTTTTGCTGTCTGAGCTGTGTGAGATAATGGGGCTAGGTGTGTGTTTTTCTATGTGAATTTCTATCTTTCTGTTTGTATAATGAGTTCCTTTGTGTTGCTGGGATGTGTATGTCTGTGTGTGTGTGTCTGTGTGTGTTGCAAAGCATTTTTTTTGAGAGAGAGCACAATTCTGAAATAAGATCTGAATATTCATTGCGTCTAACACTTATTATTCCACCGGCGTGTTTAGCCCACGCGTTCAGAGGGGGGCGGTAAGAAATTACAGATCTGTCCCACATATTTAAATTCATCTACAGAGGTGCCAGCAAGTCTAGCACGCTGTGCCTCAGGTGAATGTTTCAATTTTAGGATCTCAAGTTTAGCTGTGCACGATTTGTCTGTATGCATTTGTGCACAGTTTTGTTTTGTTTTTTATTTTTACCACGTTTTTTGTTTTTGTAGTTTTTTTAAAGAGACCTTAATGGATCTCTTCTTCTGTGTGTGAGCCGAGCTGCCTGGTCGTGTCCATTAGAAGGGATCACTCAGAAAATCTGTCATCTTTATCCTCACATTAGTCGAGAGGAAAATAAAAACGCAACAGGAGCAGCAGAACACGATTAAATCGCCATATCTGTCATCTTCGGAGGGGAAGATAGATGTGTGGATTACCTCCAGGGAATGAAGGCCCGTGACCTCCTCGGGGGTTTTCCTTTCGGAGTTGGAGCATCCTCAGTCGGCCCCAGGAGGGCCTTCAAATTGGCTCTTGCTGCCGGCTAAGATTGATCGGAGGGCTACAAATGGCCGCCGTGTAATTGTTTAAGGGAGACGCAACACATTAGGCCAACAGGATGACACAACCTTGGGTTAATCTATTTACTAAGAGATGTCTGCAATCCCATCCCTCTCCATCACAGTCGACCCCCACCAGTCGCAAGCCCTCTGCCTCCCCCTCCCCTCCCCCATCTCCCCCTGTCGCTTCTTCACCCCAATGAAACTCAATCCCTTGGTTGGTGCTTGAATTCCAGGCCTGTTTGAACTCAATCCCCCAGCTAAAAGCAGGGTTTTGTTAGCATTAGCTTGTGGGCTAGGCTCCCTGGAGCCCCCGCTCAAAGTGATGAGAATGTATATAATGTCATAGATAATCCAATCATAATCGGTGGACTGTGAACCCCTCATTAATCATCCCCACTGTAATTTTTTAAAAGGCAGATGGTCTGGAACGAGTAAGGTTACAGTAATCAGCGAGGGGCAGAGGTCAAAGATCTGCTCCGTTTGGAGTCGTAAGAGCAGATGCCATAAAAAAACTGTGTTACCTGGGCGTTAGTGGGAATGTTTGTCTATGTGGTGCTTTGTTCTGACTCTGTGGGCGAGGTTGTTGGGAGTATTATTTAACCCTCTGTGGTCTCGGTGCCCTGAGTCCTAACCCTAACGCTGTGTTATTAGAATATGTGACGTTTGGTTTTTGCAATCAGGGGCCAAAACCAAAAGCAAGCATTTTAACTGACACAAGTATCACAAGTATTTGCATTTTCCCCTCTACTTTACAGGAACTTTGCTGATGATAAATCCATCATGGTTTTATTTTGGTCTTTTTGTCTGTGTTTATCTGTGGAGCTTTATTCTATCATCTCGTGACTGCACTGCTATATCTCCCAAAACTCAGTCCTTACACGAGTTGTTCCTCTGTTTACAACTCTATCTCTCCTACACCTATGGATTTTCTCTTCGTAAAGTCGTGAGCGTGTATGACCCAATTTACGTGTTGTCACACTCCCCGGAGATAGAGGTTTGATTTGTGCAGCGGCGACGCACTTGGAGGGAGGGGCGAGCATAAGCCATTATCTGTGCTTTAACCTTCATGTGTTAAAGGCGTCTGAACACAGATAGCACGGCTGCTTGAAATATGGCCTCATTATCAGCTGCTGCAGAAAAGGCTCGAGATAAGATCGCTCTCTGGAGCTTTAATGAAAACCAATTGATTTGCTCTCTTAAAGACAAAAAAATGCAAAGGTGTCGAGCCCATTTGATTTTATTCATATACTTTGCGGTTGAGAAAAGTGCCTGAGACGCTCGTGTCACGGGAGAGCTTGTATCGGTTTTATAGACGCCAACGTTTAGTTCACGCTCCTTCTGTCAAATCAACTGTGTGGCCGCACGGTTTCGCAAGACCCCTGATTCTGAATGAGAGCCAAGCTAAAGAGAAGTGGAAGCGATTGCCTCGTGGCTTGTTTGACTTTCTCAGCATGAGCAGGAGAACGCGTGGGACAGAACAGACTCAATGTCTCCAAGGGTGAAAACAACAGCTAAACATATTTTTTCTCTTCTGTTTCCTCTTTCTTTGATCGTCTCACCAGCTCCCTCTCCAGTGACTTCCATCCAGGCCAAGGATATCACAAGACACACCATTTCCCTGGCCTGGCAGCCACCGGAAAAAGCCAATGGGGTCATTCTGGAGTATGAGGTCAAGTACTACGAGAAGGTGAGGGACGGTGCGAGAGATTTTGTTTCTGCTGAACCGTCAAAGCAAAAGCAGCCTCTGAATAAGTTGTATTGTGTTCTTTCTTTTTTTTTTCCTGTCCCGCTGTAGGACCAGAATGAAAGAAGCTACCGCATCATAAAAACCTCATCAAGGAGCACCGACATCAAGGGCCTCACCCCCCTCACCTCCTATGTTTTCCATGTGCGGGCTCGCACAGCGGCCGGCTACGGAGAATTCAGCGGCCCGTTTGAGTTCATGACCAACTCGGGTGAGTTAAGTCACACTGCCTGTTCATCTTCGTCTTCTTCTCCCTGCAGAGCCAAGAGAGGCCTGATTCCAGCTCCGCCACGGCAGTGTCTGAAAAATTCCTACAATGATAGCATCTCTTACAAGTTTGTCTCTTTCATTGGAGAGTCATTAATCAAAATTGCTGTTGTCTATAAAAGATAAATGATATTGTCCTCCGGCACCTGACTGGCAACTTGAATATCTTCCATTATTCACGTCTGAGTATCAGCCTCAGTAGACGTGCCAGCTGATGTTTAAACTGTATGAAGCTTTGAAGAATGGCACCATTTGTGGCGTTTTCAGTCAGAAGCTGCTGCTAGATAATTCTCACTGCTCGCCAGAACTCTTTAATTGAATCAGTTTCAAGCCAAAATAAATGTATTCATTTCTCTACCAGAGTCTAAGGCACACAAACCCTGTGATAACCGGAGCAACAGCGCCTGTGTAGGTGGACTCTGATCACAATTTCAGATTAGCCTCTCAAACCTCACTAACCCACTAGTGGGTTACTTACTACAGTGATATAGAGTGCAGCCAAAACTTGTTCAGACCCTGAGAAGTTTATTTGAAATTCTAGTGGAGATCCCACAGTTTCCAAAGATTTCCATTTGATACTGAGTAGCAAAAAAAAAAAAACTTGGGAAAATCTGTTACAAAATAAATCAAATGCTATAAGACAGAGTGGAATAACATGACCTTATAAAACTCCTTTGAGGGGAAATGAATGAGGAAAACTGTGCAAGATGTAAATGAAAGTCTGTTTTTTCAGGAAGAATTTTACTACTGACTAATGCCCGACTTGTGCTTCAACTTGAAATCTGCATAACCGGGAACCCCTCTTAACCCTGAGGCCACAACCTTCTACGTAACCTGACGTGCACCTCCAGAGAAATGTAACTACACGCAACCCGCCTGCAACGACTCTCATTGGCGTGGAAGGTTTTGGTGCAGGGTTAAGAGGGGTCTCTGATTAAAGTTACGACACAGATTTCTCTCTGAAGCAAAGATTTGGCATCAGACTGCATTTGTGGTGGTGAAAGGGGCACGAGTTGGGCACGTCTATAACAATACATATCGTACATACTTTGTGACGATAAATAACTGAGTAGTAATCTCTCCAGTCTGACAGCACGGTACATACACCAGCCGTCCACCTGCTAGAGCTTCTGTTTATGGTGGACTTGGCCTCTAAGATGATGGTCTGTGTGCCAACGGGTGACACACAAAACAGTTGTTATGCACCCGAGTAGCTTGTAAGTAGTGGTAAACAGCACCATCACTCCAATAATAATATGTGGCCTATTAAATCTAATCTCAGCTTTCTGTGTTTTCTTAGCATTCAGCTTTTGGTCCAGTGAATATATTTCCACATAATGTTTCCCGTTACTGATGACACAGAGGGCTAGAGAGATCCACTAGAAGCCCAGGTGTCCCTTTTGTAATGCAGATAGAGACAGCAGCGCATGATAATGACACGGTCAAGCTCACATCCTAATGGGCTGTCATTGTCTCCCAATGAAGCATGCGAAACAGTGGACTTTATGATCAGAATAGTAAAATGGAGGGAGAGCGAGCAAACACTGCGTGGGGACAGGAGGAGGCGGAGGGATGAGGGGTATCGGGTACTTTGCTCTTTTTTTGTTGTTTCTCGTCAACCTTTTTTCTCTCCTCTCTCCGATAGTCCCAGCTCCCATTATCGGCGACGGGGCCAACTCCACAGTGTTGCTGGTGTCAGTGGTGGGCAGCGTGGTTCTGCTCATCATCCTCATCAGTGCTTTCGTCATCAGCCGACGGTGAGCTTCGCTACCCACCCCCGCCCTTCCATCGAACTCTGTCCCTTCTGCTTTCTGTCTATCTCTCTTTCTCGGCACACAGATGAGGGATGTCTTACTTAGTGCCGTCAGGAAATGGAAGTCACTCAAAAGAGCACACACATACACACACTAACACTCCCAGACAGCTAGTGCAACTCGCTCACGTCGGATGAGTGATGACTCGCCACACCGGAGATGTGATTGACAGCTCCAACAGCTGAAGGGATGCAATCAGCGACCCTTCGCTCCCTGTCCTCTGCATCCAGCCCGCTCCCTTCGCATAGTCCCACCCGCCTCCACTCCACCCCGTCCCTCTCCCACTATCTCTCAGCTAGTGGCTGTAATCCTGCCGCTAGTTATTTTCTCCTGCTGCACCTTGCTGACCGCCGCGACGAGAATGAGAGAGCGACGGGAGGGTGGACAATGAGATAAGCGGGAAAAAGTAGGAGATAGAATAGAGCGAGGACGAGGCTGAGAGGCATCAGGTGGATTTGCAGTGACCCAATCTCAGGGTGTTAACCAGCGAGCAGGACAAAGCACCATCACACAGATGGGATTACATGCAGATGGGGCTGCCTCACCTCAGGGTGTAAAACCACACACACTCTCTGCATGTGTTTGTGTTTGTGTGCGCTTCCATATGTGTTAGGGGTGCGAGTGCGTACATCCTGTGGAAAAAAAATAAAGTTTTGTGTGCGTGTGGTGTGGCAGTGGGGGGAGGGGGGTGTCAATGGCTTGTGTGTTGATTCTTGAATTGACCAAATCACTGTTTGCATGTGTGTATTGGTGCCATGAATGATAGGGAGTGAAGGGGGCTGTTGATTGTGTGTGTGTGTGTGTGTGTGTGTGTGTGTGTGTGTGTGTGTGTGCTCTCTTTTCCATGTGATTGCCTCTCTCTGCAGCCAAGCAGGTGGTTGTCTCAGGCTTTTTTATATGCATGTGACGGCCACTGTCATTGTGCTGCCGCGTTCATCCTGTGATTGTGGGGAGGGACTGTAATCACGTAGCCGTTTACCATCATTACACAGCCGTAGAAGAGGACAATGTCTCGCACATCTGGTCATTTCCACCACTGACCTTAACACGTCAATAATAAGCACAGGTGTCAGGCAGCCTGAGGGATTCGCAGGGATTTAAGTGCATCTTCTCTAGAATTGATTTATAGCTTTTATATTCGTTCAGCTTCTCTGCTCCATGTTGTTGTTATACGCTCAGTGCCCTTCAGGAAGCTTCAATGTTGGAAGATTTCTCACTTGACTTTGATGCAAAAAATATATCGAAGTAAAACTGTTATCAACAAACATCTAAACTAAAGGCACTTATAGTATTTATTTGGATTATTACTATTATTGTTGCACTGATATGTATTTTATGAAGTAATCATTTAGTTTTTGCATAATACTAATAAGACTGTATTATTATTACACAGTCTTAAAGGGTATCGGTACATATTTGTGCTATATTTACGTCTACAATTGTGGATTATCATCTTTAAGCATGGTCAAAATCTCAGGTAACAGGGTCAGAAAATGGAAAAAGTAGTCCACGTGTGCAATATGAACATAAAGATTAGGGTTTGGTTTCCAGCATTGTTTTTGTCACCTCACGAGGATTTCTTTAGTAACTAGTCACCTGAAACCCTTCCTTTAATGGGGACACAGGTTCATGTTGGCCCCATAGATTTATTCTGAGAGCTATAGATGAATTTCCCTGAAATATGGAGGAAGAGCTAAGAAGTAACGTCTTTTGTTTGAGGAAGTCTGGTAGCCAATCAAAAACACACACATGCCCCTTTTTCCAGCCAACTGGGGGCAAAATATCAAATCAAATCAAATCAAATCACTTTTATTGTCACATCACATGTGCAGGCACACTGGCACAGCACATGCGAGTGAAATTCTTGTGTGCGAGCCCCACAAGCAACAGAGATGTGCAAACACAACAACACAAACGAGCAAAATACAAGAATGGCCAACCTGAAACTAATAAATATATGTACAATATATAATAGTGTATGCATTTCTGGATGTGTATACTAAATATTTTCCTGTGTGTGTGTGTGTGTGTGTACACATTTTTACAAATTAAATAGTTTAAAAAAAAAAAAAATAAAATATACAGAGTTGAATATGTGCAAAACAAGTGGCATTTATATACAGTGTGGAGTGCATAATGTTGAAGTTCCAGTAGTGAAGCTGAGGTGTCTATGACGTGTTCAGCAGTCTGATGGCCTGATGGAAAAAGCTGTCTCTCAGTCTGCTGGTACGGGACCGGATGCTGCAGAACCTCCTTCCTGATGGAAGCAGTCTGAACAGTTTATGGCTGGGGTGACTGGAGTCCTTGATGATCCTCCTTGATGATCCTCCCCGCTTTCCTCAGGCAGCGCTTCCTGTAGATGTCTTGGAGGGAGGGAAGCTCACCTCCAATTATCCGTTCAGAACACCGCACTACTCGCTGGAGAGCTTTGCAGTTGTAGGCGGTGCTGTTGCCATACCAGGTGGTGATCATGCCGAATCTTTTCAGTCTCCTGAGAAAGAAGAGGCGCTGCTGCGCCTTCTTCACTGTTTTGTTTGTGTGTACTGACCACGTAAGATCCTCAGCCAGATGTACTCCAAGGAACCGGAAGCTGCTCACTCTCTCCACAGCAGCGCCATTGATGGTGATGGGGGTGTGTACTTCTCTGCACCTCCGGAAGTCCACTATCAACTCCTTTGTCTTTGCGACGTTGAGGGTGAGATGGTTGTCTTGACACCAGTGGGTCAGGGCGCTGACCTCCTCCCTGTAAGCCGTCTCATCACCGTTGGTGATAAGACCCACCACTGTAGTGTCGTCCGCAAACTTCACAATGATGTTGGAGCTGTTAGTGGCTGTGCAGTCGTAGGTGTAGAGTGAGTACAGGAGAGGGCTCAGTACACACCCCTGTGGAGCACCAGTGTTCAGTGTGATGGGGGATGAGGTGATGCTGCCCAGTCTGACCACCTGGCGTCTGTCAGACAGGAAGCTAAGGATCCAGCTGCAGAGGGAGCTGCTCAGTCCTAGATCCTGCAGTTTCCTGTCCAGCTTCGAGGGAACGATGGTATTGAATGCTGAGCTGTAATCTACAAACAGCATCCTCACATACGTGTCTCTCTTCTCCAGGTGTGACAGGGCAGTGTGTAGTGTCAGGGCTATGGCATCATCAGTGGACCTGTTGTGGCGGTATGCAAACTGTAGAGGGTCCAGTGAGTCGGGTAGTGCAGAGCAGATGAAGTCCCTGACCAGCTTCTCGAAGCATTTGCTTACGATGGGGGTCAGGGCTACAGGTCGCCAGTCGTTCAATGAGGAGATGGTGGAGGATTTGGGTACAGGGACGATGGTGGCCATTTTGAAGCAGGCTGGGACTACAGACAGAGAGAGGGAAAGGTTGAAGATGTGTGTGAACACTCCAGCCAGCTGAGCCGCGCATGACTTGAGGACGCGGCCGGGAATCCCGTCTGGACCAGTAGCTTTGCGTGCGTTCACCTTCCTGAAGCACTTCTGCACATCGTCCTCAGACACAGTGTGCGCACTGACGTCATCCGCGATGTGCACACTGTCCGGTCTCATGGTGTTCGCTGCGTCGAATCTAGCGTAGAATACGTTTAGATCCTCACACAGGGAGGCCGTGGTCTGCGGTGTGCTGGTTTTCCCTCTAAAGTCTGTGATCGTGTTTAGTCCCTGCCACATACTCCGAGGGTTGTCAAACTGTTGCTCCACCCTGTCCCTGTACTCACGTTTGGCTGCTTTGATCGTCTTCCGGAGTTGGTAATGTGCGTGTTTGTAGTCCGATGTGTTCGATGTATTTACTTTACAGACATAAATGTGCCACACATAAGCAAGAAAATGAGCTTGCAAAAGGTTTTAACTATTTTTAAAGGTTTTATCATAACATGATATTTTAAATCATCTTTCCTGAGAGCTTGAAAAAAGAAGGCAAGTGGACTTGGGGCAAAAGACACATGAACTGGATGATTGAGAACCCACAGACAATTAAAATCCTTGTGATGAGCATTGTTTAATTATATTAAAAAAGGAATATCCATATCTCATCTTATATGTATAAGATATAATTGTGTTCTAACTTCCTGAGATTTGAAGCTTGATTCCCTGCCATGAGTGATCATTCTGCTTTTCTTTGCCCCCTAGAAGGAGTAAATACAGCAAAGCCAAGCAGGACTCTGATGAAGAGAAGCACTTACATCAAGGTAACTCATAGTTAACACTCCGCCTACAGACCTTATAATTGTAAAACATTATTGCTGTCAGGTATGCTCGTGTGCACAAATGAAGCACATAAAATGGGAGGAAAAACAAACTGTTTTGAAGTTAATGTACTTGCAACCCAACATGCTCCAAACACCTCATTATCAAGTCATCAGCATTGTTATTTGTGTGCCACAAAAATTTCAAGTTAATGAGCTCCATCTTCATCGGAGTCAGCCATAGTGACATGAAAAGCGCTGGAGTCAGTGTGTGAAGCGAGGTATGGAGAGAAGAAAGGAGGAGGAGGAGGAGAGGATCCATAGAGGAAGGCAGCGTAGCCTGCAGCACGATGGAAATAAAGAACAGATGGAGAGTAGTAGTCGGAATAAATTAACCTTCACTTTTTTTTTAAACTTCCTTCTCTCTTTGCTTCCTTTTTTTTCAAACTTCGTTCCCCAGGAGTGAGAATATATGTTGACCCCTTTACCTATGAGGACCCCAACCAGGCCGTCCGTGAGTTTGCCAAAGAGATCGATGCCTCCTGTATCAAGATTGAGAAAGTGATTGGCATTGGTGAGGAGATTTTTTTTTCCTACATTACATGCATGAATACCTATTGGAAAAAGATCACATTTTGTATTTGTTTCATACAAACACACCTTTCTCTGTGATATGTGGACTTTTTGTGGCCTCTTTGAGATTAAAATCCATTGTTTTCCCAGACTTTAACATGTGGCTTCTGGCTCTAGAGAGGTCAACAAGTTAAAAAAAAAAATCAACAGTGGCTAAATACGTTGTCCATGCTATTCCTTGGGCCAGAGAAAAGTCATCCAATGACAAAATAATAAAGAGAAAGAATCAATATCCATTTCCCCCTCTCTCTGCTCCAGTGGGTGGAGGGAGGAGGGGGAGTAAAGGATTAGAGACCCTGATCAATGTTTAAAGTGGAACCTTTCTAACCTACAGACACACACACACACAAACAGACGTGTAGGGGCACACTCTTTTTGATTTGATTTATAGTCTGTGGATCAGAGTGCTCGTGTATCAGCGCTTCACATTTTCATCTGTTTTTTTTTTTTTTGCTGTTCTTGCTGTTGATTCAGGGGAATTTGGAGAGGTCTGCAGTGGACGCCTGAAGATGCCCGGCAAGAGGGAGATCTGCGTGGCCATAAAGACTCTGAAGGCTGGCTATACAGACAAGCAGAGGAGGGACTTCCTGTCCGAGGCCAGCATCATGGGCCAGTTCGACCACCCCAACATCATTCACCTGGAGGGCGTGGTCACCAAATGTATGTCAAGGATTCATTTTTACAGAATGTGTTTCAAATGAGGGGAGGAAAGTGTTTTGCGCAGGTGAAATTGCTTCTGGAAATTGCAATAATGCTTAGCTCACACACATACAATTACTATTATATTCTAAAAGGGCAGTCATTTCTGCTGTCTCCCTCGAAAAATGTAGCAATAAATCATCACAAAGTGCAGTTCTGGGTGACTTTGGAGAAAGGTGAGTGTAGGGACAAGCCTGTTTTTACTCACACGCCTGCGCACTAGTGTATATCTTAATGCTTCTGTGCGGACATTTTACAAAGATTTCACAATATTCTCAGATAAATGCGTATTTTTGAGCATCGTCCGCACGTCCCATCCTGGCTTATCCCCAGGTGGGTTTCTGTCCAGATGGAAGGGGTCCAGCATTGCCGTGGAGGGGGAGGTGGTTGTAGAGGTAGCTGGGCAGTTGGGAGAGGGGTGGGTGTGGGAGTCTAATGGGCCCAGGAACAGGCCCTGTAGCACGGCACCAGACTCATTAATCATGGTGTCAGCTGTAAATGTGTTTGGGGTTAGGGAGTGATACCCTATCCCTTCTCTATCTGCTGCTGCATGGCCACAAAACACTGGCCAAATCTCCCTCCTCCTGCCCTCAGTGCTCTCTCCGTTTCTCCCCCTCTTTTACACCTTCCCCTGATGTTATTTGTTCGGCTATAGGTATGTGTGTGTGGGTGTGTGCTGTGTGTGTGGGTGTCTTGTCAGCACATGCCAACATCCGGTACCTTTGATTGCATGCATGTGTGCCTGAGTGTTACCATGTAGCCTCGGCTACATGTGCCTTAATGTGTCGTGATACTGCTCATCTCTATCTGTGCTAGATAAAACTGCCATTCTCACTGTAGAACACACACACACACACACACACACACACACACACACACACACACACACACACACACACACACACACACACACACACACACACATATATATGTATAGATATACCCACACACAAACATGCAGCCCAGCCGGAGCTGAAAGTGAACAGCAGCACAGGCAGAATTGCTTATCACCTATCACACCTCACATGGCGGGGAATGACCTCTCAGACCTCGCAGCGGCGGCGTGAGAACGACAGAAAAAAAAGGCGGACAGATGGAGAAAGGAAGAGAAACCAGAGACGAGCTGCTGCCAGGGAAGGTGCAAATAGAGATGCCGGACAGTTAGGAGCTGATGGATGAGAGGAAAGACAGGGCGACGCAGAGAGAGGGAAAGCAGAGGGTGCTCGAGCTACTCAACCGGAGGCTGAAAACAAAAAGATGGGGGGGAGGAAGGAGCGACGCAGCGGTGACAAGAGAGCTGGAGTGAAAGGACGGCGAACCAAACGCAAGAAGGGCGTCCGAAAACTCCCACTCCACCTCCTTCCACTCTTACTTTTGAGAGCTTGACACGAGGTTTGGGCAAATTAGTCCTTCACACTTGAGTGTGTCAGTGGAATCTATTAAAAATCCATTATTTGAATTGCGCCCCACTCTCCATTACAATCAAGTTAAAAGGAATTCTCAATCTGGCCTCAGTTTGCTGGCATGTCCAACAGAGCCAATTAAGGCTTATTAATTATGGAGGAACTCCAAATAGGGACTAAAATACATAAATGTGCAAAAATCTCTCGCTGAAGACTTGCTGGCTGTGGTCCACCATCTTGAAGGCTATATTTAATGTTTCTATCACGTTGGTGTGTAATTAAAAATCGAGCATCCATTAAAGCTTGAAATCAGACGTGATGTTCTTAATGGGTGATTTACATGAAGTAAGAGCGTGCTGGTTTTTTTTTTTAAAAGGTCCGCTTTTAAAACCCAGATCTTTGTTTGCTGCTAACGCCAGGGCCTCCGGAGGACATTTGCCCAACGTTCCCCCAATATTGTCCCCCTGACGCGTTTTTTTTCCCCCTCTGCCATCTCCCTGTTTTGTTGGCAGGTGATAATCGGCCCACTGGTGGGTTCCTCGCCCAGAGTTCATTGCCAAAGGCGGCAGGGCGTATTCAGTAAACAAGGAATTAGCATGCAAATGGACTGGAAGGAAGAGGGCGGGGCTGGGAAGGCGAGAGTTTAAGGTCGCAGGTCAGACTCTCCTCAGACTTGATTGCGGAGCTGTCAATCACCGGCGGCCCTGAGGCAGAGGCACGCAACAAAGGGAACAAAGATGGCTGACAAAGACGGCCCCCTCTGCTCTCATACAACTTTCGCCGAACTTCCTCTTTTTAGGGCATCGCCGGAGTGCCCCGTAATTAATGGAGTGCCAATCACGCAGCGGGTAAGGCAGTGACTGACGGCCTCTTGGCACGGCCAGAGACCCGCAGCAGAGCAGAGGAACTTCACCTTCTCAGCGGGCTTCTGCAGCTCTCGACATTCTGCTGGAGCACTCGAGAGGCTTCATACAAGCTCCCCTTAAGGCGGAGGCTTTAAGTCAGCAGTTTTCTATAAGGCTGTAAGCTTTTAAGTCCACCTTAACTGTGCCACTCGAAATGGAGCACAAAGAGCGACGCTGTTCTAGGAGGCGAATGTGTGGCAGCACTTTTCAGCATGTGTTGTTGCCGTGGCTGGTTAGGCACCAGCTTGCTGCAGTTTTGGGACAAAAACAAGCGGGTCGCCCTTCCTTTCCCTTTTTTATCTCTCTTCTCCTCTGATATGCCCCTCCCTCCCTCCGTCCTAAGAGACAAAGACAGACAGACAGAGACCCACCAGGGAATGTCCACCCTCCCCGCCGCCTGCCCCGGCTCAGATAAAGACGCAGACGCTCCCCCAAGAGAGACAGAGAGGGATGGGGTGAAAAAAGGCCAGAGAGGATTGGCAGGGTTCACGGAGGATAAAAACGAGGAGAGGGAATGAGCGAGGGAGGAGTGGGGGAAAAAAGAGAGCAACAGAGATGAGCTAGCAGGAGAGTGACAGATGCGTCGAAAGTTGGCAGAGGAGAAAGAGGGCAAAGGGACAGTGAGTGACAGAAATAGCGAGTTAGGGGGATTCTGGGTGGGTGACTGTGATGAGACTTTGGATAATACGCCCAGAGTCAGATCATATTTGCATAAACACAAGATGGTGTGTGTGTGTGTGTGTGTGTGTGTGTGTGTGTGTGTGTGTGTGTGGTGTTTTGTTTCAGTGGAGATGCCTTTGCATGTTAAGGGAAAAACGGGGGACGTCAGGGCAACGGTAACACACAGCTAATTAAATCACTATGGGACAGAGATGGATGGCCTCACACACACAGACACACATGCATTTTCCCTGGAGAGCCCCCTCCTGCTGCGTTGAGCTGTGATGTGCGTCGTTTACCTCTATAATCATCTGCCTTTCCTTCTCTCACTCTTATTCCCACTCTCTCTCTCTCTTTCTAGGTAAACCGGTGATGATTATCACAGAGTACATGGAAAATGGATCCCTGGATGCATTCCTGAGGGTAAGTCATGCGTTTCTGTCTCCACACACACGTGTTCATGCGTGTTTGTGCATCAACGCTGATCCCATGTTATCCACCAAATTTACAAGTGTCGGTTCACAAACATTCGCACTTTGTCCTTCCCATTTATCGTCTCGCTTTTCTCCTGACAATGAGGTTGAAACAGGTGAAACTTTGTGTTTCTCAGGTTCACAGCACTACAGGTCCACTATACATCTTAACCAGTTGCACAGTGCTAGTTAAAGGGAGATGTGGAATGGAGTGGACTTTTTATAGGTCTTTTCTAATCTTACGGATCTTTACGCTATAAAGTTAAACCTTAAGACTATTACTTATTACTATACCCAATGAGCTATTAGGAGTGACCCTTCACAAGTGTCCCTGTATTTACTTAGCAGACATTTTTGTCACAGTGTGGACATTTAACAGTAATAAGGATGAGCGTTTCTCTTTTTTCCCCCGCAGAAGAACGACGGTCGGTTCACTGTCATCCAGCTGGTCGGCATTCTGCGTGGCATCGCTTCCGGCATGAAGTACCTGTCAGACATGAGCTACGTCCACCGTGACCTGGCCGCTCGCAACATCCTGGTTAACAGCAACCTGGTGTGCAAGGTGTCCGACTTCGGCATGTCCCGAGTCCTGGAGGACGACCCCGAGGCCGCATACACTACCAGGGTGAGTGCAAGCATGTTTGTGTGTTGGCGAGCATCTGTCTGACTGAGTCAGCGGGCTGTCTGTACCCTCACTTGTCGGCTTTCATTAATCAGCCCAGCTTTCAATTACAGGGAGGAAAGATCCCCATCCGCTGGACGGCCCCGGAGGCCATCGCTTATAGGAAGTTCACCTCGGCCAGTGACGTGTGGAGCTACGGCATCGTCATGTGGGAGGTGATGTCATACGGCGAGCGGCCATACTGGGACATGAGCAACCAAGATGTAAGTCAGAAGCAACGTAATCATATGCAGATAGTCATGAATAATGCACAGGGTGAATTACTGTGAGATATTAAGGCTGGGTAATGTCAAACAACTTTATAAGAATGCTTCATCATTTTAACGTAGTTATACAATTACCTGCAGCTGTGATGAAACACCAGCAGAGCGTTCCTCTTCCTTATTGCAGTGAGCTCACATGTGTGGTTCCACTAATTATGAAAAAGGGAAAAAAAAAGATAATGTATTGTGTAGGTGTGTAAAGTACAGTAATTAAGAAAAAAGTTATAAAAATGACAAAGTAATCAAACTGCCTGAAGTTTTTATAACACTTCTGCTCAGTCATAAAGTCTTACAGCCACATTTATCTGCTATCCAGGTGATCAAGGCCATTGATGAGGGCTATCGACTGCCCCCGCCCATGGACTGCCCCGTGGCACTCCACCAACTCATGCTAGACTGCTGGCAGAGAGAGAGGGCCGACCGGCCAAAGTTTGGGCAAATAGTCAACATGTTGGACAAACTGATCCGCAACCCCAACACCCTGAAGAGGACCGGGGGAGAGACCACCGTCAGGTGAGAGGAAGGAGAATGACGCAAGGGGCTGAAAAGAGGAAGAGTTTTCAGTTCCGTTTGTGCTTTGGAAAATGAACGATGACAGGAAATATCATAAGGTGATGGTTGAGTTAGTGTTGAGTGTGTTTTCAGAGGATATTTTAATCTTAGCAATGAGCAGTCCCAATATTGGTCACACAGTCTCGGGCTTAAACAGTATCAGTCCATATGCATAAAAGCAGGAGAGTGAAAATAAAATAAAAAGCAACATCTTAAAACAGTTTTCTCTGTCAGACTTCTAAGATTGCTCTGATTGCGTAATAGGAATTAATTATTAATAATCAGCTTGCTGCCTTGTGGCTGTTAAGGGAAGATCGCTCTGGAATCCACTGAATGAGCTAATTAACATTATCAGGAAATTTGACAATTATATAGGTTTATTACACTTAATTTAAAATAAATTGGCAATTGTGTTACAGGAATTTCCCATTTAGTTTAATTAAACAGCCTGGAAATGTGCTAGTCACACATTCACTGCCACATTTGCAAAGTACAGCAAATTGTATAAAAGTAATACAAATACTGTTTGGATACTTCAATGGGTTATTTTCTGTTTGGGCTCTATGATGGTTCTCGAGGACCGGCCAGCTGCAGGAAAATGAGAGCCGTATGTTGAGAGTGGGCCTGAGACAAGTTAAGATGCTCTGTGTGAGAGCAGAGTCTGAGAGTGAGGTGACTGCCTGCTGTAACACGTGCGTTCACCTGTCAACCTCGATATCACGTTGACATTCATAATTAATGCATCTGTATTTTATACTCTTCATCATCTGCTTCTCGTCTACATACAGTTCTGTATGAGAGCATCAAAATTTCCATAACACATAATATTTGAGAAGCCACACCAACGTACTGACACGCGCACACACACAGCGTCCCACTCTGTCACCGCTATTTACATTCACCATTAAACATTATCTGCCAGCACCGTGTGGCTCGTTACAACGCAAACAACCTCCATAATGGCTTTCTCTGCAAACTAGCTTTAATGGTGCTTTACACACAGGAATCTAGGCGCTCTAACAGGGGGAGGAATTACAACGTTACACCGAGTTAAAAACAAACACGACCCTACGTCTCCAACACCATTACTCTTGAGCAGCCAAACGTGTTAAGGATGACCTTTGTGTGTTTACAGACTCGACGCAGGCCGACGGGAGTCTGTTTGAGTTTAACGAGTGTGCGAGCGCACACGAGCGGGTTGCGCGATCGCACACAGATGCGCACTCCTAATAGGATACAGCGAGAGCAAGCGTGGAGTCTGTGTAGAGTAATTAGCAGAGCTGAATCCTATAACTGCAGCTCTACG
Source organism: Aulonocara stuartgranti (assembly GCF_965226115.1). Taxonomy (NCBI): domain Eukaryota; kingdom Metazoa; phylum Chordata; class Actinopteri; order Cichliformes; family Cichlidae; genus Aulonocara; species Aulonocara stuartgranti. Next base: position 33,412,607 of record NC_138950.1, on the reverse strand, counting down.
GTTACAAAAAGGAAAGAAGAGTATGTGTGCGTGTGGGAAGGTATCCCTGCGCATAATCTTTTCCACCTACTTAGAAGTGACGACTTAATAAAGAGCCTGACATCCAGTTCTCACAGCTCTACTCGACATCCTTTTTAAAAAGGAGAGAACGATAAAGAGGCCGAGAGCGCAAGACTTACCCAAGCGGGACAAGTGTGACTCAGACTCACCGGCCTCGTGTAAATGTTTCACAGCTGCTGCCACAGAAAGGGAGAAAGGCAGGGAAAAAAGAGGGAGGACAAATATGCTGATGAATATCTGAATGTGAAGAGGGACTCCAAGCACACTGTAAAATTCACCGAAGTGTGCCCAGGTTGTGTGTTTTCCGTGAAATAAGGATTAACTAACTGTATCGGTGACACCAGAGGAGGAGCTGTGTTTGACTTGGCTCAGTTTTTGGGTGCAGCCTGCAAAATACAGACACAAAAAAAATACAAAATTGCTAAGCTGACACATTTGGTGTTTCAATCAGGGAGGACAAGCTAGGGAGAAGTGTAGCTCGGTGCTTTTTACAGCTTGTAATTGTCACACATTTTTGACACTACAGCACAGAAGCATAGTTAAGAATTATGGAATAATTCCCGCAATGTGGCCGTTGCTGCAGTTGAGGTGAATCGGAGGTAATCAAAGATGGAGATGATTATGCTTCAAGTAAAAAGCACTTGAACAACTGGCTTTCATCATCTACATGCAAACAGCTGCATACAGTGCAGTAGCTTTAAACACAACGAGGAGTTTGATTTCGTGAAATAACCTCGTCACTTTTCTCCACCTATTACAGGCCCACTACCACCCTGCTTGAGCCAGGGAGTCCCGAGGTGTCCGCGGCTGTGGGCACAGTGGAGGACTGGCTGCAGGCCATCGGCATGGAGAGATACTGCGATAACTTCACGGCCGCCGGCTACACAACTCCAGAGGCCGTGGTCCACATGACGCAAGAGTAAGCACTTTGCCCACAATCATACTTTTACCATGCTGCAAGTGATTTTGAAGGATGAGGAGAATGAAACAGAAAACTAAAGGAAATGCCAAGCATCACAGTGAAATAGGAAAGTTTTTGTAAAAGTAGGCAATTTTATGATTTTTCTTTAACTTGTTACGCTATTATTGAGTTTGTAATAGCTCACACAAACCATTACAAACAGTTTACAAAGAGGGTGCTGCACCACCTCCTTGTGATTGTTTTGGTTACTAGTGGGTCGACAGGTCGCTCTTAGTTTCCATGGCAGACGGTGACTTGTTTGCAAACACCCACTTATCTACCACAGAGCAGAAGAAAAACCTGCAAAAGTGTGGCACAAACCGGAAACAGAGTAAGTGAAAGTTGTTTCAAAAGATGAAACATCTACTTTTAAGATGAATGGTCTCCCCTTTCAGTTTGCCATCCAGTTTGCAAGTAGTTGGTGAGAGTTTGCAGGCAAGTCAGTGATTTCCACGCAAACTACCCGTGCCTGCAGGAATATCCTCACAACCAAAACAACTGTGAAGAGGTTTTAGGGCAGCATTACAAAGCTGTTTGGGAACACAGTTGCCAACTGGCTGGGGCAAGTGGTGTCACTGGGATCCTATTTAGACATTACTAGAGATCTTAGGAGACATGATTAGCAACAACTGTGTTTATCTATTATTTTATGACAAAACGGTGAAATCACATTTTCTCATTAAACCTTTTCAAAGAGAGACAGATTAAAACACCTTCATAAATATAAAGCTAAGCTGAGCATAAGACATGAAAACAGCCAACCTGCTGTTTCCAAATGTAACAGCTTAGAAACATGTTGTGTTCATACGCAAACACTCGGTTTTACGTCAGGCAAAAATAAGCTAATTTCCTGAAATAATCCTGGCAAACTGTGCTTTTAGAATTTACACTAAAATAAGCTAAGCTAGTTTTCAAAAATAATTCAAGGAATTAAGCTACTATGTTACCTCTGCTTCAGTTATATATGAACTAAAATAAACTAAATGAATCTAATCCAGTCACCTCAAATAATTTGAGCACACTGCTAGCGACTTAACTTTGCTTCAGATGTTAAGGATAAGCTAAGCTATGCTAGTTAGCTCAAGTAATTGGAGCATGTTTTTGGCTGTTTCCCTCTGCTTAAGTTTTTAGTCAAGTTAAGCGGTTCCCCCGGTGTCTCTGCTTCATTTTTAGCACACAGTTTCTGTTATCCCCTTATTAAGGTATTCTGTGACACATTTAGAAAGGAAAACATGAGTTAAATTTGTCACTTCTTTATTATATCCACATTTTTCTTCTGCTAAGATTACACGATTAGAGTTGCCGTGTTGGCAAGTGAAATTCCTTATACAGCAGTTAAACTGTCAGACCAGTTTCCACTGGTAGGCTGTAAAATTCATCATGTGGATCAGGCCTCCGTGTGCATGTTATTGTTGTCCTCGGTCCTAAAAGGCCTCTTCTCCCAATCCTTTTCAGGGACATGGCACGCATAGGCATCTCCTCCGCAGCGCACCAGAACAAGATCCTGACCAGTGTCCAGGGAATGCTATCCCAAATGCAACAGATGCAAGGCAGAATGGTTCCCGTCTGAGAAGATTAAAACAAAGAAAAAAGGAAGCAAAACGACTTTGTTTCTTATGAAAAAAAAACAAATAACAAAAAAAGATTAAATATTAAAAAAAGAGACAAATCAACTATGAAGAAATAGTTTACCTCATCCATGCACTTTAAATTGGATCTAAAAGAAAAGAAGACATTGATGAAGAAGGGAAAAAGTGTTGCAAATGGCACCTTTCTTTCAAAAATCATACCTTTACCTTGCCCTTTTAGTTGTTTTTGGAGAATGGGACACTTCTATCTGCAGCATTTATGGATAGATGGAGGGGACGGCTGGAAAAGTGCTTCCGAGAGGCCAATCTGGAGTGCCTTTAATGGTCTGGAATGAAAAGCGGGGGAGGGGGATCGTACCTTTTCTTCCTCCTTTTGCAGAGAGTGTTATTTCTGGAACTTTCTCTCTGGAATAATCCACAGAGCATTTTTTTTTTTTGATTTTCTGTGTTTATTGTACATGAATTGTTTCTGTGGGACTCAGAGGCTGCCCCGGCCACCATTGTTCTCTCTCTCAGCTGGAACTGTTTGATATCTTCCAGAAAAAATGGACAATCCTAGCCGTCAGATATAAACAGTGAATCTCTGACAGGCTGGGGGTTGGATTCTTCGGGGGGAGGGGGGGGGTCAAGATGGCTGTGCAGGGAGGGCTTATTTTAAGGAGCTATTTGTGTTGCGTTTTTTTGTTTTTTGCTCTGTTCTGGCCTGTTTTTTTTCTCCCAGATCGCTGTATTATGTTGCCCTCAGGACATTTCTGAGAATGTCTTTGATCTTCCAGAGGAGCCTTTCCACTCCCCTGTCTTCCCAAAAAAACAAAAACAAAAACAAAAAAAACACAGTCAAAAAAAAAAAAATAAAATCCCACCCTGCTACACCTTCGATAAACACGCAGTTCGGATTCTCCCATCCATCTCCCCACGTGGATCGAAGTCCCATCCCCATCACTACTGCAGGACCAACCAACTCTTCCACACCACTTTTGACGGACGCCCGTTTGGACCACATGAGTTGGTTTTATAAGCGGAATGTGAGATGAAGAAATTTGCCAAGACGTTATCGGACACGGGGGGCAACAGGGATGCAGAAAGAGTCATCAGCGTCAGGAAATATTCAAAGAAAGAAAAAGAAAACGATGGAGGATCAAGGTGAGAGTTGACAGTCTTTTGTTTTCATTTTGTTACCAAAACTTAGCAAAGAAACAACTCTATTAAAGAAAAGAAAATACAGACATTGGATTAAAGCTCCCTTTATTATCGAAGTGTGCTTCTAATATAACCACAGAGTGCCTGTGAGAGTCATTAGATCCCCCTATCACTGGCCCCTCAGCTCTAGAAGCCGTGTTAATTAACAAGCAGGTTGCTCCACCTCAGGCAGCAAGAGCGGATCAATAGCCACTGGTCTGTGATCAGTCTGCGGGCCTGATGCCTCTGGCATATTAATGAGAAAAATTTATCAGCGGCTGACTCCCATTGAGCCTGACAGAGCCCAGCAGAGCTCCAAGGCACTTTCCAAGAACGAAGAGAGGCGCTCTGGGGTGTTAACTTTCTTCTGAGCCAACACACCAGCACGTTGTCACGGTACCAGAGGGTCCTAACGCAGGGTCTTAATTAATTTTGGCATTTCAGATGCTACGTACTGCTCTCTTGTTGGTTAACCCGTGGCCAGATTTATTTGACTTTTTTTTTTTTAAATAATTTGAGCATCATAATTTATGTGCATAAATTAGCACTTGCCCACAAGGTAATAAAGTGAAGGTTAAGCTTACACAGTTCAAGGCTTAGTTTCATTTATTCAACACTGATTTATTGGACACAGCTACCACTTTGATACTGGTAAAGCAGTATAGATGTGAAACAGCTGACTGTCCTCATTGACAAGAGAGAAACTAGATACCAAAAGTAATTGTTCATATTTTACGTGAGTACAGTGCCAGTTAAACCCCCAGATGCAAACCCCCGTCTGGTTCTGTGATGGAAGGTTGTTAACACAGTGGAAAGTAAGATGAACCACATCTAGAAAATGAATGTTTACATGTAGGCGAGTGGAGTAAAAAGTCCCTACTTTCTGAAAAAAGCCAAACTATCTAACACTGTGTGCAGTATTATGGAAATCCTAAACTTCTCAGTGGCATTTAAGTATACATTCAACTCAATTCAGTTCTATTTATGTATCACCTCAAGACACTTTGTATTGAGGCAAAGACCCTACAATAATTCCAATAAAGAGACATGTAATAAATATCTTTAAAGAGAATGTTTCAGTTGTCAGATTGGCTCAATTAGGAGTGTTTTCATACTTGAGGCAAATCGATCAGTTGTAACATGCGAAAGATCCTCGGTTTGAGATTGTGAGGAGACACGGATCCCTGGGAGGGTTGAGTCAGGAAGGGAATCTGGTGTAAACATTTGATTTATCTGCTGTGGTGACTCCTTGCAAACAAGTGAGCAGCAGAACCCTCACCAGCATTCTCTCAAAAACTCTGTTATTAAAAGTCGAGTGTTGGAACGTTTGGTTACTTCTCGCTGCGTTTTAATTAATTAATTTTTGTCTATGCAGGATTAGCCAAAGCTCAAGCCGGTGTAGTCGCATTGCTTGTTTTGTCTTAGCAACACACCAGAAGAGTGTTTCTGGTTTTGTTACTGTATATGTGTGACTATATACATGTTTTGTTACACAGGCAGTTGTTTCTAATTATTAGTGTTTCTTATTATATCAGTGTCTATCATTTATTAAAGATCTTCTTGAACGTGTGGTTAATTGTAAACGATCAATCACTGTGAAATGTTGACAACTTTACAAAGGAATTAAATCGTTGAGTTTTTGACGTGCGCCAATAAGTCGAGGGCATGTTTCATATATTGTGCGCACAGAGCAACATGTGGCACGCAGAAGTTAGTACACTTCTTGCCTGGAAATCCATATTTCGCCCCCTCAGGCCGGCAGTTCGCAGACTCTGGACGCTCTGGCTTTGGCGCTCGGTTTTTGTTTAGCAGATGAGTCGAATGTTCCATGGAGCTGGAGCCGGCGAGCAGGGTTGTTGGTCAGAACTGGATGCCAAGCAGAAATTGTTTATGTTCTAAACCACCGTGACTGATGCAGCCTCTCATTCCTCCTCCTCTTTTTTTTTTCCTCTTTTCTTCCCAGCTGCTGCCGTCCATCACAAACAGGATCCCATCCTCGCTCGCTCCCTCACCACAACTGGATTTCTTCCCCGCTATTCCTTCTTTGTCTTCCTCCTCCTGGCTACCCTTCCACTCCTCACCGACACAGAGATGACAAATGTATACCCCCTCGAGCGTCTGAGACGTCCGCTGTCCCTCAAAACACGTCAACTTGACAAACTCGTCGCCGTCCATCAATCCGGCCCCGCGCTGGAATTACTCTGAATGAATTTAACAGCATCAAAAAGAGAACAAAGGAAGAATGTAAAATAACGGAGGAGCCCCTCTCCAGCTGATGATGATGATGATGATTATTTTTTTCCTGAAAGTTTGGTTTTATTTTGTGTGTTGTTTTTTGCTTTTTTTAATTATTGTTTCATTCTGTTTGCATGTAAAGTAACAAGAGTTTTATTTGAGCGAATGCGATGACGAGTGTGCACGTGGGTGTGTGCGTCTCTGTGAGTGGCAACGTCTTTGAAGTACTATCAGTAAATGTGTCTGTTTTCATGCCACTGTGCAGGAGGAGGAGATAACAGAGTTGTATAGTTTTTGATATTAAAAAAAAACACAAAAAAGACTTTTTTCTTTCTTTTCTTTTTTTTTTTTGCTTTTTTGTGTCGTCTAAAAAGAAAAAAAAAGGAAAAACATTGTAAGGTGTGTCGGTCATGTTGTGCAAACTTTACTCAGCAACAGCATTTGTTAAAACAACTTTCATGGAATCCGACCCATTCCTGCTCCGGCAGCGACGACGGCTTGTGAATGGACACATGGAGACTACAGAGCTGCACGTGACTAACGGTCTCCCCGTGCGTACAATCGCATCAATCTGGACCTCAGACTACTGCGAGCCCGTGACAAGTCGAGGAGGAAACGTTGGCGCCGTCTTCTCCACGTGGATGTGGGGTGGGAGGGGAGAACAGATTCTAAATGACACACCTTTAAAGAAGCAAGTGGCGTGAGGAATATGGTGTCTAAGGAGGGAGAACTGTTTATGCTTTTTTTTGTTTTTTAATTTTGTTTTTTAATTTTGTTGTTGCTTTTTTTTTTTTAATATTCAGACCACAACATACAGTTACAGGTTTAACGATGGATATTTTGCTCATTTATCTCTTTAAACTATACTTATGTGAATGTTTTGAACTCGTAAGTGATGCTTCATGTAATATGAAAGAAACACCTCCATCCTTAATACAGCTCTACTGTTTCCTTTTTTTTTCTTTTTTTTTTTTTAGCAGTGTGTTTTCGGAGGTTGGGGTTATCTGTGGACAAAAGGACCTGTTTGGAAATATGCAAGACATGCTGGGAAAGAGAATGAAACTAGAATGTACTGTAAAATACTTTTTTCCTTTACTTAAATGTCAGATGATTTAAAAAGAAAAAAACCAACAAAAAAAATCAACAACAAAAAGCAAGAGTTAATGTTTGTCATTGTATGCCTTCCGATGCCATATGATCTAGCCATGTAGATCTAACATTCTCTCAATCTTTTTTTGTACTTGTTTTTTTTGGGCCGGGGGGGTGGGGGGGGGGGGGGGGCATGGTCATGATTTTTTCAGTTTTTTTTCTTTTGCTTTCTTTTTGTTTTGGTCAATGAACTCTAGGTACATGTAACTTATGTCATTTATTTATGTCCTTTTATATCTAGTTTGTAAAATAATAGCCTAAAGTGAAGAAAAATAATGGGGTGCCAAAGTGCATTCTTATTAAAGTAGAAAGTACATGATGATCGTTGTGCCTCTCATTTATGCGTGCACGTACGTGGCGTTCCCTTCATCTGTTGTTGGAGCTATTATGCCCGTAAAGGAGAGCTGATAACCTAGCTATCACACATGGAGCACCGTGTTACATGATTGGGTGTAATTGATGGCTTATGTAACTAAAGGAACAGGCCAAGGTAGCACATCAGGCAGATTCGTAGCTGTGGCCCGTCTGTTGGCAGTTTGTTCGCTCTTCAGCACACGCTCAGCAGATATCATGACTCTGGACAACTCCTCTCGGGCCAAGAGGCAGCAGCAGGGGCTGCTCACTTGGCATACGGTATGTCTATTAATGTGTGTGTGTATGTGTGTTTAATCAGAACAACATCTGCTTCCTGCACTCATTTCCAGCAGCGATAAACCACTGATTGTCCTCAGTCTTTGATAAGGGCCGAGGGGTTGAGAGTGGTGGTGGGTACAGTTTCAGAAACAGCTTGTGTGAACGTTGAGCCAAGTGGCATTTTACACGTTCCTTGAGCCATCACCAGCGCAAGGCAAGCGTACATTAAAGCCTGAAGTCTGCAGTGGGAGATGGTTATCGGCCTCAAAGGGGGAAAGTATGCCTCCTTTGGAGATTATTGGCAAGCTTAAAGGGGGAACACGAAAGACGATTAGTCAGAAGACTTGGGTTGATAAATTTTCCCTGAAGCTCAGAATTCTTTTTTTCCTTTTTGATTTTGCATGTGTAAAGCATGCATTTAAACACTGGGAATATTTTGTGCATGTCAAGAGAAAGTCAGGTTTATCTATGTCGTGGGAATTGACAGTAGATTCTTTTCTGGGAAACGGAGACCTGTACAAAATTCTAGGCCAGTGGATCCATGGAGATGTCAAACTATTTCACTGAAAGTCATTTTAAGATATCCACAAGGGAACCTGAATATCTGTAGCAAATTTCATGGCAAGTTGTAAAACAGTTGTCAGGCTTCTGTGCTTGAAGTCAGAAGTATATGCCTGAGATGACCATATTAGGATATTCCTTCATGTGACGTCAATGAGTAGAGAAGACAAAAACAAGCTTTCAGAGCAGTTAGAAACCTGAGATTTTACCCCAAAAAGATTCCTTTTATGTATCTTCCATTTTAACCGTATATGTCAGAAAACAAGGAAAGGCATAAAAGGTTTACTTTAAGATTCGCCATCAGGGGAGCGTGAATGTGTACTACATCTAACATTGTTGGCATATTTCAGTCAAAGTGGTAAATCAGCATAACTAAAATCAAGGTGTGAAGCTTAAAAAAAAAAAAAAAACCCAAAAGGCAGGAAATAAATCAAAGAAAAGTTCTTGATGCAGCCCTAATTGAAAGAAAAAAGGAGAACAGAGCAGAAGAAACCGAGACACTGGGAGTGCAGAAATACTTGGCCGACTGCTGGACTTGGCTAACCAAAGTCAGTTAAAAGTTCAGGTAATGGCCATTATTCAGCTGGACTGCTGCCTTCCTCTTAACAAAATCAGTGCAATCCAACACCTCTGTCAGTAAAGATTCTCTTTTAGGGCCAGTTTCTCAGGGAGATACTGAAAAAGAGGTCTCTCAGGTACTTCAGCATGTGGCCCTTTTTATGGGTAGAAATAAAACACAGATGTTGGGGGAAAGAGACAATCCGATATTTGGGTCACTGTTGTCTTTATCTACCAAATAATGAGAAGCTTTCCATCTCTAACAAATCTCTAAAGATTACTTGTAATGTGGGATACACAGGCCTAGTTGGTTGGAATTTTCATGTTTTACTCCCAGTGTCAGTGCTGAAAACAATGTTTCTTTTAGTGAATAAGAACATGAATTAACAATCTTTCACCAGGGACACCTATGCAACTATTATTCCCATGAAACATTGTTTCAGGGGTAACATCCAGGGGCGTGGCATCAGAAGGCTCCCTGGTTAACAGACTTGGTACGGTGGTGCAGTGGTGGTGTAAGGTTCTGTATGGATTGCAACCTTTCTGTGACTGTTACCGTGGGTTTCCTCTGGGTAGTCCAGTTTCCTCCCACAGTTCAAAACAAGCATGCAAGTGGTGATTCTAAGTTGGCCGTGGGTAGTTGAAGTGTGCAAAGCACTGGGTATGGCTTGCAGTCTAAATCTCTTCGTGCGGTAAGACTAAAAAAGCCAATTCATTTCCATTGCAATATGTAAACTGTTATATCCAGACCTTCCAATTCCACCTGTTGCTGGGTGCGTTGGTATAATATTTAATAATATATAATTGGGATGGCTGTGGATCATGTGGTAAAGCTGGTCATCTGCCAATAGATCAATCCCTGACTCCTCCAGCCTGCACACTCAAGTATCCTTGGAGCAAGTTGCCCCTGAGGCTTGCATCAGATGCTTTATGATCGTGTGTGTGACTGAGTAAATGAGAATTGACGTACAAAGCAAGAATTACAGTACAAAGTGCCTTGAGTGCTCAGTTGAACAGAGTAGTACCAATCCATTTACCATTTAATAAAATTAATTTATCGCTATTGTGCTAATTATAAATACAGAACATAAACTTCTAATTCACATGCCTACTATTCTCTAACCTACAGACAAATTACCAAGTATTAACCTCCTTAGCTGAAATATAAGGCCAGTGCCGAGGTGCCTATGACAGCAGTTCCTCTAATGACCACTTGAGGCTGGCTTCAAAAACAAATCCCTATAAGGCTCCCATGTTGGGCGATCGTGGCTCAAGAGTTGGGCGTTCGTCTTGTAATCGGAAGGTTGCCGGTTCGAGCCCCGGCTCCGACAGTCTCGGCTGTTGTGTCCTTGGGCAAGACACTTCACCCGTTGCCTACTGGTGGTGGTCAGAGGGCCCGGTGGCGCCAGTGTCCGGCAGCCTCGCCTCTGTCAGTGCGCCCCAGGGCGGCTGTGGCTACAATGTAGCTTGCCATTACCAGTGCGTGAATGTGTGTGTGAATGGGTGGATGATTGTGTATAGTGTAAAGCGCTTTGGGGTCCTTAGGACCAAGTAAAGCGCTATACAAATACAGACCATTTACCATTTACCATGTTAAAATTGCCAAACAGACAGCATTAGAAAGCATGTTAACAGGCTGCTGCATAAAATGGTTTTGGTTTTTGTGGATAGATTCTTCCTCATAATAACACAGAGGAGGGTGATTTAAAAATACTGGTGTCTGCGTTTATTGACAGGCAGCTATAAGGTCTCTCCTCCATTATTTTGATTCACAAAACTAGATCTTTTCACTTTGCACTATTGGTGCCTTGAACATTTCTAATAGATTATCTAGTACAGCTTGATGTTTGGTGCAGACCATGGTGAAATTCTTCTATTTGATTTGCCCATTAGCGCTAATTATTTAATATATGAGTTGAATGAATGCTGCTTACTAACTAAGATACTTTGTGTTAGCTGATAACTTAGCATAAGGTAACTTCTAGCTCTAACTAACATGGCAAGACCTAAAACTTTAAGTCTAATAATGTGACTTTCAAGGTTAGGGTAGGCCCTAGTCAGCCTGTGCAAGCAGGTTACCCTGGTCTCCAGTAATTTGCACAGAAGACGTAGACTTGCGTGGAAACATTTGCCAACACTTTGCCAAAGGGGTATGAAACTGTGAAAAAAAAGTAACACAAACCAGAACACGGGATGAATTGCCTTTAAATTTGAAGTTATCCCTTTCCAAATGTGTTGGTTGCAGCGGTAATGCAACCAGCTCTTAGTATGAAGACAAACAGTCTCTGTTTCCAGTTTGCACTGTGAGTAAATGGTGAGTGTTTATAGAGAAGTTGACTTTTTCATGCTAACTACAGGCAACCACAGTAATCTGTTAACACCCAAAACAAGCACAAAGAGGTTTCTGATGCAACAAGATAGTATGTCACGCTGGAAACAAATGTTGCCTATCCCTGCTGTAACCCCTTTATTTTATTTATCCCGAACACGACAGGAAGGTTAAGGTGAACCTAAATTAAAGTTTATGGGAGATATTGTTTTTTTTTTTAATCTCTTCCTTCTTTCAACCTCTAGCTGAATCTGGTGCCTGAGATGAGAAGTTGTCATTACATCTCCTAATGTTTATGTAGCTACTGTGGCTCTCTAGAACTCGCTAAATTTGTAACCAATTTTTAGGTAAATGTTTTGGGTTTTTTTTTACCCAACCATGCCCATTCCTTCCCCGGCAAAGGGCCTCTGGCTACATCTCAATCAAGCCTCTCTTCAGTAACCCCTCTCACATGCAGACCTGACAAAGGAGTCTAAAATGATGACCAAGTCAAGACACAACAAGCCTACCACTTCAGCCCTTCTTCTAGATACACCCACACAATGCTACAAGCCTGAGTGCTTTTGTCATCCAATCTAATTAAGAAAGCCTTAGGTGAAGTGGCAGCCCTCAAACAGGCTTAACCCCCACTGTCACTGCAACCCCTTTTCATCGGTCACTTTGCTTCATAATTCAATTTTCTGATCTAAAAGATGAAACCCCTCCAGGCTCGTCCTCTAAGCCGCTCACAACGGGGCACAACACACTGACAATATTACTCTGTCTTTTGTGTTGTCATTCTAAAGTGCATCCTTAGGTCTGAACAATATTATAATCCTTAATCCAAACACTTCAGTGTTAATCCCCAGTTGCGTCTGACTCAAGAGTTTTCTTTTTCGTTTTCGATCGTTTTTGTTTTTGTGAAGGGCGAATGAAGAGGCAAACAGAGTGTTTTTTTTTTATGGAGAAAGAAAAAACCCCAAAACGAAACAGAAAAGCTGGGTGAAGAAAACAACAAGAACTGAAAGCTTCAGTTGGGAAAATAGCCAGGCAGAGCCCCTCAAACGTCTGAGCATATTGATTGAGAGGCTTCCGGCACAGAGTTGACCTTGTGTCTGGTCCGCGAGATATTACGTCTCCGGGCTTTCGATGGACAACACACATGTAGCATTAGATGTGAAGGGCCAAAAAATGTCTGTGCTGGAACAGAACATGAGAAAATTCTGGCAGCAGGACAGAGTGTGTCTTAATTTAGCTACATTTGAAATCACTCTGTTCACAGTCAAATGTTGTGTGTGTGTGTGTGTGTATCCATCAAGTGCGGCTTTGGTTCGGAGAGACAGAAACTATCGCAGACAAACACCCGAGAACATGAAAAAGCACTTACGGGAGAAGCACCGTCTTTTCGTTGCAACCGCGCCTAAAGGCAGCTTTTTTTCCTTTTCCTCCTGCAGAGCCTCCTGTGAGTAATGGAAATGAATGAGAGACGACTAAGAATCACAGAACAAAAACAAACACAAGAAAACAGAGCTTTGAGTTGGTATAACAAAAGAAACAGAGAGAAAAAGAAGATAAAGGGAAAAGTGAGCGAAGATTGATCGGTGACAACTTCGGCACAAAGCTAAGAAGACTGAGTCGAGAACTTTACAAGTAATTGGCAGCAGATCTCAGAACACTGATTCAAGGATGCTTGAAAACAATAAAAATAAATATCTAACAGATGTTAAATGTTCATTGAAGCTTTTTCAAGGCAAATACAAGAGAAACTTCTGGTTTCTGTTGTGAGAGCAACTTAAAGAAACAAAAGGGCGGAACAAAAATGCATCGCTGAACTTATATGTCCAGAATTTTACATATTTAGCTGTACTGATATCTATTTGGGTTCTTCTGGTGGCTTTGTCAGAGTGATGGATCGATGGTGGACCAGTCCTCCACTGCAGTTCAAAGTGAAATATCACACAGAGGTTCAACACTTACCTTTAGTGCCAACTGAAGACACACAATTGTACATCTACGAGATGTACTGTATCTATGAGATGTATTGGCGAAAAATGTGATGCCGGTGTTAACTGTTTCCATATGATGTCCAGTGACTTTAGTGATCCCCTGACAATTCCAGTGAAATCAAAAGCTTGAACTTTTGAGCTCAGAGTGAAATGTTTTCCCAATTATGGGAATGGATTTCCATGAACTGATCCACAGACTTTCCTTCTGGCATCAATAATCTTTGTCTTTTCTTTTCTTTAACTGAAATATTATCACGACTGTTGAATGGATTGCGGAAAATTGTAGCACAGAAATCAAAAATCCCTGGAAATGATTTTTTAAAATAAGCTTTGAAGACTTCCTGACCTTTCGTCTAGATCTAGTTCCAGCATCAAGTCTAAATTTACCTAGTATTTTGGTCTATGACCAAAAAGCTCAAAATAGAGCTGCGTTTGGGCACAGACACTCTAGAATTGAAATCTTTTACCTCCTAACATCCACCAGATTGCCTTTGGTGTTGGAGTGTAGCTGTTGGGGTAAGATTTATAAAGTTTTCTCCTATTTGGAACACACAAAGGGGAAAGCATTTAGTAGAGGAACTACACTGCCAAAATAAATGTATTTATGAGAAAAAGATGTACTCTAATAGTTTCTAAAAGTTTGGTTATTTAGTATGATGCTAAAACAAAACTGCTAATCACAGAATCACAGAGCAAGATGAACTTGTCTTGATCTTGGTACCGTCGCTCTTTGCACTGCCAGTGACTAAACTAGCAGTTTATCCCTGCAGGACACAGAGGGATGGAAAGGAGATTTTGGGAAAAGGTGAATGAAGACTTTCGGAGGCTTCCACAGTTTATGAACTCACTATTTATCACCTCATAAAGCATGGCTGTTTTCAGAAATGTCATGGCCATGAACATCTGTCTGAGAGTGAAGACGTCAACACTGGAAGACACATTTGTATCAAAGCCAAACTATTTGCAAGTTGAAAAGGTGACCAGTCAACGACTGCACCTTCTTTTCTGGGGAAAAAAAAGCTACAAGGCTACAGACGGTGAAGCAATAACATGAAGAGCCATTAAGTATGGAGTCTTTTCATCTCTCCCCACCTGCTTATTGTGGAACCCGTTTCTCTCCAGGAGCATAATCCTCACTGATTGTTGGTCCTCTGGGAGAACGAGAAGCTTTATCAGCCCCACCAGACTAATCTCACCTCCAGGCCAAAGGGTGCTGGAGGGTGGCTTGTTCCCAAATGAAGCCAAAGGGAGGTCACCTACTTGACCACTGAGTGGCTTCTTATCCATGGCTGCTGGCCACACGGATAGACTGACCCCACCTGATAGGCTAACCTTTGACCTCCCTGAACGCACACATGCACAACACAACCAAATATACAAACATGCTAATCTTAAAAGCAAAATACTTTCTCTTAGCACCAAGTCTCTTGTGTGAGGCCTTCTCAACATGCAAGCTGGATGACAGATAATCAAGTTAGCCCTTGCACTCTTCTTCATCCTCCCCCTCTGGGTCTGAATGGAAGCCTGATGAAGGTCCAGCAGGCTATCAGCTCAAGCAGAAACCTGATTATCACGGTGAAAGCAATGTTCAAAATCCCCTTGATAACTGTCTGATAGACTGAGATGGACAGACAGCTATGTATATACAGAAAGACAGAGGGGGAAAATTGGAAAGGAGGAGTGAAAAGAGAACTGTTGATGAAAGGAGAACTTGGGAGACAGCCGAGTGATTCAATTCAAACTCCCAACAATTGCCCCTCAAACTAGTTTTTTAACCTCATTTTATTTAAAAAGTTGGGGAGAAAAAAGGTAAGAAGAGCGAGAAAGCGATAGAGTGAAGGGGAAAAGGTAACATGTGACACAGCAGCCATCCATCATCTGCTGTTTTGATCCTCGTGCTGAGAAAAGGGAGTCTAGATTAAAAGAGACAGAGAGCTCAGTAATGCTGCTGAGAGTCGGGCTGTGGGATTTTCTCTGTTCAGCACAGCTTTGGCCTTTGGTCTGTTGACAGCAATAAGATTCCTATCACTGCTCACATGTGGGCTACAACACATGCAACCCAACACACACACACACACACACACACACACACACACACACACACACACACACACACACACACACACACACACACACACACACACAAACATATGGACACATGATCTGTACAATTTTAATCCTTAGTTTTCAGCAGGTTGGGGAATGGAATTAAAATAGCGCTCGTGCCAGGGAATAGTGATACAACATTCTATGATAAGATCATGAGAAATATAGTATGCAACAGCTTAGCTCATTTGTGTGTAAGTATTTCTTTCATGTCTGGCTGCTTTTTGTTAAATTGGGATATGCACGGTTGTGATATAAAAGATAAAGTGGTTTAATATTTCACATTAAAAATGTACTACAACTTCTACAGCCATGCTAAATACAAACATGGGAATGGTTTGGCTTATAATATACACAACGTTCCTGCTGAAGCATTTTCAAAACAAAGAAAAAATACTTATGGGACATGGAAAAATATACAAAAGAGCATTGCCCAGTAATGTCATGTACATTGGTAGTCTCTATCAGTAGATAGCATTGATAGCTAAAATATAATCAATAAAATCTCACTCTCAGCATCACCTTTGGGTAGTATGTGTGTCATCTATCTATCCTCAGTATTATGAAAGCAGTGTTGGATCACATTAATAGAGAACAAAACAAAAGGCAGCCAACATCCAAAAAAGAGGTTTTAATGTCCTTGAAGAAACCTGGAGAACTATCTCTCCAGGTTTATTGGAGACTTTATTAAGGACTATGGTCACGAGCTGTGGGTAGTGACCAAAAGAACAAGATTGTGGATACAAGCGGGCTTCTTCTGAAGGGTGGCTGGCCTCTCCCTTAGAGATAGGGTGAGAAGTTCGGTCATCCAGGAGGGGCTCAGAGTAGAACAACTGCTCCTCCACTTCAAAAGGAGGCAGTTGAGGTGATTCGGGCATCTGACGAAGATGCCTCCTGGGCGAGGTTTTCCGGGCATGTCCTACCGGGAGGAGGCCCCGGGGCAGACCCAGGACATGCTGGAGAGAGATTATATCTCTTGGCTGGCCAGGGAACGCCTTGGTGTTCCCCCGGATAAGCTGGAGGAGGTGGCTGGGGAGAGGGAGGTCTGGGCTTCTCAACTTAGGCTGCTGCCCCTGCGACCCAGCCCTGGATAAGCAGAAGAAGATGGATGGATGGCTGGATGGATGGATGGATGGATAATGGAAGACAACAATGGTACTTAGCAATGGGCTGTTTGTCGTATCTCTCCTATGACAACCTGAATCCTCACAACAAAAAAGCACTGCCTGTCCACACACTGAACAAACGTGCTACAAACTGTGAAAAAATGCACAGCTAAAATGAAAATGCGGCGGTGTAACTAACAATTTTCTCACTGATGATTAGGAGCAACAGTTCATTACGGATTCTCCTTCATTATATAACCCCCTTATCCTCTGCAGCCTGCTAACAGCCCACTTGGGGAGTTCTAATAACAGATGCGATGTTTGATCCTTAGCAGGGAGCACAACTCAGGCTTTCACTCTGCCTCTCTAAGCACCTCTTTGAATTGCCTTTGTGTACAAACTGCTATATCCAAAGAAAAGCTTACCTTTCTACATTAGGTTAAGCCTTCCCACATATTAATTAGGGGCAATGACAAATCAATTAAATTGATGTTTTTTGGCTCCCTGTTTGAAATAAGACTTAGGTGCAGCTATTGTGCCTCAAGCAAAAAGTTTTACCTGAGGGATTGCGATGTCTTGATTGAATCATTACCAACAAATCTCTTAATAGAACACTCACAGTGTGGGTACTTATGTTTCTGCTGTTTGGATTCTTGATGGATTCCCCAATCACAGAACAAGAAGGTCAGCTCAACAACAGGCTCTCAGTAGGCTGTGGGTACAGTATGTTTTTGTATGAAAAATATCCTGATGCATGCTGGAATGGGCTCCAGTCCCTCTGTGATCCCGAATGAGAAATTATTGAAAACTAATGACTCACAGAAGTTTTTTTCCTTAAGATCAGGCATCACCAAAAGCAGCTGAGCTAAGCTCTGACAGAGTGATATAATCTGATTTGAGGCAGGAGGAGTGTGCTCAGCTGGGCAGTGAAAATGGAGTGCTTAATAAAGTCGTATAATAAGCATCGCCGGTAGTGTGCCGACATATTTATTTACAATTCTTTCACCCACCCTCACTCAGCTTGTGTCCTTACATCCCGTTGAAGACATCATTCAATCTGTGATCTCCAACCCCTGCTGTCCTGGCTCCTGCACCCCCCTCAGAGTGAGGGATTCTGGGACCGGTCTGGGTTCTTCACCCATGCGCGACCCCATCGACTGAGCTGCTCTACACCGCCTAAATGATTGATTCTAGGCTTTGCTAACTAGACTCCTGAGTCCAAAAACAACTAAGGCTGACTGGCCAGTCGGTTGCAGCATGTGTGTGCATGTATAATAAGCCCAGGAGACCCAGTAAAAATAAATGTGCAGCAATGAGCCAGAGTGTGTTTCTATATGTTTGTGAGAAAATGTGCTTATGGGGATAAAAGTTTAAGATAGCAACCCTTGTTAGGTAATTACGGTGTGTACATTGGAGGAGTGTGTGTTTGTATAATTTTTAGTGAGCGTGCGCTTGTATAAAATGTATCAAAACAGCTATATTTCACAAAAGTATCTGCAGATTTCTTTATTATTTGTCTCTTTGTTGTGGGAGCTTTTTTTTTGCCTGTAAATCTGATGAGTTGACTTTAGTTCAGGGGGACCACACAGCATGTACTGATGGAGACAGGGCTGTGTCATAATAAGATTACAGCCAGGCTAATTAAATGAAGTGGCTCGTGCTTTGGTTCACCGGTTAGCCTGCTAGCGCTTTTTGAACCCATGACACTGATCGTACAGTCCATTAAGTACTAATAAAAGGCCAACAGTAAATGTGCCCAAAGAAGAGGGGCTTTGCATGGAAGTTTAAGGGCAGAAATCATTACAAGTGACAGCAATATGAAGCACAAAGCCACTGCTCCATGAAAGGTTCAGTTTTGGTTATCAGGATGTAACCTTTATTTTCAGCTCAGCTCTGTTACTGTATCTATTAATAACTATAATTGCTGTATCTATACCATCATTACTGCAGGTCAGCGGAGCTATCAAGGGAACTTGTGGCTAGACTATTACCATGGAAACCAAACCCTTATTAATTGGCAATTAAACTAGGTCAAGAAACTTGTCTTAACAAATCACAGAGGTTCACTTTAAATGTCCTCCTCGTCCACGAGCATGTGTGATATTACTAAAAGAACAGTGAACAGCTAACCAGTGAAGCATGAAGGCGAGGTTTGCATATTAGCGGGTACACGGGCAAGAGCAGGAAGTAGATACATGATTAATGTGGACTTGTTAATCTTTTCTTACTTGTGTCATATTAAACGTGGCCAAAGATTCAAATAATGAGGTCAGCATATGTGGACCGCTAATCCCTGTGAGACAAAACCTCAGGCAGCAGGCTTTAAACACTTACATATTTTTCTACTCGTGGATTTACAGTGATGTCAGTGAGAGGGGACATCCCTTATAGTATAGCTGTCTCAGGCACACAGCTCTGACTGTGAGCAAAGAAACCCCCACCTACTATTCAAATATTTTCCCTGACAGGGGCAGAGTCCGGAGAAAGCTGGCTTAAAGGGAGAAGTGAGCAGAAACGGCTTGTTTCAGCTCGAGGATTAACTGGGGAGCATGCACTAAAGCTCAGAGAAAAACAAATAAGGACTGCTTTGATTTGTGAATCATGCTAAGCAACTCTAGTGGAGCCCAGCACTAAATATATAGAGCATGAAATGAACATAATAGAACCTCTTTTACGTTTTTCAGGAGTTTTCTTTTCTCCAGTCAGAATTCATAGTTAATTATAAGTGTAGAGTGGATTTCATTTTTCTTCTTTGAGATGTTTTTAAAACTTAAATACTGGGAACTTAATAGGATGAAACTTAAAAATAGTCAAGATTAGAGGAACTGTTGTCTCTCACATAAACATCACACACACTGCAGTGTTGAGGTCATTACTCAGAAAACAGCGTCACACATTACTTAGTAGTGCAGTATGTTACTTAATTATGCACCAGAGTAAGTAATTTGTTACTCTACTCCATAAAATCCATCTATTCTCTTGTGCTTATAGAATGAGAGGTGGGGTACAACCTGGACATGTCAGCAGACAGAGAACATGCAAACTCCACACAGAAAGGCCCCAGCCAAACGGTGGATTTGAACTCAGGAGCATCTTGCTGTGAGGGAACAGTGCTGACCACCATGTTGCCCTGGCCTGAAACCCACTGTCACAAAATTATAGGTTAGCAATATAAATCTGAGTCTACTTGATGTAATGTAACAGAAAACCAACAACACAAGCTGAAACCAGCCCAAAGACGCTTCAAAGCAAAGTGATTCTCTACCAGAAATATGAACAGGTAAAAAGTGACGCTGCAACCTGATGATTGTTCAGGCTCTGGCTGCTGGCCTAGGGTCTGCATGCACTCTGCTTTAACATCACTCTGGGTTCTTAGTGTTATCATGCTGTCTGTGCACATGTTTGCTAACACAAGTTGTGTTAGCAGCATAAAGTAATTGTAATTTTTATGTCATGGGTCACCCTCCCCTGACCCTCATTCTGACCGTGACATTTTAGGGTGAAGATCCACAAGGGAGCAATCATAAGGAGGTTTTCGGTACAGCACTCACTTTGTGACCAATTTCATTTAGCAACAGCTGGCAACCTCCAGCAACTACTTGCTGACTGTAACAGGTGCTGCTAATTTTCAGGTTCTTAGGTGTTTCTGCTGCAGGCCACAAAGAGTCCTGAATATTTTCATAATTTATGCTGGCTACATGATTGTGAGATTGTTAATTCTATCAACAGACTCCTATAATCATCACCCCTCAACTTTCTCTCTCTTTCTCATCTAAATGAAGTTTCTGCTGGACTAATTCAAGCCTTGAAACAGAGGAGATTAAATATCCATTGCAGACAATTGTGAACAGTGCAGGTAAAAGAAGCAGAAAGTGTGATCACTGTGTGAATTCAGTTTGCTTAAAAACAGATTTATGTTTTTTTCTTGATGCAGTTTATGTTTGAGGGGTACAAAAGATGCACTTCTGCATCGTAACCACAGACTGTATGTAAAAGATCAATGCAGCCACCCTGACATCACCCATAGGTTTGTGGATTACAGCATTGGAACCTTAGGTTTAGCACCCACAATTACATGTGATATTAAATGGAATTATCATGTTTGACTAGTAAAAAGCCAGGTTTTAAGACATTGCTGAAAAATCTGAAGGGTTTCTTTTGAGTTTTGAGTCAGTGCTGCAACATAACTGAGCACGGCACATTAAAAATGCATACTTTATACATATATTTATGTATACGTATATATATATATATATATATATATATATATATATATATATATATATATATACACATATATATTAGGGGTGCAACGATATTCGTATCGATATTGAACCGTTCGATACAGTGCTTTCGGTTCGGTACGCATATGTATCAAACAATACAACATTTGTAATTTATTTTATCAATTTTCCTTCTGACGATGCTGTCTGTGTTGAGCGCTCAGTGAATCTGCGTTCGACTGCTCCGCCTAGGCTGCACTGTCGAGCGCAGATCCACTGAGCGCTCGACACAGACAGCATAGTCAGAAGGAAGAGCGCAGGGCAAGCTAGCGAGACAGAAGTTAAGCTCTCCTTGCAACAGGCAAATTGAACCTCATTCAGATCTGGCGTTTGGAATTATTTTGGTTTTCATGTGACGTATGACCCTGAAGGTAAGCGTGTCATGTACTAAAGTAAAACAGTATGTTGGATGTGCCATGCAATGCTCAATTACATTGGTGTGAACTAGTGTGTTAGCGCAGTTAGCTCGTTAACGTGTTGGCCGTCTAGCCCCATGCACGGAGCGATCGGCGGTAGCTCGTTAACGGAGATTTGCCGTGTTGTGGGGTTGAGGTCATTTCAACGAGATTAGCCTGAAAGCACTAGTGGGAACACAACGAATATGACTGCACATTTACGCCGACATCATCCTAGTGCAAAGACAAGTGGAAGCAGACAAAAAAAGCAAGCATGCTACTAACTTTAGCCGAGTCATTTAGACAGCTGTTAGCACATGATTCTCCTTATGCTGCTGAGAATATAGCCCAGAAGAAGCGGATAGTATAGCTTTTATTTTGGAAAGAGACATTTCTCTGTAATAAACTCTCTTTTCCAAAGATGAGTGATTCCTCAATCAGATACAGGGCTCGCAATATCGCTAGCCCGACGTCCCGGAGCTAGCGATTTTTTCGGGCTACCAAAATCTATCTCTTCCCTGCCCGTCGGGCTATTGTAGGAAAAATATATGTCAATGCTTTTGGATTCTTTCAGAAATGTAGCTGGGTAATTATGTCATTGGCATCGGTGAGCCACTGTCAATATGTGACATATTGAAATCGCGTTTGAATTTGCGCTTGTTTTTTTGCTTTCACTTTGCAATCGAGCGAACTGTGTATAGAGAGCGACAGCACTGATCTGTGAGTGATGATAATTTGTGCACCAATTCCTCTGACATCGTCTTATCAATCGTTAGCTTACTATGCAAACATGACAAGTGAAATCTCCCGCAGCAAGCTTAAACATGTGAGAGGTTGATCGCGCAGAGAATCGCTGAGCTTATGTGAGTGCGTGTGTAAAAGCATTTCAGTTCTGCTGAGCCAAATAAGACAGGTCAGGGTGAAGAAGTGACAGCCAAAGAAAAGCTTACCACAAAACGGAGAAGTTATGACAAATCAGACTATAAGGCAAAAAGAAAGTGCAGCTTTATGGTTTCATGGACAAAAGAATTTCTGTGGCTGCAATATGATGAGCTAAATAACCAGGGCTGCACATAAGTGGTCCGCAGGTGCGCATTCGCTGTCAAAATAAAAAACACGCACAAGGGTTAGGGTTAAATTTAAAAACTGTACTTTTGAGTTAAAATATATATTTATAATTTTAATAAATGACAAATTAAAAATGCATGAACATTTTTTTGTATCGAAAAAATATCGAACCGTGACACCAAAGTATCGAACCGAACCGAACCGTGAATTTTGTGTATCGTTGCACCCCTAATATATATATATATATATATATATATATATATATTTCAGGCTAATCTCTCACTCACATAAGCTCAGCGATTCTCTGCGCGATCAACCTCTCACATGTTTAAGCTTGCTGCGGGAGATTTCACTTGTCATGTTTGCATAGTAAGCTAACGATTAATAAGACGATGTCAGAGGAATTGGTGCGCAAATTATCATCACTCACCAATCAGTGCTGTCACTCTCTATACACAGTTCGCACGATTGCAAAGTGAAAGCAAAAAAACAAGCGCAAATTCAAACGCGATTTCAATATGTCACATATTGACAGTGGCTCACCGATGCCAATGACATAATTACCCAGCTACATTTCTGAAAGAATGCAAAAGCATTGACATATATTTTTCCTTCCTACAATAGCCCGACGGGCAGGGCAGAGATAGATTTTGGTAGCCCGACTGAAAAAATCGCTAGCCCCAGGACGTCAGGCTAGCGATATTGCAAGCCCTGTATCTGATTGAGGAATCACTCATCTTTGGAAAAGAGAGTTTATTACAGAGAAATGTCTCTTTCCAAAATAAAAGCTATACTATCCGCTTCTTCTGGGCTATATTCTCAGCAGCATAAGGAGAATCATGTGCTAACAGCTGTCTAAATGACTCGGCTAAAGTTAGTAGCATGCTTGTTGTTTTTGTCTTTGCACTAGGATGATGTCGGCGTAAATGTGCAGTCATATTCGTTGTGTTCCCACTAGTGCTTTCAGGTTAATCTCGTTGAAATGACCTTAACACCACAACACGGCAAATCTCCGTTAACGAGCTACCGCCGATCGCCCCTTGCATGGGGCTAGACGGCCAACACGTTAACGAGCTAACTGCGCTAACACACTAGTTCCCACCCATGTAATTGAGCATTGCATGGCACATCCAACATACTGTTTTACTTTAGTCCATGACTCGCTTACCTTCAGGGTCATACGTCACATGAAAACCAAAATAATTCCAAACGCCAGATCTGAATGAGGGTGGGGGAGGTCCATGTTGCAAGGAGAGCTTAACTTCTGTCTCGCTAGCTTGCCCTGCGCTCTTCCTTCTGACTATGCTGTCTGTGTGGAGCGCTCAGTGGATCTGCGCTCGACAGTGCAGCCTAGGCGGAGTAGTCGAACGCAGATTCACTGAGCGCTCCACACAGACAGCATCGTCAGAAGGAAAGTTGATAAAATAAATTACAAATGTTGTATTGTTCGATACATATGCGTACCGAACCGAAAGCACTGTATCGAACGGTTCAATATCGATACGAATATCGTTGCACCCCTAATATATATATATATTTATTTATTTATTTATCTGTACAGTGAACTTGAGATGACCACCAACACTGACATACACATTCACAGTGTGTATCAGTGTCAATATTTACCAATAAACTTAAACAATGAGTTTTAATCAAAGAATCATGTTGTCATAAAACCTTGAGGCAGAGATATTTGTAAGGAGAAAGGATTTCTGCATGTTTTGAGGAAGTGCTGAAGACTGAAGTGACACAACTTCAACTTTATGAATGACACTGATTGATTTTATTATTTTGATATGATGTTGCATTTATTAATGATGGCTGCTGCTCCTGTCTCTTCCATCAGGTGAAGAATGCTACTCATGCTCGTCCGGCAGGTCCTGCTACTCCTGTTGCATCTCCAGCCGATCCTGCTCCTCCTTCAGTTCCTGTTGCTCCTGCAGGGACAGGAAAAACGCGTGGGAGCAGCGCCCTTTCGCACATTAGCGAGAGGGCGCTGCTCCCACATAAAATCTGGGCGCACAAGATTACCTACTCTGAGCCCTTCCTGCACGCGCGCAAGAGTGCGCAACGCCCACGCCACCACGCAATCCAGTCCACTTCTCAAACACGCACCAGATTACACCACTCGGAGCTCGTCCTGCAAGATGGCGTCACAACCAGCCACCACTCAATCTGGGCCACCTCTCACAAACCCACTGAGGAACGATCCATAACCTGGTCCGGAAGTGGGGGGGAGGAGGTTCAACGTTCCAGCGTTGAACCTCACACTCCTGCACGTGCACAAGAGAGTGTCACACTGGACAACCTCTTGCACTCGCAACAAGATTACACCCCTCCAAGCCCCTCCTACACGCGCACGAGAGAGGGCCACACCCAGCCCACCACTCAATCCGGGCCACCTCTCGCACGCGCACCAGATTATGTCACTCCGAGCTGCTCCTGCATGCGCACAGGATCACACCACACCCACGCCACAAAAACACTCTGGTCCCCTCCACACTGAGTTTAGAAAAGTTTAACATTAAAAACGCGTGGGAGCAGCGCCCTCTCGCTAATGTGCGAAAGGGCGCTGCTCCCACATAAAATCTGGGCGCACAAGATTACCCACTCTGAGCCCTTCCTGCACGCGCACAAGAGTGCGCAACGCCCACGCCACCACGCAATCCAGTCCACCTCTCAAACACGCACCAGATTACACCACTCCGAGCTCCTCCTGCACGTGCGCGAGAGAGGGCCACACCCAGCCACCACTCAATCCGGGCCACCTCTCACACGTGCACTTAGGAAAGGTCCATAACCTGGTCCGGGAGGAGGGATTCAGGAGGTTCAACATTCTACAGATGAACCTCACACTCTGAGCTACTCCTGCACACCTCTTGCACATGCACAAGATTACGCCACTCGGAGCTCGTCCTGCAAGATGGCACCACAACCAGCCACCACTCAATCTGGGCCACCTCTCACAAACCCACTGAGGAACGATCCATAACCTGGAAGTGGGGGGGAGGAGGTTCAACGTTCCAGCGTTGAACCTCACACTCCTGCACGTGCACAAGAGAGTGTCACACTGGACAACCTCTTGCACTCGCAACAAGATTACACCCCAACCAAGCCCCTCCTACACGCGCACGAGAGAGGGCCACACCCAGCCCACCACTCAATCCGGGCCACCTCTCGCACGCGCACCAGATTATGTCACTCCGAGCTGCTCCTGCACGCGCACAGGATCACACCACACCCATGCCACAAAAACACTCCTGTCCTCTCCACACTGAGTTTAGAAAAGTTTAACATAAACGTGGACACTGCATGTCCCCTTAATAATTCCACTTTAGCAAATGTCACTTGTCGAGCGGTCCTTACCTTAAAAAATAATCTTTTTTTCTTTCCTCTCCTCTCTTTTTCTCCTCTGTAATCCAAAGTGCATGTACCAGCTCTGCCAGCATTCTTCAAAATGTGTTTTTTCAATAAATGCAACGACAACATTCATTTGAACAAAACGCATTCTAAATGCATCTGACGCATTTGCTAAGCTCCACCCTCGGCTACTGTTGAGCAGCAATAATTACCTGGTATATTTCTCGATGTAGCACAGTGTCTTGTTAATTTATTAGGTTGAGTCGTTTAAAAGAACATGTCACAAACTTGTATTGATTCACAAATACACTACCTAATCATATGTGATAAGTTGGGACTAAATTTAAGTTGTGTAATTGACTGTGTGCACGTTAGCATATGCTACTTCCGGTGCGGAAACTCCTGTGGGGAGCTTTGTTTCCGGTGTCCTATTCGCGCCTGGTTTAAGGTCCAAAACAAGTTAAGCAAATGAATGAATCAAGCGGCGATTTACATTTCTATAGATGTCTTGGGTATTTACCCAATATATCTGTAAATGATGTTCATCGACTTGTTGATATTTTTTCCCCGCACCTCAGGGCAAAAGAGAAAAGGGATTCAAATGTTATATTTCTCAGCTGTCCCTCGTTTATTGTGGGTGTTATGTTCTAAAAATAACCAGCGATAGGTGAAATCAAGTTGCCAATTTTATTTTTTGACGGTGCAAAACGTTTCGTGGACATCGTGGACATACAGTACTGCACTTCAGAGTCACACTGCTAGCGATCGATGCAGCGATTCTGTACTGTACAGGAGAGACGTCACGGAGGAGATCGTCTGCAGCGATCAGGACGCAGGACACAATGTGATGTAAAAAAAAATAAGCATGCAAACTTGCACTAAAAATCTGCGAAACAGCAGGTGAAAGGTGAACCGCGTTATTAGCGAGGGACCGCTGTAATTTTTAAGGTAAGTCACAACATACTCTTCGTAAATACTAATGTATAGAAACCTTTACCAGCAATTAAATTTTTTGAGTCATTTCACCCTTGGATGCACAACCTACCAGTACCTACTCTCTTCCACGAATGGGGTCAAAAATGACCCCAAATAGAAACAATGCATTTTGCTATAAACTCGGTTGTTATTCTTCAAAATCTTTAAAACAAAGAGTTGTAATATTTTCATATTTGAGGTATTCCTCATAAAACATGATTGTGACATGAGGCCCTTTGCATTTTTATTTATTTTTTTCATTAATTTTAAGAAATTGCAGTTTTTGTATCACTTGTATCACTTTTGTATGCTTGCTCTGCATATACTGCAGAAGCTGGGTCTTCCCTCTGAAAGGCACAAGTTGTTCATCCACTGTAACACAATCACCGAGGATGAATTTCTGCCTGCAGTTGACCAGGAACAGGTCCCATATGTAGCGGAAAGCTGCCATGTGGTTTGTTTTCAGTCCATAGGCTCTGGTCCTCTTGTCATCAAAGTGCAAGAAACTGCAAAAATCTTTAAATCTTTGAATTGACATAGTGGCCTTGAACAATGGGTTATGCAGAGGACTCCCAAAAAACACACTGACTGGTACATCCCAGTTCTTCTCACTTTCTGCAAGAATGGTCAATCAAATGAAGGCCAGGAGCTTTTGTTTGATTACATTTTTCCACTCTTTTCCCCTGTCTGTGGCTACTCTTCGTGCCTCCATGTTTGTGCATGTCAGCACCTCTCCTATTATATTATCAGACATGAACATCTTCCATGCATCTATTGGAGAGACAGTACTAGACCCAGGTGCAAGCCCTGGCCGACTAATTCAGAATATTGTGGCTAGAGCAGTAAGATGGGCTCATTCTGTTAGACTAAATATTTATTTCCTCTGCAGAGGACTCATCAGAGGACTCCTCTGTGTCTGACTGGCCTTGTTCAGTGGGGGGGGGGGAGATGTCAGATTCTGAGTCAGTACCTCCGATGGGCTCTTCATCCCATCCGTCCTGGATCATTTGTAGGGCAAGGTCCACAGCTGGCCTCATAGCAGCCATGTTACTTTAAATATTAAAAAAAAAAAAAAATCAGAAAGGACAATGTTTGAAATGCACAGGAAACTTTAAACAGGGCTGCACATAAATGGTCCGCAGGTGCACATTTGCTGCCAAAATAAAAAACGCGTACCAGATAAGAAGTTGGGACGCTCGTTTGTGTAAATTAGATGTTCTGGAGGAGGACAGACATTTGTTCAGAACTCTTAAAGATGTCGAAAAAGCAAGCTCCGTAAGCAATTACTTTGGTGTTCCTCCACCGCAAAAGAAGTGTGTATTCTCTGAATTTCCGGGAATACTTTTATTTTGACAGCGAATGCGCACCTGCGGACCACTTATGTGCAGCCCTGACTATAAATCATATATGTTACAGTGTAAAAATTAATTCCTGATCCATCAGAAGTGTAAGTGGGACAGTCAGAGTTGCTAAGAATGAAAGTTCCATAGAAGATTCCATAGGAACTGCTTGGGGTAATTTTTGACCCCACTTGTGGAAGAGTGGGGTAGTGATACAAAAACTGCAAAAAATAAATAAAAATGCAAATGGCCTCATGTTACAAACATATTTTATGAGGAATACCTGGAATATGAATATATTACAACTTTGCATTTTAAAGATTTTGAAGAAAAACAACCCATGGGGTCATTTTTGACCCCATGTGTGCATCTAAGGGTTAAAAAAAATAAAATAGGGTGTTTAAGTAACTGGACTATATGAAATATATGGGGTCATTTTAGAAGAGAGAAAAAAAAATATTACCATATGATTTATTTTTTCACAATCGATTTATTAATGAGCCAACTTTTTATATATACTAGCTACTTTCCTTTTTTTCCTCAAAAAAATCTTACATTTACATGATAACTTGTCACTAAAACTGCCAAATAAATGTAAAGTACAATCATTTTCCTTCTGTAATGTGGTGGAGTATAAAGTTGCATGAACTAGGAGGGAGGATAGGGTGAAGGAGAGATGGTTTCCTTCAAGCCAAACCATCCCAGCCATCCAAAAAAAATCAAATAGGCGGCCTGACAGACAATCCTCCAATTTCTTTAGCTCACAGCATGCTACCGGAGGAAGGCAAGGCTAAAATGGAAACTCAGTAACTGACCTTTAATGTAATACGGCGCCGATGGCTCACCAAAGAAAGGCTCTGGAGTAACGGCCATTGTGCGACTGTGTATGCATGTGTAAGAAAGTGTGTATGTGTGTGATGAGTTATGACCGGCTCTCATGGCGGCATTTGGAAAGTTGAGAGGCAAAGCCAGGTGGATTAAGAGAACTTGCCCCTGTGAGCACGCTGAAAGCGGGTGTGTGTGGGTGTGCGTGTAAGAGAACTGAAATGTATAACAGAGGCATAAAAATGCCGCCTTAAACAAAAGAAAACAAAATAAAGAAGGCAAACCACGGGCACTACATTAAATGAAACAAAATAAAATGTGACTCAAATAAAATGTGCACTGAAAACCTAACCAGACAACATAAACAGTGGTTGTGTCGGCTCTGAGTTGGTTGGAAACTCTAAAGTCAAGGATATGTACTTCCCCTGCCTCTTCACCTGTAGGCCATGACCTTTCTGACCTCTAAAACAGGTGTGTCAGTGGGTCCTCACAGAGGCAATTTCTTAGAAACACAGCTTCAGGCTCAAAAACAACAACAAGTGACGGATGGCACTGAAGTGGAAAAAAGTCAGAAGAGGAGCGATTGACCTGAGAACGTTAAAAAAAAAAAAAACACACAGAGGAGGATTACATTCTGATTAAATATATATTTGAAATGCATTTATTTGATTTAAATCAGTGACATTTATTTCCTGTTGGCTGAAACATTAACATCATGGTTTTTAAGCCAGATGTCACAAACTATGAGTGATTCTGACTGAGGACGGGCGTACAAGCTACGAACATGTCAAAAACAACACAGTCTAAAACAGATGTAGGATACATAAAACCTTAGGCTTTTTGATTTTATTCAAATCATAAACTTAATGTATTATTGAAGAAAACTAAGATATTTAGTCTATATTAGTGTTATTTTTTTGTAAACATCTGTACAATCATATTACTTTTAGGCAACCAGATATGTAGCCCAT
The DNA here is from genome assembly GCF_965226115.1 of Aulonocara stuartgranti. NCBI lineage: Eukaryota > Metazoa > Chordata > Actinopteri > Cichliformes > Cichlidae > Aulonocara > Aulonocara stuartgranti. The sequence continues at coordinate 33,382,939 of NC_138950.1, read as the reverse complement.
CTTGGCATTCTCTATTTGCTTTAATTTTTAGAAGCCAGACCCATATTTTTCTTTATTCTTTTATTTTTGCTGCTATTTAACAGCCTACTAGCCAATTTGCTATATGCAAGAAAGCTAGCCAATTTGGTCGCTAACAGGAATATAGCTCAAAACATTATTGTTCAGAATATGTATTTGTGTCTGCCTGCTATAGGAAATTCTTCAGCAAAAAAACAGTATTGGAAATGTCTAATAAATCATAAATCGAGTGTGTTTATGTTTTCATGTACGTCTAGAAAATAGCAACTACTGGCACTGAGCAACTATAATGCTATTGCTCTAGTTGCTAAGTGCCAGGAGACTACTGAAACAAGTCACGGTTAAAAAAAGATGTACATGCTCTTTAAATTCTAAAGGTGTTATATATTATAACATAAAAACAATTGGGTCCATCTCAGGTATTAAAATTTGATAAATGCAGCCTCAAATAAAGTACAAAACGTGACATATTAAACTGTTTAATTGTTAAATAAGTGTTATATAGTTACATAAATAATGGCACAATGTTATTTTTCATGTGTTTTCAGGTTTCATCTCTGTTTGTACTTAAATAGTATTTAGCCCTAACAAGGACTAGAAGACTGACTCTGAGGTAAGGACTGATTTTCATTATGTCCTGATATATAATATCTTAAAAAATTATTTTTTAATGTACTTATATCTGTCTGCTAAACTAAACATCACAGTGAACATTTCTTCACTAAATAACAATATTCAAACTGTCAAAGCTGATAAGATGGCCTTTAATTTTGATTTTGTAGCTCTCTGTTCCTTAAAAGAGAAAAAGAGTAGCTGTTTTATGCAGTTACTGGGCCCTAAATCATAACGTTGATTCTGAAAGATTTGCAACCTGTCCTGACCACTGAGCTGGATAGCAGTAGCAGTAACAGTAGTAAAACCCTAGGAAAAATATCAAATGGGAGAAGCAACTGTAAAAATCACATAAACGATGACAGAGTAACATACAAAACACTGATGCCATAGGAATAAATACTGAATGAAAACAGGCCCGGTAGCAGAATTAGACATGTAATCTATAGTCAAAATCTAATGTAATACAAATGCTCAGTAGAACATTTAATGCCGGCAAACACTATGGAGAAACTGAACTCAGCCCTCTCACTGATGGATGAGAAAAAAGGTAGAGGCAGATGCTTCCTTCACCTTGACTGCAACAACTTTCATGGAGAATGCATAATTTCTATCTATCTGGACAGGATGAAGGATGAGACTCCAGGGCCCATCAAAAATAACAGTTTGACAAGTATGAAAAAAATTAATATTTCTAGAAATGATATCATGTGAATGATAACAGTAATTAGCACCTAAATTACACCTTTTTATCCTGTGCTGTAATCCAGAGATCATACTGTTATTGCATTCCATTACATCAGTTTCTCCCCTTTCAGACGAGACGCATTCTCTGAAAGAAAGAAAGAGAAGCTCCAATCACTGCTTGTCGTCCCCGTCTCCTTTCAGGCAATGAATAGCATTTACTTATTCATCTGTTTATCCGTTTCGAGCGACGCATCAATGCATTCATCAAAGCTACCCTAATCCCGTGTTTTGCTCACATGTGTTTTTGTAAGCGCGAGTGATGTCGGATTGGTAAACATTATTATCCCGGGACGAGGTGTAAAATGACAGCGAGACACAGAAAAAGAGAGAGGCAGATGAGGGAGCTGCTTAGGGGAGATATCATTTGTGTCAGTGGAAGTGAACACCTATCGATTTACATCCAGAGCTCCTCCGCGCCACAATGAGAACTCATGTATAATTCATGCGGGACCTGTGAGAGAGCCATAAATACAGTCGCTCCGCTCGTCAGCATGGCACCCTCTCAGCACTTATGGTCACCCAAACCCCGGCTAGTTAGCAGAGCAAGTCAGGGAGAGTTAGGGATGAAGACGAGAATATGATGATATAATGTTTTTGCTGCTGAGCTGGTTGCACAGTCACACGCTTCCATTGTAACAAACCCATGGATTGGAGGGTGGTGGTGGGGGGTGTAGTCCTTCATGATTTTTGAGAAAGGCCGACATCTTTTGTTTGGAGTTGTACCCCAGAGTCATAGGGGCCTTCTTCAGCCCCTCCGCTTTGACGACCTGCACGATTTACATCCCTCACTCTGTCGTAAAAACAGTTGCTCGCCTTTCATTCCCTCCACCCTGCCTTTACAATCTGGAGGGGAAAGGGTGGCTGAGTTATGGGTTTTGTTTGGGACAGAAGAAAAATAAAAATGCTATACGGCCCTGCTGTGTCAAAGATGTCAAGGAAGATTGTCTGCTTCACATGTGTGGAGAATTTAAAAGGGGGAGGGGGACGTGTCGTGCACGTAACTCTTTGCGCATGCTTGGTGCGGGTGCTGTTGCGTCAAATTGTCATTACATCCCATTAGATAGACGAATAAATCAACTGAATGGAACACATGCAACAGAGTTGTGATAATATTTGATCACCAGGTTTGCATGAGATGCAAATGCAAAATACAAAGCTGGAAAAAGGGCACTAGCACTCTCCTTTTCAATACAGTACACACTTTGTTTGCCTGTGCCACAGTGGAACCAGTGCTGGCTAAATCTCCACACCACCGAGGTCACCACCTCACAATGTCTCGCCATCCATCTCCTCAGGCTTTGCGAGACCCTCATAACCTCCCAGTTTCCTCCCCTGGAGTGCATTTTTTCCCCTCGCAAACACAGAGTAGAACAAACCTTTGTTTCATCTCCTCTCCACCGTAAAGCATCGAACGACTGCTCCGTCCTTGAACGTAAAAGTATTAGGGAGACAGACAAGGTGGGTGGAGGTTGCAGAGGAGGTGGAGAGAAAGTCAGAGAAGGAAAACAAGGAAAAAGAAAGGGCTTTTTCATAATGACAGTCAGCTTAATGAAATAGCAGTTAGGGCTCATATATCTGCCGGCCCCAAGGTTCAGCCATCCCATCCTCCCCTCGGTAAGAGCTGCTCGGCTGAGGCGAGTCCGATTTGAATGAGCAGAGCAGAACAGAGCCGAGCCAGGCTGGTGAGGGTCAAAAGAGGCTGGGGAGGGTCAGGTTGAGCTAATGGGAGCCGAGCCAGGGCTAAGGGAGGGTCAGGGAGGGGCAGAGCCGGCCTTGAGAGCAGAGCAGTCGAGCACATCAATCCACACAGGCAAGACAGGAAGGACGGGACATCAGTCACCGGAGCTGCAAACCGCAGAATGCAGCACACCACATCCAAAGTTACACACACTGAGAAGCTCGAACACGTACACACGGCTGTGCACACTGACACAAATACTCCATTTGTCTTTCTTGCTTTGTAGCTTCAGATCTCTGCCAGTTTTACTCCCCCTAACACTCAGCTCTTCCAGTAACTGATGCAGTACGGGGTAAAACACACACGGCTTAATTAGCAGCAACCGAAAGCATCAAAGAAGTCACCTGCGGTGCACACTGCACACATACAAGCCTGTGTTTTGAGCACCGCTGCAGTGTGACTTCGCAGGGTGATTTGTGGGGCTTTTTGCACGCCACCAGGTGAACGATGCAGCCATTAATGCTCAACAGCACGTGAAACGGGCCTACACGGCTGCCATATTGACGTGCATGTGATGAGCTGCAGATGAACTGGGCCAAGGGTATCTGCTACAGTCAGATGAAAAGCCATCCTGCACACAAGGGAGCCTCTATCCACAGAAGAGCACCCTCATTTCTAGGCCAAGAAAGTTGTATGCAAGGAAAACTGAGACGGGAGGAAGCCTTAGCGTGCAAGCGCGAAACCATTCGGTAATGAGGAGTTAGACAGGATTTTAAATCAATAAAGTATGTGTTTGTGCAGGACTGGAAGGGCTTAATGTGTGGTTTTGGGTGTAATTAGCTCATGCAACAGCCAGTCAAAACAAATAATGCAGTATATCAGAATGTGCGTTTCTTCTCTTTGGCCTTCAAACCCCTTGGATATAATATATCAAGGTAGAAAACCTCAACCGAGAAAAGACAAGGCTATGCTAGAGCTAACAGTCAACGAGCTCTGAATCATGGTGTGATCATTAATGTAAATTATACAATGGTATAGCTTGAAACAAGCGAAGCGAAGTTTTTTTTCCGTGGCCTTGAATAGAGCTATTTATCAAAAGCATACAATTTGAAGACAGCAAAAAATAAAAAATAAAACAACAGGAGAAAAGTGAAAGGTCCCTGTCAGGGACGCCAGGAATGCCTGAATCTAAATCAACTCTCTTTAAAACAACTATTTGTCCTTCATTCTCAACAGCTCACATTCAGAGTCATTCTTTTAGGTTCTCTGAGGGGTCACTAAACAAAAAAGAAACAATTCCTCACTTATAACTTTATGCAGTCCATGTGTAAAGATTATCTTGGTGTTACTTGGGGTTAAACATACCTTTAACAAAATGCACTTTTAGTCAATACACTGAATTGCATATATGAAAGCACTGAAAATGTTTTACTGCAAAAGGCTTTTCAGATTTACCAGGTCCTCACCAACTATTGAGTCCTGCTTTGGGTTTGTGCCATTTTGTTGCGTAAAGCTTCTAGGTTCCAGCTGGGTATGGTTCTGGTTATTTTCACTTATATGTCATTTATTAAGATATTTCTCCTTTCTGCCTTTATGTTTGTCATGTGTTGAAAGTCGATCTACAATGCCCAGTGGGGAGTAAGAGATCAGGACACAGCATGGCAAATGTGTTGCATGAGCCTGGCATGGTAACAGTCAGTCATGATGAAGTAAACGAAAAATATAGCCTCCAGTCTCAGTCTGGGTTTCTTTTTTTTTCCAGATTTGGCAGGAACAGGGAGATTGTTGTAGCAAGTCATTCTGACAAAAGCCCTGCAACAACATGTGTTTACTTTCAAGATACGGGCGGCCATGACTAATGAGTCATGTAAGCGATGAGCAAGAGTGGAAACAGTGTAAAATTGTTATCGAGTCAGGAAGTCAGGAGACGTAGGAGGCTGGGGTTGTAGGAAGGGTCAACAAAACATCAAACTTCCATTGGGAAACCATTGTTTGCTTCCTTTTTTCTGCAGTTAATGTTGGTTTCCTTTGACCGTGGCACCGCCAATAAAGAATTGTCTTGCTCAAGTCTTGATGACCATAATTTGAAGTCAAAATTTAATTTCAGCCACTTTGTTTACATAAGTATACTGGTTATGGCCAGGGTTTATGAGCATGGACATGGATATCCTTCTTGGACTACAAACCAGTATATTATGGCCTTTTAAACAAAGAGCCCTTATCAAGTTTTCTCAACATTCAAGAAGGCTGAGACGTGAGAGGTGAAGGCCTGCTAAATGTAATCAATATCAGGATTAAAAATAGGGATAGCAGTCGACATGCAAACACACTTTGACACCAGTGAGTGATCATGAAAGGCAGGTATTTCTAGGTGCTTTGAACGTCAGCAATTGTTTTACATGAGACAAGCAGGCATTTTCACCCAAACAATGATCGTTACTCCATATTTTTTTTTCTTCCCTTTTGCTTAAACAAAACTTGAACCTCAGTGGTTCATTTTTTATACTTAATGAAACACACAGGCAAATGATGTCTGCACATTTCTTTGTTTAATTTGGAGGAGAACCACTCAAATTTGCAGGGGCGGTCATTACTCTAAACGAGCCACACAATAATCTGTCAGCATTTTTTATAGGATTTTTTCTGTAGTGTTGTAGTACTGTAGTTCAGAAAGACTTTGAAGAAACCTCTAAATATCTGAGACCAATAAATAAATAAATAAACCTAACACACATGACTTGGCGAGCTACCGCTTACTGAAAGACAAAATGCACTTTGATTATTTGGTTTAAAGGGATCCTTTGGGTTTATGCCGCTGCTTTTCTCTCTTTTCTCCGTCTGCCGTGTTTCTTTGCTTCTGTTTATGTGCAGGGGAACGCCAGCAATGAGTTTTCCATTCATTCTCCTGCATAGCAGCCCATTTAATAAACACTGAATTTCAGGCCGGCCTTTTTGCCCCATATGTGAGTTATGAAAATGTAGGAGTCTAATAATATGTAAGTGCGCAATAATAAACACTGAGTACATGTGTGGGTTTACGCTCTGCCGCTGACCCCGAAACCTGAATGTGTGATAAGACGTAATGAATTTCTCTGGCTTGACATAAAACATAGCATTGACTTTGTGTTTACCCTGCAGTGGAATGCCAGATACACAGACCTGCTTCTCTCCCTGAGGCTTTACATATCGGATGACCGCCATCTCACACTGACGCACACACCTATAAGAGTTTTAAATTCATCACATTTTTATTTGTAATTTTTACAACGCTGTTAAAATGAGGACAAGGTGTCTGGGCGTCTGTGTGTGTGAATGCGTGTGCGTACGATGGTGCTTTTGCCTCTGACTTTGGTTCCGACTGTGGAAATATTTCTTTCAACCTCTATCTTTATTGTCTCAAAATCTATTTGTCTGTGAGCCGACCTTCAGAGCTAACTGTATGTACTTTTCCCCCCAGTGCCAGGATTGATAACTGGATTATAGGCTCAATATTAAGTACACAATGGCCGTCTTTGATAAAGGAAACACAGTCAGAGCAGGAGGCTGGGAGGGGAAACTGCGCTTCGCCGAAACCACTGTGGATTACTAAATAAAAGAGCCATAAAACACAGCCCTTTGGCTCTACCGGAGGAAAGCTTATGCTAACACACAGCGGTAATAATTTTAATATCTGCATTTAGAGCAAGAGACCACACGCTGTAAATTTCCAATGCACCTAGTGCTGTGAAATACACCTCTCCACTGCTCTCACTCCCTTTTTTAGTCTCGGCCTTGCGCTGCATTTTTTCCTCCCAGCGCTCTCCTGGTGGGCCTTTCCCTTCCTTTTTCTTTAGACATATGAGAAATATGCAGAATCAGCTACACAGAAACAGATGGTCTTTTAAAAAAAAAAATTATTATTAATTATTCTTTTTCTAGTCCTCAGAGCAAAATATGGATTTCTTTAACTCAAAAACATCTAACCCTTTTTTTTGTTTTTTAAAGCCTTAAAATTGAATTTTATGTGTTTATATTAATAATATCTGCATGAAAACGGTTTTGTCTTTCTTCTCTTATCAGGAGCAGGTTGAGGAGTGTTTGAGGAGGTTTTTTTCTTCAGAAGATTCTGACAATCCCCCCATATGCCAACTCCAAAGAGCGAAAACAAAAGAAGTGAGAAGGTAAGATGCAAATTTAAAAATTGCCTCAAATATCTTTATTATTTGAACAGCAGTTGTACATGAAGCATGTTTAACTTAAAAAAAATGCTTCTAACTTCCAGCTGTCAGTTTTTGTTTTGACTGGATCTGAGCACGAGCAGGATCTCTGTTTCTGGCCAGAGTCTTCTCTAACACACATTTAGCAGCATTTGGCATTTTAAGGTTCAGAGGTGGGCTGTACTCATCTATCCACCATGCTTTAGCCACGTTGTCTCTATGCAGAGTTAACAAAACAATGGTGACGAGCACATTCACGGTTCTACACAAGCCATTTTAGTTAATGGGCCACATGCAGCCCAATATGAGCCAAGGTGGGCCTGACCAGTAAAGTGACCGCATAAAACCCCATCTTTCTTTAGTGTAAAGTAATGTAAAGTTTTTTGCTTTGTTTTAATGAACCAACCACTTAAAAACTAGATGCCAAGCTGTCCACTTTCAGCAAAATTAATTATTATCTCAGCCCAGGAGGTTGAGTTTTGGTTGGTAGCATTTGTGCATGTCTCATCATTCTGTCTAAAACCCCGACAGCTCAAAAGGTTTTGAATTAATTCTGTTAAATCCTTGTTGGGGTGTACAGTGGGGTCATGTCAACAGTCCATTCAAATTTGGCTCACATTCACCAAGGTTTTTAAGATCAGCTTAATGATTTATTGGCCCCAAATTGACAAAATGCCTTATAACTATGATTCTCATATGTCAACATATATTAAAGAACTGTATAAAGATTTAAAATATCATGTAATGTCATTGTTTAAAAATTATAGTTTTGATTGTTTGGCTCATGTGTTAGCTTGAAATGAATATCCACTATTGCCCATTGACGAGGCATTCACAGGAAATGTAAATCCAAGCGCCATGAGCTGTCCTTTGGACCGTACCAATATCAGACTGCTAAACCAACAAAATGTGTGATTTTAATGGACACCTGATGGTGAATGCTGTATTGCCTTGTTTTATTTATAATAACTGTCCTGTTTATGGCCATAACATCTTTTCAAACTTTTCAAACTTTTTCTTGCTTATTTCTTTCAATTATATCTGCAACTCTGGACAAAACAAAATTTGTGTATAATCTACAAGCTAATGGTAAAAAAATGTAAGAAAATCCATCAATTTCTGTCAAATTTCAGGCAATACAAACTCATTTCCTTTACTGTATTTACTGGTCATGCTTACTATGTCAGCTAAGAAACACGATGGAGTGAATCTATTTATTTTTGAACACACAAGCAGAAGAGATTTTATCAAACCTTTGAAATTTTGAGCTTACTTTGAACCCATTCAGGCATCTGGAAAGTCATATCAAACCAACTTCACAAAGTCCAAATATTTTGTTCAAAGTAGTTTTCCATTAGCCTACAATTTTGCAAGAATATGATAAGAAGTGCAATTACAAATGTTAAGAACCGTGCATTTACTTTCTGTCCTTTCTACTCTATCTCTGCATCTGTTCAGTGTTAGCGAGATAAAGATATCAGCATGTAGCTGCTTTATCCTGAAATTCTTAGCTAATGTTGCTTATGCCCATAGAAGCATCAGTCAGTAAGCGCTGCAAAAATATTATTCTTTCTTTGTCAGGAGATGTTGGGAGTTAATGACTTCTACATATCTGCACACACACTCCTATGCAAACCTAGCTTTCACCCAAATCACACATATAATTAGTAATCTTAGTGTAACTACCTTCTTCTTGTTTTTCTATTTTTCCAAAAATCAAACTCCATCTCTTAACGAAGACCATGGAGTAATACTTGAAGTAATTCCGAAAATAATAACTGTATAATAACAATTTTTTTAAACATGTTAAAACGCTGGAAGGAAACACTATAAAAGAAAATGTTAACCCTAAACTACACTGCAGATTCCAAGCCTAGTCTTTAGTGGTCTGCATTGTGAAATTGTATTTATTTGTTCTTTGACTCCAGGAAATGAGTCCAAAATGACATTGCTAGATAAATCTGCATAATCATCATAAAGTATTTTGGTTTTCCAACATCTGAGCTAGATTATGTGACATTTAACTAAAGATTTTATGTATTTACTGTATGAAAATGCTCAAAATTTCATCCATTGTTATAATTTTTTTCCAGTTAGTCTTTTGTAAAGCAGTATAATCAGTTAAAACTGACTAAAATGTTATAAAACGGTCTGGAAAAAGGAGTCTGTCCTGTAGATATTGGTCCCTAGGTCATAAGTGCAAGCTGTTAAATATTTTAAAGACCTCTGTTAACCTCTTCTGTCATGTGTTGAACATGTGCTAGTGTAGTCACAGTTATATGGGGTGGAGCTCAGCACACTGGTGCCCAGAAAATGGAGCTTATCATGATATTTCTATAGTCTAGCCAAATGTGACTAAACCTATCCAAACAGCAGGTGAAAACGAATGTAATCAGTAACTGAAAGTACCCCAGGAGTCAGCCTCTGATGGTTGAAAGAGGGTGTGTTTGTGCCATACATGAGTTTGTGGCTCAGTGCCTCCTTGCAGAGGTCATTTCAGAACAGAAATCATCTCTATGTTCACTTTTTCAGAGGACTTGATGGGAAAAAGTTGGTAAGAATACACTGTGTACTATTTCCAAGGTCAGAAAATGAATTTTCACATACAGCATAGATCCTAATTTGGGCAAACACTCATGACAGCTTTTATGTGCCTTTAAGTCATGAGACTTGACCATATTATTTATGTTCCATATTTTCTCGCTGCCCATCACATCGCATTCATACACTGAAACACACAAGTCCCCCCCGCACCTCATACACGCAAATACAATGCAATACACCACACACACACACACACACACACACACACACACACACACACACACACAGTGTGGCAGTCCTCTGGCTATATCTGTCGGTATTGGTTTATAGAGGGAGCCAGGCACCTCATTAGTGGACAGCTGCTGCTGCGTCTCCTTCCATACTTCACATCCTCCATCTCTCCATCCTCTCCCTCTTTACGCTGCCCTCACCCTGAACCTGTCCTGAGGGGAAGATAGGGAATGAGGGAGGAGGAATGGGATACGGAAGAAAGAGGAGAGGAGTGATATAGCCAGAACTCTTCCTTCATGGTCAGTTCATTTTGTCTGGATCAAAAGAATGAATGTTTGTGTGTGTGTGTGTGTGTGTGTGTGTGTGTGTGTGTGTGTTGGTAGGGGAGGATACTCCTTTTTTACTGGTCCATGTGGGTCAAGGTCTGCTGATGATAAAGTGTGCATTCACACTATGCCGATCACATAGTGAATTAGATGAGTCAAAGTGAGACTTATGACAAAGCTGCGATTCCTTCAGACCTGTTAACCCCTTTGTGAGTCGCCTGCTTTTACACACATGCACAAGAGAACCAAAGGAAAAATATATGAAACGTGTAAGATGGCCACAGAGAAAGAAATAAACATGAACTTTCTGATCTGAAACATTATATCAGTCGAGTATCGTGTTTTCAGCAACATCCATCTGACAAAACACTTATCTGTCCCATCTTGCGTATCTTTTTCACCACTGGAATAAATCCAAGCTGTTCTGCTCTGAGAACCTTTCACCAAAATCCTCCCCTGAAGGGGAGCTCCTCTTTCATGTCTAATCGACTTTTACAAGCCTCGTCCCTCATAGGCCGACTTTTACAGTTTCTGCTCCTGATTGGCGGGATGACTGAGTGTGCCGAGTGGCACAGGTGCAAAACATTACTCCCTTAATAAGAGCCAATTACAAACAGGTGTGTCTGCGGCGCAGGCAGGGAAGGTGACTCTCTTTCGGAAAGGGGAGGGTGCAGCTTCTGAGGCAGGGGAATCGTGAAGCGAAGCGACTCGTTTTAATAAGGGGTGGACTTCTGCCTTCATGAGACTGTGGTCAGGGGCACGTTTGAGGCGGCCGAGCCCCGGTGAGTCAGTGGTTCTGCTGCACATCAACGCCGTGAATGACGAGTCGGTCCCGATCATTTAAAGAACGATTAGGATTCTTTATCTTTAGCCTTTAGCGTGTTTCAATTCCTGTTTAAAGCTTTAGGGATTCTAAAACCTTTTAATTCATGCATTTTTTTTTTTTTTGGCACTCACCACTTATAAAAGTGTCCAGACCATCTGAACTGAGCCTGGCTCCTTTAATTGTCTGGGTCTGAGTGCTACAACTGATATATTAATCAGAGTCTAATCAGAGTCTGTGTCCATAAGAGTAACGGCATGGATTTCCATCTACATCATCTTTGACTATCAGTTGCCTCATAATGATTCCTGCACTGGTTGGCAACATGCTGGCAGCTTCCAGTTGCTAGGGAAAAATGTGCATTACCTGAAAGGTTGGCCAGTGGTTGCTGGACGTTGTTTGCTGTTGCCAGGTGAAATTGTTTGCAAAAATGAGCATTGAATCAAAATCTGTGTCTGATTGGTTTAGTCACTAGCAGACTTGCCACGATTGCCCGTAGTTTGCATAAAAGATGCTGGTTTGTCTGAAAACAGACCAGAATCAGAAAACATTGAGAGCAAAAGCTTTGCCTTATTATTGCAACCAACGCATCTCAAAATCTTGCAACTTTTACTTTGAAGGCAAAGGTTTCCGAGGCCTTCACAGTTTCGCAACATCTTACCAAGCAAAGCTGGAAGTGTTTGCAGACAAGCATCTTCTGATGTCCTACACCCTACGATGTCCTATGTCTACTAATTAGCCTATAGGAATGCAGCATCATTTAGAGATTTGGGTTTAACGATCAATGTGCTCATCATGTTTGAACGTTACCGATTAATTATCCAGTCTGTAAAATGGATTGAGAATGACTATATTAGTCAGCGTAAATCTCACAGAATCTAAAGCAACAGCATCAGCTTCACTCATAACTTTATTTTGTTATAAAGTTCAACAGTGCTGAATCTGTCAGTGTGTTAAACTGGGACTGCTCCAGGTGATTATAAAGTCTTTTGCAGGATATTCTTGGAGAAATCCTTGCAGCTGGCACAAATGAGCACAGAAAATATAGGCTGCAACTGTTGGTCAGACTGCGGTAAACAAATCTCCTCAACATCTTCAAACTGACTGCTTCATGGTGTTTCATTGTAAATAAAACCGATTTTCTGTGTATATATCAGATGAAGGCTGACATTATAAAATTATTACAGCAATCTTCTACCAGTGCTCCCTTATATTAGTCTGACAGCATACAATTAAGACTTGTACAGAACTCGAAATGACAACACATCACATTGATGTCATGACCACATGCCTGAAAGGAGGTTAATGCAATAAGCCTTTGTCCCTGCAGTTCGTTTGACTACTTATACTGTAGCAGAAAAAGCACTAATACCATTAACAATAGCTCAGTTAAGCAACTAATCCAAAGCAATGAAGCTGTAATGGTATTAGTTAGACATAGATTTGAAAGACAATAATACAAAAAAAGTCTTGAATTGAAATATTCATACATTCATTTCCTATTTATCCAGGTCACATGGGCAGCAGTCTAAGCAGGCCTCCCTCTCCCAGGTGCCTCCTGCAGCTCTTTTGGGGGATATTGAGGTTTTCATAATTGCACAATGTCCAGTATCTTCCCTGGGCAGATACAGCACACTGTGCAATACTGAAAACCAGTAGGAAGAAACTATTTAGGCTCTGACCACCATCCCAGGTGATACAGGAGCCTCCTCTTGAAACAAGGCCTGGGCAGGCTCACATGGTACCTGAGCTGGCTCAGTCAATGGTTTTGGAGAGCTGAAATTCAAAATGTCCCTGTTTTCAAATGTACGTATAAGTTATCCAGCTCAGACTTCAAGCTTCCCTAAATGCTCCACTTTTTCTGCTCTTGAATCTCTTTGATGTTAAAGAGAAAGGAATGCGCTTAAACAGACTATGAGCTTGGCAGCTCTATCTACCTGCCTTTTCCACCACTCTGTGTAGGAGTACTCTGTAAGTGATTCAAGGATGATAAGAATCACTGCTGTAAAAAAAGAGATTTTTCACTTGTAAAGGAAAGTTATATTTTGGGGGCTTTTCTAAAGAAATATATATTTAGCTAATGTTAAAATCCTGGGCTGTTTTATCTCTAAAGTATATTGTTGAGGAGTCAGAAGAGTAAGCTGTAACATAACAACCCTGAAATATTTGTCCTTTATTGATATTTATGATTTATTGATTGGTAACAGCCACATTTACAAAGTATCTATGCTGCTCTTTATTGTTCTGCTAACTCCTGCAAGATGTTTTTACATGTATAAAAGGGTAAGGAGAGACAAGAGAATCACTTACTAATAGCAGAACAACAGTTTTCCTGCTATGATACCATTAAGGTTTTACTTCAGTCAGCATTTTAGCACATTTCATTTCCCTCAAGTACACCTATTATATATGCGGTGTGTTTTCGTGTGTATGTATACACATATATTTAGAACGGCCCCAATTCTTTGTGGCAACATCATGTAGGCTGTCATGCTTAAATGAAGCCCGGTTGTTACTATTCTCCTCTGTCCTCTCACATGTTTCTGCAATACATCTTGTTGCTGCAAAAGTTCATAATGTCTACTCTATGTTGGATTTTTGGGATCAGATACAATCTGGATAAGATAAGATAGGATTTAAATAAAGAAAATACAAATTATATTCAACCAGTCAGAGGACGGTTTGTTTGAATGAGGGTGGCATTGAGGAATGGGAACTAAAGCAGCTTCTTTCAGAAAATGGATCAACAGCGGATGCATCAAGATCAAATAGAAGACAATTGCTTTTGAACAGTTAAAACTCCAAGAATAAGAATATCGAGCTGTAAACGTTCATAAAGCTTTTTCTAAGCCTCCAATAAGATTTATAATGGCCTTCGCCACAGATTTCTTCTTTTTTTGTAACATTTAAAAATACTGCATCTAATAGACAAAACAGGTAAAGGCCACTGGGTTCAGTCTAAATATTTCAATCCAATATGCTGTTTATACACTTGGTTCCAAATATTCAGTTGCATTGTCTTTGTGTCACGGCCAACTTATTACCAAAAATGATGTTCATGTTACTTTGAGCACTTTCAGCTAGGAACAGGAGATTTACTGCCGAGCAGCGGGGGAACTGTTTATTTCAAACTAAAAGACAAACATGACATAAAATCCAGCCGTAAATTTATTCAACATCATCTGAACAAAAGCAAACACTGAAGTGACCTTTGTTACATTTGGTGTTAAATGGAAATAATCTTTGTTTTGTGAATCAACCAAGTGACGGGAAGTTTAGTAAGTAAAACATCATGGTCTCTAATGGATCGCCAGGATAAGGCGGCAATCGAGACAAGGTGTTTACTGGCACTTTTACAACTTGTAAATATTAAGAGAAGGAAAGACAGACATAATCTGCGTTTTGGCAAAGGAAAGAAAAATCCAATTTGGGTATGTTGCTGGCCGATTTGAATGTCAGGTGAAAATGTAATTCAGCTTATTGAGACATTATCCAGATGTAGCACAAAAGCTGCGTTCTTGCCAGATTTCTCAGGAAGAAACCTCAAGTGTTCCCAGTCAGGAGCAAAAGTTCAGTCAGTAGAGACAGATGAAGGCAATGGTTTCATAGCCACCAAACAGACCAACCACAATGTGGAAGTTCTTTAAGAAAGGGGTAAGTCTCATAAGTCTCATCTATCAGGCTAAGTAATTAGCAGCGCTTTTTGGAGCCAAAGACAACCTTCTCTGTGGAATACAAGCCATATGTTATGTTCTCTTTATATAGAGAAAAGCAACATCATTAACCAAAACTATGGCAATAAACAATAAACAACAATTGATTTTTTCTACATTAAGTACATCATTTAAAGGGACCCATGCTCTCAGGTTTCTGGAGCCACAGTTGATTCCATTCATCTCAACTGTACACGTTCGCTGTTGGCAACTGATGGTTGCTTGACCAGCCTCATGGATGGGCTGATTTTCCCACCAGACATAAGATTTTATCATAAACAAACATGTGAACAAGGGGATGCTCTGGCTAGCCAAGCAACACATTACCCTACATTTATTTTTGATCATAGTATATGTTTCTCTGTTCCCTAATGCCTCCTAGATGCGTTAATCAACAGTGACATTATGTGTACGTTACGTGTACGTTGTTTTTTGTAAATGCATTATGCTAAACAATCTGTAGTGCACTGGCACTTTGGGGTCACTGCAATGTGTTGTTGTATTTCTAAATAAGTTTTCATCGAACAGTGACGCTGTTACTGCTTACCCCGTCTTACAAAATGAATATGTAAGACGCTAGTGCCAGCAAAGGCAAAATAAAGCAATGGGAAAAACAAATCTCATTATTTCTATTCAATATAAAACATAAATATTAATTGTCATGACACTAAGGTTTTACAATTACATCAGTTGGAGTTACTGAAGACTCAAATGTATTAATCATATCAGGATATCCTAGAAACAAAACTGTATGTATGTGAAAAACAAAACTAATTTTTCAGTAGCTGTTGTAGTGCGTTGTTGTGTTACTCTGCTGTTTTCAGGACATAAATACTTTTACATGACTACTACTCACTAAAATGGAGACAAGGACATGTTATGGTCTTAAAGGTCAAAAGAAACAACAGTAGTAGGTCTGGACTTCTCTAAACCAAAGTGAGATGGCAGTGTCAGTGAGAGGAAGAATCAATCCCACAGCCAAGTTTGATTGGCAGGTTTGTATGTAGAGCCAGCCTCAAGGCAAGACACAGAAACCACACGGTCGCCGTCTTTGTCGAAATCAATATGTTTTGTTTTTCTTGAAGAACAGAGTGGAATGCAACAGGGTAAAGAACAAGAGAGAAAATAATTTAGCCACGCAAATAATCTTAAGGAGCACTTCATTGGAAATGCTGTGCTGATCCTGGGTAGGGCCTCTATTTGCTCCCAAACATCCTCAGTTCTTGGATTCCACATGATGTTGGACACTCATCAGCTACACGCCCATGCTGCAAATCTACGGTATCCCATAAGGTCTACTCTTGGCATGACATGTGGTGATGGAAAACAAATAATAAGATGGTATATCATAGCAACGAACGAGATGCATGCGGTCAACAACAATACTCTGCACTGGATGCGCGTGCTGTTCTTTTTTACACATTTCTGAGTAACTGGTGAGTTAGTGTTGTGGTGAAAATCCCAGGAGGCTCAAACCGACCCATCTGACACCAGCAAAAATTATCACTGTCGTCGTCCCTCCTCCTGCCGCTGCTGCCACATGTGGCTGGCTGATGGAATGACTGTATGAATAACCAATGTAGGCATGACTGATGAACTGCTTGGTCAGTGTAAGCTAGACCTGACTTAAGAGGCTGTTTTCTCTCTTTCGCTCTTTTTTTGAGAGGGCATTCATGATTCGATTAATATAAATGTTTTTCAACTTAATATAGAGCACTATTTACCAACCTTTTCCATTGAAAGAACTCTGATAATGTGACCATTACTTAATTAGTTTGAGAATTTATTGTGTAGCTGATGCTAATTTGTTTTCAGTCTCTCGGTTGAAGCTCGCTTGGATTCAAACAAACGGCAGCGTGATTCATTTGCTGACTGAGGCCTGCGGCTGAGTGAAGCATAAGCAGTTTTACAAGACTGATTAATTTTAATTCCCTCACCCTGATCCGACTGGCTTTTAACTCGGGTTTTACAGCAGATCCTTACAATAGTGAATGATGTGAAAATAAAAGCTGCCGAGGAGTGTGCAAGCCTGTGTGTGTGTGTATGCTGCTGTTTGAAAGGCCAGTGGAGGACTAAAGGCTTTACACAGAGTCCAAGCCTGAAACTTGTGTAAACAGAGCAGCGGCCACAATGACTCCCCTGCCAAACGCTGGATTTCTCATCAACCTCAACTAAAGCACGCACAAACACACAAATACACAGCGACAGCGAGACAAAGTGAGAAAGCAATGCAAACATGGCTGTAAACGTATGAAAAAAGAATACAGGCACACTAAAAGATAAACACAAAAAAGAAGTGCACACGATGTGAAACAGACAAACACATACACATGAGCTAGCAAACTGACCTTGAGGTTCACATCCCATTGCATTACAACAGTGTGAGATGTAGCAGGAGCCAAGCAAATCACAGTCAGCCTGGATCCAAACTAAACATGAAACCACATTTGCCTCTGACCTTCTGGAGAGCCGTTCGACAAAAACAACAACAGCACATAAATATATACAGATCCAAAATGTCAAAAGGATCCAATCCATCCTCCATTTTCCACATATTGATTCAGACAAAATATACCGCGAACGTCGCAACCTTAACAGGGGAGAGCAGGTTGGATCGAGAGGTGGAGGAAGAAGAGAAATACGAGGTTGGAGTGAGGGAGGCAGAGAAAAGGAGGATGAGGAAAAGGGAGCTGTTTGTGGGATATCCATCCAGAAAAGTTCCTGGGACAGGATTGTGGAGTTGGAGGGTGGCCGTTTTCCATCTTGACTTCCATCCAACTGCATGGTGTAAAAGATCAGAGAGAAATGCAAGGTTGAAGGCCCGCAGGCAAAGACTTGGGAGTTTCCGGAGTACGTGTGGCCAATGTTTGGCTTTTCACTCCGGGCCTGACATTTGGGAACAGTGAAGCTGTTTCGAGGTGGGGGTGACAGTATTTTATTATCTGAGGTTCACAAGGCATGTGAACGTGGCATGGGAATAGTAAAACAATAGCTGTTGAACTTGCTCCTAAATGATAAAAATGATGAATGATAACTTGGGTCATTTCACAGTCATAATGACACATCACTCCATGTTGCTATCACAGATGTATGTGCTTTCTAGACTCAGTCTTCTAGAGCTTTAGTGTTCCCTTTGTTGGTGATTGGGAATTAGATGTCTCAATATTTCGATGCAAGAGTAAGTGCTAAGTTATCTTAGCTTAGTCAGCAAACGCAGACACACGTGCTATGTAGCAGACCAATACAATACAAGATCTTTGCACACCAACACAAATGTCTTGGACCAGCTGGACCACACAGCACGTCATGCTAGTTGTAAGATAGTTCCATTAAAAAATGCTCCAAAAGGTACCAACAGCACCAACACAGATGAGAGGCCCAGTTCAGTGAACTGTGCCTTGAGGCGACTTTTGTTGTGATTTGGCGCTATATAAATAAAATTGAATTGAATTGAACTGGAATAAGCACCGGTCTAGCTGGTCACAGCACCCAGAGTGGGATGAGTTATTTTTTTTAAAAAAAGGTCCACTCTGACATTGTTATGAAGGGGAAAAACCAACCATAAACTTTCAATACTGTTCTATCAGGCTGTTAACATGGTTTTTAATCTTGTTTAACTGGGAATTTTAAAATGGGAGTATACTGGGACTGACTCATTTGTGGAGCGGGCCTCAAGTGGTAATTAGAGAAACTTCAGCTATGGTTTCATTTAAAGATACGACTGTGGGATTGCACCAGTGATAGAGAGCTTGCACCTCTCATCTACAGATTCAGAAGGTAATCAGTAAATCAGACTGGTATAAGAGTGAAGAAAGAGAGGGAAGATAAGGGGCTAGGTCTGGAGAGCTTGTAAGAGGGGTTGAGGCTGATGTAATGCTGAGATTCTTCCTGCTCTTCTTCTGATCTCCTGATGTTGGTGAGGTTATGCTACAAAGTCTCTGGCAAGATTATAACCAGGTGATCACAGGGTTCTGTGTTGGCCACCGGACAGTGTTGTGTTAATGTGTTAGCTTTGCTGCTTCAGGAAAGCAAAGTCATCAGGCACAATCCCGCCCCCCGTTTGGCAAATCTGATCACGCCGCCATCTTCCTCATGCCAAAATACAAACAAAGGCTGAAACAGGAAGTTCCGGTTCAGAGGAAGGTCGCGCGCTGGACGGATCAATCGGTGGTCGCGTTACAGGACGCACTCGATGACGCAGACTGGGGCATGTTCAGAAACAGCTCCGACGATGACGTCAACGTGTTTATGGAAGCGGTTGTGGGATTCATCGGGAAACTAGCGGATGATACCGTGGAGACAAAGACTATCACAACGTTTCCCAACCAGAAGCCGTGGGTGGATAAAACCATCCGCGACGCTCTGAGATCCCGCACCGCTGCCTACAACACGGGACTCATGACGGGGGACATGGACCCGTACAAAGCCGCGTCATATAACATGCGGAGGGCGGTGAAAGAGGCGAAGCAGCGCTACGGGAGGAAACTAGAGTCACAACTCCAACAGAGTGACTCTAGGAGCCTGTGGCGGGGACTAAGGACAATAACGGACTATAAAGCACCAACAACCGGTATGACGAACGCGGCCGTGACTCTGGCAGACGAGCTGAACACTTTCTATGCTCGCTTCGAGGCTGCAGCTAAGGTCTCCAACAATGCTAGTGTTAGCGGCGCTAACGGCTGCAGACAGGAAGATACTGCCAGCACCGGAAACGTGCTCGTCATCTCCGAGCATGAAGTAAGGAGAGCCTTCAAGAGAGTGAACACCAGGAAAGCAGCAGGACCAGACGGCATCCCAGGTCGTATCCTAAGAGACTGCGCATACCAGCTAGCTCCTGTGTTCACTGAGATATTCAACATCTCTTTATCTCAGTCGGTGATCCCCACATGCTTCAAAGAGTCCATCATTGTTCCTGTCCCGAAGAAACCCCACCCTGCTTCTCTCAATGACTATCGCCCTGTAGCCCTCACCTCAGTAGTGATGAAGTGCTTTGAACGCCTGGTCAGAGACTTCATCATTTCTTCACTACCAGACACACTGGACCCACTACAGTTCGCTTACCGTCCAAATCGTTCCACAGACGATGCCATCTCTCATCTCCTCCACACATCACTCACTCACTTGGACACTAGAAGGGGGAATTATGTTAAAATGCTCTTCATAGACTACAGCTCTGCATTTAACACCATAATTCCCTCCACACTCACCACCAAGCTGGAGCATCTGGGACTCAGCTCATCTATGTGTCAGTGGATCTCCAACTTCCTAACTGGCAGACCACAGGCAGTAAGGATGGGCGGACATGTCTCAGCCTCCACCACTCTCAGCACTGGAGCCCCCCAGGGGTGTGTTCTGAGCCCCCTGCTGTACTCTTTGTACACATATGACTGTGTGGCCACTACCAGCTCCACCACCATCATCAAGTTTGCTGACGACACCGTCGTGGTGGGCCTGATCTCTGATAACAACGAGACGGCCTACCTGAAGGAGATTAGGAATCTGGAGAACTGGTGCCAGAGGAACAACCTCCTTCTAAACGTCAGTAAGACAAAGGAGCTGATAGTGGACTTCAGCACTAAGCAGGAGAGGAACTACCAGACCCCCGTCATCAACGAGTGCCCAGTGGAGAGAGTGGACAGCTTCAAATACCTCGGAGTTCACATCACGCAGGACCTGTCATGGTCCTGTCACATCAACACCGTGGTGAAAAAGGCCCGACAGCGTCTCTACCACCTCAGACGCTTGAGAGACTTCCAACTGCCCTCCAAGGTGCTCAGGAACTTTTACTCGTGCACCATAGAGAGCATCCTGGCGGGAAACATCTTAACCTGGTTCGGGAACAGCACCATGCAGGACAGACGAGCTCTACAGAGGGTTGTGCGGTCAGCTGAGCGCACCATCCGCTCCGAGCTCCCTGACCTGCACTCAATCTACAGCAGGCGGTGCTGGACCAAGGCCAGGAAGATCGTGAAGGACCTCAGCCATCCCAACAACAGACTGTTCTCTCTGTTGAGGTCAGGAAAGCGATTCCGCTCCCTGAAGACCAACACAGAGAGACTGAGGAGGAGCTTCTTCCCGCAGGCGATACGGTCTCTCAATCACACCACCACACAGTACTGACCCACACATATGGTTCTTACACACACACTGGACTTTCTGGACTTTGGTTTTGCACAACACTGGTCACTATATTCTTCATTTCCGGTTAATACTTGTACAGCTGCTGTTATTGTGTATATATTTATTTATATTTAGATTTCTTCATACATTCTTATATAGTTCTATATTGTGTATTG
Source organism: Aulonocara stuartgranti (assembly GCF_965226115.1). Taxonomy (NCBI): domain Eukaryota; kingdom Metazoa; phylum Chordata; class Actinopteri; order Cichliformes; family Cichlidae; genus Aulonocara; species Aulonocara stuartgranti. The sequence continues at coordinate 33,361,755 of NC_138950.1, read as the reverse complement.
TGTATTTTGTTGTACAGTTATTTTATTTTCAACTTTAATTTATATATTTATCTTTATCTTATTCTTCCCAGTTAAATTTACCCTTCATTCTAATTTGTGTTGTACAGTTATTTCATTTTTAACCTTAATTTATATTTTATTCCTTCCTAGTTAAATTTACCCTTTTTAATTTTTCATATTTATTTCCTATCTTATTCATAGCCTTTTCCTTTTTTGTTCTCTTTAGGTCACGAGCAGTTGTCCAAGCATTTCACTACATATCGTACTGTGTACGTGACAAATAAAATTTGAATTTGAATTTGAATTTGATCATTTAACTACTTTCAGTAACAAGTAGTTTATTTAAGCCTCTGAGGTCTGACACTGACATTTTGGACAGGACTTTGGGGACTCAATAATTGCAGGCTTCTAAAAATCCTCTGACATTAACATCAGCACAGAAAGTGTGTGCTGGGAGCTTCATAGCATGGGCTTCCATCAGCAAGCAGCTCCTGCTGGTTTAACCAGTAGGTGGCCCAATACTACTTTCCATAATTTGTAGTTTTAAAGCAGGGGTGGGGAACTCCAAGTCTCAAGGGCCTTTGTCCTGAAGGTTTTAGGTATCACCCTGGGTCAACACACCTGAATCAAATGATTCGTTGATTACCAGGCCTCTGGAGAACATCTAAAACCTGCCGGACACTGGCCCTTGAGGCCCCGAGTTCACTGTTTTAAGGCATGGCCTCACTTAAAAATTGGAAAATGTGGAAATGCGTTCAAGATATTGAACCTCTGTTTTGTGGACATGGCATGTCACAATTATACATAAGTGACAATATGAAAGCACTCTCTCTTTTGTTTTATTTTTGTCTTTATTTTTTTTTTTTTTCAAAGGTGGTTGTCCATTCAGTCCTTGTCATTGGTGACAACCCCAACCCTAGCTTTAACCCTAACTCTAACCCTAAGTTACCATTTTACTTATTATCTGTTTTAATTGTCCTCCAAATCTTTTCATCAAGAAGAAAAGGAATTCTCTGTGACACATATCAAAAACTATTTACATTTTTCGTTAGAAAAAAACCCTCTTTATACTTTCTAGGGTTAACCTTAAAGTTGTCAAAGATGATGACTTACATATCAGATAAATAAAAGCAGGTTGGCTCATATAACCTCGACCAGAATCCTCTAAACTGTGCATGTTAGGGGATTAATGCCACTACAGCTACATTAAAGCAGACACTGGCCAGGCAGTAGCAGTATTTTCTTTTTTGTATCTGTAGCCAAGCTGTTTCCATGTAACCTGAAGAGTCCACAGAGTGTTTAGCTCAAACTCGTGAGAGACACTGGCGCATTTGAAAATATGAGGACCAATGTGGATACTGTATAAAGCAAAAGCCTGAAAATGTCTGCAGTGTTTATGGCTTGCAATAGAGGCATGACATAGTTAGGACAAAGGGTACTAATTGAAGATATAAAGAATTTTTGGAGTGGGTGTAAGAGGAAACCGTGACTAGCTTAATGTTTTCTTTGCGTAGGACTAAAATGTTACAAAAATTAAGGTTATAATTAAGGTTATAATTGAGGTTATACACTCTGAAAAACAGCATTGTGGTATACTGCCTGTTTTCCACTCGCACCTTATTGGCTTGACTCACTCTACTTGGTTTGTGTCATTTTACATTACAGTTGAGTACCACCTCAGTGTGGGTGGGTTCGTTACTGCAAGGCGGCCCAAAAGTCCCATGACGTCTGAGAAAAATGTAACAATGGAGGACATCATGGTGATGGCATACCAGCTGCTAAACTCATGGTAAATGTAGGAACTTGTCGTTGGATTACGGTGTCAGTTTGTGTGTACAGTTTGTGTGTAGCTATGCCATGCTGGGTTTCAAAAATGTTGGGTTTAATTCTTGTGAAAGGAGTCGCTCTTATGACGTGGCATGCAGTCTGTCCTCACGTTTTTGGCTCATGTCAATTTGGTTGGACTCCCGGATGAGCAGGTACTAAAAGACACCTGGTACTGCCACCTAATGGAAAACCCTAAAAACCGAGTCGAGTAGGTAATAATTAAACCTTAACATCCAATTAATTACAACATTTAAATTACTTTATGGGTTTAGTTTAAATATATTACTTGTTGCTAGTTTGTACAGTTGGTCATTGATACGAATGGAGTGTACTTTTTTAGGGTGCTGTGAACGTGGTCGTCTCCTTCATGTTAGTGCTCGTCAAAATCTTGCAAGTTTGTGACGTGAAATAGAAATTTATCCAGTAATCTGTTCTTCCTTGTTCCCCTGGTGAGCGCTGCGCTCTCTCCCTGTCGTTCTGTCTCACTTTGAGCAGTCACAGGCCGCTCTCATTGGAAATGATGCAGTCCATCTGGGGTGGTCGTTAACATGCTCAGCGGAGAGCGAGCGATTGGCAGGGGACACATGAAAACATCTTATATACTGAATCCACAGCAGAACCCAGGGGTGCTTTATAATGGAGGAAAATCAGTTTGGTGGGGAAAATGTCTGGAAACACAACAAAGCTGTGGGAAATGTTACCGAGACAACCGCATAGCCACTTTATTTTCTTCTGGTTATTTTCAGCAATCCGAGTTAGAATTGCTCATGGGGAAAATCAGATCATTCATAAAGAATCATTCCTTCATGTCTTTGCTTCTTCTGTGAAAATAAGCGGTTTAGATGTTTACTTGTGCCTTTTCCTCCGCCAGCTCCCTCAGTCCACTTAAACTCTGCGACAGATGCACTCAGCGTGACTTTTGGGTACGGTAGCGCTATGTCACCGGGCTGCAATAAAACGCCTACAGACTTCTAACACCATCCCACTCCGGCATTCAAGATCAAGTGACATAATGATGACCGGTTGTATTTAACTGACAATCACAGAGGCACACATAATGTCATTCAGCTGACTAAAACCCAGTCAGATGCTCCTGGAAAAGTGATGAGATCATGCAAGTTTAAGTTTCCTTTAATTCGTATGCAGATTTATGCTTATTAAATGGGGCTTCGCCTAAATAATGAGCTCAGCAGTGTGTCATGCTGTGTGTCAGTATCTGCCATCATAAATCTAGCGCTGGTCTTTAATGATAAAGCGCAATGTGACACTGCCTTCATGAGAGGTGATGTAATGCAAACTGCGCATCAGGATGCAGTTTCAGAGGTATTTTTAAAAAGTTTTCATCACTTTCTCGCAGACAGTACAGACTGTGTATAAAAGATAGATTAGACTTCTGGGTGTGAAAAGGGAAATCAGTGCAGGCATTTTCTTTCTAATGGTCAACAGTGGGGGACTCCTGTAGTTGCCAAAAGAAGTCAGCTTATAGAGAAATCAGTGAGAAAATGACCCCACTTCTCACTCAATTTCTTACCTCATAACTACTAATTAGGTTAGAGTCTCAACCATGACTTAACAAGTACTCTTTAATAAGGATCTCCAGTTTGTAATGTAATATGACCAAAATTAGAGTTTAAAATAAAGTATAAAGTAAGATAGAATTTAGTGCACCAACCACATTAGCATGCAATGTCCTTTGTAAAAATCTACTCTTCGTTTTTGAAGTCTCATTTCATACATGGCCAGAATGCTAAACTCAAGGTTCATTGTTTATTTGCCGTCTATTGAAAAGGGAAACAGGTGGAAAAATAGTGTTAGCATATTATTAAATCTGTGGACGGTACAGTGAATCCAAAAAGTCGCACAGGCTTTCTGTGTAACCGTAGAAAAACACATCTTTATAATTTGGAGTTAGAGCCAATTAAAGAACCGGACACAACACACAAATATTTGTCAGCCAATCACACAGCAGCAACTCAGTGCATTTAGGCATGTATACATCGTCATGGTGAATTTCAAACCAAAGTTCAAACCGAGCATCAGAACGGAAAAGAAAGATGAATTAATAGCTTTGAATGTATCACGGTTGTTGGTGCCAGATGGGCTGGACTGAGTATTTTAGAAACTGCTGATCTACTGGGATTTTCCAGTACAGCCATCTCTAGAGATTCACATCAAGCATGTGCAGCAACTGTGTGATATCAATATGGACCAAAATCTCTGAGGACTATTTCCAGCACCTTGGTTAATCTGTGCTGCAAAGAACTAAGAACTAAGGCAGCTCTGAAGGAAAAAGAGGGTCCAATGCTTCATACTCACTGATGTATTGTGTCCAGTGAGTGTATAATATGTTCATGAGCTTCTTGTTGTTATTTCTAGACAAATAACATGCTTGTTTCCACATGCTAAGCTAATCAGTTTATTCTGTCTTTCTGGTAACAGAGTAGGTGTGGTAGCCAAAAATATCTTGTCTCTGCAAATATGCACATTTACATTTATATGTAAATAGACTTTGGACCGTTTTCATGTTTTGTAGTTTTTATTCTTTCTTTTTCTGCTTTCTTTACTGGCAACTGGTTTTTTCCAAAAACATCCAGCACATGCTGAGCAATGGAGCTAAATGGTGCTTGATTGGTAACACTTCACATTTAATGCTGGAGGATAAGGGCCCTTATGTGCTTTCATATGGTAGGTAAAAAAAACGGGGTAAATGATGTGTATTAAAATGTAAAACAGGCTGGAATATCTATTTATATGGGCTAAAGCAGCTGTAACTGCTAGCTAAGTGATTCATTAGTAAGAGCACTTTCTTAGCCCAGGGGAGAGCAGTAAAATAACATAAGCAAGTGTGTGTATGCACACTAAGCGGCATTAACACATACACACCCACATCCCCATTCCACAGGAGACACATTTGGAGGTGTACAAATTAACCTCAAACTATCATTAGTCACAAGCAGCACATTTGTGCGATGCTACAGAAAGCGCATGCTGATTAATTTGTTCCTTCCGTCAGAGTAAAATATATAGGTAAACACTAAAGAGCGAGAATGTGGGCGGCAGCGCTGGTAGAACAAGAAGAATCATCGCCTATACTGTGTATTCCTCGAGGAACGGTGGCTAACCTTAATGGGTCAAGTTATCAGTGTCTACTCGAGACTAACACTGCTACTGCCGAAACTGTTAAGAGACAATAGCCACACATGTGCACTGGGGTTAAAGTGGGATTTGGCAGGTCCTTAAGAGGCTGTAGCAAAAAGTCACTATAGATTTTTCTTTGTGTAAGGACTATGATGAGCTGACCTGTACGGCTACCATGATATTCACTGATCCTTGTGGATTTAGCCGCAGTCAGCTTTTAACGAGATACAAGCAGATGCTATATGGCTGATTTCTAGACACCACAAAGCGAGTTTGAGTTGTAGAATTCAGTGAATGATTCTGATCATCACTTCAAATAGAAATTTAGTTATGCTTCCTCCGATGTAACCAGTGTAACGTAGTGTGTTGCTGTAAACAACTTTTATCCCAATACATAGGCATGCATTGGGATAAATATATGCCTATGCCTATGTATTGGGCCCTAAGTGCCTGGTTTGTGTAGATCCACTATCTGATTGAAAAACTCTAAAGTGCTAAAGCACGGCAAGCACATCTATAGCATGAACACATAAAAGATGTAAGCGAGTAATAGGATGTCATTATTCTAATATTAAGCAAGTATCTCCACACTATAACCAAAGCCAGGCTGCATCATGAAAACTGTTAACTCATTCAATAGTAACCTGCATTGACCAGCCTATAAGATTTAATTACTCATTAATTGAAGGTACTGCTAAACCGGATCGTTCCAGCCCACTTTTACTTCTACCTATGTAGCAAGTCTTGGAATTTGATTTACAACTGGAACAAAACCAGGTGCAGGTGCTGGATTAATCCAGTGTTAGTACCTTAGGGCAACATTGTGAAGTGGGCTCCACCGACCTTCACCCCTGATCTTTTCTCCTACTATCTGACCGCACAACTAAAGTTAGAGGCATATCTTAGAGCTTAGTGCTAACCTGGTACCTAAGGCAAGCTTCTGACATATGCCTCATAAAAAATGTAACTACATATCAAGGTTATAACACTGAAGAGGATTGCATGTGGGAACTGCAAGATCTGTGATCATTTAGCACGGGCTGTTTGTAGACTTCTGATTCTACAGGAGAATGGTGAAAATCAAGGAATGATTCGGGAAGGGAGGAAAAATTCTCCCTTGACTTCTTCTTTCTCCATTATTTAGCTGACCCTAAGCTGACACTGCAAACGTACTCACAATTGAATGTACATGTTTGGTGGTGAAATTAGACTTCAAACATATTCAGGGATGGATCATAATATGATGGTGAAATAAATTTTATTTTATTTGCTTTTTGAATCCCTGTATAAGACAGAATGTCAGGTTTGGGGAATAATGATGCAGGATTTGCCATAAAGGCTGAGAAAACCTGTTTTTCCAATCAGCCGCATACCCTGAGTAATTTGGTCCAGCATGAACACATGATTTTCTGCCACAGCTCAAACCATTTCAGTTGCTTCATTACCAAAACTGCCTACTGAAGCTCTTCTCGCTGGTTTGAAGTGGGTCGGGCTGGTTTCAACAAAGTTAACGACTTACATTCAGTAATCATAATTTGGAAACATCTGAATTGTGTAACAGTGGCATAGTTGCTTATTTTCCAGAGCCAATGTCAGATAATTACGTGAAGAAATGCTTACATTTTCCAGCGGTTCAGTTCAGGGTCATTTTTATAGAAAGAGAATGACATAAAATAGCATTTTATCCAATTTTCATATTGTTTGTGTTTATTGTGTATTACTGTATTACTTTTGCATGTTGTTATAGACTGTACATAAAAGACTGTTGTAGTCTCCAGATCTGAGATGTGACCCCAATGTGGAAGTAGAGCAGCACAGGGCGACTCTCTGACTTCCTTGATCTGTGATGAGATCTCAACATCATATGTGATGTCACTAGTTGTAGATCTAATTGAATGCAACATAATGTTTATTTTGTAAATAAGCTACTCTTCGGCTATTTAACATAGAGGTTAGGTCCCAAAGGCGTTTGGATCTCCTCCCAGGATCAAACCTGAGATCTGAGAATTCCACATGTGCCCAATGCTCTGATTTTTAGATGGGACTTCACTAACACTGGTTAACATGGCGGTAAATTCCATCTGTTATATACTGTTAATGCATGTTAATAAACATCTATGCAGTTACTCTGATTACCATAAATTAATATAGACACAGTGAATCAGTGAAACTCAAAGCAAATTGTCTGCTTTTTTGTTGGTAATCATAAAAGACTTAAAAAGAAATTCATATTAAAGCTATTACATACTCTGTCAGACTAACAGCATAGCTCAAAAGTTTTAGTTAGTTAGTTTAAAGGTACCTTTATTTTCAGCCAGGAGTGACATACTGGAGGAGAAAATAATCTTCTGTTCCTTTGGTTTATACTGTCCTGTTCACTTTTCTTCTTTCTTTTTTCCCTCAACATCAAACGCCGCATCTGTTTCACACACTGGCTTTAAGGCAAGAAACTGAGGGGAAAAAACTTCAACCTTAATTTGCCACTTAGCCCATGTAACACACCCTCGGCCAAATCCTTGAGCCTCGGCCTTCTTTTTGCGTTGCACCAGAGTCCACTCCCTGCATTCCCCCCAAATGGCTCAGCATCAATTTATAAATTCATATTAAAGCTAGAATTAGTTTGTTTCCATTTCAAGCGGGAACATGACAATTTGAATTAAATCATCGCTGAGCCTCCTCCCATTCTGACTCCTTTTCCCCCAAAACATATTTTCTCTCTCTATTTAGGAGTTTCTGCACACACACACACACACACACACACACACACACACACACACACACACACACACACACACAGACACACACACACACACACCAGCCCCCACCGTCTTCTCTCTGAGTTCAATAATCTGCTTAAAAACCTCTGGGCTGTGCTGTCTATGCAGCGCGATCAGCCATGGCCAAACGCATGGAGACAAGGAGAAGGGGGCGAGGAGAGACTAACGGGGGCGTCTGAAATGAATCTGGATTTGTGCAAGGGAGGAGGAAGGGGGAAAGGGTGGGGGTGAGGATAGATTTCCATTTAAATACATCTCACTCACAGGATTTGTCAGGTTGTTCCCATGGCAACAGTGGCCCATCTTTGGGTCGTGTGTGCGCCGACTTATTGTATGTGTATGTGAGTCATGACCTCTTAGCTCGACACCTTTAGCCGGTTAGTTTCGCCGCAGAGGCCGGGGCCGGCCAGTCGCTCTCGTTTTTAGAGGAGATCTTGCTACTGCTCTCTTCCCCGACATTAAATATTACTTCTCCTCCGTTGACTCTGAGGTCGCCTCTGAAATACTTAGACTGCAGTCAGAGTACCCACTGCTCTCACTGCTGCTCACTTTTTTCCCCAAACAAAGCAAAAGGATGAAGGTGTCGCTGGCAGGTTTCTGTCACAGGAAAAGAGCTGAGCGTTTCAGCTGGTTAAGGTTTATTAAACCCTGAATCTTTATGTGTGAACAGCAGTTACTGTGCACAGTGTATGCACTGAATGCTCATGTTCAGTTCACAATTAACAATTCAAATTCACATCCATTTCTTACATTATTTTGGCCTGCTGTAAACTTCCCATTTTGCCCAAATCTGCACCACATACTCTAATAAATCACACACCAGCTGAAGTACATTTAAACAGTGTGCAATCGCAAAGCAGGCTCACTGATGGTGGGTCAATTTACAAGTGTTTTTTACTTTTATAGGAAGTTTTACCTGTGGTGACTTCCTGTTATGATCAATTCCACACATAAATCTCTCCCCCTTAGATATTTCCCAGTACTGGCCAGATACTTTGATTTGATGTGAGGTTTCAGATTTGCCTCTGCACCCCAATCTCATCTGCTCTTGGAAGCTTTGGAAAGTTAGGCCTGGTTGGTACTTGGATGGGAGCCCGTCTGTGAATATCAGGTGCTGCAAGCTTGGGGTGGCTATAGTTAAGGATTGAGAGCAGGTCATCTACTAAACAGGTTGGTGGTTTATGTCCTTGTGCAAGATAATGACCCCAAGTTCCTCTCCAATGCATCCATCAGAGTGTAAATGGTAGATAGAAATACTTAAGCACAAAAAAAGTGCAACGTGTTGTATAGAGTAGAGAAGTGCTATATAAGAACCAGTCCATATACACGATTGTTTGACAATGTGACACAGTCTGTCACAGTCTGAGCTGATTTGCTCAGGAAACTCCATCACTAGTACAAGAAACCATGCCTACCAGTTAGCTGTTTACACCGCATTACACGCACCGTCACTTCACCTGCTCATTCTATAGTAGCAAACTTAAGCTTTGCATTTTACCATTAAGTGAAAGCATGTTAATTTTAATGTTCAACTTTGAGGTTTATATTCGATTTCCAGGCTTGTCACGAGGAATGCACTGGTAGGACACTGCTTAGTGTTTGTGCAAGTAAGGTCAGGCTTCATGTTCCTCTAAATGACAAGGTTTTCTACTCATGGCTCTGACACTGACAGTAGATATCCTTCATATGGGCAAACCCATCAGCTTGCAAGGAGCAGCCAATCAGAAAAAAACAAAGCATGATATTGGAGAAATAAATATTTTGAACTGGTCCAAAACTGCTCTAGAAGAGTCCAAGAAAGAAAATACACAGGTGGAAGTGAACACAGTAGGTGTACTTTAAGAGCTTTTCTGTAATGTTTTTCTAACCTTGACCGAGTACTTTGCATCTTAACCAAAACTGCAGAAAACCAGAATAACAGTGATATAAGATATGAGTACAGCTTTTGGAGGGTGGATGTTGAAATGATGGAGAAAACACACTTTTGAAAGATAATGACCAATGACTATCATGCTGTTTGGTACATTTTTTTTAATCTATAAATGGGAACAACAGTCCCTAATTTGAATAGCATATTTGGAGTGGATTATTCTCAGTCCAAGAACAGCCGTCCAATGTAGCAGATGTTGGAGAGTGGAACAGAATCTGACCTGGCTTATTCACGAGTCTGACTGAAAAGACGAAGCCAGCCATGCGCCGATCAGTTCAGCCCCAATGCTTCTGAAATCCATGGCTGCAGCATCATGAGACGCAGCAAGGAGGGCAGGCGCTAAGGACGGGCGTGGGGGGGGTGGGGGTTAAAACACCAAAATGGAGGCCGCGTGCACAAGCTAAATGGATTACTTCCCCTTAAATTGAGAGATCATTGTGTGTCAGGAAACTGGGACCCCATGCTGGTTTTCGTGCCAGGGGTGCATTGAGGTTTTGGGGGGTGCGAGCGAGCAGTTGGATTCACTCATTTGCAGGCGGAGCGGCGAAGACTGACGAAGCAGGATCTGACAGACGGCGGGAAGGCAGGGCTGGGAGGGAGCAACCTGACAGAATATCTCAAACAGAGGAGAAGCTCGTAGAGCTGGTGCTGATTGAAAAATCTACAGACCCCCCTCCCTCCTGCTGCGCGGGTGCAGCGGTGGTGTCGCATGTTAAAAGACTGGCAAAGAATTGGGGTTTTGGATGGGGGTGAGTTTAGGTGTCAAAGAGAATGTGAGACGAATGTGAACGTCTGTGTGTGTGCATGTGTGTGTCTGCTGCCTGAGCACCAGTGTTGGATGGTAGAGGCCTAAGCAGCCCATAGCAATATTATCAGCACTTTCCTTGGTGATAATAGTTTTATTATCAGTGTCAGTCACTGCATAAGTTTAAGATGTGAAAAATGAGTTATGACTTTGGCTATTATTGGCTGAAAATCCTAAACCAGAGTTATTTAACCAAAAAATCAAAATCTCTAATTTTTGTAAAATGAGTCATACTGCTAGTGACAGTGCTGGATTTATGTAATAAATCCTTAACATCTAAATGAATGTTTTTCCCAGAGAATGACACTTAAAGCTTCACACGCCCAACACTTCTGCCAGTGCACGAGCGCCTGTAAATTACTCAGCTCATTAGGTACTGGGAGACTTCTGCATTAGCCAACTCAGCCCCAGCATGTTATCTAAGCTCACAGTTCCCACTGCCCCAAAAGGGCATGAATCATGTGCAGTGTTGGGTGTAACACTGTAATCATATTATATTTTTTAGCAATGCAGTAAAGTAGCGGTCCCAAACCTTTTTTGCACCATGGAAATAAATAAAATGATACGACCAAGACAAAAACTGTGGTATTTTGTAAATATAATAATAAACGTGAATTCACTGTGTAATTGTGTAACTTTATTAGCAGCATCCTCCTGAAATGCACCAACAATGTTGAGAGTAATATCCTCCTCTCTGCCGCTTAATGCTCGCTGGTCGCTATGGTAACGTGTAAATATTTCTTTCAAAATAAGACACACAACTACAACACAGGAAAAGACCCAGGGAAACAGAGTTAATGATAAAAACCCTGAAAACCATTAATCTCCCACCCGAGCCTCAACTCTTCCGGCCCGGTACCAAACAACTCATGGACTGGTACCGGTCCATGGACCGGGGGTTGGGGACCGCTGCAGTAATGTAACGTTTTAGTGCAAATTCAGTAATTACTGGTGTTACAAAGGTCCTTCAGTTATCTGCATGTCAGGTGGATACAAAGAGAAATGGTTCAGCAAACATGTTTTTTTTCTTCCTGCGCACTCCCGCTACTGCCAGCTAATTCTAGTTTGTGTGAAGGACGAAAAAAGTGGAGCAGTCAGCAGGGATATGGGCAGTCTTTTTAATGTTATTGCACAAAAGAATAAAGAGTGCGATGGTGAACTACATCCAGGACAGAAATAACTGCATTAGGCTACGAAGACAACTTCGGCTTTTTGCAAGCACCTGCGCAGACAGCATGCTAACACTAAGCTAGCCAAGTACCTAGAGTGACCCCAGCCCAGCAGCCACGGCCTCAACTTCAGAAGGTAACAAAAGCAGTGATGAGCAGCGAGCTTCCATTTTTACCTGTGCATGTTTCTAAAGTAGAGTCACTGTGGCGATCGCTTTGTAGCCTCTCTGGGCTGGGTTTCATCTTTGCCTTGTGCTGTCAAGCTTTGTGTTTATACAAAACCAGCAAAAGAAAGACCATGCGTGTTAACATAGGGATTTTTGTTGGTGTAACGACAAAGTAATGTGCTACAGCCAGCTAATGCCAACTTAACAGTCCAGGGCACATTTTAAAGAAAAGCTAAAAACGATGAATAAATAAAGGGAACTCGCAAATTCATTTGCAATTTAAATGTAATCTTAATATCAACTATTATGAAAAGTTCATTTTTATTTCCCCTGTGCCTGTCTGTAATCTGTCTAAAACACAGTGTGTGTGCTTATAACTTTATCTGTCTGACCTTTTACAGTTTACTCGGGTCTGTTTCACACTTGCTTCTGCTTATACCAAGATCAAGGCTGAAGCCCAAGGGGAAATCATGCCTTTGTAGCTGTGGCCCCTCACCTCTGGAATGAGTTACATGTTAGGCTAGGATGGCACCTAACACTGTCTGCTCAGGCTATTCTCAATCCAGTAACATCAAGTAGAGCAGTTCGCACCAGAGCTGTCTCTACGTTCTCTTTGGTGCTGGCTGGTGACACACTAGTTTAGGTAATTGGCTCTGAGCACTCTGAACTTTTCTTTCCCCCCCCAGTGAGCAGGGTTGTCAAGGGATCTATTTTAAGCCTAACCATGACCTTTTCCTAAAACTAACCAAGTGATCTTTAGTGTATAAACGTAACCACATGCCCGTTAATGCCTACTCCCAAACAAGCACGTCTTAGTGGCTAAACCGAACCAACATGTGAAACTTATTTTCAGCTGGTCCCTTATTCACAAGAGGTCGCCACAGCGGGTAGCTCCACATTTTTGATTTGGTGGATTTTTATGCCAGATGCTCTTCCTGACTCAAACCTCAAGGGATTTGTGTCTCCTCCAGGGTTAGGCAAATGTGGAAACCACACATGAAAGCAAAAGGAGGGGGAAAAAAAGTAATGTTCAAAACAATCCAAACTGGATAGGAGCCAGTGTTCCTGTCCAAGTTGAACAGCCACAAGATTAAAACCTCTGACTTCACCTGTCAGTGGTTTTAATGTTGCAGCTGACAAGTGCACGCAGTGTACAATGTGGCCAGAGGTCTTTGTTTGTCTTTTCAACATTTCCTTTTTCCCATAGATTACATCATCTGACCTGAGAGCAGACCTCTATTACTCAATCCCCTCCACCTCAGATGATTGACGAATGTGGGTATTGTGGGAAACAATAAGGCTTCAGATACACTGTGCGTGTCCTCAGAGGTCAAGGGGTCACACAGAGGGCCACCTGTGCAGTGCTGTTAGCGCTCAGCCCCGACGGAGACACGCACATGCAGCAGCGCTGAATGACATGGTTCTCTTCCTCCCTGGAATGGCAGCAGACAACGGTAAATTAAAAAGCTTTTTTCCTAATAATTAGCCCCTCGGCGGGGGCAACCTTTGTGCCTCCCTCAGCAGGAGAAGCACACAGGTAATTATTGCCCCCCCCCCCCTCAGCCCCACCCTACCCTCCTCATCCTGACACACACAGACACACAGATACCGTGCCCTGTGGGGCGAGGGCTGCACGGCCCAGTGGGTCTCCTGTGAAAATGATAGCCTGTCCTCTGTGCCCCCTTTAGGGCATCCTACCTGGGCATCCATGGGCAATGGCAAGGAAATTGTATGTGTGCGTATTTGTGTGTGCTTCTTTGTGAGCGCAAATTGTGTTGTGGGCTATTTTTTGCGAGAGAGAGAAACACAAAGATTACTTGCATGAGGGGGTTATTTTAGAAATGACTGTGGTTTGGAAAGGAGAACACAGTGTCTGCTATTACTGAGTGTGCTTTTGCGAAAGTGTGCGCATGCACTTGAGCGTGCCAGCGTGGGCATCCGTGCTCGTTCATGCGTGCGTCCACATGGGTTGTGTATGCATATAGAATATGCCTGTGTATATTCTGAGCAAATCTATTGAAGCATGTGAGTCCATATGGGTGGTGTGAGTCTATATGCTTGTGTGGTGTGCGTGCCTGTGTGTGTATGTGTGTGTGATGGTGGGTTTTAGGCTGTCAGAATAGCAGTGTAATGGTGCGTGGTCCCTTTTGATAAGTCCTACAGTTGTGACCGTGGCCCCGTCTTCTTATCTCCAGAGGACGATGTTGCACTCAGAGCAGCTGCCGCCACCAGCACAACACACACTAGCTCACACACTCCTGCCGCTTCACGGCTTCCCATTCATCTCTCTGCACGCTCAACTTCACACAGACATGCAGATACACAGACGCACACAAGCGCATGCACGCAGATTTTTACAATCACCGAAAACCGCACGCACACACACACTCAGTGACAATGCACAACCCAACGCTCCACTGCAACAGAAAAAAATTCCCCAAACGCTCACATATGCACTCGATCAAACCAACTTCCCAGTCTAAACAACTTAGTTCTTATCGCTCCAACTCTTTCTGACTTCTGGCACGCACCTCCTTAAATGGTAATAATTGATAAAATGAGATTGATTAAGCATGCTATTAGTGCAGGATAATTGGCTTGATAATGAGCAGATTGCCTGCTAATTGCTGAACAGATAATAAGGCTCAAATTTGCCCCGGGCGAAAACAGTGAAATACCGTAGCAGATACGCACTCGCTGAAAATGAACAAACCGCAGGGAAAAAAAACGTGGCCTGATACTCGCTATAGATTACCCCTCTGCCTTCCAGCCACCCAGTTCAGTGGAGCCACCATGACTCCATTACAAGCATGTGAGGAAACCAATGTCCAGCACAGTTTGGTCAGACATTATATGATCTTTAAACTGCCTGCTTCCTAGGACAAAGTCTGTGTGATGTCAGATTATGTCCATGTAAGAACAGCACGGCTAATTTTCCTGTGCATTCCCAGTGAGTGGACGTCATTGCTTCCTTTCTCGTGCACACTTTCCTTACAGTCCCAGAAAATAAGTGCCTTATTGTACCTTTAATGGCTTATCAATGAGGCATAACCCTCCTAGGTACTGCCATTGTACCCTTGAAAGTACCAGGCTTGTGGTTTGTACTTCAGGACCAGTCTTGAACCTCGTCTGAGAATTTTCTGTAATGGTACAAAAACAGACATTTAAAAAACAGTATTTGTAATCATGAATTTATTTTGTATTTGTGCTAGTCTAGTCTTACTTGACCATTCAAGGTAAGCCCTACCAGTGGTAAGGGTAAAATCACTTATTAGCTGGTTTTTACTGTACTCATTTTCGTACGGAGTGTGTGAACATTTCGTACTCCTTTTTCTGTCCTTTGAGAAAAGCCAACTTCAGACGACGTCCAGACCTGATTTTTCCAGCACTGTCTGGAATTCATGTGTGAAAACCTCTACAGTTTCATTCGCTTCAAGCATTTCATTGAATCATTCACATGAGGAAACCTTTGGGTAATTCACAATTTCTGTTCTACTGATTGTGCCCTGGAAAATCTCAGTATCCGTTTGCTTAAGGCAGGTAAGTTTTCACGACCTTTACAGGGAAAACAATGAGCAAGCCTTCTTTTTTATGATGTCAACATGAACCCTTTCGACATTAATTCTGACTGAAATAGATCTTGTTCAGTTTTGGTTCAAGGTTAAAAATTTCTTACATCACCATCATTGTGTGACATCAGCGCCGTCTGAAAATGAGACTTTTGTTTAAGTGAATTCCCCAAAAGACAAATATAGGCTAATTTAGCTTTTCCTATGCTACAACCTAATCTGACACTGGCTGGAAAAGACTTGTGGGTGCAATCAAATATGTGAAACCCACATTTTGAGTCCTTTTTTTAAAGAACAAAAACACTTTACCTCTTTATTTCTCCACAGAAATACACAAAATTTGCTACAATCCAGTTGTAAATTTCACTAAAGTAGTCCCTTCTCACAAATGGTACCAGCGCTCACACGTGACTGTTTCTCATAAATTGCTTTCAGTCTTCCATTATAATTATTCATCACTCCCAATTTCATTCTGATTAGCTGTATCACTGTATATAATAAACCACTGTTTAGTTTTCGTCTTCCTAATAAGCCTTTAGAATCGCATTGCTGCTTCTCTGTGACAAAAGAAGCCAGTTGAGGTGTTTAGGAATCTGATCATAATGCATCCTCAACTTTCCCTTTAGAGGTTTTCCAGACATGCCCAACTGGGAGGAGATCCCGGGTAAACCGGAACCTGCATTTTTGTCCTGGGACTGCCTTGGAAATGGTTCCTTGGGAGAAAAATGTCTGGAATAATCTTCTTAGCCAGCTGAGATTGCAGCCCAACTTTGGATAAGTGGGAGATAAAGGAGAGGTGGATATATGACCACAATAAATGAGTGCCAACTAGCTGTCTGCTAGGGCTCATCTTTGCTAATTTGAGACAATATGCAATATTGTCATCTATGTTTGTGGTGTTGGTGCTCTACAAACTTGTTCTAACAAAACTGTACACATTTATTCATGAACTCTGTGCTCCACTTTTGGTGTGTGAACCTACTAACAGTAAAGAGCCAACATCTTTTAAGGATAGACAGTTTATATGTGGTTTATATTAGCGACAAGTCAACACCCCAAAACCAAAAGACTCTGAGGGTAGGCCTCAGAGTCTTTTATGCCCAGGTAAAACAAGCTTTGTAGAAGCTGTCTGTATAAATTAAGGGGGAGAAAAGCCTTGATGATTACTTGTATGGCTCATTCATTCTAAATAAATGCACCTTTTTGAGTCTAATATTTTGTGGAGAAAAGAGAGACTGTGAGATTTAGGCTGGGTTTGTGAGTCTTGATATGGCGTTTCTGCCTTCTCAAACCTGATTGTCACGTTAAACCCAGAAACATATGTTTGGACATTCTGGTGGCATTAAAACGGTAACCTCAGGCGCCTTGCTTTAACATAGGATTTAGTGAATTGATTCCTCACGCAGCTCATCCATTTCCCCACCATTTGTTTCTGTTCTTTTTCTACTCGTCTATTGGAGGTGTCTTTCAGCATCCCTGTCAATACGTTGGCCATCAATGGCCCTCTGTCCTCCTGCCTGGGCCTCTGTTTGCCTTAGGGCTTCCCCCTCCCTGCTCTGAGCAGCCTCCCTTTGTGTGGGAGAATCAGAGGGAAAGAAAGCAAAGATGACAGAGAGTGGAGAACAGAGGGAGAGTTTCGGTAAACAGTCGCCTGTCACAGCTCAGCAGGAGATGCTATAGCCGCTGCCTCCTCCACCGCCACCGGGGAGATTTTTAATCGCCGGGGTGTCTTAAAGAGCCAATTAGACAAAGAGGGGTTTTGTGTTGTCACTGCAGAGAGTGCTGGACATTGACAAACAACTGTGTGAGAATTGAGGGGTGTTTGGGGAGATGTATAGGGGATCTGTTATGGTCAAGAGCTGTCTGATTTATGCCTTCTTGTATACTGTACTGATGGATGGGGTGGGTAGTCTTAAGGAGCCTGCTGAGAGGGATCTGTGCAGAAGTCACCTATAGAAAATGTATGAATATTTCAGGCTTGAGAGCGCACTGCACTCTATTTTGGTGTCAGTTGGGTAACAGTGAAAGGTATGTGAACTTGCACAAACTTTATGAAGCCTTGTTAGCCTCAACAATTTCAGTTTTACCAGGAAAATAGGGCTTTTAGAGTTCCAGATTCATCCGACTTAAAACAAGATAATAAAAGGTGGCTCATCAGCACATATAGCGAGAGGAAGAGGATGTCAGATGTCCTAGTCTGGATTCCAGGCGTGTTCCCAGACACCAGGCCACTGTGGCCGACGCAAGTCTCCACTGTCATTAACCTACATCGCTCTAAATTACCTCGCATTCCCAATGAGGGGGGAAAGGGAAGTGTGTGGTGGCGCAGAAGAAAGAAAGAAAGAAAGAAAGAACGAAGAAAACAGAGGACAAAGGAGGAGGGAAAAGGAGGTAGAAGTAACGTTGGCAGGAAATTCAGGGGGTGCAGGCAGGAGGAAGCAGAACACGATAGATGAGGACAGTGATGGAAGCTGACAAGGAAGGGAAAAAAGGAATGAATGTGAGAGGCGAGGCCCGAACCATTAGGAAATGAAAACCCAGCATAAAACTTTGTCATATTTTGTCACCGGATCCTGCATTAAATGTGAAAAGTGTGATTTATTAGTGTTGTGTTTTCAGCATGAAAATATAATTCATTGGATTGTAAATACTGAGGCTGCCTGTGTGTGTGTGTTTCACTTTCATAACATTTGGGAGCTCTGGCTTTTAATTAAAATGCTGAAAAGGGAGAGACAGAGACGGCGTATCCTTGTGTGGGTTTCCTTCCCCGTACATGAGTGTGGACGCTCTTTGCCGTGTTTTTATCTAAGTGTAAATAATGTGGCGTGCTCTATTGGTTCCTAATGCTCAAGCTGTGCGCTGTTTCACCATCGTGGCCGCACAATGCTCACACAATGCAAAAAAGGACGGAGAGACAGGCTGATGGAGTTGACTAGAGTGAAAAGAAAAGCACACTCACACACTCCACTGCCTCAATTACCAAGCAGAAAAGAACAGAAATGATTATTGAATTCCAAGACAATTGCAACTGAGGCAAACAGCAATAAGTGATGGGCATGTTGTGCAAATTGATTATGGAGGAGAAATGGGCATGAAATTGAAAAACAACAGTAATCAGAGAACATTAAAAGGGGGCCTGTTTAAAAGGGAGAGAGGGGAGAGCAACAGTGGAGATACTCAAGGGGCAGCAGGGGAGGCGACCCGCCGCTATTGACAAGGTGATTGGCAGGTAATGATAGGCTCCTGCACCTGATGCCTCAGGGTGAGTGGCCAGGAACAGGAGCAGCTCAGGTGACACAGTGAAGTGGTGGAAATTCCATCCATGACATAAGCCATTCACATACTGACCACACATGACGGGTCGCAAATGTTCACACACTCCAGCGTCCTCATGCATGCACGCACACACCCCGTCCCACACACTCCACATGCTGACAAGCAGGCTTTGTTCTGCTGAGGTGATAGTAGACTGACTGTTGAACTGTAACTCTTATAATAATCAAATAATCTTAGGAATATATGTGTGAGGAGGTTTTTAGTTTTATTTAAAACTAAAAATTAGATTATTATTTAATGCAATATAACAAACTGAATTCATATTTATATACTAAAATTAGACCCGACACGCTGGACTTCAGTCAGAAAGTCAGAAATGAATCAAGCATAACATTCAACCACTAAAGCCCATTTTTCTGTTCAGGAATGCAAGTAAATACCCGTAAGTTGGCATCTTAATCAAAAAATAATTATGTGCTTTAATATTTTTCTGCTTTTTTGTAAAACACAAAATGTGAAAATTCATGAATAACAAAGATAATTATATTTTAGCATAAAAAATATCATTTTGATTTTAAGAGCTTGCATATTAACCATTACAGAAACCTAAAACAGTGATTTTGTTAATTATAAATTTGTTAAGGACTGTATTTATAATATGAGCAGCTGAAAAAAATGGAATATAAAGTTATAAAATATAAATATATATTTTAACTCAAACGTACAGTTTTAAATTTAATGTTGCTGAAACAACAAAGTAATAAAAAAAATAAATCTATCTGATCGAGAAATCACTCATCTTTGGAAAAGAGAGTTTATTACAGAGAAATGTCTCATTCCAAAATAAAAGCTATACTATACGCTTCTTCTGGGCTATATTCTCAGCAGCATATTAAACATATCAGGTCCCCATAAGGAGAATCATGTGCTAACGGCTGTCTAAATGACTCGGGTAAAGTTTGTAGCATGCGTGCTTGTTGTTTTTGTCAGCTTCCACTTGTCTTTGCACTAGGATGATGTCGGCGTAAATGTGCAGTCATATTCATTTTGTTCCCACTAGTGCTGTCAGCATTAATCTGAAATGACGTTAACCCCACAACACGGCAAATCTCCGTTAACGAGTTACCGCGGATCGCCCCGTGCGTGGGGCTGGACAGCGTCAACACGTTAACGAGCTAACTGCGCTAACACACTAGTTCCCACCCATGTAACTGAGCATTGCGTGGCACATCCGACATACTGTTTTACTTTTGTCCATGACGCGCTTACCTTCAGGGTCATACTCACATGAAAACCAAAATAGTTCCAAAGGCCAGATCTGAATGAGGGTGGGAGAGGTTCAATTTGCCATGTTGCAAGGAGCTTAACTTCTGTCGTGCTAGCTTGCGCAGTGGATCTGCGCTCGACAGTGCAGCCTAGGCGGAGTAGTCGAACGCAGATCCACTGAGCTCTCAACACAGACAGCATCGTCAGAAGAAAAGTTGATAAAATAAATTAAACATTTTGTATTGTTCGATACATATGCGTACTGAACCGCACTGTATCGAACGGTTCAATATTGATACGAGTATCGTTGCACCCCTAAGAATTAGCTCAGTTACACATTTGAATTGTGTTGCAAACACAAAGAAGTTAGTGTTTGAGAACAGATGTGACGTCTTTTGTTACTTCTCCTCGAGCGTGTCTTTTTTGCTCTGCCAGTTTGCGCTGTAATAGGATAGGAGTTATGAGCAAATGGATATAAGCATCTATCAGAACCTGATATGAGCAGCATGTGGAAGCAAACATGAAGGCCTGTTGCGTGAACACGGCTTCGGTACACATTTGAAAACACATGGGAAGGATTCCCTGACAGACTGCACCAAGACATAACACACATTTGCCAATGTAGATAGCAAATCAGACGCAGTCTGGAAACTTTTTGACTTAAGAAAATCTTACAGTTCTACACAGACGGCACCTCGCTCGCCTCTCCCCACCTGTTTAGCAGTCTGTGAGTGCTGTTGGACTTACTTCAACATGCTACTAAATGCACTATGAAGCACATGTCTATCGGTGCTTCAAGAGCCAAGGATGGCTACAAGCTAGCAAACACCCCTCTGGAGGATATCGCCATATCCTCACATCTCCCTCCCTCCAAACACCCAAACAACATCCTTCAAAACATCTCTTCATCTTTATCCTTCCCTTCTTCCCTTTCCTTTCCCGTCGCCTCGTACTTCACTCAGTGATGCAAATGAAAAACAGTTCTAGGCCCGTTGCCGGTTCTAACGTTACACTGAAGTTCTTTCAACCTCCCCTGCCGGCATTTTGTTCCAGGCTAGCAAGGCAACTCAGCAGGACAACTTTTCTTACTAATGCTCAGTAGTTAGCTCATGCTGAGGGTTTAGGGAAAACTAATTTGCGTTTCGCTATGTGCAGCGGGCCTTTGCGCTCGCGAGCAGTTCAAACAGAGGTCGAAATGCAAAGATAAACAAGAATCTACAGAGAGAGACTGATTTTGATTCGGCATCTATTTGCACAGATGCACAAAAATCCTAATTTGGCCCCTTGTATCAGCATCAGAGAACAATAACAAAGAACAGGCAATCATTCTCTAGGCTGTACATATGAAATCAGGCGCCTGTGTCTCGTTATTACTCAAATATCCCACAGCATATGTTCACAAGAGGGCACCCCCAGTGAACAAACATAAGAACTTTAAAGGTTAACAGGAGTTTTTTTCAAACAGGCCAGCGCATACACACACCCTCCAAGTGTCCTGAATCAGTCATATAAATGAGTATGTAAGATATTTGGCACACAGTTTAAGGTACACATATGAGCACTGGATTGCAAGCTGTTATTTGGACTCTTCTTTTAAAAAGAGGGTCATTGGAGATGACAGCTGGGGTGTATAAAGAGTCCATAAGGAAATGAAGAGCTGGGAGGAGGGACTTCTCCTTGATAGGTGATTGTTAGGCAAACATACCTGCTGTAAAAGCAGTCATAAATCATGACTGCAGGGGGACACCTTGGCAGCACGCTGTACACACTATACCACCACAATGGGACTCACCTGAGCTAAAGCATAAGGTGACGGGGACAAGTGCGAAGGGAGTGACAGGAAGGGTGAGTTAGAAAGAGAGAATAAAGAGATAAAAGGAAGAGGAGGACAGACAGAAACATGAAGAAGTTTATGAGGAGTCTTAGAGGGCATAGGAGAAAAAAAAGACGAGCGCTAGTTTGGCTGAGGAATGTGTCAGCAACAGGGTGAGAGAGAATTAAAGGAGTGAGAGGACAGGGGGTGATTGATGAAAACCCTCAGTTACAGGCCCTTGGAGGAGGGCGGGACACCTCACTTCATCACAATCACACACACGCACGCACACGTCTTTGTCGATGCTGAACTCCTGACAACATCCTTGACGCTCTTTGATCCCACACACCTTCAAAATCCGTCATCAGTCAGCCAGAGACATCCGCGCTCATACATTTCTATTCAGTGACTGACCCCGGTGTAACCCCTCAATAGCCTCCTTGTCAAAACACTGAGGCATCATCAACGCCTTTTTGCTTACTGCTAAGGCTGTATGCTTCTAAGCAGCACATCAGGGCTGCCGTCTGAAAGTCGATGCTTGGAAACATCAATGGAAACAAAATGAGCATTTGCTTATCCACATAGCTACAAGTGCTGTGGCTGTGGTTTACTGATGAGGGCCTGAAATTTGAGGTGGAGTCATACTCTTGAGCCTTTTCCTCCAAGGACCTGGTGTTCCTTGATGCTGGAATTTTGCGAAGTAGCTGCAGCCACTGTTGTGCAATCTGACATTGATTAGTTACTGTAATCAAACCTAGAGTGTCTAAATATGCGTGAGCTTTAGTATAACTGTTGTCCAGATGTTGTGCGCTGTATATGCTGCCCATAAGAAATGAAATAAAGGTGTGGTTAACGCAGCAAAACTGGCTGCCACTCATCTCTGATTTGAACTATAAAGGTTACCAACGCACATGTGTTTCTCTTCAAATCACCCTCCGTATGCCAAAATTTTTAGTTCAACATGTTTATGACATCAACAAGCGAAACTATGATCTATGCCCTCTATGGAGTAGTGTAAATGGTTGCAACCCACCAGTTTCATGTACTTTGCAATCCTTGTTGTTAAATAGTTTAAGTTGATTTTTTTAAGTTATAAAACTGTCACCAGAGGTTCAAGGTTATCAAGCACTTGTCAAGGTTACACGGCAGCACTTTAGAGTGTAGTGCTCCGATGACAAGCTGTTGCACTTCCACAGTTTGACAGCCAGACTTTTTCAGAATTAGGTTTGTGCAATAAGATACTTGAATATCTGAGAGTGCAATACATGGTGAGTGCAGGAAAGCTAGAGCTCCTTAAGATTTAAATGAATAATACAATAGTTGGCCTGAGCGAACCAGTGTATTCTTGTTTGTCTGACAACCGTCACATATGTCTGTAAAAATATACAAGCTATCTGAACTTACCTGATGACTCTACCCAACCATACAGATCTTTAATTCTACGAGTGGTCCATATGCTTCAATTGAATTGCCATCCACCCATCCATTTTCTTGACGGGGACTAGAAAGAGAGAGCATATTTCTCCCATACTGACTCCCTGTTGAATCCCATCCCCAGCGCTTCATTCTCAGACTGCAGGCTTACTTGTGGTTCCCAGGAGAGAGAGCCTTCAGTTTTCAGGCTCCTCTTCAATGGAACCAGCTCCATGTTAGGATTTGTGTCTTAAAACCTTTCTCATTAGTAAAGCATATAGTTATGCCTGGATCAGGTTACCTGGGTTCCCATGATCCACTGAGTGATTGTTCTTCACCTTTTTCACCCATTAGAGTGTTTATATACCACTCTGCATTAAACCGTTAGGTATTAGCTCCCATCACCCCCAACAGGTCACGGCAGATAGCTGCCCCTCCCTGAGCCTGGTTCTGCTGGAAGTTTTTTCCTGGTAAAAGGCAGTTTTTTGTTTCCACTGTCACCAAGTGCTTATTCATAGGGCGTCATGTGATTGTCGTGGTTTTCTCTGTAACTCTGTAAAGTTTATCCCAGCTGTCACTGTATATGAGGTGGCGTACACCCTGGATTGGTCGTCATTCTGTCGAAGGGTTAACACAGTAGGAAGACAGCCATTCACACCTGAATCTAATTTAGAATAATCAGTTAAACTAACAAGGAGTTTAACTGTTAGTTTAACTGATTATGCGGTGAGGTGACGGTGCTAACTATCACCTTACTACCTTGAGTAACCTCTGATATTAAAACGTACTTTCCAGAACCAACAACTGGTTCGTCAAAACTGCCATATTTCCGCAAATGCAGCTTGTAAGTACTGACTGCAGGTAATTATGCCACATTTCTCAATTCAGTCGATCAGCTAAAGCTGTTCATCAAACATAGTCAAGTTTCTGTCACTGTCTAGCCACCTGATTGCTTTTATCATCACCTTATCCAGCAGCCAGTCCCCAAGTTCCATCTAGGTTTGCTCAACAACCATCATTATCTAAATTCATCACTGATTTCCTTCACTTGTGGTAAAGAGGTGCAGAGGTTATTGACAGTGTTTCTCTAAGCTAAGCTTAGAACAGCAGAATAAACATGATTATACTTGTAATCTTACTAATCTATGAATGTATTTTCAGGAAATTTGTACAAACATTAACGGCCCCACCTCCTGACAGTTTACTTTGTGTGAAAAATTAATTCACGATGAACTTTCATGATCCCTTAATTGTTCATACATAACCATGTTCGGTGCATAATTTTGCTTTGTCCAGTACTTTTCTTAATGAATAAAAATCTTCAAAACAAAAGACTTTGTCTCAGCTGCACTTAGTGTTTCTGTTCAAATTCAAAAACATTTTGTCTTTTTGTTTAGCTCACTCAAAGCCACAGTTACATAGTCACATAGGGGTTTCACAATAACATTTACCATATGATGCATTAGAGGTTCAGGGTATCACAGGGCTTTTTGGGTTCAGTATATTGTCTCAGGGCACTTTTGCATGGAGTGCGGATGAGCTGTGGATGGAAACAATGGAATGTCTGAACAGCGGATGATCAACTGTACCTCCTGAACTGTATATCTTGCCTGAACAGAGTTTCAATACCTCATAAAATCAGGGGCACATTCAACAGTCGGCACATACACACACTTTTCATTTCGATCCAGTACAGTGACATGGAGCATTCTTGCTGTTGCTATGTTTGTATCAGTGTTTACCCTCTAATTCAGATATTTCCAAAGGGCACCTGGAGGCAGTTTTTAATTGTTTGGCTGCCTGACACAATTTAAGCACAATGCACCGAGTTTATCTCTGTGTGCTATTTTAAAAATTCAGAATGTCCCACAGCAAAATTGGCAAGGAGTAGAAAGACGGATTTGTCACAGGTGATAAATTTATAACCCTGTTTGCCACACACACACACACATGCACACACACACCTGCACACACACCTGGAGCTGGCTGCCCAGTCTAATGCATGATCAAACAGCATTAGACATCCTCATCTTTTAAATTTCATGTAGCCTGCCTGCAGGTGGACGAATCCAGAGGGGAAATGCACTACCTCTGTTTGGTGGTAATACTGATGTTGGCAGACAGAAATAATATAACATAAAAATCAGCCTGAAACATAAATCGAGATGGTTTGAGTTTCAGGCTGAGAACACCAGGTTTCCTCTGTCTCTCTTTCTCTTTCTGCCTTAATTGCATTACAGAGACACCCTTATACAGGTGTACTGCAAGTGTGGAAAATGCACTTGCAATGGTGACTTGTAGACTGATTTGCCTGTTAGACATGGACAATGCCACAATGTATTGATGCTAAGGCACACACTCACTGTTTGCCGAAGCTCCACATCAAACGGCGTCTGCAGACAGGTAATGTGTGTGCAAGAAAACAAAAAAAAGCTCTAAAAAGGAGCACGAAGGAGAGAAAGCATCGGAGGTAAACAGTATGTGGGCTTTGATGTCGTTTGATGTCTGATGCATATAGCGCCATTCTCTTTATTAGAGTAGAGAGGGACGAAGGCAGAGATAGGGAGGGAGATGAAGAGACAGACAACATGAAAGCATCATTAGACAGCGGTGGATTTAACCTCTCACAAAAGGCATATCCACAAAACTCGAACCAATCCCTGCAGACGTGAATGCCACACACTATGGTACATTTGCTAATGGAAAAGATGCCTCAGTGCACTATGTGCATACTGTCTCCTACTGTCACCCTGAAACATCGGCAATACTCGTGGAGGATTTGGGGAATGTGCTCAAATGTAACTGTCACAGCAAGGTAACAAATTACTTTGCGGGTGTGTCTGGAAAGCTGCTGGAAAACAATATTGAATATTTTCTTAACCTTCACCTAGGAATCAGTCACAAACCATCTGTTGAAGCTGGGACCTCCCCCTTTTCACACACACTTCACACATCCTTCCCCTCCTCCATGCACACAAACACAGTGACCCAATCCCTCTGTCAATCCATCTGTTAACAGAGCCAGTTGACCTCCACCTGACTGTTGATCCATACACAAGCTTGGAGATTCTCAAGCAAGCGACTTTCGCCCCCTGTCTCCCTCGAACATGCACAAATGCTCACATACAGTACATGTAGGATTACGGGCGGGGGTGTTAGTGATGAAGAACATTCCTGACCTCTCTTATAAAATAAGGGACTTTGTGGCCAGAGCGTAATCCATGACTTCTACTTGGGCTCTCTGGGCTTTAAGCTGCTAAGGTTTTGGCTAAACTGGCCGTATTGTATGGTTGTGGGAATCTGGTGGTATTACTGGTAATCCAAGTGCCATACTGATTCTGAAACAAGGGCCAAGGACATAATTAGAGCAGGGAAGTGTGGGCATACTGTGCAGACACACACACATCCACACAAAGAGGGCTCACATATCCTGACAATGAGCATATGAACATTATAGATATATCGGGCAAAGTAAAATAACAGCTCTACACTGCTTTAGCTATTATAGGAAACTGTTACATTAGTCAGGATAATACAGTGTTTCTACACATGCATATAGGCACAAACTGACCTCTTTTGTTGGTTACAGCTGCAATACCAGGGTCTGCAAAGCTTTGTGTAATGACTAGAACATATGCCAGCAGCTTTAGTCAAATCCAGAAAAATGTCAGACCTGAAAAGTCCTGATACTAACTATCACCAATTAAGTCTGAATTTTATATCTGCGATTTAATTGAAAGACCACTTTTTGGATTAAAGCAGTTCGAGTATAGCTTTGTGACTCTGCGTTAATGTCTGAAAAAACGCCCTGAAAATGCAGACACAGCCTGTAATTGACTGGTAAATATTTCAAAGCGCACAAATGGAACAAATAAATTAGCACTAAGAAGTCAGTTGCGACTCAGTTTCATAATAAGATATTTAGTGGCGAAGATTCAAATCACTTTGGTCATAATTTGCTTCCACGTGGATGCTTATTATCTGTGGAGCAGCACTACACTTCTGCACACACACACACACACGCACCTCTTGACAGCCCCCCTGAGGCCAGCAAACTTTTCTCCTCCTCCTTATCAGCAGCAGATTATCAGTGCCTACTGTATTGTTGCGAATGGGCAACCCATTCCGGGCCTAATAGGCTGCCTAAGTGATTCTGTCTTTGTCCTTTTGTGTCCTTGCCTTTCAATCAACCCCCGCTGATTGCAATCTAGCCAACCAGGTGAGTGGATTCGTCAGGAGAGTGACAATTGAATGCCGAGATGGGGCAGATCCTTTATCTCAGTGGGACTTCCTGGATTAATTGAGACAGGTTAAGTGGAACAGGAGAGTGAAACATTATGGGGAGCTGACAACTGCAGAGTTAGAGGATGGTGCTGATACAGGAAAGGGTATGAAGGGGGAATGAGATGTTTCAGCAGTTCTCAAATGGGGTCCTTGAAAGGCTTCTAGGACGAGAAAAAGTTTGCTTACATTATGTATTCCATTTAAATTCAATGCTATAATGTTTTGTGTGGCACAGATAATATAATTGTTTGCATAAATGCCCGCTGATATCATATTTCCATGCAAAACTCTCACTGTCTGATGCAGCTGGGCTCTGGAGTTGTTAAGACAAGTAAAATAAAAACAAAAACACAGCTGCTCGAGGTCTTCATGGATCGAAAAAGGTTTCAAAATCGACGATTAGACTGTTTGCCTAAAGGGACCTAATCTCAGCCAACCTTATCTAAATATAATTAACCTTAAAATGCAGCTCGACCTGCACAGACCAGCAGCGTGATGATGCATAGCGATGAGTTAACAACCAAAAGAACTGGTGTATAACTGCAAAAATGCTAAAGGTGAATGTAAAGGCATGCTGTATGTTAAGAGGAGAATTATCAGTGCTACTTTGTGCTCGGATGTACTTGGGTTTTTAATTAATTGGCATGTAGACTAGAGATGTGTGCCACTAAATGGAGGCCCTGCAATATCTGATGCCAGTATCCCAAAGGCACCTGGTACTGGATCAGGTCTTATCGGTTCCTCAGAGCTGAGTACCTGTGGATGCTTTTCACTTTGCACCAGGGTGCTGTACAAGATGTGATCATAGTGTTCCACATATCAGCACATAAAAATTTAAACCATACCCAACTTAAATGTTACTGCTCTCCTCTCCAGCAGTGATTCAGGCTTGGCAGTCTTTTTTGAAAAACTTTCTGGAAGTCCCAGTCTGAAAGCTTTTGCATCTCCTGAGTGGTGACCATAAACATCAAGTCATGTTGTTGCAATGTCTGTGTGGATTCCCTCTGGTACTCTGGGTTCCTCCCACTTTTAGTTACTTGGGTTAAGTTAACTGGTGATTCTAAACTGCCCATAGGTGTGAACGCGAGTGTGAATGGTGACCCTGAATTGGGTAAGCAGAGGAAAATGGATGGATTCATGAATAGTCAGGCATTTCCAATGACTCCTGGACAACAGTTTAGCTCTATAGTACACAGGAGTAGGTTGTATCAGGCTTTCGATACTACAGAGTATAAATAAATTAGGACATAACCTACCTGACATGCTTTAAATTATCAGCTAATATTAACGAGCTTAGTTATCAGGCAATGTGGAGTTGAGTATTTAGGTGTACAGGTTGGTCTCAAGAGGCCACCCCAGGAGCTGCACTTTTAGTGCAGCCCCAGGGGTTGCAGCTTGTACACACAACACTTATGTGCAGGTTACTTTGATGTGTTGTGTTTTTTCAATGTTTTGATGAAAAAGATAAAACATAGATATTATTACCAGACTTTTCCTTTAAATGCAGGTTACTAGAATTCAGTCACTGTTAGAAATGCTTTGAAGGGAGGGCCTATTTGCAGATTTGTCACTTTAAAATGTCAGATGCTTGTCACATGATGTGTGTTTGTGTGTGTGCATGTGTGAGCAATTGGTTGTACCTAGAGAGTCAGGCGAGAAAGCAGCAGAGGGTAGTGTGTTCTGAAATGGCGTGCAGAGAAAACATTTCTAAACCCTATGTGGCCTGTTTGCCCCGAGGCTCAGCATGGCCTGGCATTTACATACTGTTCAGCATGTACTCTGAGGCACAGTACCAGGTACAGAAATACACACCCAGTTTCAAGCATGCTACTGTAGGTACAGGCACGTCATACACATCTGCTGAAGCCCAAACAAGGTCTAAGCAGACACCAGAGGTTACCGACGGAATGACGACCCAGAGTGAATGGAGGAGAAAAGCGATTGTTCTGTGGTTTCCAGTGCTTCCCACTCTAAGTCTTGACTTAAGATGAATGGTATGTCACAGGCCACAAGTTTGCACATGCAATCTTGCCTTTGCAAATGTCTCACATAGATTCCCTCTGTGTCTCTTCATATTGCTCTTATCTTTATGTCAGCTCTCTCTGCTTGTGCTTTTCTTTTTGCCTCTTCCTCTTTCCTTCACGAGCTTCTTCCACCTTGTTCCCTGACGCCTCCTAAACCCTGTAAAATCTTTCATACGTCAACAACACATCTCCAGATGTCATGCAAAGTTAAATCATCTTCCCTCCGACACTGATGCAGTCTTTCCCCAGTGTTCCCTTAGCCCTAGTTAAATCCCCAGGCTTTTATGAGGCCTTTCTGCTTGGCCTGTCAACACTCTGTGCCCTATTGTGATCCACCTCAGCAGTTTAAAGACAAGACAGAAACCCTAAACCCTCTGCTTTTTTTTTTTTTGTCCATAGCCAAACCAGCTGTAGATCAATGCTGCATGCTTAGCTTATTGCCCCGGAAACACGGCTGCAGGCATACGATGTAATGCAGTGTGTTTATAGATGTGTGTGTCCTGCATGCCTTTGAGCCAGCCCCTACTGTGTGGCGCATGCTTTTGAAAGTAAACGTCACCCTTGACTCCCCTTAAATGATGTGTGACAGTCACGATTTCAGCATATTTCATTTTTCGGCAGACTGCTTGTCTCTGTCTCTCCTCCTTGACTCATCTCAAACTTCTGACCTCACACAAACAGAAATCATCGCTGACATCTGTTACACCGAGCCCATGACTTGTCGCTGGAAATTTTATGCAGTAAGGTTCAGGTACAAAAGGTTGTAGTGAAGAACGAAGTTATTTCTCACCATGAGTCTTAAAATGTTCCCTATTCTTTTATGCAGTGAATGACCACAGATGATAACTCTTTACTCAAGCAGGAAACAGTCATAAAAGGTCTAACACAGGCTTCTGACATTAAACAGCCACAGCACACAGTATAGAAACCTTATTATGAAGAAATTGTTTGTTTTACTTTCATAAAGTTTGACAGTGGGCACACCAAGTTTACAACTATTGATTGAAAATAGAGCAATGCTGTTATCACAGGAGATGTGCAGCAAAGAAGTGATTGAGAGTACAAACTGCTCGTGCAATTCTTGGCAGAACTTGTGGTATAAATATGGTTCTGTCTTTCCTTCCTTTTCTTTTTACATGCTATCAGTCCCAAGAACAGAAAGTCAGCAGGACATTGGCACAGAGATAATAGAAAGAAGCTCTAGGAGTTGTTAGTACTGAATATTGCAAACATGTCAGCTGTTAGATCATCAGCGGCATTAGTTCATCAGACACAACATTAAAATCCCTGCCACTGATTATTTTATTAGAGTGCAAGTCTCTTCTGGGAAATCTTAGTAAATGTCATTATTGTGCATGCTCCTTTGACATGTATCACCCACCTAAACATTGTTGCAGACCATGAACCTCTCCCCGCACCCCCAAAGGCACTTCCTATGAGCTGCAGCTTGTGCCCAAAGGATAATATGTCCACCATGCAGGAAAAACTGCTTGTAAAGAAAATGACAAACACAACAAAAATTCAGAGGCTTTATTACAGCCTTCAGACCCCCCAGATCCCAAATCAACTACCTGCAGCGTCTGAACTCACCAGCGTTGGGATCATTACTCAGAAAGAGTAATTTAGTACACATTACTTCTGACGTTACTTAATCACTTGCTGGAGGAAGAAATTTGTTTCACTACGCTTTACATTACTTTTAACTATGTGAAATGACCTGAAACACATTGTCTTATAATTAGCGGTTAACAACATAAACCTATAGGCTACAGTCCCGCACACTCACACAAATCCCCATTCTAATGAGGACACAATCTTTCTTCTACTGTTTAATTATGAAGTCGAAAACTCAAAACAAAGTTGAAAACCAGCACAAAGAAACTTTAAACAGAGTGATTCTAATTTAGAAACATTAACATTAACCAACCTTTTGGGGAGGTAGAAATCCTCCCCAAAAGGTTGATTCTGTTCATCTGGAAGTAATGTTTTCAGTGGGAGAAACTTTTTGTCACTCATCCAAGTGACTTCTTCAGTCACAGCTAACTGCAGGTTTCCACAGCCTCACAGACAGAACCTTTGCATAATGACTGAAAGTAGCACTACTGACTAACACTGGGCTGTGATCAGTTCTTTGATCATTAAGTAGATGGTAAAAATCCCGTTTCCTGTTAAAGTTCAGGGTGTGGCTGTTGGCATTCACTCAACTTTAACATCACTCTGGGTTCTTGGTTTGCTTTGTATTAGCATGCTGTCTGTGCAGGTGCTTGCAATGAGCTGAAGTTCTGTTAGTATTGTAATGCAGTTGTTTCTGTTCAGGATGATTTCCACTTTACCATCACACTTTTATTCTTTTGTGTAATAAAACTAAAAGCAAAGTAGCATATTTGCTTGAATTTCTACCAGCAGAAAAAATAATATTTACAAAAATCTTAAATGTCAAGGTAACGTTTCACGCCCTTGCAAAGAAGATGTTGGCCTTATTAGAGGATTAGAACTGATCAATAACACATTAAGAGTTTATGAACTGTTATCGTCACCAAGAAACCACTTCTGCACAGTCTGTGCTGTCTGTGATACACACAGCTCTACAAATTGGCAACAGAGCCTGGTTCAAATCATTTCATAAAATCGTGGCAGGCGGACAAAGCAGCTTAGCATAACACCTTATTCATGGGGAGAACAATAGAACAAAATGTGCTTACACCGCGCCAGATTAACAGCGGGAGAGACAAAGGTAACGGAGCAGGCGGACTGGTCGACGCCAGCTCCAGCGCACCTGGTCCCCGCGACCTCTCACCTCAGCTCCAGACATCACAGCCAAAGCCGGGGAAACAGGAAGTGCAGAAGTTACGACTGGCAGGAGGAGGAAGACGATCAGAAGGAGCTGAAGTGACTGCACGCTGGGAAGGTGGGGGTTTCATTGGAGCAGGAAAAAAAAGCATAAAGAAGAAAAATGGTGTGTAAACTACATCCACATGCTCACTCTGTATTTTGCTCTGTAATGTTTGTCAAATTTCTGCAAACCCTCACTGGGGAGGGGTGACGAGGAAATGAGTGCAGCAACACATGTAAACAAATTTCAGCGCATTTAAGATGGGTGAGAAATCCTCCCTGAGTGCTAAGCCAACATGTGCTGCAGCTAAAACAAACATACAACTCTAACGCAAACACACACACAGCAGCCCAGATTTATCACTGGTTAAGTCAATATAGAGGTAGATGACAGGAGCTGGGGAGGAAAGGTGGAAGAATGGAAGGCTAACAGGTGGAAGAAGTGTCCCTCCAGCTACTTTCAACACACAGAAATAGCCCTAGGTAAACAATGGCATCATGCCAACGCACGAACCTGAGCACGTGCACAAACGCACACACACAAACACTCACACACTTGAACAAAAGCCAGGACGCACGCAGACATGCACACACACCGAGAGCTCACTGTAAAGCTGTCATATGCTCAGCTCTGCCGCAGTGCTGAACCCAGCAGCCCTCTCTTCTTTGGGCCCATCTGTCATTCTCTCCCTCTCTCCTTCACTCTCCATTCTCCTTGTAATACCTCTTAACCTTTTCTCACGTTCTTCTTTGCTTTTCTCCGTCCTTTCCCTTTTCTCCGTCATCTTCTCTTTTCTCGCTCTCGTATCACTGAAGCAAGGATCCAAACCTCAGATGAAAGAGACGTTGGGGAGAGTGGGAGGAAGGAGGGAGCGATAGAGAGTCTCGGAGCTCGTGTCAAACACTGAGATTTAGAACTACTGTCGGAAAAAAGCCCAAAATCTGACACTCTCGACATCAGACGCACAGACGCTCTCATGCATATGCACTGGGAATACTCTTGTGTGGAAGGGGACTGACTGGGAACTAAGTGTGCTGTGGCTTATAGCACTATAATCCCGCTTTTGATTTCAGTCGTGGTGTTTTGTGCTGCATGTCATAAGCTGTCATTAAAGGGTGGCCAGCACAGCAAGGCTTCTTTTAGTGATATTTTTGATGATGAAACCTGATTTTCTGTATATCTTTGTCTCTGTCATGTTGGCTCGCTGCTTGGAAAAGCAGTATGACTCCTCTTGCATTTGCCATGAACTGCAGACTCAAAAGAACCATCACTAATGACTAATGGAAAGGTTGTAATGGACTGGGTATGACTCCATTCCATGTTTGTCTTGGATAATTGTAATTAAAACGAGAGGACATTCACATATCTTTGTCTTTAAAAGGTGCACAACACTGAAAAATGCCCATTTTCCTCTTTAATACATTTAATGTTTAAAAGCACAATAAAAACATTTTAGCGAGGACTGCTATAGTCAGCTTTACAGCTTCACATAACACAGCTAAGAGGACAGTGGGCATCAGTGACAACGGATATGTTTTTGTTTATCCAGGAACAGCAGAGGGGGAGGGGGAAGTGGGTTGCAAAGTGAGTTGCACATGCGAGATACATGCAACACCAAATCTGATTACATCTTAATTTATAGCACATTAGAAACTATTAATTGTATTTTTATATAGTCACCAGATAATTTTACCAGATTGGGCCCACTTTTTGCCTTCAGAACTGGCTCGATTCAGTTTGGTCCTGGAAACATTCCTCAGAGATTTTGGTCCATAAATCCAACCAAGTTCAAGCTATGGACCAAATTAAATTAAAATGAAATTTTGTTGCATTTTATTTATATAGCACCATATCACACAAATCACAACAACTGTCGCCTCTGCTTTATATTGTAAGTTAAAGACGCTACAATAATACAAAGAAAACCCGAACAATCAGACAACCCCTTTTGAGCAAGCATTTGGCAGCAGTGTGAAGGAAAAACTCCCTTTTAAACCTAAAAAATGTGTTGCTTATATTTGAGAAAAATTTTAGGTAAAATGCAATGGAAACATATTATATCAATGGTTCATTTATTTAAGTAAAATAAACCATTTATTTAAATAAATTAATAATTAAGGAAAATATGCTGGGTATAAACTGAATGTGACAATTAAGTGAATTTCATCTGATCAGATTTCGATAAACTGAACATTTTACACTGTGTATATGTAACTGAATAAAATGGAAAACTTTCCATCCATCCATCCATCTTCATCCGCTTTATCCGAGGCCGGGTCGCGGGGGCAGCAGCCTAAGCAAAGAGGCCCAGACCTCCCTCTCCCCAGCCACCTCCTCCAGCTTATCCGGGGGAACACCAAGGCGTTCCCAGGCCAGCCGAGAGATATAATCTCTCCAGCATGTCCTGGGTCTGGCCCGGGGCCTCCTCCCGGTGGGACATGCCTGGAACACCTCACCCAGGAGGCGCCCAGGGGGCATCCTTGTCAGATGCCTGAACCACCTCAGCTGGCTCCTTTCGATGTGGAGCAGCAGCGGCTCTACTCTGAGCCCCTCTCGGATGGCCAAACTTCTCACCCTATCTCTAAGGGAGAGGCCAGCCACCCTTCGGAGGAACCTCATTTCTGCCGCTTGTATCCGCGATCTCGTTCTTTCGGTCACTACCCACAGTTCGTGGCCATAGGTGAGGGTAGGGACGTAGATCGACCGGTAAATTGAGAGCTTCGCTTTTACACTCAGCTCCCTCTTCACCACGACGGACCGGTGCAGCGTCTGCATTACTGCAGCTGCAGCCCCAATCCGTCTGTCGATCTCCGGCTCCCTTCTCCCATCACTTGCGAACAAGACCCCGAGATACTTGAACTCCTCCACTTGGGGCAGGAACTCATCCCTGACCCGGAGTGGGCACTCCACCCTTTTCCGGCTGAGAACCATGGCCTCAGATTTGGAGGTGCTGATCCTCATTCCCGCTGCTTCACACTCGGCTGCGAACCATTCCAGTGCGAGCTGGAGGCCCTCACCCGATGAAGCCAACAGAACCACATCATCCGCAAAAATCAGAGATGAGATTCTGAGGCCACCAAAGCGAAAGCCCTCCGCCACTTGGCTGCGCCTAGAAATCCTGTCCATAAAAATTACGAACAGAACCGGAGACAAAGGGCAGCCCTGGCGGAGCCCATCACCCACCGGGAACGAGTCCGACTTTTTTGCCAGCAATGCGAACCAAGCTCTTGCAACGGTTGTATAGGGATCGAATGGCCCGTAGCAATGGGCCAGACACCCCATACTCCCGCAACACCTCCCACAGGACACCCCGAGGGACACGGTCGAATGCCTTCTCCAAGTCCACAAAATACATGTAGACTGGTTGGGCAAACTCCCATGCACCCTCAAGTATCCTCGAGAGGATAAAGAGCTGGTCCAGTGTTCCGCGACCAGGACGAAAACCGCATTGTTCCTCCTGTATCCGAAGTTCGACTAGCGGACGAACTCTCCTTTCCAGCACCCTGGCATAGACTTTCCTAGGGAGGCTGAGGAGTGTGATCCTCCTGTAGTTGGAACACACCCTCCAGTCCCCCTTCTTAAAGATGGGGACCACCACCCCGGTCTGCCAGTCCACGGGTACTGCCCCTGATCTCCACGCAACATTGCAGAGGCGTGTCAACCAGGACAGCCCTACATCGTTCAGAGCTTTCAGGAACTCGGGGCGGACCTCATCAACACCAGGGGCTCTGCCACCAAGGAGTTGTTTAACTGCCTCAGTGACCTCGCCCCCGGAAATTGGCGGGTCATTCCCCTCATCCCCAGACTCTGCTTCCTCCTCGGAAGACGTGTCAGTGGGATTAAGGAGGTCGTCGAAGTATTCCTTCCACCACCTGACAATTTTCTCAGTCGACGTCAGCAGCGCTCCGCCAGCACTATACGCAGTGCAGGTAGAGCACCGCTTTCCCCTCCTGAGACGCCTGACGGTTTGCCAGAATCTCTTCGAGGCAGTCCGAAAGTCTTTTTCCATGGCCTCTCCGAACTCCTCCCACACCCGAGTTTTTGCTTCAGCCACTGCCCGTGCCTCATTCCGCTTGGCCTGTCGATACCTGTCGGCTGCCTTCGGAGTCCCACAGGCTAACCAAGCCCGATAGGACTCCTTCTTCAGCCTGGTGGCTCCCTTCACCTCTGGTGTCCACCATTTGGTTCGGGGATTACCACCACGTCAGGCACCAACCACCTTGCGGCCGCAGCTCAATGCAGCAGCTTCGGCAATGGAGACACTGAACATGGTCCATTTGGACTCAATGTCCCCAGTCTCCCTCGGAATGCTGTTGAAGCTCTGCCGGAGGTGTGCGTTGAAGATCTCGCGGACTGGGGCCTCTGCTAGACGTTCCCAGCACACCCTCACTACGCGTTTAGGTGCACCAGGTCTGTCCAGCATCACCAGGTGGTGATCAGTTGACAGCTCAGCCCCTCTCTTTACCCGAGTGTCCAGAACATATGGTCGTCTGGTGATACGATTACAAAATTGATCATCGACCTACGGCCTAGAGCGTCCTGGTGCCACGTGCACTTATGGACACTCTTATGTTCGAACAAGGTGTTCATTATGGCCAAACTGTGATTAGCACAGAAGTCCAATAACAAAGCACCGCTCGGGTTCAGATCAGGGAGGCCGTTCCTCCCAATCACGCCCCTCCAGGTCTCGCTGTCGTTACCCACGTGAGCATTGAAGTCTCCCAGCAGGACAACAGAGTCTCCAGGTGGAGCACCTTCCACTCTAAGAAGGCTGGGTACTCCGAACTGCCACTCGGTGCATAAGCGCAGATGACAGTCAGGACCCATTCCCCGACCCTAAGGCGCAGGGAACAAACCCTCTCGTCCACCGGGAAAAACCCCAACGTACCGGCAGCAAGCCGAGGGGATATTAGAATACCCACCCCAGCCCGCCGCCTCTCACCAGGGGCAACTACAGACTGAGTCCAGCCCCTCTCCAGGAGACTGGTTCCAGAGCCCAAGCCATGCGTAGAGGTGAGCCCGACTGTATCTAGCCGGTACCTCTCAACCTCACGCACTAACTCAGGCTCCTTCCCCATCAGAGAGGTGACATTCCATGTCCCTATTGCCAGTCTTGGCAGCCAGGAGGAGAAAACTTTCATATAATCAAATTACTTAAAGTCAGGATCTTGGGCATAAATACCCAAACAAGTTTCAAATACAGTGAGAAGGAAGATCAGTTCACAGTGAAACAAAAAACACATTACAGTCTCTTGATGTCAAAGCAAAGGAAATAAAGAAAGAAGGAAAAACTAGCAAACACAAAAGCCAGAATAACCTAATGTGGGCTTGGACTATAACTGTCTTTGTTAAATTATCCTTTTTTTTCTAATGAAAAAAAGTACTTCATACTGATTTTTTTAATGAGTGTGAAGTAATTTTATGAGAAAATTATGTTTAATTTGTCGTTAAAGGTTTTCCAGCTCACATGACCTTCCATTCTTGACTCACATCCAATCACAGCCATATTCCAGATCTTACTGTTTTAAAGTAATTAAAACGATATATTTGTAGTAATGTACTATGAAAGGAAATGAGATGACACCTGAAGAAGCGAGATTTACTTTTTAAGCCAATAAACATCTTAAATGGGCCCATTAATTTAATGGCACTGCTCATTTAGCGTTACTGCAGGTTAAAGGTGTACAACACTTTATTTGTTATTTCCCATTAATTCCCAGACCTCAATGACCCCTTTGCCTTGTGGTACCTTTAAAGTATGCAATGCCTAGTGCCAGCCCCTAATTTCAGGTCATGGCTTCCTCCAAACATTAGCTGTCAGTGATTTTTCCTTCATAGATGGTGTAATTTAAAGGAATTTAAGGTGCCTGAAGTAGATCCAGTTTTTAGGTGGCAAATCTAACAAAAAGGATAAATATTTGAAGGTAAATTGATTGACATGGACTATATGTGTCGAAGCATCTTGAGCTCTATGCCATTTGAAGTATTGACACTTACTCCAGTGCATCAGCTGCTGAAATCCTCATCTAAATACCCTACGTGTATGGCAATATTTCTTATAGATTGCATTATAAGACTGTGAAGCAGGTAATGATGTAATATTGCATCAGCTGCTGCTTTCAGCTATATAAATGCGCTCTGCAAGATTTGTTGGTAGTGATCCCACCTGATGAGCTTCGCATTTAAAAAAATTAATCCAAATAAAAGAGGACATATGATAGCATATACAAACAAAACAGCTGCATTAAAATTGTAAATTCTTTTTATTGAATAGATCTCTTTTCCATGTGCAGTATTTGAATTGGTTTTGACTTTCATTAATGTGCCATTCAACACAAACAGGTGGTTAGAAACGGTCAAACCTTTGGTGATACATTTTCGTTATTGCACTTTGATGTATGACTATGAGAAGTGAATTTTTATGGTGTTGGAAACCTTTCTCTAAAGCCTAAAGTCAAACGCTGTTGGGAATGTAAGCCCTTGAAGTGAGGAGCAAAACTAATCTTTCTCACCTTTCTACCCTACGAGGATGCTTTGCCCTTTTAAAGAGAGAAATATACAAACACACATACGCTTCACCTCCCTGCCAGCTACAGTATCCCAGATAAGCCATAAGGTACATGAGAGGGGGGAGTGACTGTCCATCTAGATAAAGTCTTGCTATTGATGACAAGAGGAAGTCCCAGTGACAGGTCGCTGACAGGAGGGTCAATAAAGGAAGGAAGAGGAGGAGGAAGTGGGGAGGACATTGTCAATCATTAGGGTTAATGACAGAGGTGCACACACTGACGCATACACACATTAACATACTTACATACTGACTGACTGGGGAAAAAAAGAAAGCTGCAGGAAAATCAGAGGTTGAGCGAGGTTTTCTGAGTGGCTGGACGAATGAAGAGTTATTGATCGCTAGAAGAAGGAGGGAATGGTGTGGTTAAACACAAGGTCGCATCGAAATAGGACCATGTTGGAAAGCTGCACGCTCTTCATCCTAGAAATATGTACAGTTTCTGTCTAAAATGAAGTAAACACACTTAAATTTAAATGTTCTGTGAATTCAGTATCATGACGTTTACAAAAAAGTTAAATAAAAAGACACTGTCTGCAAATACATGCACACTTACAATTTATTTTATTATTTGGAGATGCATTTTGACTCATTCTTATTGTTTCACATTTTCATTACACGGCTGTGCTGAAAATACAATATTGCGTTTTGCATATGTATATATTATGTCTTGTTTAGCTGCCCATCCATACATGGATTCATTTTCCTAACCCCTTATCAGGTGACAGCTGGGGGGGCTGGAGCCTGTCCCAGCTACCACAGGGTGAGAGGCGGGGTACACCCTGCTACTCTATCATAAGGCTAACACAGAGTGGCAGACAACCTTTCACACTGACATCCACACCTACAGCTAATTTACAATCTTCAATTAATCTAACATGCGTGTTTTTGGACTGTGGGAAGAAGCCAGAGAACCATTTCACAGCACCAACACAGGCACAGGGAGAACACAGCACACAGGCAAGCCTATCTAGCTATTTATCTGTTGCACCACAAGTTCCATGCTCAGCAAGCTTCGAAATAATGGCAGAAGATTGGTCCCAGCACTCCAATCTCTAGGATGAAAGTGTTAATAACTGCCTCATTGCACTTTCTTCTCACGCTAGGTTTAATGGACTCTAAGTAGAAAACCAGCACCATCTCGATGCAACCAACTTCTGTTACTTGCACACCTGTAGTGGATGTAACGTGCTTTCATTTTCCTCTTTGGTTTTAAATGAATACTTTGTTCAAATGTGAAACATTTTTGGATGAAGACTCGACTAATGTTCTTTGTAAGGGTCAAGCATGTGCGGTGGGTCACTCATTTGGGAATATCACTTCTTTGTCACCATCTTGTCATTTTGTATGAGCATGTGGACGAAGGGTAGACCTTTGAAAGTCTCATCTGACTGCAGTTGTAGCTTAGTTTAGGCACTTAAAAAACACATTGTGGTGTGGTGAAATAAAACAGCTAACAAGTTTCTTTTTAATTACACCTAACTCTGATAAAAGGAACCCCTACTCACTCATTATCAGTGTTGGGACTAACGCGTTATTAAGTAACGCGTTACAGTAACTACGTTATTATTGTGGTGACGAGCACGGTAACTAGTTATTATGCCAAAATCAGGAACGTGTTAGTCGTTACTGGGATTTAGATAGAGTCGTTACTTGTTACTTCGTGTGGTGGCTATCGCGGAGCTTCCACAGACTCAGTAACATTAGCAAGTGGTGGAAGCCAGCAGGTGGATGAGGGAAAGGGGAGGCAGGAGCAGGAGAGACCCGAGGCGGCCGCCGGTCCGAGTGTGAACTGAACTTCAGGTAAGAAGTTATGACCTGCAGTCTATCTGGGTAGAGTTGCCAACCGTCCCGTAAAAAACTGAATCGTCTCGTATTCAGAGAAAATATTACGCGTTTCGTATTGAGGTGAAAGGAACACAGTTTGTCCCGGACTTCAGCTACAATGAAAAAGACACAAAGCTGGAGCTGCACAGCTGCCTCTTCTTCTCTCATTCTCCCCCTCCCTCTCCTGTTGCTACTTTAATCATGAAACTGATCAATGATCAGCTGATCGGTTTTTCTCTCTTGTTTGTTTATCGCCCACTTTGCGCCAGAAAGAGGAAACCAGCGGATGTCGCGGTAAACAACAGCAGCACGTTTAAGCTTGATCAGCTGTTGTTAGAATTTATTTAATATTAATTTCTAGTATCAGCTGATGTTTGCTGGAGCCACAGCTGCAAAAAACCTGCTGGTCATGATGTCGGTTTGGATATGTGGTGAGAGGGAAACATGAAGATGAAACCAGGAGATGTCCTTACTGAATCATCAGAGCTGAACAGGTGATGGAGAAACAGGTTTAACTTTTAGGTGACATGAATGATTTGAAGGGAAGTTATGAACTGTTTCTGAGCAACAAATAACACAAGGATCCTTTTTATTGTAGCTGACCGCTGGTAACTGTGCAGGGGCGGGTCTAGCAAAGTTTTGCCAGGGGGCCAGGTAGGGCATTAACAGGGAAAGGGGGGCACAAAGAAATACTTTTCTTCCTTATTCTCATTTAAAATGTCTAGCTTTTAACAAATAATTATCTGAATCTTACAACAAACTATTGATAGATTGATACATATATACCATCAAAACAGTGTACATCACTGTCACAACAGCGTTTGTTTTCATTCAAAGGCTTTATGATTTTTCCTATAATGGTGGGCCGGTCTCTAGTCAAAATGCCCGGGCCAATTTTTTGTCCCAGTCCAGCCCTGTATGCAGCTCATCTGCAGTCTGGTGTTACCTACATCTTCCTTTTCAGAAGGCAGAATTTCCGAGTTCTGAGTACAATCGAAAGCACCACGACTGCAGTTTTTGTGTTGGATGTAAAAAGCGCACATGACGCTGTGACGTAGGCTAGAATCATGGCAGCGGTCAATGACGGCGTGGGATTTCTCTCGTGGAAATATGCACATTATTTTTTCCTTTCTATTGGTAGGTGGCACAGTGCACTTGTGGCAAGTAAGCAAGCTAGAAGCTAATTGTGTAATTAAGTCTTCCAAGAAAGTGATGCATTCACATAAACTTTGAAATAATTCATTAAAAATCATACAAACAGGTTTACAAATGTCGCCATGATGCCCTGCCATCTTGAATACAGCGGCTGAGATGTAAATTGCTCTTCTGCCTAATGTTTTATGTTTTATGTATGTGGCTAGAGACCGGCCACATATGTAGTACAGCAGAGGGGAAGAAAACTCGTATGCGTTTGCCTACAGAACGCAAATGTTTATGTTTGTACTTGCACACTCAATAGATAAAAGATCATGCCTATGTTTTCTCACCTCAAAGGTGGTCGCTTTTACCAAAGAAGAGGAAATGTGAAGGAATGGGACACCTTGACCGGCATCTGGATAAAATGCCAACCTCTTCCTCAAGCCTCCAGAACTGAAGTCAAGGGTCTGGCACACAAAACATGC
The DNA here is from genome assembly GCF_965226115.1 of Aulonocara stuartgranti. Lineage (NCBI taxonomy): Eukaryota > Metazoa > Chordata > Actinopteri > Cichliformes > Cichlidae > Aulonocara > Aulonocara stuartgranti. Next base: position 33,319,447 of record NC_138950.1, on the reverse strand, counting down.
AAAAACATGCTTATTTATTCTCAATATTATCACAGTTACCTTTGCTTTTCACAATTATTAGCAGATTCATTATGCCAGATAACGTTAGACTTTCTCTGATAAACTGTTTCATTAGATTCTCAGATGATATAAGATAATTATTTATAGTGTCTACAGAGTCCAACGATGTGAGATCCACTTCAAAGAAAGTTTCACAGCAGCAAAAACTTACTGACAGAAAATTTCAGAATACCCTCAGCAACTCCTCTCAGAATAGCTGTAATTAGACAGAAGTGTCACTGACCCATCTACTCATTCCCAAAGTTTTACAGCCTCCTCTTGAGTAAACAGACAAGGATGAATATTGATAGTCTAAATTAACTACAGATAAAACAGAGTTGTTTGTCTTACAGCAGCGGACCGTTAGCTAGGATTATGCACTTGAATTGGAAGCGGTAGGAAAACAAAATTCATCTGACTGCAATTTACTGACATCTAGTGGTGAGAGTTTACATACTGTAACTTAAATATACTTGAATTTATTTTGAATTACATTGTAAAAAAAAAACACCACATGCATACCTGTCATGGGAAGGGACCTTAGTAAGTGGAAAGTAAAAAACTTTTGAATACCAAGTTTTAAACATGTTTATTTTTGCTCTTTTTGGACTCTGCCTCCAGTGGCCATTTTCGGAACTGCAGTCTTTTGGCACTGTCTTGGCTTAATTTCTCAGTCTTAAAAGTTGTCCCTTGCTCAATCATTTACAAAAGGTCCAACTTTTCCCACAGTGCAACCAGACAGGGGCTTTCATTAGATCCTCACTGACTGGTAAACACACTGACGTTTCAAACTTCAGGCTAGAGCCAAGTTCACAAAGCTTCTCCGGAAATGTCAAAGATATTATGACAGTTGTTGTAAATTAAGCGACAAGAAAAACCTGATGAATCAAGTCTGCAGGACTCCCTTTTAGGTCCCAGATCTGGTGTAAGCTACTGTATCCCTCTCAAGAGTTGCTCAACAAGAGATGGTGATGACACAATGTAAGTAAACAGATGTGATGATGAAGAAAAGACAAACATTAGAGAGACGGAGCCCATTATTTTCAGCAGGATGCAAAGAAAGACGCGCGAAGAAAGGAGAGGTCTAACGGGACCAAAGAGAGGAAGGGTGCTGACAAGGTGAGATAAGAGGGGAAGGGACCTGGGACTGGGGAGGGAAAGAAAGAGGTGGAGAATTGGTCATGACAGCGAGGTGAAAAAGGACAGGACCGGAGAAAGCGCAGCCAGAAAGATGATGAGATGCTGGAGGTGAGGGAGAGAACTGTGTGGATAGAGTGACACGGAGAGAGGAAGAGGAGAAAAACCCCCAAATGTCAGCAGCGAAAGTATGACATTAATTGTGACAGGTAAGGAGAGGAAGTGCGTGTGCATATGTGTGTGTGTCTGCTGTTCTTGTGTTTGTGAGCCACCTTGTGTGTGTGTGTGTTTGTGTGTGTGTGCAAAGGTGTATATAGTCTTTAGATAGAGAGTGTATGTGTAGTAAATTGGTGCTGACACGGCGAGCAGGTTGTGACATTAATTAGCAGGCCTCAGTGATGGCTGAAACCTAATCTCCCAGAGAAACGAGACACCGAGGAGGGGGAGGGGGGGGACATACATCAAAACACACACTCACTGTTTATGTGTTGACCTCACTTCCTGCAAACGGGGATGAGGGGTTACTGTCTTAATGTGGACAAGATGTGTGTGTGTGTGTGTTTGTGCATCTGTATGTCTTTTTGCAGCTTTTGAAACTTGATTGATTTCAGTATTTTGGAGCAACATGTCAGATTTTTATGGATCTGTTTTCCTCCTTTCTTCATCTTTTTTTTGTTTTCATTTTGCGTAGTCACTTCATATTAAAGTCATTCCATCTTTATTGTCCCTATGAGGTAAATTTATGAGACATTTATGAGTTAGATTTATCAAAATTTATAAGGGTGAAAAAAGAGGAAAGAACGCTGAAATTACAGAGAGAAAACAAAGTGGAACACCCCCCCCCCCCGCCTTTAAGTTAAAAATCTGCCTCCCCTCCCACCTCAAACCACACATGGAGCAATAATAGTCAGTCTGGATTTGCTTAGTGATTGTTTAGGAAAAAGAACATAAAATGTGAATCTTATTTTCTCTGAGTTACAGGAAGTTCCAGTATTTGTAAACTTGGATTTAATCCTAATATCTTCTGACATTTTACTCACAAGCTCTCTTATTAAATGCATTTAGCATTTAGTCATAACTGCATTCTCCTTTTATTGAACACAGGAATTGTTTTCCGTTTGAGATTTTAGCTCTTCTACCAAGCTAACGAGTTAAATCGAGCTGCCGCACAAATATAAAGCTTTGCAAACTAAAATGAAAATGATCTATCACAACTCTATCACCGCACAAGAATGCTGATATTGATTCATTCTTCAAAAGCCCAGATTATGTTCATTGCTAAAGCTTTTTTGTTGTTCAAATGTTTGTGAAATGAACTCTTTTATCTGCACATGGTTACCAGGCTGCTAGGGCGTAGTTTAGGGAAATTTCATGGTTCCGGTAAATAAACTGCAGTTAGAGTTATGGCTCATATCAAAATCTGAAGATAATGCGAAAATTTAAACGAGCTGCTCAAAATGGCAAGCTCAAGCTAAAACAGTCAGACTGACTTGAATCTGCAGCTTCCTCGGCTCTAAGGTCCTGCCATGCTTGTACAATTCGGATCTACATGTTGTAGGTCACTACTGTTAAAAACAGCAGGTTGTACTATGGGCTCATCTTTGTGCCTTTGGCCTTTATTTAGCTTAAGCCCTGCTGCAGAAACCATAGACGTCACAACAGACAGAGAACTTCTTTGTTGTGACGTAAAACCAGCAACAACTCTTCACCACATCCATTGCGCCATTTAATCAGAGATGCTTTCCATTTGTTCTTTCTCAGTCCTCTGTGGATCATGCCTCAGTTATTTTAGCCAGCTTTTCAGCCAATCATATGAAAGCGCGATGAGACATCAATCACACTGTAAACGCCACCAAATAGAAAACTTCTGCAAAAAACATATGAAACACAACAGAAGCTGAATAAAATACAACAGAAATAATAAAAAAAAAGGGTCACAGAAAAAACACAAATAACCAAAACACAACATAAATGTTTTTGGGAGGACAATTACACAACACAACAGATGCACAAGCTAATAGTAAACGGCTATTAGAAAATGTATCTATAGTATTTTATGAATAATGCAAACAAAGGACTTTCTCACCACACTGAAGAGTCCCCTGCTTCTTTTCTGTGCAGTCCTTCACAAGTTCTGGTTTCTGTCTCACACATTTTATTTTTTTTTCTACTACCTTTGTGTTTTGCAGCAATTTTTTCTGTTTTATGACTTTTTTAAGTTGATCTTTCAAGGCCACTGTACAATCACCATTCTATCATACACATTACACACAGTCCCAAATCCCTGTTTCTGTGCAGGCAAACACCTATGCAGACAAAAACACAAGACAATAAATCACAAATTCAGTAGCTATACAGAAAAGCTTTAAGCTAGCTTTCCGGACCTTAACTCTGCTATTCTGGTAGCCAGCAACATGGTCATCTTTTAAGATTGTCTCAGATTTGGATGAGAAACATATAGTGCAATACCTGCTTAGCACCACACAAGAGGTAAATTCAGTGAACAGCAGTGAACTCAACAGTCATTTAACAGATGAAGATTCACACAATTGGTAGGGACCAGAAGTAGACCTCAAAGAGTGAATATTGCACAGGTATTGCACAGGTATCAGGTATTGCTAGTTAATGGATAAAGAAAACTCTTTCTACTTGTTTTCCTTTTTTCAACTGGAATCACAAACTTCATTTATTTCCATAAAGTAATACACTTTTGCTTTTAGTTATATTTTAAATAAAGAGATGCTTTTGAATGCTGGCAGAAATGAGCAAGGTCAGACGTGATGGGAACACACACAGACATTCTTTGTGCTCAGCACATATAAAATCAACATCATTGGGCAAGTGCATAACCTTTGGCCTGCAAGTCTGACATTTACCTAAACACAAGAGCACGCGGTTCTGGCAGCCCATACAGTAAAGCGGGTCAAAGGGCAGGAAAGCAAGACAGGCGATACACAGGGGCAGGCGTAGAAGGGGGCACGGAGATAGATGCAGCCTTTCATTCAGACTCTCACATACACAACCAGTTAGCTGTGTTTACAAAAGCCAGCAGCAGAACCAATGCAAACCATACGCAGCATAGAGATACTTGGGTGAGGAAGTCAGAGCACATGTGTTTGTGTGAGTGTGTGCGTGCTGTGCCAGAGCAGCGGGTCTGAATGCAGCAGAAGTAAAAGAGAGCAGATGCAAGATCCCCTCCCCAGTTTGTTCTGCTTTCTCTCGTGAGCATGTCTGGCTTTGGTTGTCATCCATTCAGCTTTCCCGTGGGTCCAAAGCACTCTGCCACATTTCACAGAATCTGCTCCTGCTGCACTATAGGTAAAGCTGTTTTGAGTTACCTTTCATCACGTCGTAAGCAAACGCAGAACAAGACTGGATGGCGAAAAGTAGCAATGAAAAGAATCCTGGTGTTTAAGAGCTAAATATCATATGAGATGACGCAGGTGTGTTAAATTTATTCACAGTCAAACACGGTATCCACGCTCTTGGGAGCTGGTGTGGATTGGAAGCAGCATATAGAGCATGTAGTGAGAGGACTTGAAAGATAGACAAGTTACAAAACCTATTTTAAAAATTCAAGTCATTTGATTGTTGAATTTTAGTCTCCCTTAGATGATTGAGCTTTACTGCACAGAATGATGTATGCTCACAGTCTGACTGCAGAAAACTGTTGTCAGTTAACTAAAATATGATTTGAGGGCATGCACCTGCAAGAATGATTTGTTGCATTACTTGGATGAATGATGGACACTTTGGTTCACGCTATTAGGTCTCCCAGGAGGATAAGGTTCTGATGGAGAGGAAGAAGGCTGTGCAATAGCAGGTCTAAAAGGTAGATTGACAGAATTATTAGAACTAAAGCAGACCCTGTTTGGAGAGAGTGTAATCCTGGTCATTTTTCCTGCCTACAATTTACAGATGTCCCCTAAATGTGTCACATTCAGGAATCACAAAGTTACTGTTTGGAATAGAGGGAAGCTACGCTCACTGAATGTACAGTGCCTCAAAGGCTTTACAACCCCTGTTGCAAAACCTTTGGGGCACTGTGTAAAAATGTAAATAAAAACAGAAAACAGCTTTTCCTTAACCTCATAAACCTATATTTTAATTATTTTAGAAAACATAACAGATTTTTAAAATGAGAAGTTTTATTAATTCACAAAAAATCATATTATATAGCTCGTTTAAATTTATGATGGCAGCAACACGTCTGCGCTGCAAGTGGTGCTAAAAAGAAACATCTGGAGGAACATTTTGCAGCTACTTAGTTAAATTAGTAACAAGTCACTAACATGACTGGGAATTAAAGATGGGCAAAGATTCAAGAATTTGCAAAAAGCTGGAGAAATCTCTGTGCGCACTGGACAAAGCTAAAAATCTGTATTGGATGCCTAGGCTATTACGCATAGAGATTTCTCAAGCTTTTATGCTGATCACTGTGCAAAAGCACTGCATTAAAAACAGCCATGACTCTGGCAAGGAAATCAGCACATGGGCTCAGGAACGCCCCCAGAAACAGGTGTCTGTGAACACAGTTCACCATGCCATCAACAAATACAGGGAAACGTTCTGTAATGCACAAAGGAACCATATATGAAACCATCTTCTCTGGCCAAAAATCCAAAACAGCTCATCAGTGGTGGAAGTGACTAATAGTTCCTTGGTCCTGGGGATCAAGCTGGACTTGTGATGGTTAAACCTAAGGGTACGAGGCTTGAGAATGTATTAATGTGAATGCAGGTCCTAAAATAGAGAGCTAATAAAACTGCCAGCTTGTATACATGCTTGTGCCCCCCTCTACACACAGAGTTGAGCAGGCAGCAATTAAACTGGTCACATTTAGCCAATTTTAGCATGCATTACTCTGATACCCAGTGGTTTGGACAGGCAGATAGTCTCGACAAAGATTTCAGTTTATTTGTGTGATATTGAATAAATTTTGGGATACTGAGGCAAGGCAAGTAATAAAACAGCAGTAGGAGTAGGATACATTCAGCCGTAAAGGGGTGAAATATGCGATGAAATATCTCTTTCTCACTGATTTGTTGCTAGAATTAACATTCATAATTAATCTGCAAGTCAAAATTGTAATGCGTGACCCTGAAGCCTGTGTGCACATACGTGATGTTCTGAAACTTGTGAAACACGCTCGTTTAGGTAAAGCAGGCTGCTTTCTTTTGACACATGTCCTCTTGTTTTTAAATCCTAAAAATTCACGATCCCATATGTAACACAAGCCTCACAAAGAATTTCAAGGGTGAAACATAAACTCTGTCCCAGATCACAACAGCAGAATCACACTGCATAGATGCTGCCTCTGGTACAATGACAGGAAATCAGCTTTGCTCAGCCTGCAGCTTTGACTTGGTCAAATTTCACGCTTCTCTTTTCTGGGGAGAGGAGAGCGGGACCTAATTCTAAAGTCTTGGGAATGGCCTACATTGGGTGTAGCTGCCTGTTCAAAGGGAGGGCTGAATTCAGCTCAATTTCAGAAACTTACGTGTGTACGTGTCTGTTTGTGTGTTTTTTCCTTGCCCAGCAGTTCATTTCTGAGATACTTGGCACATGCTTTTTTTGTTCTTTCAAACCCACTCCCATACCTTTCAGACCTGGCCTTTTCTGCTCTGTACCCTCTTGGCCTCTCTTACTCAAATTCCTGCACCCTCCCACCACTTTCACTGTCTCCTTCTCTCAACTCTTCTTGCTTACCTATTTCCCTGCCCCCCCAAACTTCTCCTCTTTCACTGCCTCTCAGCCTACATCGCTTTTTCACCCACTATCACTGTCAGCTCTCACTCTGTTTTGTTACCTTACCTTCCGTTGCACTATATTCCCAGTGGATGGGGCCCATGGATAAGCAAGTGCGGGGTTCGTGTGTGTGTTTTCAGGTATGTGTGTGTAAGTTTGAAGAAAAGGGGAGAAAAAGGTAAAGGAAGAAGGGAGAAGAAGGGAGCGAGAATGAGAGTCCCTCAAGGCCGTGACGATGTGGAAGGACACTCAAGGGACCGAGGCTGCTCTCCTAATGAGGAACACAGGATAGAGCTGATGTCTGTCTGTTATTATGCATGCATGTAAATATGAAACAGTGGACGAGTGCATTGCATAAACAATCACCATGTTTTTTTTTTCTTTTCTTATTACATGTGAATGAGCAACTGAACACACTCGGTTCATATCCATGTGATACAGTGTGTATTTATGTGTTTGTCGTCTTGGCCCAGCAAGTCGTACATATGCTCCCTGCTGAATGAACTCAAACATGGTGATGGATATGAAGCAGCTGCCAAGTAATGAGTTCTGGAATGTGTTCTTTCTGAGGGTTGTGTGTGTGGGGGTGTAATACTCATACAGTATATCTCTCTCTCATAGATATATATGTATAACTACCACAAACAGCCATAGAGGCATTCCATATAGACACAGAGGAACACTCACACTCTCGCTCTATATATAAAATGTGAGAGTGTGTCTGTGTGTCTATACGGACTGCCCCTACGGCTGTTTGCAGTAGTGTTGCAGTATTTTAGCTAACAGCTGCACATGGAGGGAAAGAAAGACATTACACTTCACTGTCTGACACTTCAGCCTGGAGGTAGGACAGAGAAAACAGAGGCACACACACCCTAACTAGACCCAAGAGACTGAAAGTGGGTGAGATGAAATTACAGATAGTGAAATAACACTAACAGACAGTGAAAGAAGGAGTTGAAGACAGCTCATATATAGGGAAAGACAGGTAGATATCATGGTGGTATACTAAACAAATTCAATCCACTGTTACGGCACAGTTCTTCAGGCTCTCTGCTAAAATACTGCTGATTCGGTTTCACTGAGTGTTAGCGATGAATTCTCGGCACTGGGAGGTGACATTTTGAAAATGACTGATCTCCCCAGGTAGCCTCTCCCCTAGTGGCGGTCCCTTCGCCACAGTTACAAGGTGATGTTTGTTATTGAGTGGCAGAGGGTCATGTTGTGAGGTACAAATCCTAATCTCACACTAGACCTACAGCGGAATGTGGCAGCTGAGTCTCTTCTTCTTGAAAAAAAAGTATGACCTGTAGGTATGTGTGTAGTGAATGAGAAAGACTTTGAGATGCAACTGAAAGCCCAAAAAGCCAGTAAGCTGAACTAAATCCAGTATTCACTGTATATTCTATAAACAGGATCCTAAACGATTTGCAAAAATATCTAGAAAATATATTACATTCTCCCAAAACAAAGTAGCCATGTAGGAAGAATTCTGGTTTAGAATTTTTTCAAGTATAAAAAGAAAATGTGTTTTTACAGTAAGTTGTTCTGATGAACAAACTATTCTGTCTGGAGTTTCATATTTTCTGCCTAATGTACTGAACATTAAAAATAATGTTCAGTATAACCGCATTCAAGAAAAAAATCATAATTCAGTCTTCTATCCTATAATTCATATTATATTTGAAAGAACAAACAAACAAACCCTAACCCCCAAACTATACCAAATTTACAGATTTTTGCAAAATCTGTCATTTTACAGCTTTATTGCACACACACATAAGAGCATTTACTGTAGCTTGCATCATATCATGATAATATCCAGATGATATCAAGAAGAAAATAAACTTGTAGTTCAGTTTTTTATGTAGCACTAAATCACAACAGGACATCATATTCTATTTAAGAACTGAGCATTTCTACAGTTTCCTCAGTAACAGTAAATGGTGGTCTTATTAATGATATTGGTGTTCCAGAAGTGTTTGGAATCTTGTAATTCATATTAACAATTCTATAAGAATTAAATAACGGTTCTATTTGCTGAATATAGAAGACTTTATAATAACAATAATATAATAATAATAATAATTAGAATAATTTTAAAGACATGATTCCGTTAGTCTTAAGTCTTACATCATTAGCCATTTCTGGGTCCAAACTCCTCTTTCAATTCAATTCAATTCAATTTTATTTATATAGCGCCAAATCACAACAAAAGTCGCCTCAAGGCGCTTCATAGATACAGAGAAAAACCCAACAATCATATGACCCCCTATGAGCAAGCACTTTGGCGACAGTGGGAAGGAAAAACTCCCTTTTAACAGGAAGAAACCTCCGGCAGAACCAGGCTCAGGGAGGGGCGGCCATCTGCTGCGACCGGTTGGGGTGAGAGAAGGAAGACAGGATAAAGACATGCTGTGGAAGAGAGACAGAGGTTAATAACAGATATGATTCAATGCAGAGAGGTCTATTAATACATAGTGAGTGAGAAAGGTGACTGGAAAGGAAAAACTCAATGCATCATGGGAATCCCCCGGCAGCCTACATCTATTGCAGCATAACAAAGGGAGGATTCAGGGTCACCTGGTCCAGCCCTAACTATATGCTTTAGAAAAAAGGAAAGTTTTAAGCCTAATCTTAAAAGTAGAGATAGTGTCTGTCTCCCGAATCCAAACTGGAAGCTGGTTCCACAGAAGAGGGGCCTGAAAACTGAAGGCTCTACCTCCCATTCTACTTTTAAATACTCTAGGAACAACAAGTAGGCCTGCAGAGCGAGAGCGAAGTGCTCTAATAGGGTGATATGGTACTACAAGGTCATTAAGATAAGAGTTTCTAAGCTTAAACAAACACAGTAGCATCAGTTTGTGTTAAAATCTGTCAAAATGATTTCATATTTAATAAAATAGTGTGGATCAGTGTGGCTCCTCTCCCAGATATTACAATAAATTTTAGTACCCAGGTATCAATGAAAACAGGATTTATGAATTTTAATGGCTTTAGACGTTAGCAGGGAGTTAGCTTGCTAGTTTCATGATATACTGTATAGATGCTATACCATGTTCTGACTGAGGAATTTCTGAAAAACTAAAACTTACAGCCCTTCTATCACTTCGGACATAAATGAAGACAGAAAATTAAACAGCAGCATTATTTGTAGGGTTTCTGAAGTTGGGCTAGCTGGTATATAATGGTGTGCTAGGTGGTAGCTAGCTACACAGCGCTATGGTTAGGTTAATATAAACACAATAGCACGTTGAAGCTGGAGGATCAATGCTAACTTTTTCCCCTCGATAAAAGTTAACGTGAGACCTGTTCAAATATTTAGTGTGTGGCAAACCGTGAGCCGATGGGCTGTAGTTGAATCGCAAGGTTTTTTAAACTGAGCTTTAAAACGTGCTGCAGATGAATAGTGGTAATAAAAACACAGGTTGACAGTGATCACTGTTTATTTTTAAGGGTTCATTCAGATTAAATAGAACAAGATAGAAATAATTCCAACAGCCTTAATGAACCCAGTAGGAGTTTTGACCTGGAAACAGTGTTTATCCATCATCACTTAACAACCACACAGAGGATGTCGACTACATTTTAGCCCCCTGTGTTTCAGAGCCTAAAACTCTAGAACATATTCTTATTCTGAATAAAATAAATTGGAATGGATTATTGTATTCAGTTTCAGATAGTTTACTCACTTAAATAGAGCATTAGAGCCTGTGAAGCCAAAATACAGGACATTAAAATTCTTATTGAATGAATAGACCTCGAATACAGGCATCAAGTATCATAAGAACATTTTCCAATACATATAATTATTGATAAAATCTCAGATCCTTATGTCATCAGTCGTGTTTTACAGTCCAGTTCATGTATATTTGTACTGTTGTTTGTTTTGTTCTTGTTGCTGTGCTATGAAAGGTCCACAACCAGAGATGTGTGGGAGATTTAGTCCTTTTAATACATCGTGCTCAGACTGAGGCTACAAAGGATTCAAGTTACGGGACACTCGGGTACAAAATGTTTTCTATCACCTTAACATGAGTTCAAGATTCAGTTGACATCAGTTGCAAAATGCTGACCAAACACTTTGCATGCTTATTTAAGTGCAAAGTGATGTGTAAGCTATAGTTCATTTTAGCAATTTGTCCTTCTGATGCCCTTCTCATCTTCACAGAGCTCCCTGCAAAATCTGTCACCCACCCAGCTCTTATTGTTCTCTCTTCTGTACTTTTCCTTTTCCCTCTATTTTTGCCTTCACCTTCAACCATGTCTTCTGCTCGTCCCGATGTCCCACCGCTTATCCAATCTGTCCAATTCTCTGTCCCGGATCTGCTCTGCCAGCTGGACATGGACAGCGCCTCCCTGAGGGAAGAACAGGTGTAGCGACACACACTCCACTGAGCACACAGCTACCTGTGGCATCGAGGTGGGCACGTACCCAACTATGAGCGAATGCACAGACACAAACACGGCGGTACACACTCCCTTGCAGACCTATGTGAGCTGCAGTAGCACGCATGGAAACTAAGCAGGCTCCTCTCAGGCACACTGTGACTTCACTTTGACGAAACACTCAAACAGTAAAGCTGAATAAAATAGAACGCACATGCCTTGTGTGTCTGGCACATTTGTGTGTCTGGCACATTTTAGCTAACTCACACTGGGATGAACATGGGCTTGTTTGGCACACACAACGATTAAAAACAAAAAACCCCACACAACTAACGAGCCACTCTTCCACTTGCGCTCTGCCCACTGTGCAATTGCAGGTCTAGCCTTAAAGCTTCATTTGCTGCTCCTCAAGGCATGTAGCTGTGCAAAAAGGACCCAGAGCGGTATAAGTGGTTGCAGCACAGACAGTGATAACGCAGATACTTGTGTTAACTCTTTACGCACTCTGGCAGTCCATCACAAACACGATCACCCCCCTGCTGTGAGGGAAGGCTCATTGTTTGAATCATTCACACCCAATTATTTGCAAAAGAGTGAATAGCAGGAATGGCACTGTGTGCTTACACCTCTCAGTGAAAGGAATGAGAGTGATTTGTTGGCAGTGATTTACTGCAGAAGCAGAGGGAAAGTGTCATTTTGCATCAGTATGAGATACCAAGAAATAAGTTTCCTGTTTTAGAGGCCTAAAAGGTGAAGAGATGGGTGAGGTAGCATAGGCGGCTACAGTGTTAGGCTTCGGCAATAAAAACTGATTTAAGGTTTTGGGAAAGAGCATGTTTTTGACTAACATGTGCAGAGGCAGACCCTGCTTACTAATACCATAACACTAAAAAATAAAGCTCCTTCTCCGAAGCACACCTTGTGCATAAATGTGCCACAGGCTTTGACAACAGTGGGTTATTGGACACCCCAAGCATAAGAGCGGGCTGGTTTATTCCAGCAGCGAGGTCTGTGCTGTGAGCGCTCAGCATTTTTAAAAGGCAGAGGCAGTAAACAAGGACATACAGTAACTACATCTGACAATTCTTTGGAAGAAAAGTGCTCTTTTTTCCACTTTTTGAAAACTATTGAGTTTTATGTTTTGTTTATCCTTCCATTTCAGACTTGGAAAAAACATAAAGGCCTTTGTGCATCCAGATAATCGATTCTGATCTTTTGCTAGAAGGGGAAAGATTGATTTGTTATGTCTTTGAGATGCAGTTTGATTTCCCCCCTCATTTTCTTTTTCTTCTTCTTCTTTTTTTTCAAAGGCATAGGAGGATGGTTGTTTTGTCTCGCCTGTCTCTGCAGCTCAAAGGATCAGTGATCCCTAACAAGTCCGGTTGGTAACCTTTAACCCCTGTGACCTGGGGAGCCACTGATCATTGTGACAACAATGCACGATGGGATGTGAAGTCCTTGAGTGAAGACACATTTGAGTGCCTGTGAGGGTTCCTTTAACTTGCAGGTTTGATATCTGGCCATATGGATCTAGTGGGATTGGGACAGCTAATCTAGAACAAATTAGTGTCACATAGTGATAGTCACTGCTTTTGAAGCCTGCACTAATTACATTTGCTGTAGTGAAATTAATGATACGATAAAGGGAATCTGCTGCATGTGAATAAATGTTATCTTAATTGGCAGGTACGGTTCCCCCTTTAGGTTTCATTTGATGTGGATCACTGATGTCCAGCGTTTTTTTGAGGCTGTATAATGAGATCTAAGGAGTTAGCTGAAGCAGGGTTTGTTTTTGAGAGGGCGGTAATGTGATCGGAGCGGCTGAGGCAGGCGAAGCTTATGGGTCTTTTCAATCCAAACTTAGTATGTGCTGTCATGAGGACAGGCTAGTGGAGGTGGTGGTGGTGGTGGGGCGGGAGGTCATTGAAATGGATGCGATGTGAATCCGCTCAAAGTCTCTGGGGGGCTGAGAGAGGGAAGAATTAGATTAGTGGGAGAATGCAATCAGTGTGACTACATTACCGAGTATGATGAGAGAGGCAGAGAGAGGAGATGTGAGTGACAAGATGTTGGACGGCAAAAACTTTTCAAGACTGTGCTGCGAATGCCAAGCAGGAGGGTGGAGGGGTGGAGGAGGGAGGGGAGCTCCATAACCACAAATATCTCAGATCCTAAAGCCAGGAAATCAATTGAGCGGTTCTTTATCTATATATACACATTTATATATATATATATATATATATATATATATATATATATATATATATATATATATATATATGTATATATAATCATCCCTTCTTCCCTTTCTTTGTCCTTTTTTTTTCTCAAAAATCAAATTATCCAAATACCACAGCAGAAAAAACAGTCCAACCTAAGAGCATTATTTAAATTACACATGACTTTGAAGGAGGAAAGGCCTATTTTTATGACGGAGGATCAGTAGTAAGTCGAGGGTTGCCTGGCACCAGTTTCCACATTTTTGTCATCCTGCTAAAAAGCAGGAATAATGAGTGAACAGACGGGGGAGGTGGCTGGGAGTCGGGAACGATCTTGCTGAATGTGCGAGCGGTTTCCTTTTACACTATTTACCCTGACTGCAAACCCAATTAGCTCAAATCAGATTCAGTGTTTACACTAGCATCAGGAGATGATTAAGTGAAACCTAGCATTCCAGTTTCACGTTCCCCTCATCATCTTTGCGGGTCTATCATGCAGAAACACAGACACACACACACGCAATAACAGTCAAACACAGACACACGTAATAACACCCAACCAGTCCCAGTAAAAACACAACTCTTTATGAAGTGGTTTAGGTGGGTTATGAAATCCCCCCACACCCATCCAAAAAAATGTAAAAAGGAACTGTAACGCTTTCATTTCTGCTATAACTAGTAAAAGCAGATATTTTTTTTGTTGTAGATGTACACAACTTTATTGGTTTGCACCACTGGCTGAAGCATCTTAACAAGCATCTGTTTTACGAAGTGATTTTTGTCCAAATGAATTTCTGGTGTTGCAACACTGGACATGAAAGCTAAGAATTATTTTCTTCTCTTTTTGTCTTTTCTGCTGCTTATTTTGATCACAACACGATATCCGGCTAGAATTTAATTAGTTCAGTTGAATTTGCTGATCACTTTCATGGTCACACTGTGTAATGAAGTGGACTGCAGCTTCAAAGGCATCCCCAACTGAAATTTTTAAGTATGGAGCTATAAAACAAGAGCTTAGCCATATTTCTGGCACATTTTAGTAATAACAGGACTGTTTTATGGTACTGGGATAGTTTTTCTATAAACACAACCACTGTTTTCTTTAAGAAGCCACAGAGGATTTTAGTGTCTAAAATGAAGGCAGCCCTGTATTGCAAAACTATTTTTTATGTTCAATTCAATAAGTATATTTAATGTGAAAGGACCAATAAAACTGCAGATTATTACAATTTCGGAGTGGACGTACCTTTTGTTATATTGGAGACTTAAACTACAGACTGTATATAGAAGATGAAAGAAAACTAGCATGACAAACCCTGATGTTTAGTGGATCATCATTTTAAGGCTGGAATTTTTGAAATTACCATATATATTTTTTCTTTTAAAAAAATAACCATAATGATTGGTATATCATACAATGAACTTAAAGACTCGTTGCCTTTGAGGTGACCGGGTTTACAGCCACTAATAGGGAGCTTCAGTCTTCAAAGTGACTTTGGCGTGTCAGGATGGTGATGAAACAGCAGTTAAGTACTTTGTATTTCCAGTTGTGGAGTAAGTGAAGAAATGTACACATTGTTCAGTTAAAAAACTTTTGGAAGAATATGAAATTAATGACAGATGAATATGTCTATAGTATGGGGTGTTATGACCCGTCTAGGGCCAGGCCATAACATGAGCGAGGCACTCGCTTCCCCCCCCAAGACCCAAGCAGTCACACGAAACAAATCCGTTAGATGTGAGGTGATTTATTTACAAGGTGAATAAAGAGAACCAAAACGGGAGTGTCAACACTTCAGGGTGAGCCAAGGCCAAAACAATAAACAAAACAAACCTACACAAATCCCGCACCCCTGACCTTACCAAAACAAAGTCAAAAATAAAGACAGAGTCTGACCTCCTTAACTAACTCAAAACAGGAGAAAACGGGTGATCAAAAGAAACGGCAGCTCACCCCTACCCACTCCACTTCCCCAACTTTCAAGCATATACTGCAGCCAGCGGCTACCACAGGACTACTGCTGGGTGATGAGGAGAAACGCGAGGACCTCCCCCGCTGTAGCACTCCAGCCTCCTTTTAATGGGCGGGTCCTCCAGCTGGATCCAATCACGCCGGGGCAGTATATCCACGCACCAATCGGAACAGGGCCCTGGCACAGCTAAATTAACATAGAAAAAACACAACACCTGCACAAAAAAACACATGAACATACAAGTTCGTAACAGGGTGACTGTTTACAAGTGCTGAGGTGAAGTAGGGGTGACAATAAACATGGCAAATCTGTGTGCATGTTAAGCCTGGGGTAAGGATTGAAAAGTAAAAAAGTTGTAAATAAGTATGCATATACTTTTTACAACTCTATTTATGACTTAGTGATTGAGTTTTTGTTTCATATCATGTAGATTTTGTTGATTTTGTTTGCCCACGTATATATATGTTTGTTTGTTTTATATATCTGACATAAAAGGTTATCATCAGTATCATCGTCATCTATTTTACTCTATTCTGCTTTATTGTTTACTCTGAATGTGGCAATAATTTACAAAATGAACATGATGCTATATTAGATAAGTCTAGACTGAGACATTTACTCATTAGATATAAGGTCACTTTCTCACAGACTGCTATAAAATTTTTCTTCTTTTGGCTGCCCCCTGGTGGCCTTTTATAGACCTTGTGGCTACATCCATCTTTAATATACAGTCTTTAATATTAATGCCTTTGAACATATTTGGGTTTTAATGTTGCACCCTTAAACTTTTCATTCCTTTTAACAGCTCTCAGTGGTCTCCATTTTTAGCAAAATAAAGTTTCCACTAAATACATTTAATCAAAAACATCTTAAAGGAGAGATAATATCAAATGCGGGCAAAAGTACAACTCACGCATTCATATGATATGTAAATGTTACATTTACATATCATATGAATGCATATTAGCCATATGAAATTAAAAATGGCTGTGTTTTACAGCGTGTCACCAAACTACTTTAAAGAAGAAAATAATGTGAGTTTAGGTTCTTTCTATTTATTGTATTGCTCTAAATCAAAAGTATTACAAGTACCCCTCATTCTAATTTGCAGGTTTGTTTCTTTAGAGCAGAAACGCTGTTTCTTTGAGTCATTACATGTGGAACCACCATCCTAAAATCCCTTCATAAACCCTTTGTTCTTCATGTACAGCTTAACTCTCCCAGCTCAAAATCCACCCCACCCATTTAATCCCAACATCTGTCTTCTCTACCCCCAACCTCCCAGCTCTCTATATGCCTACATGTATCACCACAGCCAAGTACAACCGCCACAGTTATGCTACCCAGGCCCAGCAGAGAAAGCAAACAAAGTGGAAGTGGGCAAACATGGATCTAAACACGGGCTGTTTGGTGTCTGAACCCTTTTCCGCCCGTGCTGTTGATTTTCCACAGCGGATCAGGTTTTTGCTGTTTGCCTCTCCTAGAAACAAGAAATCATAACAGTTCTCCTGGACACGAGCGAAACTATACGTACATGTACAAAATATGTTAACAAATGTGAGAGCGGGTTTGGCTGATACTGCAGGTTAAACAAATGCCATTCAGATGAAATGATCCACTAAGAAAACACTGCATAGAATACATTTTTCATTGCCGCCGTTCGTCCTTTGAAGTCCTTTCAAAAGCCTTCCCATAATGCCCACTCACTGAATATAAACACATAATGAATTTGCAGTTAATTTGTTCTCTTATCTTTTTAAATTACATCCTGCGAGCTCCTCAGGGAGTATAATGACATCTTCCTCTTGGCAGTTTACACAGTTTATGGCGTGTTTGTATATTCAACATGTGTGTGTGTGTGTGTGTGTGGGGGGGGGGGGGGTGTATAAGTATGCAGGAGCTGTGAGAACTCACAGCCATATTCTCCACTACAAGGCCACGGGGAAAGGGTGTAAAAGCAACAAACCTGTCATTGTTTCACCCACATCAGCACCTTCTCTGTGCTTCATACACACACACACACACACTGCTAAATCTTTTCCTGGGACTCTGATCACAGACAAGAAACGAGTGCATGACTTGGACTCCAAATATGACATTCTTTTTTCCCTGGCAGAGCTGCAGCGGTCCTTCCCATGACTGAATCCTACACAAACTCGATGTTTTAGTAAAGAGAGAAATCTTGGACTCACTGGTGGAGCGCACACGGTTGCCAGTGCACTTGGGTTTTTGGTTCCAGCCTCGTGTGTTGTGGTGGTTTTGACAAGAGAAGAAAATCTACTCCAAAATAAAGGCTTTTTTTTAATTCTCAGGGCTGGAGTGGGTTTGAGTTACAATTTTAGGATTTAAGATTCAACTTTAAACAGTAATACCTTTGGAGACTCACAGAAAGACAAAGCCTCAGTATTACCTTAAGTATACGGGCCAAAGATGTTGTGATCTTTGGTGCTAGAGATGCACCAAATCATTACAAAAATACAACAACTTAGACGAGAGACACGTGAACCCAAAGGAGTTCCCTGTAATGCAGCCTACCCTCACAATAGGGTAAGAAGGTACAAAACAGGACAAGAATCTGTTTATTCTTACCTCTTAAAGCCAAGCGTATCATATTTGTTGCATGGGGTTTTGTAAGTCTTTGAGACTTCTGCATCATCAATTTCATTTTATTCCCCCTGACAAACGAAAAAAGTAGCAAAATACATTTTTAATCAATAAAATGCAAAAAAGTAAAGTAAATATGATAGAAATCTAAACTCACAAACTCAAATTAATATGTAATTGATTTTAAAAACCTTCATACTTTTGGAGCTTCACCTTCAGTAAACAATCATTTTTCAATGATTGTTTTCTGGCAAATATTTTGTGACTCAGGTTCTCTCTGTCTCTCTTGCACTCTCTTTCTCTCTCTCTATTTATGTAAATATTTACACACCAGCCTGCTGCAGTGAAGAAAAGTCTGAGCCCAAGGCGAAGCTGTCCATTTACTCCTCGATCTCCAGTCCCACCCTCATCTACAGCCAAAAGCTGTGGTTAGTACCTGAAAGAGCAGGAAAAGGACAGCGGTTCCTCTGAAGGGTGTCCAGGCTCTCCCTCAGAGACAGGACGAGGAGTTGGTCATTAAGAAGATTCTTAGAGTAGAGCTGCTGCTCCTCAAGATCAGAAGGAGCCAGGTGAGGTGTTTTGGGCAGGAGGACAGGGGGCTGTTACCATGACTCTTGGCTGTCCTAGTAGCCTTTTGGTCTGGCAAATCTTTGCTACTCCCAACACCTTAACTTGGAAAAGTGGAAGAAAAATAGATGAGTATGTGTCATTGGTGGGAACAACCTGACATTCTTCTGTTTCATTTTTCTTTCATTGGCACAAAACAGATTCCAAAGCACCATTTGTAGAAAAATACCCTTTCACACATAATACAACTTTGGAAGTCATGATTTTCTTTTTTTTATCTCACTTAATGCCACACCACTAGCAGTCAATGCACTTGATTAGTTGCACTTATAGACATGTGCAATCCAACATCACATTAACTTTATGAAGAAGCTCATCTATCTGCCTGGTTTCACGTGTGGGCTGCTAGTCTATTCTTTAGCTAGCCTACTTCCACTTCCCCACACTGTCGAACTTAGATCTGCTGTCCTCTCTCTGGCCCAATCATTTTCTTCTCTGTGAGCCAATCAGCCTCTGTCATTCTGCATTTCAGCCTCTCATTCATATGACCCAGCTCCTCCACATCTACACTTCATCCAGATAGAGCTCCTCTACTGCTGTTGGATTTCACAAAGCTATGCAGCTTTATCAGAGTCTACTCACCAAATGTAGTTTTACTCAATCTAATAATGTTCAGTTCAAATGATCTCTCGTTATTGAAATGTCTCTGTTAACATATGTGGGACTATTTTGGAGAAGGGATAAAAGGGATACGGACAGTGAGTGGTGAGACAACAACAGCGTGCAATAAACTACCTACAAGCATGTTAGTGAACTCAGGTGATTGATAAGGACCAGCAAAAAAAAATTACCGCTTAGCAAGAACTGAACTGTAGCGTAATTTATCTAATTTCCTCCAACGTGAGAAGAAATTGGGCTGACCTCGTGAGGACGAAACTCCTGCTCTAAAAATTGACTCCACTCCAGCCCTGGTCAGCATCAATTAGAGCTTGTTGCTCTCTCACGAAGAGGCCGGGAAATCAATTACTTCACATTTAAGTCATGTGTGACACACAGCATCCCCATATTGGATATTGTATTAGATCCTATTATTATTTTGTCCTCTGTTGCTTTAACTTTCTCTTCTCTGTGTCTGTGTCTGTCTCGGCCTGCCCTTCATCTCTCCACGTCACTCCCAGTGAGGGTCACATTACCAGGGTCAGCACCCTTCCACCTCACGTCTTCTTCTGAAAGAAGCCTTGGCGGCATCATTGTCAACCCACTTATCTCCGATATTTTTTCCCTTCCCTGCCTCTCTGATCTCTCCCTCCTCATCCGTCCTCTGCTTGTTATCTGTACACCTGCTCCCAGCACAGGCTGCACAGTGAAAATCTAAAAATAACCGGCCACATTTACATAGGTACACAACATTACAATTAACCAGAGAAAAACAAATGAATGAAGATTTAAACATGATGAATTATACTTACAAGTGTAACACCAGTGGATGAGCTCACTGGGAGTAAAAATCCCCCACAGATGAATTTTGCTTAATTATTGCTTGGTGGAACATGGGTCAGGATGGCTGGTGACTGATCTTGCATCACACACACACACACACACACACACACACACACACACACACACACACACACACACACACACACACACACCAGTGAAGTGCAGCACTCTCTGAATATAAGAGCTTTGATGTCCCTGCTTTATTCTCCTCCCTTCATCCCAGAGTCTGAAGCGAGAGGAGAGTGCAGAAATGGAGCACCCTGACAGCTTTGGCTAATTGAACTGTTCGCTCGGTTTTCAGGCAGAAAAAAAGAAGTGGACGTGGGAACCGTGTGCGTTAACACGCGTGTGCGACAGTGAAGAGCGATCACGCTGAACGGCACGCTGAGAGATTCAGACAGACATGGTGTGATATAAATAGAGTTCTCGGTTATATCTCAATCCTGCTCAGGTGTTTACATCTTCTCCAGCACTTTTTTTCAGCCCTCCCCAATTCTGCTCTGCTCCCTCCCTCTAACCTCCAACTTTGTTGATCCACCTCCCCGAGCTTGGCCCGCTCCTCCTCGTCCTCTCTCGCCCCCTCTATCCATCTTCCTCTCATCTCTTCTTTGATGTGGTGATGCGGGGTTATCTAGGGTTCTCGTCTAAGGGGAAAAGGCAGGGGGTGAGAGAGCTTGAGAGGGGAGGAAAAAGAGGCAGAATGAGGAAAGAAGAGAGGGAGAAGCAGCAGGGGGAAGGGCTGAGATGAGAATTTTTTTTCACCCCCTCTCTATAACAGCTCTTTTAACTCACCCTTCACCTTCACCTTTAAAAAAAACAGAGTAAATGCAAAGACGTGTCTGTATTTCTTTCATTATTAAAATATCCCACAGTCCCTCTGGATGAAAACAAGAGTCTAATTCCGGTCCGAAAATCCCATTGCCACGGCTTACGTGAGTGGCGAAGCATGGCAGAAAACCAGCATGACCCCACCAGCATGCTCCACTGAAGATGTCTCTGTTCCCTGTATTTATAGATGTTTGGGGGGGGGGGGGGGATGGGCTTCTTGATGAAACTGTCTCTTTAGCTAAGCCAGGAAGCATATTATTTGCAATTTGCTGCACACTTTTGCCCTGGCGATGCTGTCATGTCATGCTTGGTGGAGAATACACAAGATAAGTAGGGTTTTTTGTGTGTTTTCTTTTCATAATGAACATGCTCCTTATTAAACAACAAATTCCCCAAATGGACAGCAGTGCAGATTTTCTTTTTGTGTTTTTGTTTATTGAGCTGTTTATAGGAAGCATGAGCCAGTCAGGGAGAAGGGAGACAGTTTTCTCTGCCAACTTTTTTCCCCTTCGGGGCCACCAGGTCACGATCCTGCCAGCCAGCACACCGTGTAACCTGCCAGCTCTATTTAAACACACTTTTATGCAAACACACTCACCTACACACGCTGCTCCTGCCACACAGAAATGCACATGCATAGAGTTACTTAGGTGTGTGCTGTGTTGTGCATGCCCGGAAAATATCTGCTAATTAAAAATCACTTAGTGTCGAGGCCAGTGCTGAGGCCGGAGAGATGACCTGTTAATGAATTGATCAGTGGCTTACAGGCATCCGATCAATACCAATCCTTCTCTTTACATGCCATGATGGATTTAATACACAGAGAGTTAAGTAAGTTTTGCATTGAGAACAGCACAGATCAGCAGTGAGCATAATCAAATTTGGTGCAGGTACTTTTTAAACATGCTAACAGTGTGGCGTCTGACTTTTCTCATTTCTGCTTCGTCTGCCTTTTTTCCTGTGGTTTTCCTTTTTCTTTTCTCTCTGGTCTAATACCTTCTTACCCCATCCTGCATCATGTCAGCACCTCACTACAGTCTTAGAGCATCTCATCTCACATCTCACTTCGTACTACAGATATACGCTATGTGGACAAACTGACAAACTGGGCCACCTAAAAGTTACAGGAGTTGCTCAGCCATGGAACCCTGTGTCACGAAGCTCCCGGCACACACATTTTGTGCTGATGTTAATGTCAGAGGAGGTTTGAGCTCTGCAGTTACTGAGAGTTGGTGACTGCCTCAGCACTCTAGAATTTTGCACGGTGTGCCACATCATACCTGAGCTGCTGTGCTTCCTAAATTCTTTAGGAAAGAGGAAGGGACACAAACTGACTTGTTGCAATGTTGACGTCCTGAACAATACTAAATCAGTGAGCTTTTTCATTCTTTCACAAACTTTTGTACCTGCTTGACTTTAAGAACTGTGGCCCAATACATTCATATTTTTTTTTGTTTAGTTCATGTTTGCATGTTTACGTTCTTTCAAGTTCACATCCTTGGAGACTGTCTCTCTCTATGCTAGCAAGCCTTCCTGAAACAGAAGAGGCAGTGTGTAATATTACAGAGTAAGAGCGTGTCAGGTGTTTTCCAAGTCGGACACTGGGCCACCTCTGTGGCGCCTTTGGCCACACCATTTGGCCTGAGCATTATTAGATCACTGTAGCTGTTTGCATAAATTATAAGTCTTAGTTTTGCACAAATCATTTAAACTCCATGCAATACCTGCATCATATACAAGTTTACATACACTCAGATGTACGTGAAGGCAGAGATTTCATTGTAATTTTGGGCTTGGCTCCAAAATAAATTCACACCTTTGCACACTTGTGTTGTCAGAGGAGTCACTAAACTTTTCTGGCAGAAACCCTGAGTGTAGCTAACATTACACCTGCTAAATATCATCAAATTAACACTGCATGTTAGCATGCTGATTTTTTCATTAAGCTCAAAACACCCCACTGACTTCACTTAAATTCAACTTTAAAACACTCTTTAGACTCTTTAAAGATTTAGAAGAAATGTCTGATGCATGACTTTTTTAAAAAAAAAGAGAGATCTGATCAATACGGAAAATAAAAATATCCCTGGTATTTTTCGGCACTGTATTACACTGTAACAATTTCGAACAATAACTTCAAAACAGACAGATTTAATATCCAGCTTTCTCATAATAAACCTGCAACCACAGAAAAAATGTTTCAGCGTTTTCACTGTACACTTTCCAATAATTTCCAATAATATGTGGTGTTTGTTTGCGTTTGCTGATTGTGTGCACGTGCAGGTATGCTTGCATCACTAAAGACTTAAGAGACACGTGGCACTCTTAGCTGAACTGAGATACATGTGAGCTGAATCACTTCCCCCTGATGCACAGCAGAGGCTCACTTTCACAGTTGCTTTGTCTGTTCATTTTCAGTCAAAGACTTCAGTGAAGGTTAGGCTAAGAGGTTGGAAATGAATGCAGTTGGTGTAATGGGCTCTGAAGCAGTGGAAGTCTGACTGTGTGTTTACCATATTTCTGTAACTGTGTTTGCTGCTGTTTTCCGAGGGCAGCACTCTCAGTGTTCAACCTCACACACAACAGCACTCCAGTCACTTTTGTGAGGCCAAGCCATTGTCATAGTAACCAGTCCACTGAGAAATTGATGGCACTTCTGTGAGAAACAGTAAACCAGCAAACAGATGAACACTGCTCTTACTCTACCTGTGAGGACCTTTCATTAGCTGCTGTCTTGCTGTAAAACCCTTTTAGAAGCTACAAACAGCAAAAAGTGACTTTGACACTGGGTGCTTGTGTAAAGCAGCAGTATTTGAGCATGTCCATGCAGCGTGCGTGAGTGTGTGACTCACTTGGCCGAACTCGGGTGTGCTGGGTATTCCTGTGGTCTATCAGCACAGGGGAGGGGTCCCATGTCCCCTGTTGGATGCGTTGATTAGTTTGGCCCAGGCTGAGCCAGAACACCCACTGGGTGCTCTGTGGACTGTACCAAAATGCTTCGAGGTGAACCTGTGTAAGCACAACATGCAGTGGAGACACGCCAGAGGGGCTCTGCTTGAGCAAAGCAAAGGTTTTGTTGTAAATATGCTGCACTGGCAAAAATGCAGGGAAGAATTTGGCCAACCTTGCAGCTTTTGCCATAAAGGTGTTTACATACCTGCAGGGAAATTTACAATACACTTCTTTTCTTAAAAGTTTTAAATGTATAGTAACCAAAAATGCTGGCAAGGCCAACAAAGTCATTTGGTGTCAGAGCTTTAAGCACAGCTTTGACATCATCACTAAACATTAGCAGTTGATCCTCTACCCATCTGTGCACCTCAGAAAATTTCAAGATTCATTTGGACTGCTTGTATCCACACATAAATTTAAATCAGAGAGTCTCTCTTTTAAAATTTTACTGGCTTTTGCCATTAAGTTAAAAAAAAAAAGAAGCTTAATCAACTCAGTAAATACTCTTAAATGCTCCCTATATTTACATGATAAACACATAGTGTACCTACTAGACATTTTAAGTTGTTAGTTCAACATACACTCACCGGGTACACCTGTTCAACTGCTCATTAAAGCACACATGTAATCTGCCAATCACATGGCAGCCACTCATTAATGCAAAGCACCGAAATAGGAAAAGAAAGCGATTTTAAGACACTTTGAAGGTGTGATGGTTGTTGTACCAGATGGTCTGGTCTGAGTATTTCAGAAACTGCTGATCCACTCGAAATTTCACACAAAATCATTTCTAGTTTGAATACAGAATGGTTTGAAATAGAAAACATCCAATGAGCAGCAGAAGAATAGTGAGACTGTTTCAAGCTTAATCATCCCAAACTGGTTTCTTGAACATGGCAGCAAGTTCACAGTAGGCTACCGGCCTCCACAGTCACCAGATCTCAATTCAACAGAGCACCTTTAGGATGTGTTTGAACAGGAGATTTGCATCATAGATTTGTAGTTGACAAATCTGCAGCAGTTGTGTGACGCTATCATGTCAATATGAACCAGAATCTTTGAGGAAAATTTCCAGCACCTTGTTGAATCTGTAAGGCAAAAGCAGCTACAACCCAGTACTAGCTAAATGTCCACACTAACTAGGACCAGTTTAATTTTTAAGATACCATTTGGGGCATGTATCCACTGTTCAGCAAGGATCACTACAATTTTGGTGGTTTCACTAATTGTGCATTGCACATGTATTAACTGAGTGTACCAACTTGCGTGTGTGCTGTTAAGAAAAGCTTAAGTTTTATTTCATTTCATTAGTGGCCATATTCAAATTTTATAAACAACCCTTTATCATTGCATTGCATTATCATAACCAAGAAACCCCAGGAGAGCCATCAGTTTCCAAGCAGAGACAAAGAGATGGCTGCAGGGGCAGTTACTCAAAGAATGACACGGAGAAAAGCATATTTGGGACAGCCATGGAGAGAGATGGTGAGCAATTGATGGAGCCTTGAAAGAAAAGAGAAGCAGGAGAGAAAGAGAAAGTAGAAGGATGGATGGAGGGAAGAGGAGCGATGAAGGGATCTTGCAGTACCTGTGATGGATGAGCTTTAGCTCAGGTGTGACGGCGCGACCAAATTAAATCACTGAGTAGACAGCAATGAACGAGAGACAAGGTTATCACTTTCGCTCCCTCCTTCCCCCTCTCCCCTCCATCCCTGTCTACCACCCTCAGCCCGACTCTCAGTGGTCTGTCCTCACTTGAGCTCTCCGCCAGTTGCCTGTCGGTCTACATGGAGAGCTGGCCTTCGCTTCAAAGTGTTGTTAGACACATTTCAATCATGTACTCTGGGAGTCTGCTTTATGCCATCACTTACTTTCATTTGCTGGCTTGATGGATATGGCTGTCTGTGAGAAACAATATTCTTAAGCAATACAAAAAAACCTGAAATATAAGAGCTGCTGCCGCTCAATCAAAGTATATTATAGGGTCCAAAATATGTTCACACCCCTTTTGGAATACATTTTTCTCTGGATTGGATCCAATATTCCAATTATGGGGAAGTGTTATAATACACAGCATGAAGATATTTAGGATAAATGTATGGTTCTTGCTTTGTGCTAACAGACACAGAGGCACAAAGATGGATCAATAAAGAAATAAAATTGGCGTAGAAGAACCTAGCATGCTTTACACAGTTCTGACACCTGTGTTCCAACACCTGCGGCAGCTGTGCTGGAGCAAATCCCCGCAGGTAGCTTCCAAAATCTAATGGGAAGTCTTTTGAAAGATACAGCATCAACTTGTAACCTGTGGTTTTAGAAAGGAGGCAATCAGCAAGGAAAAAATACACACAATACACACATGCACAAGATGAAACTAAAGTAAACAAATTAGCATTAAAAGTATGGATATGGATGTAAAATGAATATTTAATCAGATAAGTATGAGTTACTACTTATTTACCTTTCAGTCAATTCTCTTAATCTTTAGGCAGAAGGTTATTTTACTTTCCCACAGTTTCCGTGTATGAACTGGCAACATGTATGAACTCACCTAAACTGAAATACAAAGTGAAAAAGTCCCAGATATCAAGTACAATAACCAAGCAGAGTCCCATGAGAACTGACAGGTTAACTGAATAGCACTGATTATCTCTCCATCATAGTATTGTTATTAGGTGGGATACATCAGGTAGCAAGTGGACTTTTTGTCTTCAAAGTTGATGTTAGAAGCAGAAAAATGGGCTAGGGTAAGTATTTGAAGGAATAAGAAAAGGGCCAAATTGTAATGAATAGACAAATGGGTAAGATCTCCAAAACTGCAGCTCTTGTGGGGGTTTCCAGGTCTGCAGTGGCCAGTATCTGTTTAAAAGTGGTGGACGGAACTGATTGGTTGAGTGGTGGATGAATCAGGGACAGAGACAGTCAAGGATCATTGAGGATCATAATCACTGATCATGAGCTACTGTAGATGAAAATGTTAATGCTAGTTCTGATAAAAAGGTGTCAGAATACAGCATACGCTCAGAAGACAGTCCATGCTGACCGCTGTCCACCACTGAGAGCACCAAAAATGGGCATGTGGGCATCAGAACTGGACCACAGAGCAATGGAAGAAGGTGAGCTTCTCTGATGAATCACATTTCCTTTTTATTACGTGTGTGTTACTTACCTGTGGAATACCTGGCACCAGGATGCACTATGGGAATGAAGGCAAGCCAACAGAGGCAGTGGGCAATGTTCTGTGGGGAAATCTTGGGTCCTGCAATCCATGTAGATGTTACACGTGACAGATACCACCTACCTAAGCACTGGTGCCTTTCATGGAAAGCGTATTCCGTGGTGGTTGTGGCCTTTTTCAGCAGGATGAAGCATAATTGTTCCGGAATGATTTGAGGAGTTTGAGGGGTTAACTTGGCCCCCAAATTCCCCAGAGCTTAACCTATTCAAGCATCTGCGGGATGTTCAAGACGAACAAATCCAATCCACAAAGGCCCGATCTCCCAATTTAAAGGATATGTTGCTAACATCTTGGTGCCAGATACCACAGGAGTGTTTCGATGGGTCAGGGCTGTTTTGGCTCCATAAGAGGGAACAACACAATATTAGGCAGGTGGTCAGAATGTTATGCCTGATGAATGTATATCCATCCATTCTATTCCACTGGTCCAGTGTATACCTGGTCTATATCTCAATATTATATTAATTTCTTCCCAGATTCTAAACACTGACATGTTGGTGACATACACATGGCTCCCTTTGGCATTAGTGCCAAGTAGTGGGAATACAGAAATGAGGTGGAAGTGATGGCACTACAATAAAGATTTAAATGAACCACAACCACATCACTGCAACCCTCTGTCAAGCAACTACAGACAAAAGTTGGCTTTTAGCTATATGTGGTACCACATATGCACTTAGTTTTATTGAAACTGGTAAATGAAGCCTGGTTTGGTTTACCCATTTGCTCACATCAGGGAGGTTGACTAAATCTCATGATGACTGTAGGACATGGTCACTTGCTTTCTGCAGCAGCAAGTAAACTGAACAACAAGTATCATTCAAGCACAACTTTTAGGGCAAAATGACGCTGACGGAGCAGGTACATCTGGAAAAAAAAACCTGAAAAATTAAAATTGCCCAATATGTTACAAATTATTACTTGTACATGTATACGGCACTGGGCAAAATGGAAATGGTAAGGTCTAAAACATCTAAAGTGTACTGTGTTTCACTTCCATCACCATGATTCCATTTCCTTTCATTTCTCTCCATACGATTACCATGTGCACAATTCATCACAACATGGCAAACTGATGTTAGTACTGATGGGAACTGCTCTGACCCTTCCTGCTATATACAAATGTGTTGACAGAGGGGGCTCTTTTAATGGCGACTGTTCCCTAACCTCTGACCTTTCACTTTTGGCCAGTCATGTTGGCCAGACATAATGATTGGTTGCCATGCTGTTGGTGCTGACATCGACATCCCCTTGTTACTGCGTCACATGAACAACGGCTCACTTGTATAAGTGAACAATACACAATAGTTTTGACTTTTAAAAGACAGATGTTGTTGCAGGTAGAGGGACAGAACAAGGGCAACGGAAAGGTGAATTTATGGAAATCTGGAAACATTTGATTCACTTCGGCTGACGAAAATCATCTAATCCTTATTCATTTTTGAGGCATTTTAAAATGTTGCACTGTTTGCTTCTCTGTCACATCCAAAACATAACTCATGTCTCTTCCACTGTAAAAATATGATGCTGTAATGCAGGAATCCACCAGTTAAATCCAGGCTTAGGCAGCTGGGATAATGGTTTCCATCAAAACCAAGATCTCAGTCTGCCTGGATTTCTTATGCAATTCTGCACATGGCTTTATTGCAACTGATAAACAACTTCGGAATAAATTAAACATTTCTTTTCAGTGTTTCTCAAGTCTATAGCAGCTCTTTTGAGTCGGGGCAAATTCAAAGGCAAGTAAATTCCAAGTAAGGCACTTAAACCACATGTACACACACGCGCATCCGCGCAACACCGAGCTCATCATCAGTAGTCTCATTATGTTGTTGATTCTTCGTCTCCCTACAGACAGTGCTATTTACCCAGTGTCTCTGAGTAGAGGGAGATGCGTAATGAGACTGATGTGTGCAGGGGTGCGTTCTGGGTAATTTGTTTGATACCAGAGCTGATAGGAGGTGAAAGGATCAAAAGATTAAAACAGCCCTTTTTTTTGCTTCTTTCAACTTATCTTCATCTTTTCCAGTCCCTCCTCCTGATGTAAAAATGTCGAGAAACAGTTGCGGTCTCTGCCTGATTTTCTCTCCGTCTGGTTTTAGCTTCAGACTAAATCCCTACTTTGACTATGTTAAGAGTAGAATTCCATCATATACCATTATTGGGATGCAGAAATCTACCTTCCTTAGGTGACATTCCACACCGATGACCTTCCCTTGTTAGTTATGCGTGACCCTGGAACAAGCAAATGAAGCCCAGAGAGGTCAAAGTTTCCTCGGAAATGCATTGACCTCAGGACATGGACTCAGGTGACATACAGGTGTGGCTTTTCAGTGCACATGCTCTCACACGTATGTGTGTCTTATAGGAAATCTGTACCAAAAGATCTTTTGTCCAAAAAGCTAACTTTCATTTAATTACGTGTGTAATTTTCTATGTAATTTTGTTACATAATTGCAATTTTAAATGTTAAATTTAAGGCAGTTTGGTCAGGTGAAATTTACTTGACTGGTATACATTCATGATTAATTATATGAATAAATTACCATTTGATTTTATATATTTCAGTTGCATTTCACTTGAAATTTTTGTTTGAAAATGTTTAATGAGGGTGAAGAAGAAGAAGAAGAAGAAGAAGAAGAAGAAGAAGAAGAAGAAGAAGAAGGGTACTATAGATTTGGGGGAGGGTACTGCAGTTTGTTTTTTCTAAGTCAAAAAGACGTCCCAACAAAAAATGTAAGTGATATTAGAGATGTGCCCTCAGCAGATTCCTGAGATAATATCTCTCATCTTGCAGATTGCCCCTCACCCCTAACCGATGGATGCCCCTCCCTGAGCCTGGTGCTGCTGAGGGTTTTTTTCTGTTAAAAGGAAGTTTTTCCTTCCCACCATCGCAAGTGCTTGATCAAAGGGGGTTGTTTGATTGTTGTGGTTTATCTCTAATACTGTAGGGTCTTTACTTTAAAATATAAAGCACCTTGAGGCAGCTGTTGCTGTGATTTGGTAGCACATTAATAAAACTGAATTGAATTTAATACAAGGAGCATTAGAAACATCACAGTGGATTAACTACATGGTACACGGTAACAGATGTACTCTATCTGTGCATACTGCAGAATCATAAAATACATTTAGCATAGTCAGTGTCCCAAAGTGAAGCTCAGGTGCTGCCCCAGCTGATCAGCTGCTCTCAAAGTCATCCCACATTAGCTCAAAGCTCAAGCTGCAATTTCACATTGGAAGCTGCTTTGCATCTGTCAGCCCATCTTCTTCATCGATACTGTAATCTGACTTAGTGTCATGTCTGTTGTCATTGATGCCTACTCTGTTCTGTGCTGGGGTCGTGCTGCTGCATACTCACCATACTCTATACTGCAGGGAGGTACCAGAAATGAGCAGTGTTGATCAGGTTACTTGAAAAAAGTAATCAGTAACTAATTACAGATTATTTCCCCAAAAAAGTAATCCCGTTACTTTACTGATTACTTATTTTCAAAAGTAATTAATTACTTAGTTACTTAGTTACTTTTTAAAAACACGATTTACAACCTGAATAGGTGATAAAGCGATAGATCTTTCAGCCCAATTCTACTTTTTCTACATAATCCATCATACAAAATGTAATCAAATGGAAAAGTCTCTTTTTAAAACTTGCTTTATTAGTTTTAATCTTTTAACTTTATGCATCAAGCAAAAATTTAATTATATGCAACATTCTCTGACTGGAAGAAATTAGTTTAACATTTAAACTTATTTTCTGCACATTCCAGCACATAAAAATATTTTTTTTTTGTGTTTACACTCAGTCTTTCAAATAGATGCAAGTAAAACACAGCAGAAAATAAATAAAATCAAAGACTAGCGGTCCTGTTGCTCTATTTTCACCTGTAAAGCAGGAGTGGCGTAGGCGGAGGTTTGCCCTGGTGCAGGTGTGCCGCAGCGGTTAGTTGAAGAATCCGCGAGTTACCTCCCACTTCCTGCTCCACCACACCCACCCACACAGGTAGGGCCTTGGGGTGCGGGTGTGTCACCAGGGTGCAGGGGAGACATTCCCCCCCCCCCCCCCCCCCCCCCCCGTCCTCTTCTGGCCACCTGTGCCTCAATTTTATCTCACAACTTAGACATCCACATTATTTACACTCTCATAACACACACATATATATAGGGCCTTGAGGGTGGGCACGTTAACGGCGTCCAGTGGACGGTTTGTGTATTCAAACCTACCTCTGGCGCCGGTGCCCACCTCTCAACTTTAAATCCGTGTAGACATTGAGGGTTCTCGGGAGGGGCCGTGCTAACATCTGCTGCTCTCTGGCAGCAGCACCATGCTCTCCCTTGTTTTAAATGCACTTTAGAGCAACACGCAGCAACACTACACATGAGCGGGAGGAGGGAGGTATGGGGTCTTCACACACCCTCGTCCTCTGCTAGCCATCGGGACGGGGGGGCTGGGAGGAGATGTTGGCTGTCCGATTGGCCTCCCTGCTGCTGCGGAGCCTGGGACGGTCTGCCTGCCTCCACCCCGGAGGGAAGGGTAACATCTCTTGGGTCTGGGTGCCGTTTCCCCCTCTGGGGGCGAGGGTACCTGGGTATAGAGTATGTTTGGGGAGTGTGATTGTGTGTACATGTCCATTTATGTCAATCCTTACGTTGGGTGAGTGCTGAGTGTTTGTATATGTGTGCATGAGGGTGGGAATGCATGTTTGTGTCTGTGTGTGCCTGTTTGTCTGTGTCTATATGTCAGGTCGGGTCTTAGACTCCACTTCTCTGGGAACTCCCAGGCCCTCCAAAGTGTGGAGGCCTATCTCCCCTCACCACACTCCCTGCCGGTGACTGATGCCCTCAGGGGTCGGTGCATTGGTGGTTCTTGGTGTCCGGGGCTGGGCACTCAGGTATGTACCAGCTCATTCCCGGTGGCTACTTGGAGGGGCCTGGCGCCTGTTGCTCGGTCAGGCCTCTTCCAGGGCGCGGGGGGCCCTCCGGCCTCCGGGGCGCGGGGGGCCCTCCGGCCTCCGGCCTCTGGGCCTGCGGCTCGGCTCACTCTGGCACAGCTGGCTGCCGGCAGAGCCGGCAGGCACGCCGGTGCAGCCCCCTTTAGCTTCTGCTTGGTGGCTACTGGGTGACCCCTCATCTGGGGATCCTCAGCCCTTCCCATGAGGGTGGCACGGATGCCCCTCCGGTGGTCCTCCTTGGGCTCTCGCACTCTGGGGCCTCTGGATGTCTGGGGCCTGGATCTCCTCCATGCCTGCTTCATGCCCTGGGGGACCGGGCTATGGCTCTCTACATCCTGTTGCAGACCATTACATGGGGAAACCATTTGAAACCATTTGAATACAAGTGCGCTGATCCACACAGGTGTGCACATGGGTGTTCACTGTTCGTAGACTTAAATCACACCTTTCTTGGCTGCTACTTCAAAGCACATTGTGTGCTGTCTGTCCTGCGTGCTGCACAACAACATTCAATATTTAGTATTTACTGCTGTTTACACTTAGCTAGATTAATGCGATGGTGTTGTGTTTAGTATGTTGCTTTGTTTTTTTTGCTTGTTTTCTATTCTTTTTCTCCCAACAGGTGATCCAGGAGATTTTTTTCCCTTACTCACTGTCCCTCTCCCCTTCTGCTTTTCTTTTCCTTCCTCTTTCTTTCTCCCTTTCCTATCCCTCACTCATGTCTGTCCCGTCTGTAACAACTGAAAATAAAATAAAATAAATAATAAAAACAAAGGTCGATCAAATGGACCAATACGGCAATGCCATGATGATCCATTTGGCAAAATAAATCCATTGGGTATCCTTGTTGGTCTTCAGACAACAATTCTGACGGCTAAAGAACCAAATGGGACAGGCAAAAAAAAAAAAAAAAAGAAGAATCCGCGAGTTTCTCTGTGAATTTCCCATTACGTGGTAGCACACTCGGTGCTTGCTTGGAAGTTTAGGGGGTTTTTGTCGCTGTAAAAAGAAGTTTTCTTCCCACGCACAATGGACACTAATGTTTTTGTCACTTTTTATGGAATCAAACTCAAAGTAAGGTCAGTACTTCCACGCTTTAAACGCTGCACGCTCATACTCTCTCACGCACTCGTTATATGATCCATTGTTGATCTGCACACAGCTGTTGTCACCAACATCGCACTTGCTTACGTCACTGTCATGAGCCATTCTCGCAAAAAAAATCACAGTTTTAGTAACCCAGTAACGCAGCGTTCCTACGGGAAAGTAACGATAATCTAATTACCGTTTTTTGCAATAGTAATCCCTTACTTTACTCGTTACCTGAAAAAGTAATCAGATTACAGTAGCGCGTTACAAGTAACGCGTTACTGCCCATCTCTGGAAATGAGCCATGCTGAAAAAATGTAAAACATTGTAGATGAACAGCACATACTTTGACTCCAGTGGCACCGACTGACATGGTTTATGTAAGTCTCATACAATTGTTCTGGAAGGTAAACACAGTGGCTATGACTGTATGACTGCATGTATCAAAACCTTTGTATGAAAGGACAGAATCAGATTAGAGAAGACACCAGTTTACTGCTATTTTACTGTGTGTGTGTGTGATTTTGGCCAAACGTGGTGCTGGTTTACTTTTCTTTGGCAGGTGACTGTTGGTCTGCCTGTGGACAGACTACCCTAGCTCTGTCAAGGCAATTCATGCTTATGAAGACCACCATTTTCTGAGTGACAGCTCCTGGACATGTAAGTAAGTGTAATGTGAGTTGTTGAGTTGCTGATAATTATTTTTTGGCAGTAGGCCTTTGATGGTTTTAACAAATCTTTTCGTCAGTGAAATTAAAAGCTGTGGGGAATCAAAAATGAATGAAAATAGGAGATATTGTTGTATCATTTAAACCCATGTACAAAACGAAAAATTAATTAGACGTGAAGCTAACTTTCAATAAAAGTCACAGTGTACGCATGTGAGAAATAGTTCTTAAATCCCTATATCAAACTTTTCTGGTCTTCACACATAAACAAACACATTCCGGAGAGTTTTTAAATAATTGTAGCAGAAGCTTTGCTTGTTTCCTGACCTTACAATGTTTCTTCTGCGACCAGAAACAGAATCAGCCTGATGTAATGCAATGCAGCAGAAAAGCCCCAAACTGATGCAAATTTCATTGTTTTGTGTTGTTTTTTTATATTTATTAGACATTGCTTAACACTTCTGCATTAGGCTCCTTTATCTTGCACATAAATTAAAAACATCTAGCAGTATAGCACATTGCAATATGGAAACCTTAACACTTTGGAGTCCATGTGTAAATCTTTTTTTTTAAGTCAGACTTTATTGAAAGTGAGCAAAACAGAAGATCAAACTGAGACAGCAGAAGAAAAGCAGACAGAGCAGAGAGAGACAAAAACCAGGAAAACAGATTGAGCAGACTGGTCTGGTACGAGAAAGAATGCTGGAATGTGTGTGTAAAGATGATTTAGCACGAAGAGAGAGGAGAAGACACAGAATACAAACACACAGGCACAGGTGATGTGCAGGAGGCTGGAATCAAACAAGGGCAAAAAGGGAACACCGAAAAGACACATTTAGGTACAAAAGGAAATAGGAAATAAAAGAATGAAAGCTAAAAAGGCCAAACCATAATTTAGGATCTGTGATCATTCTTTAGTTAGGATGCAATAGGCTTACACTGCTGGTGGCTTCCCATAATGCACTGTTTTTTTTTCACTCACTATGTGTTTACACACCACTCTACATTTAATCATTAGTAATTATTTATCTCTGCCTCTCTTCCACAGCATGTCTTTGTCTTGTGTGGATGGCTGCCCCTCACTGAGCCTGCTTCTGCTGGAGGGTTCTTCCTTCCCACTGTCGCCAAGTGCTTGCTGAAAGGAAGTCGTATGATTGTTGGGTTTTTCTCTGTATTATTGTAGGATCTTTACCTTACAATATAAAGCATGATCAGGTGACTTTTGATGTGATTTGGTGCTATATAAATAAAATTATACAAACACTTACCAACTCTGTAAAACCTGTCCTTCTGCTACTTCCTGCTATAGAAACATTTTGCCATAAAACACGCAAATACACAAACAGATTGGAAATCTCCACTACCGGCAGACGTGACTGCGTATACCACGTCTGACACTACGTGAACTTTGCAATGCAAAAAGCAGCCAAAGGCAATTTGAGCTGAGCAACCCAAAAATTAATGCACGGTTGCTAAGATGTATTCACAGCAACAACATAAAAGGTGACATTTGAAAGGTAGCACATTAGTGAAATACTGGATACATTAATTCAGTGTGGCTAAAAGCCTTGTTACCATTCACAGTTTGAGGCTGAATGTACAATTATGAGTCAGAGAGAAAGGACGGGGAAGAGGGGGAACACTGGAGATAGAGAGAGAGAACAAAAAGGAAGCAAAGGAAAGAGAGAGAGAAGGGAGGAGGAGGAGGAAAGGGTGAGAGAAAGTCTTTCATGTCTCCCCCGAGTTTAAAAGGACTCCCTTTCATGTGTGCATTGTCATATTTTCTCTGTTCTCTTTCCATTTGCTCCACCTCTCTCCCCGTGATAAAGACATCACTCTTTTAATACATGGAGGGCAATACAGATGAGAATGGGAGCGTCTGCGTGCAGAATAAATGCACATCTGGATGCAGGCAGAGTCTCCTTAAAACCACATATTCAGTCTTTACAAATAAGTTTCACAGGAAATGGACTGCTGCCAGATAACTTAAAAAAAAGTATTATTTACATATTATTGCATATACTGTATCTGCAAGCTGCTTATTGGCAACATATTTAATTAGTTTTCTCTCCAATATCTGCTCTTGGCAACTACTGAAGGATGATCAAAATCGAATCATGTCGCAGAGCTCTTACGTTTCATCATTGGGGTTATGTCTGATATAATTTCGATTTCCAAACATTTCCAAACATTTGCATCACAAATCATCACAAATATCATAATGGAAACATTGCATTCAGTCACTTCTCGCAGATTACCATGCACACACAATTGATCAAATCACTGCAAAATGTGCAATCACTGAAAAAACATCTGCAACCAATCAGGGAACCAGTTCCATTCCATCCTTGATTTAAACAAAACATTTCATGTTCTTTCCCCCCATTTTTTTTAATAGTCTTACCAAAACCACACAACTGGGATTTACAGTGGGATTTACTATTAATCCTAAACAATTCGGAAATTCATCTACTGGAGCTCATTTCTCCATCTGTGAAGAAGCAGACACCTAGAATGCTCAGGTCAAACAACCTTAGTCATAGTATTTGGCAAAAGTTAAGGAAAAAGATCATAGTTTTGATTAAATATTTAAAATGTGATATTTATTTGTGCTTTAACTCCATATAAATTGCACCGTACAGTTATAATATTAGCACAGTGACATATTCGGACAGCATGCTATAAATAAATCATGTCTGGTGTTTTAGGGGTTTTCATTTTTTTTATACAAGTCAGACATCACAAGTGTAATGGTCACAGAGGTAGGGATGATCCAGTAATCAAGAAAACACAAGGAAACTATGAGGAAATTAGTGGAAATCTTGACAACTTGGCAGAAGAACAGAGAGAGGAGGGAGGTATGTATTTATATACTTGGTGAGTGATTATCTGATTGAACACAGGTGTGGCAGAAACAGAACCAACAGAATTCAAAGAAAGCTAGACAGCAGCAGAAAGCAACAAATGTAGAGTAATAACACAGAGGACAGGTGACATAAAGCAGACTCTCCAGCATCAAAGTCCTGTGCTTTGTGTGCCCACCATCCACCCTGATCTCCTCCTCTTCCACCTGCATTCAAAACCCTGTGAGTGTCATCGGAGCAGCAGTTATCCCTCTCCCAGAATGCATTTGTGGAAGCCAATCCTTTACTAGGTTCAAGGACTCTGCAGGACTGCTGCTTTCTAAAACGTTGGTCCGCTGTGTAAGCTTCCATGTCATGATGTAAAGGGACTGAACCCAGTGAGCACTGGCATTAATAGTGGTGTGTAGACCCCCCAAATATATAACGAAATCCCAGTAACGGACAGAAGACCTCAATTTAACACCTGAAAAAAATGCATGATGTGATTCCACTTTAATGCTGTTTTCAGCAAACAATCAGAAGAAAAATGTGAAAATTGGGGAGAATAAAGTAAAGCTAATAATATTGGAGATGTCAATTATTAACACAGGGGTCAAGCATGAAAGCAGGCCCACAAAGCAAAATAGACACAGTTTGTGATCTCTCTTCCCCCGCCTTTTCCTTACCTCAACCAATCGCATTTTATGATGCCCCCCCCCCCAGATTCTAAGCAGACTTAACCAGTTCTTTTTCCTCTCATTTTCATGTGACAAGGTTCACTTTCTTTTAACACGCCAGGGCCAAGTGTTTCACAAAGCCCTTCTTTCTGCTGTCCATGGTACTGTGGGGGTGTGAGTATGTCGCAGGTTACAATAGGTTCCATCTACTGATCTTAATTGGACCTGATGTGTTGTTCTGCTCCCAGGACGCCTGTTGAGTGCGGTTCTGTTCAGTTTCATTGTAAAGGAGGCCAAGAACTCTTGGCAGCCACTGAGCTATAAAACACTTTGGGTCCAAAAGCTCTGCTAAAAGGAGCTGGCGAGCAAAGAAGAACCTGAAAATAACTGTTATTGTTTTGTTTTTTCACCTTTTTTTGTATCATGCTTGCCCACTTACACACACAACTGGCTATAAGATACGGTCAAGTGGTGACAGCATCACATTTTATCCCCCCAGCGCTCACACTTTTCTTTGGGTGATGTTTTTCTCATTAGGGATGTCATTTAAAAGCGCTTTGCCTTTAATTTTTATGAAAGCTTTTAAAGGATTATCAATAGGGGGCTGTGAAAATGGGATCTGCTAAAGTTTGTCTTGATATTTCATTGCACATTAAGACATAGACGCATATACACATTTTCCTGCAGAAAAGGCACAACGCCCCTTCCCTGCTGTGTATGGTTTTCACTGGAATTTCCCACTCTGGTGTGGATTGGTTTTTGGAAGGATCTGGAAGTGGTGATGCAGTGACTATAATCAGAGGGAGGGACAAGCAACTTCCCTTTGAAGATATAGACACAGTCTGTGAGTGTGAGGATTTTTTTTTCTCTTTTCCTTTTAGCTAGCTGTTTTTGGATGCTGCTCTCAAACCAATTAGAGTCTGTGACTGCGGGAAAAAAGCACATAAAGCAACAGAATTAAAGCAAAGTGCAAGTAAAAATTCAGCTTCGTGTTTTGCCGAGTGATTATAGATCAAACACAAGGACTAAAGTGGCCCTTAAAAGACGTTTGCCTTTTGGAAATGCTTTGCTTTTATTAAGAGATCCACTGATTTACCTGACCTGCTATCCAACAGGGGCTCAGTGCAAGGTTACTGCTCCACCTGACCGTCTGAGTCATCCATTTGAACATGTATGAAGACTATCCAAAGGAGCTGGTTCACCTGTATGAACAGGACAACTTTTACAACGTAATGCCACTAAAAGCAGGCTGACAAGTTGCTATTACAAAATAATGACAGACCAATTCCTTCCAAAACTGTCTTAAGCCATTTGCCTCTATGATTAACATCTGGCTAACTTTAGGAAACTAAATCTCTTGGATATGGTTTGATAGGGTCAGCTATAAGCAAGCACTTGGGGACAGTGGGAAGGAAAAAAACCCTTTTAACAGGAGGAAACCTCCAGCAGAACCAGGCTCAGGGAGGGGTGTCCATCTGCCATCTTGGGTTGGGGGTAAGGGGAAGACGACAGGACAAAAGACATGCTGTGGAAGAGAGCCAAAGATTAATAATAACTAATAATTAAATGCAGAGTGAACAAAGAAGAAACACTTCAGAAGCCCTCAGCAGCATAGACTTATTGCAGCATAACTAGGGGAGAATTCAAGAATTCAAGAATTCAAGGTAATCCAGCCATGATGCTACATGCTAAAGTGCCATGCCTCTGTCAGTGCGCCCCAGGGCAGCTGTGGCTACAACGTAGCTTGCCATCGCCAGTGTGTGAATGTGTGTGTGAATGGGTGAATGACTGAATGTAGTGTAAAGCGCTTTGGGGTCCTATGGACTAGAAAAGCGCTATACAAATGCAGGCCATTTACCATTTACCAAAGAAAGTTTTAAGCCTGATATTGAAGGAGAGTTTCCAGAATTTTTTAAATGGGGTGATGGATAAAAATATGGGGGCATATCAGTTCAGTTTATTTTGCCACATCCATGTATTCACTTCCTGTTTCCTGTGTCAGCCTGTCTACCTGTGTATTGTGTTGCAGTTCATTCCATGTATCATCAGTTCAATTATGTTCAGTTGTTCACTCACCTGTCTCCTATCAGTCATTATTCAGCCAGTGTATTTAAGTCCTCAGTTCCTTCCTGGTCTTTGTCGTGTCATTGATGTTATGTTGTCGTTCTCGCCTGTGTTCAGTTCAGTCAGCCATTCCGTCTTTCAGTCAGTCAGTCCTTTCGTTCCTGCTCTGTCTATCCACTCGTTCCAATAAATCATCATCATCCTGCACCGTGAGTCCTGCGTTTGGTCATCTCTTCCTCGCCTCCACACGACACCCCTGACACTTGATTTAAGTTGCAGGGTTTTGCATCCAAAATTAGCTCAGGAGCTTCCAGTCCACATTATCAACTTATTTTCATTATATATTTATACTTACACTTATGCACCGAGGAGGATAAAACAGGTGAGTTTTGTCACAAATTGTTTTGTTAGCAAAACTGCACTAAAACCAACAATGCATTTTACAGATTAATACTATTAATGTGTAGATTTGGGAAATAAAGGGAACTTTCAGCAAGGTTTCTGCAAACGCTGAGTGCTTCTATGTTGTTGTAAGAAGTCACACGGTTTTCCCTCCTTGCTTATTTATAGCTTCACGACTAGAAACATTTTGCTGAAGACAACCTTGTTTGGGAGCTGCAGGAACTCCCTGCAACCTGAAGACTTATAGTACAAAGCTTTTGAGACCATTGCACACACATGACTTGTTTGCGATTAATAACTTGCCAAAATATGTTTTATGAAACAACCACAGGAGCATGATTCCAGCAGAGGGTGCAGGGCTGCTGTGTTTTTTTATTTGAGCGCTACTCTTTTGGAGAGGCTGTCTGAATCTGGTGGAAAAAAAACAAAACATAATCCTTGGAACAGCAGATCATTACAGATAAAATACTTCCAGACAGTACACTGAAGCTAAAGTGTCTAGCCATAAATTTGAACAGTGAATTTAGTGTGTACTACAACAGAAAAATAAAGTTTTGCAGCATCATATACTTCAGCTCTGCAGACACAGATGCAGCTTCAGCACCTGTACTTCCCATCCTAATGTGGGGCCCAATTAAAATATATGCATTTTTATGTAATCTGTATTATTACCTTGAGCATCCTTTTAATAGTGAGCATTATAGCGTACTAGCCTTGATTTGCTTTCTATTTTTGAACACCATTAGCTTTGTGCTTTGTGGTTTCTATAATAAAGCCACCAAGGAAATTGTCCCAGCATCTATTTGTTACCATAAGCACCAGCTGCAAGACAATAAAGTCACATTAAAAGCATCTAAACTTAGATATAGGAGCGCTACTGAAGGCGACACATTTGCGCACGCACTAGTGAAGTGTGTGGATGTGAGTTTACATGCCTACGTTGCCATTACGGTGCACAGACCACCTCTCACCGTGGTAAAAGAGACAGTCCATCACACCTCGTTCTTTGTTACCTTACTCCAGTTTTTCCAGCGGGATCCATGACGACGGCGAGAGAGGAGAAAAGAGGCGAGGTGAGCAGTCTGTCTCCTATTAACATTATCTCGATGGGAGCCCAAAATGGGCTCTGTCAGCAGAACACCGACCTGCTGTTAGGAGAAGAACGTGAGAACGAGAGGGAGGGATGAGAAGAAAGAAAGGGAAAGGGAGCGGCATTACCACAAGCCTGCGTTTTATATGGAACACCCTATATATCACTCATTGCATGAAATGCAGTCAAAGGATATGAGCGTCACTGCAGCGTATGAAAACCTTTTCTCCACAGTGAGTATCAGTTTCGACGGTGGAGCCGCTGTGGTGTCTTTTCAGTCCGCTGCACTTCAAAAAAATAATAAAACACCATCCAACGCCTCCACAACAGAGAACAATTCTTTAAATTGATTCTTCTTTTCTGTGTCCAACAGTAAAGAATTGATTCGCAGCTGCTTCATTTCATATAGCTTTGTTAAAAAAAATGACAGCTTTGTGGGCACTAGCACTTTTCTTCTGGGAGAGCCAATAAAGCAGCTTGTTTAGAGCGAGACTGTTGGCTCAGGTAGAGCTAGACAGAGTCCGGCTTCAGACACTGATCAATACCAGATTTAGTAGATGCTGCTCTATAACTCTGTCAGTTCGACTTACCGGCTAGAAGATATCATAACATAAAATCAGAACACTAAGCAAAGTTTGACTTTTTCCTCTTGCGCCACAGGTATATGAAATATCAGCTTCACACAACCTCTATGTTTAATCTGCTTTTATATAATCTCAAGGCAAATTTGCTTTAGTTCTTAAAGCAGTGTGCCAACACCAACTTATACAAAAGCGCAGTCGCTACGAACCGCTTCCACACTCCCAGCACCGGATCAACGCTTATGCCTGCTTCATTCTTCATATCAGAGGTTCCCCTCGCACCGCTTTTGTTTACATCGGGGGTCATCCGCTGCATGTATGATGCTGCGTGACCCTTCTGTGTTCTTTGGCCCTCCTTAAGAAGAGGAGGAAGACAGATAGGCAGGCTGTGCTCAGAGCTCAAAAGCAAAATTAAAAACCAGGAAAAGGAAAACAATTCTGCTGAAAAAGATGCGCCCTGTTTGCTCCAACAGGGACACCATCAAAGCCCATAAACTGCTCCGGTCCACTCCGCCTATTTGTCTTACATGTATGATGTCTGTGTTTGGATACGTGCACCACTTATAGTCATGATATGTGATTTACACTGTGGTGCTAGATGATGACAAATGTGTATGCTGCAGTTATGACATGTTTTAAACCCAGAGAGCTTTGTTTACAGTCCAGGCCTTTGTTCGAGTTTAGTGTTTCTGCCCTGACAAATGAGAACCAACGAAGTGTCTCGGATCTTCTCTAAGAGGATGCCACGTAGACAGAAAAATAACAAAGCTGCACCATTGCTATTAAAATCCCTGTAACTGTTAATATGTAATGCTAAACCACATAAAATGTTAAACAAAGTCACTTTAATTAAAATACTGGGGCATATTTGCTTTTTCAAACCATAGCTGTGAGCATGAAGAGGTGCTAAGAGGTGTATTCTTTTTTTTTCCAACACCTGCTGTGTATTACAGTTGCCCCTACCAAGCGCTAAACTGAAACCAGAAGCTTGCAGCCACAAAATAGACCCCTTTTGGAGTAACTCTTATTAATGTTCTATTGCCACATAAAGTCTTCAATTATACAATGAAAACAGTTTTTCAGCCATGAACAGTGGTTCTGACTCTGGCTGTAAACTTAACACAAGGGCTAAAAAAATGAAGCTAAGGCTAATATGTTGAAAACTGTTCCTCTAATGTTAAACAGAGTGAAACAAACATGTTTACAGCATAGACTGTATATAAAAGATGAAGCCAACGTAGTTGTATTCTTCATAATAGCCAATAGAAGAGAATTCCTTCAATCTTCAGCTTACTTTGCCTCTGATGATTTGGGATGAATCCAGATCTTAGCCTTATGGCTGTGAGCACAATGTAAAAAGGTTAAGTGGGCTGGTACTTATATATAACACCTTTCAATTTAGCTGAGCAAAGTACTTTCTTACTAAAAGTCATTCACTCAGTGCATGGATCTATGCCTAAGCACTTTTCATGCAGATGCATCAGGGCAGCCGAGGATTCAGTATCAGGGCCGAGAATGTTTCAGCATGCTGACTGCAGGAGTCAGCGATTGATACAACAACTTTACAAATGGTATATGACCTGCTGCACCACACGCCGCTCTTTTACACTCTCTGATCTGTAAGTTGGTGCTGGTCGTTACAGGCACACAGTTAAACAGTGTTACAGAAAGAAAACCTCAAACTAAAACTGTGGAAATTAAGGATTTGGCAAACTGATGCTCTTCCTGAGAAAGCCAGTCCATACGTAATAACTGATAATCTTCTACTGTGCAGGTGTTGGATAAAAACAAATGGATAATATAAATCTCTTGATCACGACAGAGGTAAAATATGGGAAAAAATTTTGATTAAAAAAAAAGGACAGGAAGATGTAAAAAAAAAAAAATCCACTGAAAATCTACTGAATTATGGAGCTTAACGAGCATGAAAGAGTGGCCACATACACAAACAGGCATTTGGCTCAGACTGAAGAGTGTTTACACAGAAACCTCAGATGGTTTCATTATTTATGAGCACCCTTGGACATTTTAGCACGGCATGGGATTGGTTTAAAAATGAGAGCGAGGGATAAAAATGAGAGTTTTATGATGATGCAAAATTACCAACATGTGGTGTAAAACCAAAAACCCCTCTGTCTGCCTGTCAAGGACAGAGGAGTGTCATTAATTAGGAAATGTGTGTGTGCTGTTGCATGGCTCAGACATTAACCGTTTTTATGGCACATGATTTGCATCGCTTTTAAATGACGTGCTCTGTCCCTTTAGCTCAGTTCAGGTATCTTAATTCTTGCTTATTAAGGGTCAAACACACTGAAGACATCAAGAGCTAAGTTAAGGGTGAGATGGGTTCCTGGAAAGACATAAGAGAGCCTTGTGACAGAAGCAGAGAAATAAAAGAGGGTCACTGATGTTGAAATAAGATGGAGACAGGAGGATCAGACTGGGAATGGGGAACCTCAGATCTCAAATGTGCTTGACATTAAGCTGAGCCAAACAGGTTTTAAAATAATGTGCCAAAATATGCATCTGCAGTGGAGGAAGAAGGGAGTGAATACAGAAAAGGTATTTAAGACTGGCATAAAAAGGAGCTAGAGTAGGAGACAAAGATGTTTTATTTACATGTTTAAAATTGAATGGAATTGAATTTTTGCAAAAGAAAGTGTTCATTTCAACAAGAAATGGACCCTTCAGTTATGTTGTCAGTTCATTATATAGAGAAAAAAGTCTAGGTAACACGCTTGGTACTTATACACATCTCTACCATTTAATGATATCCCAGGCTTTTCTTCCACTTTGGCTGGTTGATCTCTGCATACAGTGCAGAGGCTTTTCCCAAGGAGCCACACGCCCATCTGTTGCTGTCCTCTAACCACATTCTCACCATTTTAGTGTGCAGGTGGGTGAAGTACATGCTGGGCCTTTCTAGCTGCTACACATCCATTAGTGCCCTTGCATTTGCGGTGGGGTCATCAGCTGGGGAGAACCACTACTCCAAATTTTGCTCCATGCCATTGTACATTTGTGGGGCAGAATCGAGAAACCGGTGCTGGACCACAAAACTAGACTTTGCGGTTGTTTGAGTGTAGAAACACAAACATGTTTCAGAAGAACTTATAGCACTTGAAGTTGCCTTTAACTGCCTGATCAGAT
This sequence comes from Aulonocara stuartgranti, assembly GCF_965226115.1. Taxonomy (NCBI): domain Eukaryota; kingdom Metazoa; phylum Chordata; class Actinopteri; order Cichliformes; family Cichlidae; genus Aulonocara; species Aulonocara stuartgranti. The sequence goes on along the minus strand of NC_138950.1, from coordinate 33,274,737 downwards.
TTGTGATTTAGTTCAGTATGCCGTCTTTCATATTGAGCCATCTATGCATTTTCTTACACTTATCCAAGTCGGGATCACACCTTGGCTGGAGCTGATCCCAGCGGGGAACGCCTTGGACAGGTCATCGATCATGATTAAAATTCAAAATGTTGCATATTTAGACATTTAGGGTGTTTAGCCCATTTAATTCAAACTCATTTCCCCCCTTGGTGTAGTATGTTTGTGCAAATGTTAATACAATAATCGCACTTGAGTGCGGACCAAAACAAACGCACCAAGACTTTTCGGAGGAGGTGGTCTCCAGAGCGGTTTGTTTATGGTGTGAATGTGATGCGACGCCAATCCAAACCAGCTACCAGATGTATGTTGTAACTTTGATCTAATAAACTTCCTGCAGCCATCTATGCTTTCTATTATGGCATGTGGGAAGGTACTATAGACTATAAAGGTATGTACAGGCTAGCAAATAGCTGTGAAATTTACCTAATTTCTTTGTGCTCTCCGATAGTTCAGAAAACAGCACCTTCTTCTTGTATTTACTTTTGTTTCTCCTGCCAACAGGGGACCAAACATTCTCACGTGGTTTGTAGTGACACATTTTCTATTGCTTGGAGTTCACTTGGACATTTCTCTGTGTGAAAAGACACCAAACCACTGGGAAAAGGTACAAGTTTACAAACCCATCAACTGATTTGGACCAGAGTAATCCAACTGTAGGGGAAAAATGCCTTTATTCATTAAACCAGTGTCTATCTTTAAGCACCACAGAGACGGAAATGAGACATACAATCGGATTTTGCTTTGCTCTTGTCTTATAACACTTTAAGATGTTAAGTAGATGTGAAGCTAGATAAGCCGGTCAACAAAACATCAAAGTCCAGTGTTCATTCTCTCTGCACTACCATCCACTTTCTGAGCTTATTATTGTAACAACTGTTGTGGCTAAACCTAACAAAATCGCGTTCTTGGCTAGGTTTAACCAGATGTCAACATCTTTGAATAGTGATGTGTTTAATGATGATAGATGTGAGATTTTCTTTTAGGGATTTAAAGATGCATGTTGGACTTACTATATTCTGCTCTTGTTGGCTATATGCTGGTGTGTCTAGGGACCCATCCTCAGGCTTGACCTCTACTTAGCTTGGAGCTTCTGTGAGAAACACCATCAATTCCAGAACCATGAACCGTGACCCCACATCTTCACGGGACTGAGGCATTCACGATATCTAACCCCTGAACTTGACCGTAACACTGTTGACCGGTCTAATGGAGGTCAAAGGACCTCCTGCACTAACAGGTTTGAATTGGCTCACCGCAATCCTCTTCGGTGCGCTTCCAAAAGCTGCAGCGGAGTCATTAAAATATACACAGGCACAGAGCGCTAAGGCAAGGATCTTCACTGTATGTGTGCTTTCAAAACACTGATGCTCCCCTCTCTTTGTTTGGATAGTTTCACAATGGGATCCTTGCTTATTTTCACCCATAAGTGCCCAGGCGTAATCGTATCCCAATTGAAATATTTTCTTTGCCGCCAGTGCCTTTCTGCTTGCCGTTTTCACTCCCTGGGAAGCATCCCGTCAGGCTCTAACTCTCTTCCCAAACCGGGCATTTAAGAAAGATTAAGGAAAACTATGTAAATGACACTGCTCCTGCAGGGTCAAGCGAAACGTTAGCTCCCAGATGAGAAAAACTGGAAGTTGGGAATAAAGGAACATGATTGGGAAAGGGGGGGGAAAAAGAGCACATCCTTGGAATTTCCATAGGAAATCTGTGGATTATCCCCCTATTTTTAATGAAAATTGTCAGGATCAATAATGTTAAAATCCTTTAAAGTATAAAGTAAGTTAAAAGATGGAGAATTGGGGGAAAGAAGGCAGGAGCAGGAACCTATTATATCCCTACATCACCTAATTGGAGATAAAAAAAATTTCACTTAAGAGGTTTAGGGATGAGGCTTCTGATGAGATTCAGGAGCGAGAAGAAGATAAGATGGTGGAGAATGTGAAAGTAGGCAGACAGACACTTGCGCACACACACCAAAAAACATCTATCAAACTTATGTCTCGCTAAAATGCCTCTTAGACAAAGTACTGAAGTCCTCTTAGACATACTGATTAGCTGAGATACCCCCTCTTCCATCTTGCTGCACACTTCTTTCCATCTCTTGTCTCTCTCACGTCTTCTCATTCACTCATTCCACTTCTCTGCGTCCGTTTTTGAGACGGTCACCTCGGCGTTAGTGGTGATGGCTAAGTGGGAGCTTGAGCACTTCCTTAATCAATCTGGGTAATAGAGAGGAGCTTGCCTGTCCCCCTCCCACCCTCCGCACACACACTCAAAGACCTGTCAGCTCTCATTCTCAGTCACCCTCCGATTCATTGAGGCATCGAGCTCGCTCTCACACACAATGGCAAAGGAAGTAAACAGATTTGACACATTGCTGTCAATACACCTGCACAGCTAAAGAAGCACATCAAGGAAAGATTAGCACTGTGGCGCATGAATTTGCAAATACACACAGGAAATTATAACGCGCACAGCGCCTGTAAGACACACACACACATTTCACCGTCAGAGGGATATAGGCAGACAGCTGGGAATGTCACGCATGAACACTCGACAGGCGATCCAATAAAGGAGAGGACACGGTGAGGGCGAATACCTTGATAAGCTGCGTTATGCTTTGCGTAAACACGCACCTCTTTTAAAATAGCATTTCGAAGACGTCGGTCAAAGGAAAGCAGTGGTTAATCCAGTTGTGACAAAGAGGGAGGGGGGCCAGGAAGCAGCCAGCTGCTCATCAGCATTACCACGAAAAAACGCAGCTGCGCATGGAAGCGTATATAAATGTGCATCCAGTGCATCAAATGAAGATGTTCCCCAGACACGGCTTTTCAGCACATTCCAACCCTGCTTTCAAAATTCATCCACATCTGCCCACTTTCCTCAATATATTTCCTAAATCCCACTGTCCGTCCCTCAGTCTATCTGCCTTCGTGGCTACTTACTTTGCCAACTCATGTGTCTCCAAGTTTTTTTTTCTCCTTGTGTCTTTACACAAACATCTTTCTCTCTCTTCTTTCCTCACTTCATCCTTCCATCTCTGTTCTCACCCTCTGACCCTGCCCAAATGGCCTCAAGATGTTGCAGCAGTTCATTTGCATTTACTAACATCTCAAGTGCACGCACAGCCAAGAAAACCCTGGAGGAAATGTTCACTGTGTTTGGTAAGGAAGCAGGGAAGAGGGTGGTTGAGGACTCTTTTGTGATGGATTAGGATCACTTTTACATGGACAACATTCAACATTTGGTAAAGTCTTGTAAAAATTAAACTGATGCAATGGATGCGATACAATGATCAGTGATCCGGTAAAAAAAGATGAATGAGTTCTGTAATACTGCTGAGGGAGAATTATCCACCAGCTCCCATTTGGATGTGCAGGCGATTTTTTCTAATCTTTATTGTTTTACTATGGTTATGTACCTGATGTCTTTAGTGAAAGCCCTTCTTCCAGACCTTGCAGAGCTACAAGAAGATACTAATGATATCCACAGCTTGGCCAATCTTTTCACTCACAAAATTGTTGCTTTTACAGTTCAAGCAGTGAAAACCTCAATAACAGTGTCGATGCATAGCACTAAAAGCAGTCCCAGGAGAAGCTGGAATCAGCTGAAGGTAGCATTAGCTGCTAATGCTAGCCATAGCTTGTTCTTTTGTCATTTTGGTAGTGCAGACGGCCAAAGCTTCAGCCTATCTTTTCTGAATCTTTACTAGAGCATATAGTTATGTGCTTTATTAGGAAAAACAAGCTACTAATTCATTTATTTCTTCCTGTTTAACATTTAACAATATGTTTGAAATATTATTTTGACATGTTGACAATACTGCAACAATTTGTGAACTCCCGCTCCACCACACATCAAAGATCTTCTACTGGACTGATTGGTGAGTACAGTGAAGCCCCATAAACAAGTTACTGTGTTACAGCTGACGGAAACGTCTGCTGTGCGATGTGCCGCATTATCATGCTGGAAGCATCCATTAGGAGGTTGAACTGTGGTCATAAAGAGACGTATTTGATCATGGTCAAGGCATTCACACAAAGATTGTTTAGTGTTAACTGGCATGCAGTGTGCCAGGAAACCATTCTCTAAAACATTAGACTGCACCCCCTGCCTTGTTTGTTGACACATAGCAGGTTGAGTCCATGGACTCATGCTGCTAGCTGAATCTATGCGTCTATAGAGTTTCAGTTGGCAGCATGATTTCATGGATTCTTTATTTGCTGGATTTTTTTGTGATTGGCGCTTTGGACCATTATCACCCAGATAATGGTCCAAAGCGCCAATCACTTAAGCGTGGTGCTATGCAGGCTTACAAGTGTTTGTAATAAAGTGCATGGTGAGGGTACATACAAGGTTGGCATAAAAAAATTCAATGCTTCGAAAACACGCCAGATCTCAATGGGAAAAAAAACCATACTTTTTATTATATCCTTTATTTATCCAGGTAAAAATCTCATTGAGATTAAAAATCTCATTTCCAAGAGAGACCTGGCATCATGGCAACAAAAGTCACATACCACATAGGTATATAACATTTAAAACAAATACAATATAGTAGATAGCTCTACTGATATGGACTGAGAAATGTGTTAGGAAGCTGCATCTTTAGATGGAAATAAAGATGATCAGTGTGCAGAGGGCTTTATTTAAAGGCATCCTGACAATTAAAGAAACTGATCGCAGTTTCTTTAATTGTCAAATAACTGATCGCAGTTATTTGATTTGGCTGAAATTTCACTGCAGTAACTTAAAATGGTACAGGCCTGACAAAATCGGGGCATCCCCAAGACGGCGGGGTCCTGGGGGATTTTCTCCTCAAATGTGGACCAGGGCATCATTGAGCTCCTGGACAGTCTGAGGTGCAACCAGTGGTATCAGACGCACTGAAACAATGTCCCAGAGGTATTCTGTTGGATTTAGGTCAGGCAAACGTGAGAGCCAGTCGATGCTATCATTTCATAATCCAGGAACTGCCTGCAGATTTTCTCCATATGACGCTGGGCATTGTAGTGCACCACGAAGTATCCAGGACCCACTGCACCAGTACATTCCTCCATGGATATGCCTTCCCAGACCATCACTGACTCACCGTCAAACCGGACATGCTACATATTACAAGCAGCATTTATTCTTCACGGCTTCTCCAGACTCTTTTGCGTCTGTCACATGTGCTCAGGGTCAACCTGCTGTCATCTGTGAAAAGCACATGCTGCCACTAGTGAACCTGCCAATTCTGGCATTCTATGGCAAGTGCCAGTTGTGTGTGTGTGTGTGTGTGTGTGTGTGTGTGTGTGTGTGTGTGTGTGTGTGTGTGTGTGTGTGTGTGTAAAAAAGACACTTTTCCTTTTTCTTTTTTTTTAAACAAAGAAATCTCATTAAGTTTTCTTTGTGGAAACTGAAGATCCAAAGTGGTGACTTCATTGGCACTAAAAGTTGCATATAAAAAATTCAAATAAAAGCATCCAAGATTCTGAACAAGCAAGCCTCTATATCTCACCCATCAAATAAAATTGCCTCTTTCTGGCTGAGGCTCTGAACACCCCTCCTGTTATATTGTTCCCCAATATCCAGTTTCTAACAGGAAATATACCAAAGTAAGATGTTCTCTTAACACAGCTTTGAAAGCATGACGTTGGCAAGAAGGAAGGCATCAACTCATTGCCCAGCTGCTCTTGCAGGCGTAAGAGTTTCCATTTTTTATGTTTTCATTCATCATTCAAGAAACAAGCGAGCACAAGTCGATTGCAGCAAAGCCCTGGTGCTGATTTGGTTACTTCTGGTCGTCCTTTCTCTAATCACTCCCCCCCATTCTATGCCAGTCTCCCCACTCCCTTTCAAGGGAAGAATTCTCCCCTGTAATCCATCCCAGCTGTGGCAGATTGCACGGCCAATTAAAGAAAAAACGTTTGGCTTGCCCCAAACGAGTCAACCACATGTTGCAGCATGACCTCCCCTCCGCACCGCCTTCATCCCCGCTGGGACCTCACCTCTGCGGGGTTAGGGGTCACGGCGTTTGTCGTTTCTTCATCACTGGAGCGGGGAGGAAAACATAGAAGCTGCAGACAAACAGGACAATTAGCTCCAGCTCTAACTGAGTACCTCAAACCCAGGCAGCCTCCCGTGGGGTCAAGGAGGCAACGTCCAACAGACACGCCTACAATTGCTTCGGACTCTGCTGCTGTTACACGATTAAAGCGTCATTATCTCAGAAAGTATGGGACACAAAGGGGAGGAGGTGAGAAATGGAGGTCAGACCTTAGCGAGCAAGGGCGTTCGCCGGTGCCGATCGAATGAGGTTATAAATTTCTAATGATATCACACCAGAAGAGGGGGGGATGTCACTGAACTAAAACAACTACAGGTTAACAGATGGGGCCGTTTTTCAGTATTGTCCCTTCAGTGACTCAGATTTGTGTGTCTGTGCGTGTGTGTGCCCATGCCGGTGCCTGCATCCATGCATCAGTGTTTGTTTTTTCTCTTAAACCCCGTTGGTGCACAGCCCAGCATCAGGGGCATGAAATTGAAGCAGTGTGCTTTCTTCCCAAAACACACAGCATAAACAGGAAATCTAATCACTGCACCGCAGTAATGCAACACCCTGATATTGTAAACACACATAAGCTTACAGTACAAATACAGCAGAGCCGTGTATGGGGGATAAGGGGAACTGCCCACTATAGACTGGCCTCTGTAAGACACTAAAGCATTCCTGATCACTGAGGTCTGCACAGCATCACACAGCCTAGTAGAAACAGATGCGCTTGATGTTCCCATATTCTACACAATACATGCAAGGTTCTTAGTATGGGAAGCCATGAGCATTTGTGACCCTAACGACCTTGCATATGCAGTGAAGCATACAAGGGTTGCAATACAAAAGCATGTGGTTTAAGACAGTTAATGAAGGTAGAATGTATGAAAAAATACAGGCTGAGTGCTTTCGGCACTAAATTCCAGTTTGCATGAGGTAAGACTTAGCAGCATGCCAAATGATTAAAGACTGGATACTTAATAAAGCAGTGCATCAAAGGCAGACAGAGCGAGGCCTGCCGACTCATGTTTCATTTAAAATAGTGGATGCATCGAATGTTTGTGTAGGCAAATGCATGTCAAGTGTTTGTCTGTCTGCAGATGAATTTATGTGCGGGTCCAGCTTTCTTCTTTTCGAAGGAAATCAAAGTGTCTGACCTGAGTTTGGGAGAAAACTGGAGAAAGAAATAAGGGGACCAGTAGCAGAGTCACAGATGGACAGAACCACCCAAAAGAAAACAGACAGCGTTGCTTTCCCCATTACCGTCTCAGACTTTGATATGAAGCAGAGCGGGAGAGCGGTGGCTAGTATATCAAACCCAGATCTCTCCTTCCCCGCCTCGTTTTTGCAGTCATCTGTGTAATGGCAAGATCAGTGTGAATGAAGTCAGCCGGCTGTCTCCATTACGACTGTCCTTCTGTTAAATCTCGAACATAAACGAGGGCAGTTCGTCTGATTCTCCAGGGGAGCTGTTTAAACTGTAGGCCAACTGGTCTGACGAGCCTGATTCATACAGCATGCGTACAGCATCATTTGAAAAATGTCCACTTTGTTTTTTGTATCTCTGCGTAAATGTCAGCACCCTTGCCGTTCCTTCTTTTGCTGTTTTTTTCTTTTCCCTCCCCGATTCTCCCCCCCCCCCCCCCCCCCCACGCAACTCTGAACCTGCTTTCAATTCCCCCAGTGCGTTGACAGACACACTCATCTGGGCGACCTTGCTTTCTTCCTGTGTTTCCAGGTTTGGAGGAGGTTGGGAATGGAGTGAGAGGTGAAAGGTTGGCCTTGTGCTGGATGCTGTCTTGGCCTCTGTCAACACAACCTCTGCTCTGTAATACCATTTCCCCTGGATCATGCCAAAAGAGGCGGGGGAAGCAGACAAGACAGTCAATTAGCTGCAGTGTTGTCAGCTGACACACTGCAGAGTGAACAGTTTACATCATGCCATACATACCAGAGCTATATCATATCGTGGGGTTTAGTAGAAGGATTTTTGAGTAATTCTTTTATGATCGTTTATATACATGTAATTCTAATGGGTGTTTTTATCGACATTCATAAGCTACCACGATAGTCACATAAGAGATGAATGTAGCCTTTTAAAGCCTAGCAGAACTATTTTCATCAGTGCTGCTCTTTTGAAACCTAATGGGACAATGTGCGAACAAGACTCCTCAATAACAAGGTAACCATGCCTTTACTGTTTATTTTACTTTAAATGGGAGCATAATGCAAAACGTGAATTTCATGCTGTTCTGAAGTAGACCTGATAATAATGATCAAGACTACAATCTACAAAAAGTAGGGCCATTTTCCTATTAACTTTTATATAATCGTTTCACAACCAGTCTCCCCCTGTTGGCTATTTGAAAGAATGAATTTGAAAGAAGTTTAAGGCACTTCAAATGTAGCTTCAGTTTTCAAGGGGTTGAAACACGTCTTATCATTTAATGGATCATAAGTCCATTTTGTGAACAATAAATTATACTGACAGATGAGTTACTAAGAGAACTGAGCCATCCTTCACATATTCTATAATATGCAAATATTAAATACTGTAGTCTCATATCACAGGGATGGCTGTGGCTCAGGTGGTACAGCAGGTTAACAACTAATCAGAAGGTTGGAGGATTGCTCCCTGACTCCTCCAGTCCGTATGCCAAAGTATCTTCAGGCAGGTTACCGCACCTCGAGTTCCTCCTGATGGAGTTCGAGTGTGTGTACAAATGTTACATAAAAGCACTGCATGAGTGTGTGTGTGTGTGTGTGTGTGTGTGTGTGTGTGTGTGTGTGTGAGTGATTGGGTGAATGAGGCCTGCATTAGAAAGTGTTTTGAGTGCTCAACTGAGTAGAAAGGTGCTTTTCAAACATCCTTCCATTTATTACAAGGACACATTAGAATAAAAGAAAAAAAGATTACCTACTTTTCACTTAGTTCAAACATCCTCCATGTTTACCACTTTTCCAGATAAATGAAGAAATGTTTGTACATTTCAGTTCCATCATTGCACTTCTTCTCCAAAAAACACTCTGCTTATATTGGCCATTTCATTCCCCTTCATAGTTTTCTTTGAACATTTTCACAATAAAAGCATCCCAGCTTTTCACCGGTGGCTACTGATGTTGAAAGAAATACAGATTAATTAAGATTAAACAGATACATTATGCTATGTATGCATCATAAAGTATGCTTGTACAACGCTATTATTTCAGTCAGAGTTCATCATTCAGCATCTTGCTCGTATTATTTATTTTTCTTTGTTATTGCTTCAGAAGCTGTTATATAAGAATGTATTGTATCTCTGTTAGTTTGTTAGTCCAGTTCAAGCTTAAGGTAAAATAAATTCTACATAAAAAATTTGCTTATGAGGAACTTTAAGCTTCTTTGCAGCCTTTTCCCAGTAGTGTCAATAGTAGCAAATATAAACCTAAATAGATGTGCAGAAGCCAACTCTCTAAGCTATCTCCAAACATTTTGTAAATCTCACCTCGTGTTTGACCTTTCACTTCTAACCCGGGGTCATCTGTACGAGGAATCTAAGCTCTGTTTGGTCTTCCAAGTCCTTTCACATCACAGAGAGCTCAGGTAGGGTCAGGCTTTAACACATCCCGAGTGTGCACTCTGACCCCAGTGCTCAATTTCAGGCGTTTTATGATCTGTGCAATACACTGTGATCAATATCATTTAACTGGTTTTGTTAAGTAGCCTTCCTCTGCAAAGTCAAAGGTCACAGTGATTATGGGCATGCCATGAGTGACCCACTCAATCCCTTATATTTCTTTGTGACCCCACCCAACAAATATCCTGCAAGGTGCCAGGAGCTGCCTGTCAGTCTGATTGATTGTCTCTAACTACAGGCCAGTAGTTGTTGTCTGCGTTACCTCACAGCAAGCTATGTGAACATGTGTGTGTTTGAGTGTGTCAGTGGCCTTCATTAAGATTAGTCGCTGTCACATACCTACGAGAGACTCACCCTGCAATCCTTGGCCGTGTGAAGGACCATGCAAACCCAAATATTGGCTTGTCACATGTCCCCAGTGTGTACGAGAGCACATGTGGGCGGGTGGCTTGGTGTGATTTTGAGTGTGAGAGCATAAGACAAGGTCTCAGTAATAAGCGACAGAAGGGAATATATTTTCCTTTCCATTGCCAGGAGACTGGAAAAATCTGGGACGTAATAACTCTATCCGTGAAATGGGAGTTAAACCATAATAATCATTAAGGGGCGACCACACACGCACACACATGAATAGAGACACACCAGCTGCCCTATATTTCCCCTGTGAAAACACCTCTTCGGGACAGGTCATGCACATGAATGCACTCAGTACACAACACAAATACAAACATACATTAACAAAAAGCTTTTCCAGATTTCTCCTTTGGTCTCACACTTCTTTCCCGTCACCCATCACTGGATCTTTGAAAGATCAGCACCGAACACACAGTTGCAAAAAAGTGTTCATGTCTGTCTGTGTGATTGATGCAATCCAAGCTTCATGAAAACTGTAGTTCAACTAATGGCTACTTGATGCTAATCCCAAAAACTAATAGTGCAGGCTGTGCAAAGATGCCCCTGAGATAGTCCAACAGATAATAGCGGTTTGCAAGATCCTAGCAGGCAGGGCAGACATGGCAAGTGGCTTACAGAGTATACAGAAACATTTGTACTGAGTACCATCGGTTAGTCCAGAGGTCAAAATGGGATAGGCCCCCCAAGGTGGCTGAGAACGACCAAGTTAGGATCCTGTGGGACTTCCAGATACAGGTAGAGAAACTGGTGATGGCTAACTAACCAACAAACCCCCTAGCTACCATGCAAGCTAACAACAAACAAACAAACAAACAGGGGGCCACTGTGGTCATGTATGTGGTGTACACCCACAAGCTCTACATGTCTGCAATAAAAATTAATGTAAAGCATGTTTTTGATCGTACTGAAATTCTGGATACAAGTAAATAGTCAACCTTTATATACAACATCTACAGTGAAAAGTGAGTGTAATGCTCTAGTGTGGGGGTAAAAGAGCACACGAGGCAAAGAGCAGAAATAAATAAAAAGACTGCTGAACACTTTATTGCAACACACTGTGAATATTATTTACAGTCAGCAAGGCTGGACTTCAGTGTTAACCAAAGGCCACAATAATAAACAAAACCAATGTATCCTCCCAACAAGAAATCTGCCTAACTCCCTAAGAGAACAACAGAACCAAAAGACAAGACATTAGCTAACCCCGACTCCCTGTGCTGGACAAAAAAGCAGACGAAACAATGCTGCTGTTTCATGCTATACACAGGAAACAGAGACAAGACAGAGTCAGAGAAAACATCAAGAGTAGCACACGTCCACCTTAAAGGCCAGTCCTTGAAAATAAACCGGTTCGTGGCGTAAAAAAGGTTGGGGATCGCTGACCTAATACTGTAGGTTCATTTCAGGTTGTAAACAGAAGATTCGTCCACAAAGATCCCAAATGTCACAGGCGCTGGTGAGAAGGACGCCTGGTACATGCAAGGAACCTGGAGCACATGAAGAGAGCTGGATTGACACTGATGCTCACAAACAAGCACTACAGCAACTTTAAAGCAACTTGATTGTGTGTACCTGTAGAAATGATGGAAGGACCTAACAGACAGCGGACAGATGAGCCAGTGTAGCTACATGATCATGTAGCTAATGATCACATAACGAATGTCAGGTGTGGAAGCCAGGGATCGGAAATCACAGCCACAGGGGAAAAAAATCCTCCACAAACAGGAACAGGGACAGGAACTGGGGAAAGATGGGGATCATATTGTGCGTGTGTGTTTTAATCTGATTGACTTTGACAAGAAGTGGTTTGAATATCACAGATATTTGACTGCTTTTCATGTGTGCTCAGTGCGTATCATCATTTCATAATCTAATAATGTATTCATATTCATTTTACGGTGTGGTTGGCTGTTCGTGCTCGTGCTCTTCTTTGTGTTTGGACGCTGAAGTGGTCCTTGTGGTCTGGTCCTCCATTTTGAGAGCGGAGCACTGATGACTGCGGAGCCACCAGCCTGACAGCTCTGGGAAACATGCAGCCCCGGCCGCCCCCGCCTCTCACACACACACTCCACCTCTATCAGCATATTTGCTTTGTCTTTCTTCTTGTCTGGATTGTTTCTGTTCATACCTGATGTCTGTTTTATTCCTCCCGCTCTTATCTGCAGCCACGTGAGCCGGTGTTCCCCAGGGTGAATCCACAAGGGTTTGATAGCTAGAGATGTCAGTCTGTCTGCCCGTCTTTCCTTCCATCTCTTTTCAGGCTCTTGTTTCATCGCAGCTGTCCACTTTTCGCCCCCTCATTCTCTCCGTGCTCCCGCCTGCTTGTCTCTCTGTCATTTTAACCTTCACTCTCTGTCTGTCTGTGCCTGTCAGTCTTTCCCCTCCTCTCTACTTTTTTGCTTTCATCACAGCTCTGTTTTCTCTGCTGAGGTGAGTGCTGATAGCTCCCATATATTTTTTCCCACAGCCCTTCTTTCTCTCCCTCCTCTCATCCTCCCTGCCCCACATCTCCCTGTCCCCTATTTCCACGCCTGGTCCAAATCAGACAACACATCATCTGCCCCCCCTCCCATCCGCAAAAAAAAAAGTGGTTTCCACAAGGACACAGCACAAAGCCAAACTATTTTTTTTTCCTTTTTAGACCACAGTGCTGTCACCATGCTGCTGACATTATCTCGGGCCATTTTCAGGTCAGTCAGGGGTGACACACTTCATTCTTACCATACCACTGATAGCTTGGGAATAAGGCTTAGCAATATGAATGATGACACATACCATGAGATGATAGAAAGGACTCTATTACTGTGCTACCGCCAACCATTTAATATATATGAATATAATGGGCTCTGATTGCAAGCAATGATGTCAATCATTTAAAAGACATATGTAAGGTTAATCTGTCAGGTATTTAAAATGGAGCCATTATACTAATCTCAAGTTCCAAAGTTATATTATCAGACTCAGTTTAATTAAATTGAGTTCAGTTTTATTTGTATGGCACCAACTTACAACACTTGCACCAAGGCGCTTTATATTGTAAGGTAAAGACTGCCAAGTATTTAGGAACAGCGGTAAGGAAAAACTCTCTTAACAGGAAGAAACCTCCAGCAGAATCAGGCCCAGGCTCTGCTGACACTGTTTGGGGGTGAATTAAGGAAGGCATGACAAAACACAAATAGTGTAAGAAAGCCCATGAATCATAATAACTCGTGATTAAAGGCAGAGTGGTGTATGAACAAAAAAGGGTGATCTTCAAACTAACTCTTTTTTTTAACTCATAATCCACTTGCCTTTCTGAAACAAGCTATTTTAGCTCCCTTCCCCGTCCCTCTAACCAAACCTTTATCTGATTGGAAGCCCCTCCACAATGTTATTCAGAAGGTGGGAGGGGCTTCTGCTCTGACAGCCAGAGCTGGATGCCTGAAACTTAGTAGGATAGCTTTTTGCCCACCAGGATTAGATACACAGAAGCTGTCTCATTAAAAAAAAACCCAAAAAAACCCTTTAGCCATGTTTAAGTTTCTTCTCAGTTGCTTTGGCAAGTTTCTTGTAACATTTTTGAAGTTTTCAGCGCTGATGAGATGATGAAAAGAGCTTATACAAGCAGCAAGATGTGACAGATCTCTTTTCTACATCTTCCTTGTAATTGTCTCCTTGCTTCACTGCCACATATCCTTACTCCACTCCCTCCTCCACAGGCAGGCTGTTTCCTTTATAAAATCTGAGCAGTCTCAACCTCTAAAATATGCTTCATCTCATTTTGACAATTAGATGAACTATTCTGCATGTAATTTCTGACACAATGATCATCATCTACTTTGCTCACAGACACATCCAAAGATTGTTTTTTCCCAAACTGTAGACAATTGTACTTAATTATTCACCCAAATCTCCTCAATCCTTCGCAAATGCTAACCACAACAAATGCTCTGAGAAGAAGATTTTAGAGGATTTCAAATAGTGTTTTGAAAACCTAACCTGTCATTTGAGAACTGAGCGAAAGAAACTTTGGGGGGAAAAAACTAATGTAAGAATATAGCTATAACAACAAAAAGAGTAGAAAAAAACTTCTTTATCTCTCCAAAATAATCCAAAAATATACATCACCAGTTGGTAATTTTATCTTTAAGGCGCTGCAAACCCTGTTCACAGAGCACTTCATCTATCACCCTCACACAGCAGTTACCTGCCCATAGGACACTCTGATGTGATGGAGCTGTTTTTCAAGCATTTAATTCCTACTACATGATGCCCAAAAAGGTATTCTCCAAATATTTTAAGGCTGGAATTTACTCACGAATAATCAATTTTATAGGGAAAATATGGAAGATAGAAATACAGCTGCCACAGCACAGCAATGCAAATTTAAAAAAAAACAGTTACAAATCATTTAAATCAGGCTCATAATGAAATATTCAAAGGTAAAGATAAATAATAAATAAATTAACATAAAGAATGTTATTTGGATTATAAAATTCTTAACTATTTTACCCTTTAACGGTGTAGCACATAGCAGTAAATGGTCATTTTGGCATAACTTGTGTGCCAATTTGGTTTATGCCTGGCCTGTGGTGCTTTTTCAAATTCTTCATTCTGTGTGTGTAGTGGTGACTCCAAGAGAATTCCATCGCATACAGAAATTTTGTTGACTTCAGTACAGGCGATGCACGTTGACATGAAAGAAACACAAATGGAGAACGTAGCATTACATTTTCCGGGGGATCATGAAGAGAACAAAATGCATACGAAACTCAAAAGACCTGCATTTTTTTTGCAGATGTTAATATTCGCTGTATGAGGGAGGATGTTCAAGTTTTGATCTACCCATTATAGAGGAGATTGGGTACATACAGACATCTATACATACATTTACTATGATTATGTACTAAGATTCTGGTTGTACTAAATAATAATAGATCATAATTTTTTTATGAATAGTTTGAATAGTCGTAATCATAAAACAAATGCCGAAATAACAAAAACAAGACGGTGAATGTTTGCTTTTTTCTTTTTAAGCATTCTTGCTATGTGTGCATGAACCTTTAAGAACATACGCAGAATGAGATTTTCTAAATATTCTGCTTGATGGGATTTGATGAAGAATGCAAACAGAGTGTAACACACAATTTAAGCCAATAGCACTAATGTCAGTTAAACAAACAGTAAGTTCATTGCACAGCATGTAATCTATTTACTCGTATTTATACTAACGCTGCCACGCCAAGTATCAAGCAATTTATGTAAACTCTGCATATAGCTGTTTCCAAGAACATCAAATAAAATGTGAAATTTGATCAGTGAAGAAGTCTTATGCAGCAGTGTTGTCCTCTGTAAAAAACCCAACAGCGTCACCAGTGGAAAGTTGAGATGTATTCAGAATCCATCATCATTCTCCGGCAAGCATTTTTTATTCTCCTGCCTGCACGGCCGCGGTCTTGTTCTTCAAGTTCCCAGGAGTTCTTTCAACAGGGCGTCCGAACTGGAGAGAACATACATTCCCTGTGTGCCCGTCTATGTCTGCAGCAGCCAGAGCTAGAGTTACACTCTTCTCTCCAAACTACAGCCAGGAAAAACAAATGACATCCTTTTTAAAGTTTGGAATCCAAGGCGAAAAAAAAAAAAAGGGATAAAGAAAAAATCTCTCGAAATTCGCCCCAAGTTTGGATCGTAATAGATCCATCAACGTCAGTCTCCTAGTTTGAGCCAATTGTTCATTTGATGGTTTCCATGTGAGTGGGTGTCCTCTTATAATATAATGGGAACTGCAATCAGGATCAGTGTGTGAACGGTGGCTGATATCTTGCCATATTGGAGCAGATGCTTGGAGGCGCTGGCATGCACAGACACATGCATAATGAAAACCTGTGAATACATGCATTCGTGTACACTTTCAGACAATAGTTCCACACACAGAGTGCACGATCTGCGCTGCTGTTACTGTCATTCTTCATCTCGTATCACTGGTGTGCCAACAGCCTTCGGGACAGGGATGGGTCTAGAGACAGTGCTTGTATGGTGAGCTAAAATGGTCCCGTCGTTCCTAATCCCAACTTCGATCCATCCAGCTCTGTTGCTCCCGTCACCAAGAGAAACTGAGAAGGGAGGGCTGCGATGAAGTTGGCAGGCGAACTGAATAATTTTGAAAACGTCACACGGAGCAGAAACCCTTCCAGAAATAGAGTCCTTAACAGTGTAACGCTAAAGAATCAAACCATAAGTACAGAGCTATTGGACGCATAATGAAAAGTAATACAGCGCCGGAGTGGAAAGCTCGAATCCTAGAGGATTTTTAAATTGTGGCAATAGTGAAAGAACTAAGCTGTAACCATACAAACTGTACCAATAAAGGCTCAGCTGTGTATTATAAAGAAACAAAAGTGCAGTCACTCAAACAAGCAGGCGATTGTTGTAGCCCCAGATTTAATATGAATATGAAGACATTGAATAACAAATCGAAAAGACTGGTTTTCAGTGGTGAAGTGTGGGTGAAAAAAATGCACATCTGTCTTTAACTTTTTAATGTGATTTTACTTCTGTTTTAACGTTTGGTCCCTCTGTCGTGGTTATGGAAAATCTGGACCAAAATGCAGACTCCAGGATAGGATTTAATAAACAAAAAACAAATCTTTATTATGTGAGGCAGCAAATCCAGACAGCTGAAAGAAGCAGGGCTCAAAAGTAACGTAATCCATGCAGGCAAATACACAAGGCAAACACAGACAAACAGTACGACACAACACAGAGCTAAGGAAAATTGAGAAATTAACTACACACAAGGTAATCAGGGAACGAGACACAGCTGGGGAAAACAAGGCTCAGGTAAACACAATCATTTACGAGCCAAAACTGAACACAACACACGCACAAGAGACTATCAAAATAAATCAGGAAACTAACACAGAGACAAAGACTAAGACACATGAGCTTGATACGCCAAAGTAAACACAAAGACAAAACTAACTAAACACGAGAGATATCACAGAAACACAAGCTAGGCATGGGGAACATAAGAGGACAGGAAATCAAAATATAACGGAATGTCAAATGGAAAATATCAAACAGGAAACTGGACCTGGGTACAAATCCTGGCCAGGATCATGACACCTTCCTGTTTTCATACAGGACTTTCCTGAGCCACATCAATTTTGTCCTATTTTAAGAGAATATTATATTCTTAAAATAGGACAAAATTGAGGCGGAAAAACAGCATATGCTTTATGAGACCCGTAGCTGACAGGTGACAATGGGTCCTGTTCCCTCTTCTCCTGTCATCCTTCAGCTAATAAATATCTAAAATGCTCCTGGAATATAAAAGCACAGCAGCACAATTCACTGCCCAGACCAGCACAAGCACCTGTTGAAATAATGATTACAAAGGACGTTTTAAGAAAGAGCTCAGACTGCATACGAATTTTATACTCTGTTTATATACAGCTCATCAGAGAGTACTTAGATTTGAAAAGTGAAATCTCAGCAGAAGATTGGAAATTTGCTTGTGCAGTAACACATATGCAGACTGTGACTACACACCTCAGACCAACACCTTATAATTGCTTAATGTGAACATATGCAACTGCTGCCAAGTCAAACTGATATAATAAAAAGGTGCCAGACATGCCCTAAATCCACAGTGTTTGGCAGTGCTAAGAGATTTTTTTTTAATGGTAAACGGTCAGAGTGACATTTCACAAAATTATCTCAAAAGACTATCTTGGATATAACAGAACATCAATTTGAATCTTGTTTTCCCGAAAGCTTAGAAGCTAGATTTTGGAGGGACAAAATTAAGCGATTAACTGATCATTTGCCATGACTTTTTAAAACCTGATGTCTGCTTTTTGAATTATTGTGGTTTAGTAATGATTCTAATAGATAAAAACTCACTTGTGGCATTTTCATAAATGATTAACTCTTACTAAAAACTCCACTAGGTTTACAAGAAACAACCGATTGATCATAATCCACACAACACCACCACCACAGGCTAAAAGATGGGAAAGTTGCCAAGGTAATGAAAGGGGTATACTAGAAAGCCAGGCTTTCTTTGTGTTAACTGGTTCAATAAAACCTAAAATCCTAGTTGGTGTTGAAACAGTGGTCATCAATAGGGGTGGGTTTTGATTATCCATTTATCGATTAAAATCGATTCTAGCTTGGAAAACATGATATTGATTCATTAAAATCCTGAATCGATTTTTTTTTATATTAATTTATTTTGCCCGAAACACCAGAATCTCAGGTTAAACCTCACAAAATTTCAACAACCACCAAACAGCTAAACAGTAAATGAGAGCAGGTACACGGCTTCTGCACAGACACAAAAGCAAAGCAACGCCGACGGATCAGAATCAGCGAGATGTCGCCTTTCTCACCCGACGACACGAACACAGTCGGGGCTGAAAGCCGACAGCTCGCTGATTCTGATGTTTCGACGGGTCCGTTCTTTGTGTTTATGTCCTTTTTGCGCTGGATTCTGAAGCTGCAGGTTTTATCTCTCTCCCAACCAATATTGGCTAAATATTGACAGCAAAAGAAGATCCAAACTTCGCTTCACATAAACATTTTCATGAATTTCCTCTTACTTTCGGTGTTTTGCTTCCACCACGATAAAATCAAACTTCATACACAGCTCTCTCTCTCTCTCTTTCTGTGTACTTCAAGAACAGTTTCCCATCTAAAAATCTGTTTTCTGCATTTTTCGCTTGCTTATTACGCACAAGTCTACCATTGTTTACAGCGCTGTCGTGTTTTTCCTTTTAGAAAGCCTCATTTCTGCTGTTCGATAGGCTACTGAACAAATTTAAACTTTTTAAAATTATGCAAAATTGCAAAACGCTTAGCTGTGTCTCTAATAAAACCTCTGTAACTTTGCTCTGCTTCAGCAGCATCAGGTAATGTTCATATGCTGATTAATGGTTTTCTTTCGTTTTTGATCTACTGCAGAATATTTTTTATAAAATCCCAGGCCAGGAAAGTTCATGTTTTATGTTTTTCTGTGTTTTATCCTCAGTTATCCTCAGTTACTTTGACACAAAGGCATCTGCTGTGATGCTTACACCTTTGATAAAGTCTGGCAAGTGTCAGCTTTCTTTTTATAGATATAAAAATATGGAAATGTACTGATGCATGATCTGAATTATAATATTTCTGACTGTCTGAGGCAAAATTTCCCCGATTCAAATCGGATCGAATCGATTCGGGACCTTGTGAATCGGAATTGAATCGATTCTACAAATCAGTGACGATACCCAGCCCTAGTCATCAACTTCATCAACACATGTTCACATTTCCTGTTTTATTACGGTAGCCTCGGTGTGTGTGTATTTTGTCCTGTTCCACTTCCTGTGTGTGATTAGTTAGATTAAGTTCAGTTGTGTACTCACTGGTCTCCTATCATCATCATTAGCCTGGCATTTAAGCTATCAGTTTCCCTCAGTTCCTTGTCTTATCATTGTTAATCCCACATGTGTTTCCAGTTCAGTTAGCCAGCGATTCAGTCAGTCAGTTACTCAGTCAGCCAGTCAGTCAATCTCTCATGTTCCGTTCATCCTTCCCATATAATAAACACCGTTCACATCCTTCATCAGTCTGCAGGTCCTGTGTTTGGGTCCACTTCCTTCTTTCCACACAGCGATCGCCCTGACAGCTGGCCTTTCTGCTTTCTGCAAAACGATCCCTATGAGTGACATCTACTCCAGAGTTGTTATCAGATGCTGATAAAAAAAAAAATTGTGATTCAAAATCTAATCACTGCTGCAAATAATCCAAGAGACTAATGCTGCAGAAAATTTTTAATCTTGGATTCATCACAGGTAAGTATTACTTCTCAGTTGCAGTGAATAGATAGAAGAAAATAACCTGTAGAAAACTAAACAGAAGAAAGAAGAAGAGAAGATTTTCTCCATTTAAAGCAATGCATTATCGGGGATTGTAACATCTAGTCCTTTTACTGAATCAGTTACACGACAGGACACTCTTTATTAAATCTATTTTTGATATTGTTTTAATCTAAAGTACAAGTTTATCACATTAGTCCCAGGGTGTTCTTTGAGTACACCCTATAAAGGAACAATTGAGTCTGAAGTCACATTGACCCGCAGCTTTCATACATAGATCTGCCGACTCCCTCTTGCACACCACTAAATCTGGGCCATAATCACACCCTAATTCACACACTCATAAATCTTCTCCCCCAGGCTCTGATGTCAACTCTATCCCCCAAACACACACATAAGGTTCATCACACACTACTGCAGGAGGATATTTTTAACAATTCATTTCAATGCCTTTGCAGTGCCAAAGTTTGGAGCCTTTGAAGTCTGAGTGGAAGTCCAAGAGCGCACTAGTTTAATTTCACTATACTATAATGGCTTCCAAGGTTCACAAGGACTTTAAAAAGCATTCAGACAGCTATAAAATTAAGCACTGCAAAAAACACAACAAAAAAAGGGGGTGTCCAATAAAAAGGAAAACGAGATCAGGGTTTTCTACATGTGAAGTTAAAAAGGAAGGTTTAAGGGCAGGTTGTAGGATAGCATTTCAAAACATTTATCAAATCTGTAGCAGGATATATATTCATCTGTTTACCATTCCTCAGAGGATAAAAAAAAAGCTTGGTACAGTTTGTGAAATGAAGAACAGATCCAAGACAAAGACAAACTGGCAGGGAATTTCAACTTTGGGGATATAAAATTCTGGCATGCATTGCACTTAAATTGCTTTGAAACAATATCCAATCACCCCCTCTCTCTTTCTCCTTTGGCTTTGAAAAATGAAAGGTCAAGGGAACAGGATATGAAATATAGGAAGGCATGTGACGGATGTATATTGAGATGAATACAGAAACAAAAAAGTAGAGCATGAAGGTAAAGGAAAAGAAAGAGTCATCTCTGGATAGTAATCTGATAAAATTATTTGTTTCTCTTAAAATCAGATTCATCACCAGATGAAATTTCAAAATTAAGATACAATTTGCAAAACAATTTCTGATAGTTGGATACAATTTCATGATAATTCTCAACTCACACATACAGTTGTATCTATATCTATTTATACACACATGAAAAAAATGGACTAAAATGAAAACGATAATGAAATATTGCAGAGAAAAAACAGTAGAGATGAAAGTGAAAACCGAGTAAAATACGAAAATATAACAAATATTGTTTGTTATAAAAATTTGATTTGCATAATTTTAAATTTTGTTGCTCTGTGTTCATGACGAGGAAACTAAAGCTATTATTTTGCAACATCAACAGTTTGCACTATTTCTCAATCAGTCACGGCAGATGGCTGAGCCTGGTTCTGCTGAAGATTTCTTCCTGTTAAACAGAAGTTTTTCTTTCCCGTTGTCACCAAGTGCATACTCACATGGGTGTGTCTGATTGTTGGGGTCTTCTCTGTAGCATTGCAGGGTCTTTACCTTACAATAGAAAGTATCTTGAGACAACTGCTGTTGTGAATTGGCGCGATATAAATAAAACTTGAAAAATAGAACTTTTTATTACCAGATTCTCTGCTGTATTGTTCTGTTTCTAGGTTTCTGATTGACCAGCATTTCTATATAGTTATGGTTATGTTGTTTTTGCATGCACTTGAGAGGACTTACCACAGTTTTTTGCATTTTCATGTAGACAGACAGCTCATGTGGACAGGATTTCACACAGAAAATTGAGAAATCCCTGTTTAATGCTTTGATATGAGACACTTAACCTTTTCAGGGATGTACATCTAGAAAAAATATAACATAAAATAGGTTAAAAAAAAAAAGTAACAATGTAAAAGTTAGGAGCCTTTGTCACAAATGCAAAAAATGTGAAAATATTTTAAGGTAAGTAATGAAATATTAGAATATTTTACAGAATACACATAGAATACATCGTAATCCGCATGTACCCACTGATAAATACAAGGGCATAGTGGTCAACCTTTCCTAATAATCATACAGGATAGAGGGCTGGCTTTGCTGCTACGTGTTGGTCTTTGGGCATGACAATGATGTCTGTTTAGGGTTCCTTGAAGTACCATTTAGCACATTACTAAGCTAAGGTTAACTTAATTAGCTAGTAGGCCACAGAAATAACAACTAATTAGTTAGTTCATTAGCTAGCTAATAGATGAGCAAACCATTGGTCTAAAACACAATCTTTCAAAAGTCTTTTAAAATTTCAAGCTATAAACCAGATGCAATTAATATGTGTCCCATGCGACAATACCTGGCAGCATCTAGATTTGTCGGATCAGCATCATTTTTCAGAAGAGGAAAATGTATTATGAAACACATAAAGCTGGGAAATGATTGATACAGAGCAGGATCATTGGTGAAAATATGCTGGGTGCAAAACACCATCCATCATGGCTGTATAATAAAATGTTACCAAATGCAGAAGAGGAATGAGTATCATCTGTGAGTGATAGAAGAGGAGAAAACAAGACGGAATGAAATCTAAGAAAAGAGGGTGTTCCTCCTCCTCCTCCCATCGGTCTCCAGCACATTAATTGAGTTTGGATGGATTGGAGATCGATGGCAGAGAGGCCCCTCGATTGCTCAGCGGTAAGAGGGATTAAAATTTGAAATCAATTAGTTTTGTGTCTGCAAACCCTTACCTCTGCGGGAAGGGAAAATCAATTAAGGAAATTAAAAGTTGAAGCAGCGACAAGAAAGTCATTTTCAACGAGCTCTTCTGCTTCTCCTTTCATCTCGGCCAGAGTTCAGTTGCTGAGGACCACTGAGGATCAGATGGGGCCTTTATCTTGCTTACTTAGAAGAGGTTCGCCCGTGGAGATTTTTCGGGGAAGGTATCCGACCTTTGAACTTTAAGCCTCCATGGTAACGGACTCCCAGACGCACCTGAGTCACTGTGCTACTTAGAACACAGCCAAAAGTGTACATGTGCTGAAATAGAAATGCAGCCACAGTTATACTGTAAATCCACAATATCAAAAATGTTTGTTTAATGTACATCAAGTACAGCCGTGTTAAACCACAGCAAAAATGACAGGCAAAGCAAAAAACAAATCGAACCAAAACGGCTGGTTGTTGTGTTTACACATCAAACTTTGAGCTCTTAAAGCTTTAAAGCCACAAATCCTCTCATGTAGTATAGAAATGTGTATACTTACTATCTCACAGGGCACTCACACAAATGTTTGTTGTCAAAAATCGCTGCTGCATCTCCTCAATAGCTCCTATTAGCGAAGGAGAGCCGTAGACGCATAGCGATAAAAGTGCAGATAAATGCCGGGTACAGAGATAGCGGGGTTAGAGGTAAGGAGACAGAGTGTCTCTTTGAAGATGACAGTCAGT
Organism: Aulonocara stuartgranti; assembly: GCF_965226115.1. Taxonomy (NCBI): domain Eukaryota; kingdom Metazoa; phylum Chordata; class Actinopteri; order Cichliformes; family Cichlidae; genus Aulonocara; species Aulonocara stuartgranti. The sequence goes on along the minus strand of NC_138950.1, from coordinate 33,251,303 downwards.
TCTGCCTGGGAACAGAGCACGCACCTCAGTCGGTCGATAGCCATCCTAGGCCTCTCTGTAGCAAATCAGCTCCAGGGGTCAGAGGTCAGCCAGTAGCCAAAAAAAGCAACAGGAGTAGATGCATGGGGTGGAGGTGAAAGATGGTGCTATGGGATAGCTGAGGTTAGTGTGCAGTTGGGCTAGCATAAGCAGAAATAAGCAACTCCTTATAAGGTAAATGCTGTTATAAATGAAGGTGATATGAGTTTAATGTGTTGTATATAACCTTGCAAACAAATGACTAAATTGGTGTATTTGCATCACACTGCTTGGTCTCTATCTACAAAATACCTCTTAAAACACTATCCAGTCCTTTATGGCGTTATTTTTGTGCCACTATTCTGAGCGCACGTAAAAAAAATTGCTGGTGCAAGTGCTGCATGTGGAGGAGACATTTATTGTGAGCGAAGAAAAGCTAAATTTGAGTGAACAAAATTCATTGCTGCGTGCAAAAAATGTATTTCAGTGTTTGCTATTATCCACACACACACAATAGCAGCCCCTCTCGCTCAGTTTTTTTCAGAGCACTTATGCAAATATGTGATGTCTTGATAAATCGAGCAGATATTTGAAGTTTACACAGCACCATTCTCGCATGAAAATATCTTTAAAGTTTATTTTGTGACCAAGAAAGAGTAATATTTCAAACTCCGCCACTCTGTGTTCCTCCGCCACTGCCTCGTTTGAGTTTTGGACGAAATGGATTCTGGGATATTGCATTTTGTTATTTCGAGCTGATTGGAGACCAAAACAGCCAATCAGATTTTTTTGCATCCAAGTCTGTGATTGGCTGGTTTTGTGGCACAAATATAATGGTGTACAGAAAGACTTGAGCGCGCACGGGCAGAAATGTTGAGAGCGCAAGCAAAGTCTTATTCCTCCACAAACACCACAGGAAATCATTCCTACTGTGGACATCAAACTTTAAAACTCTTCCCTATGACACCAGGAATATTTTCATCTGCTGTGTCTTGCACATATTGTACAATATTGTATTACTATTTAACTTTGTAGAATTTATATTTAACATATGTTTACATAAAGGGTCAGATTACTGCACCTGTACTGTAGAGTTTAAAGTACCATCTGTATTCACAAAGGAAGGCCAGTGACAAACTTTCATCAAAAATATTTACAACTGACCTGGACGCATATACATACATGCAATGTAAAATAATAATGAAATAATGTGTTAAGAACAATCTAGATTTTCTGTAGACTGATATATAAATTACAGAGGTGTTCTGTTTTCAGAGTCTTACTGATGGTGACATCAGGTGGAGGAGCTGCTCCATTTATTAATTTATTTTTGAGTAAATTATGCTAAAAAAGACAAAAAGAGAACAAGTCAGAGGAAAAAGAAAAAGGATGTACAATACAAATGTAATACAGTGCAACAAAACACATTCACTGAAACTACAACTAGGTCATTATTTTTGGAACTGAATTTGTAGATTTTCTGATTTATTTGACTTCTTTTCAGGTGGAAAACTGGTCATGAACAAGTTAGCTTAGCACAGGGACTGATAGTGCTGTGCCACGATGGCAATTCTGTTATTGAGCTGATACTAAGGAAATCGAGGCCCAGTATTGCAGATTCCAATACCAGTACTTTTAACGAAGTAAAGGCAGCTTATGTGGGGGAGATCAGTGTGCATGTTTGAAGTACTGAACTTAGAAGATAGAAACAAAGTATCAATCCACTCACCTTAGTATTGAGTGGATACCAATATCGCATGGTATCAATGCAATCGATATTTGGGTGGATCTGCCCGCCTGTACGGGGTGATCAGACCTGTACACATCTGTATGCCTGCCTTACACGGAGAATTTACATCACAGTGCACCAACTACACATGTACCCAAGCTGGCGGACTTCAAGTGGACATTGAAGAAATAAAACTGGTCAGCCGCCAGATCTCCAGCTGTCTGTGTCCAAGTCGACAACAGGGTATAAACTAGGGTTAAGTGTTATCCTAGCCTGCTTGCTAATGTTAACCACTACTGCTATTCAGTAAGTGATTTAAAAAAAATCACAAGATCCTGATATCCATTTTTATTTTAAAAAATACGGGTTGTACAAGCACCAAGGATTTAGAGAAGGAACCTTCTGTGTATTTATCTACAAAGTAACAGAATGATAAACTTAGCCTGCTGTAGTCCCCCGACCCCCCCCCCCCCCCCCCCCCCCGCCCAACCCCAGTAAGGAAAGAAAAACAAGCACTTTTTTTTTTTTTTTACAAGATTGCTCAATGGGTGGGGCAATAATTGAAACCACATCAGTTAGGAAATGACAAATAGTTCCCTTAACAGCAATTAGTGATCACTCTCACTCTGTGTCTGGTAACATTTACAGGATTGATGGATACTAATGTTCTCAAAGTGCAGTTTTTTTTTTCATCGCTTTAAGCTGAACAATGCTACAGTTTTCCTACATTATGTTCCTTTTGTCTTCCTCCGATTATAATTGCCCTGCACTCACAATGAGCTTTTAATGCCTTATGAGCACTTCGAGATTTGAACTTATAGGAGAGCGCGCACACTGGCTTCGCACACTCAATGAATAAAGGAGCTCTTCTCCCAGCGAAACAGAGAGAGAGGGAAGAAAAAGCTCCTCCACTCTGTGTCCCTACAAAACAGGCTTTGATATTGGTGAAGTTCCCTCCGAGCTCAGTTGGAAGTAATCTATTCTATACATATAAAGACACAGAGCCATTTCCCTGCCCCGCACTCCAGACTGCAGTGGAGGGCCTTTCGAGAGAAGCAATGGAGGGTGTGATGGAATGAAAGAGGGGCACGAGGTAAAAGGATACGAGGAGAGAAAGGGAGCTAGGCGAGAGGAGATGGGATGAGAGAGGTAGCAAGGGAGCAGGATGGAGGAGGAGGGGTGAGAGTGGGGGGTAGAATGAAGCGGAGTCTGCGAAGAAAAATCTTCTTATCCCAAAGTATCTGCACCTGAGAGCAATTTGTCCCCAATTTTGGGAGCTTAATCATAGTATTGAAGTGTGTGTGCACACTGATACTGACACACACTGCAGAAGCAGCAGCATTTGCAGGGTCTGGAGGGAGTTAGACACGCGGATGATGTCTTCTGGGAAAGCTGCAGGGGTCTTTGAAGAGATACCCAGCTCTCCACCACTCTGCACGCTAGACAGTGGGGGCCCTCTCATTTCTAGTACACCAAGCATGTGTGTGTATGGGTCTGTGTGTGTGTGTGAACCATGCTCCTCTATCTTCCTTTTTTCCCTTCTGTAACACTCCACAGGCTCTCTTTATAGTGCAGACATTAAGGCCCCCCCCCCCACCCCCCTTCACTTTTCCTTCATTCTGTTTTTCTGATGAGGAAGCTTCGGTGGAGCTCTTGTGACTGAGGCTGGTATGGAAAGTAAGAAAGAAAGAAAGAATTACAGTCCCTAACTTCTGCCTGTCGTTCCTATCTGTGTGTCGGAAACAAGGCATTAGTCTCTGGATTGCAGCCAGCGCTGGTGCTTTATGATTGGGCTATAATAAAAAAAAAACTGCCCTCAGATCAGATGAGACGATAGAATGAACATTAGAGATGAAGGAAGAGGAGGAGGAGGAGGCACTTTGAGGGTGAGGAGCAGGGGGAGGAGGAGGGAGCTTTGCGGTTAGGAGAGTTTGCTTAAAGCGCTGAGCTGTTATTGCAACGGGCGGCTCAGGAATGCGGCCGCTGACTGCTGCGACCAAAGAGCGAGGAGCAGGGAGAGAGGAAAAGAAAGAGAGAGAGAGATCGGTAAACCAGAGTGTGACCAGGATAACCACATTATGTCATCTGAGCTCTGTGATCCACTAATAACCAAATCGTATTGAAGAAAAACAGTCTGGTTTCAATTAAGGCTCCGCAAACGCCATTTAACTCTTAGATATAGGGTGCATATCTGGGAACGCTAACTAGGACTAACAGTCGAAGCATGTGGACGTTAAAAAGTCAGACGGGCTAACGCTTAATCCAGAAATGAAGACAAATGAGGGCACATGTCCCAAAAGAAAAAAAGAAAGAAATGCAAGATCCCTAATAATGCTATATAGGGTGTAACTACCCTGCTGCAAAAGAGTTTAAATGTTACCAGTTTTGTGCAAAGGGGATACAATTAAGGCGTCTTAAATTGGGAACTTTGAAACTAAAAGCATAGAGCCTGGAAAGCATGTGTTTGATAAAATATGCTGGACAAGAAAAAAGCCGCTGAAAAATGAGATGTTCACATGTTGTTCAAAGCATCTTGAGTGCTCCGCTAGAGCATGAGTCAATTTATCGTCCACACAGGCACAGTCAGCGCTATGGTCATTTAATGAGTGCATTACTTTTGAGCCTCTGAAAATGTTGGACTATCACTTCATAGACTGACTGTCTGAATTATAATCCAGTGCGGTGGTGTACAGAGGCAAAAATACAAACACAACATCTCAAACTATGGAAACAAAATGCTAAACCAGGTCAATCCTGTCTTACCTTTGGATTTTAAAAAAAGCTTTATGGTGGGAAGCTTCAAAGGTTTCTCAGTGTTGTTGGGTATATAGTTGTGTTTTTATGCTAGATACATATTCAACAACATTATATTGGACATGAAGATATGTGAGATACAACCTCTGGAACTTCTGAGAGGGCAGATGGCGGTCATTGCAAAACATTGCGTCAGGCTAAATCCAATTAATGTTGCACGCCTGTTTAGAAGAGCCTGGAAAGCAAAGATACTGTGGAACTACCTCCCTATAGACATGTCAATGTTGATCATTTGATTAGGTACTTTTAATTAGTGGCAAACACAACCAGAAAGCATCCTGAGACAAATCGCTTTGAGCAGCTCGTAACGGAGGGCGGAAGGGAGGGAACCGGGCGGCGCTAACCCATCCATCACCCTGTCTCAAAAGGTCTCTAATTAGCAGGGACCAATCAACGGATGCAATCTATCAGCCCTCACGTCAGACTCGACCAATAGCGAAGCTCCATTAGTCACCGTCTGTGGCCGCCCAAGCCAATGGCGCAACTGTCTGATGGAGGGAGGTGAGGGCAGACTGCCAGGGATGCAGGGGTTTTAGAGGACGAAAGGGTGGAATGGGCTGTGACAGCTTTATTCATCTGACGCTTAAACGGCCTCTGAGGAGAGGCAGAGAAATGTCAACGTGGCGAGGACGATTACGAGAGATATCGATCCTCTTTCCTTCCCCGAAAAGAAAACACTCCTCCTCCTCCTCTGCCTCAACAGTCCCCGAGGCCTCCCGTACATGCTGGGAGACAGGTGGTGGCAAGAGGGAGCAGGTTGGGGAGGGGATAGTGGAATCATGCTCTGTACCTCTCATTCCTTTTCTCTTTCACTCTTGTTTTTTTTTTGCTGTCGGTGCATCTGCTTTACAGCAATACTGATAATGCTTACCCAAGGGCATTCTCTTGCTCTGGACCATCAGAAGAAAACCCTGGCATGGAGACACTGGATAAAATGTAGAACAGGGATGGAAAAAAAGACTTAATTTTATATATACATTTTTTTTTTTTTAAAAAAGGTAAGAAATAAGTACAATAAAACACTTGTGACATGGCTAACTTTCTGCAAAGTTTAATGAAGCCAAAAACCATTAGGATTATATTTTGTTAATGTTAATTGCTCGCTCACATTGCTTTTTAAGTGCTTCTTTCCGATCATTAAAAAAGCCAGGCAGGCTTAAAGGAACAAAGTGGTTAAGAGGGAACGACAGCTCCAGACATGCAAAGTCAATCACAGCCCACATCTGTAACACACACGGGTTTCAGAGTGTATGGCGAACTGTATTATTCTCCACACTAAAGCTGTGGTTATCAGCACAGTTAACAGCATGTTAGTTGTGTACAGTTATGGTAAAGGGAAAGTAAACTCTCTTTAAATACTAAGAGTTGAGGTAGCAGGACATAATAATAATAAAAAAATGACGTATTAAACTATATAAACAAAGAAATGTTAGTGAAAAATGACCATTACTGCTTTCATAGCTATATCTCAGACTCCACATGCCTCAGTTAACAAATACTAAAGTTCATGAGAGTACATAAAAAAACAAAAGGAAGTATGCCTTATTTTGAAGGGTTGCCAGAAAAAAAGCCTCTTCTCTCTAAAAGGAATGTGTCAGCATGGCTTAGATGGGATCTGAACAAAGGGCTACACTTCTGGAACAATGTCCTTTGATCAGATGAGTGGAGATGTTTGTCCATAATTCACAGCACCATGGTTGGGGAAAGTCAAACACACTTCATAAGAACTGCAAAGGACTGATGATCTTTTTTAGGCACTTTGCAGTCACTGAGTCAGTGTCTTCAAACTGGTGACTGTGTCCATAAACTCATCAGAAAATTGTTTATTGAGTGACGAGACCAATGAAACTGAGGCTAATTTTGACAATAGCATTTGATAGATCAGAAATTGTACTGCATCCACTGTAGTAACCCCCTGCTGGCTATCAGGAATGCTGCTGGGTTAGGCTTAGAGGGTTATGCAGACTTAAAGGCACATAACCCTCCACTTTTCAAACCCAAGTTAATAACTAACTTGGAATAGAGGATGCTGTTTGTCTTGCTTCATGTGCTAGAAGAATTAAAACAACCTCACATTACTCCTTTTTCTTACATTTATGTCAGTGAACACCTTTTTCCACAAGACCTTGATGTTTGTGGGTCCAGCAGAAGAAGTTTATTAGCAAGTATGTCTGTGATAATATTGACTTTAACCATGCCCATGCACTTACTCCCCATGCAACAAGAGAATGTATTATTATTGTACTGTGTTACATCAGACCAAAGCAATTACGTAGGCGAGGAAACTGATACAACTAGAATAAACAAATTCTAGCACACACCTACTGCTTTGTGCAGCTGCTAAACATGTACAACATGTACCGTAAGCAGTGTCCGTAGACTAGAATGTATTTGTTGTAGTCATAACATGTGTAAACACACGGTTGCCTCTTTGTACCCTATTTTCAGCCACTTTCCTCTCTTTCCCTTTCTCTGTGTTACACCCACACACGCTCCAGACACTGCGCTGTGGGTGAACCTGGGCGGTGTTTCCTTATGTCATTAAGTGTGGGCTCTCCAGGGCCACATTGCCACATTTCACTCTACTACAGCCGCTGCTCAGGCCAAGTCCAGTAATCACTACTTACCAGCCACTCTCAGCCACAAGCAAGCTAACAGAAAAAAAAGGGCTCCAGGACCTGCACACAGGGCCTGCTCACTCAGCCCCTGCCAATCAAATCCACTTAGAAATGAGGCTGATACTAAAAATTCTCTCAGAGGCCTGACATGTTACATAAAAGAACGTTAGCTCGTTTACATGAATTGGCAGCACCGACGAGCAGATGTCTACTTGCCAGCGCCGAGTTCTCAGGATTTTGCAACCAATTGTTGAGAGAATTTGAAGCCGACATTTTGAAAAGCAATTGTCCCCTCTCAAAAAAATGGTGGACAGCTAAAAACCACAAAGCCCAATAACAGCCTGCTGGTTTTCCTCACAGGCCTGCTGCTTTATTCATTTCTTTCCCCTGCAGCTGTTATTAGAGCTGACCCTTCACCTCGCTCGTTCAGCTGGTTCGGAGCAGTTTCTCCGTCAGCCATTGGTAAAATGTCTACGCCAACAGGATGTGACCACGCAGACATGAGGAGACATATATAACATTTTATAGGGGTTCAGTGAAAAAGGAAAAACCTGAAGAAGAAAGAAGTGGTCAGAAAAATGAAAACAGCCCTCGTGCTCAACAGGGAACTGTTTGTTTTTATTGCGTTAATTGCAGTTCAATCTACAGGGAATCTATAGGCTTGATGCAAAAGTGTTTCCCAATGTTCTCCAGAAATAAAGTTCATGTGGTTATCAGCATCTGGCTGGAACAATGGTAATTATACTGCATATATTTGGAAGGATGTGGGAATGTAAATTGTTGTGCATGTGTTTGACTCTGAAACTAGAGCGCAGTCAGAGCTGTCAGTTCCACCTCGGCCAACTAATATCAGTAAATTAACTTTGACTTTATTTTGGAAATACCTTTGTTCTGTTGTGAAGACAAAATATCCAAAGTTTAGCTTAATATACCACTTAGTCTAGCTCTATCCAAATATACTGGCATTGTTAGTTTGGAACACAGCCTGGCTAACTGTTTCTTCCTGTTTATAAGCTAACCTATCCAGCTGTAGCATAGTTACAGGATGGAAGCTAAAATGTATTATTATTCTATTATTAATAAATCTATTAGGTAAATGATAGTTGGAAATATTTATGACCTACTGTTTTAACCTATTATAATCCCATCGATTTTATGTCAGACTATGTTACTATACTTGGAGAAGAGGGTGGAGTCCTAATTTATCATCTAGCTACCAAGCTTGGTTAGCCTGTTGCATTCATAAACTCTGCAAACAATTATTTTTTTTTTTTTTTTTTTAAAACGTACTTTTTAGTTTTTATGAAGGGAGTAATTCATTATAGAACAGAAAAAGGATGTAAAAGCTTGTACACATCCTTTTTAATGCAGTTGGGAAAATTAACATGGAAGCTCATGGGGCCTTAATCAATTTTGAATCCAGTGGCCATTAAGGAAACTCCAGCTTTTGGCAGTCTGTGCTCAACCTGAAGGCTCCTGCCTGGCTTTGAATGAAGATGACATGACGGGCAGCACGATGGCACAGCGACTCGAACTGTTGCAAGACAGTCTTGGGTTTGAATCCATCAGAGGCCATTCTGTAGCACTCACACTTCCTCCCAAAGACATGAAGTTAGTGGGGTTAGGTTAACTGATTATTCTTAATTGCCCATAGGTGTGGGTGTGAATGGTTTTCTGTCTCTCTGTGTTAGCCCTGTAACACGCTGGCAACCTGTCCGGGGTTTACCCTGCCTCTCGCTATTGCTGCTACCTGAGACCCTGAATTGGATAAGAAAAAGAAACGAATGGACAAGAATGAGTATAAATTAAAAAAAACAAAACAAATAAAACCCCTCCCCCCAAAAATATTAGGCTGGTTTTATCACACAGACCTGGTAACCTATTCATTAGATGTGGGAGGTCCACATTCCCCAGCCCTTCGAGTGGGAGTCTGTGATCCACTGATTGACAGAAAGAAAAGTAGTATACTACTTTTCTTTCTGTAACCCTCTAGGCTATTTACTGTAGTATTTAATCTCTTGGAGCAATAGACTAGACCTTTAACAGCTGTTTGAGTAGCACCGCATTCATTCTGCTGAAACATATGACTTGACAATGGTCGCAAACTGTAAGAAAGACCACACATTGATAATGCTTGAGTCAAGGTTAATGTCTGCTTCAGGCTCCATCTCTGGCAAAGGTGCCTTTCTGATTCTGCTCTCCATTTTCTTCTGCCCTAGGCCAACTTCTTCCCCATAATATTGACCCTTTTTTAAAATATATTCACTTATTATAAACACTTCATAGCTGGTAAAAAAAAAACTCGCAAAAAATTCCATAAAACTTCACAGTTACTGCTGACGTGCTAATTTTGTACATGGAAAAAGAAACTGTCATAGCTGTCCTCAAAAGATTTCAACACACTGTCTACTTCTTGGCAGACACGACTCAAATCAGAGCTGCCAGCAGCAACAACTTGTATCAGAAAAGGACAAAGAGGAAAGAAGAAAGGGAGAACAGACTATCATCTCAGGTTTACGGCCTTGGAGCGAGGCGGATCGAAATACAAGATACGGGCCGAGTGTGTCACGTCACCGACAAAATTTATACACACTGACTATACAAGGGTATTAAACAACAAAAGAAAAAAAGACAGGGGAGTAATTTAATTTCATCTGAACTAAAAGGCCCGAGCGTTGGCACTGGTCAGCGATTCGCCTCGTTAGCTCCCTCGGTCTCTCACGCCAGCCGACGCGCATATTTCACTCGTGAGTAATGCAGAAGATAGAGATTTCACCCTCCTTCTCCTCCTCCTCCTTTTGGTTTTTGTTCCACCCCTCGTTTATCTGTTCATCCCTCAAATTGCCCTCCTGCACCATCCTTCATTCAAAGTGGAGATAAAGATCTTACAAGTGCTGTGGAGCTTTATTTTTTAAATGAGTGGGAACCTATGTGTGTGTGTATGTGTGTGTTCGTGAAGGAGTTCAAACGGTTATTGTGGCAGCTCCAGGAAGTGTAAAAGGATCAGTGACATTAAATGGCCAACAGGGTCAACTATCAGATTCCCTTAAGACAAGCCCGGGCAATTAGAGAGAAACAAGACATACACACACGCATGCATGAGCGACTCACTATTACAGTGTGTGCGTTACACTTGTATCTGATAAAAAATGGCAAGCAAAACCAGATGCGTTCCCCTGTCCTCAACAAAACACACAGACTAACCACCACACACACACTTCTCACTTCATCACCCTGCGGGCTTGTTAAAAAGCAGTTTGCAGCATGCAGTAAAGCAGGGCTACGAGTTGCCGCGGCGAGTCAGGTAACAAATTGGCAGAGCTGTTTTCCTTTGCCGCTGATTGTGGGAGTGGGTGTTTTCAGCAGTGCCGTCGAGTCACCCTGTCAGAGGCCCAGGTCTGCGCTGGAGCGTGAATGGGAAGGAAATGATGGAAATACTATTCGTGTCTTCTATTTCTGTTTTCCTCCCCTTGCTCGTTTTCTCTTCTCATCAGTTCTTTCGGTGGTTTTCTCTCCATCCGTGTTTGTCTCTTTTTTCCCCTCCGCGCTCTCTCAGCCTGAGGGCCATCAGCCACATTATTAATCTATCACACTCCCCTTCTTTTTCCCCACTCGTTTATCCTGTCATCATGCTTCCTCTACAGTGGTTTGTTTTTCTTTTTCTTTAACTGTGTCTCACTTTGTTTCTATATTCCATTTTAAACTGAGTTTTAACTTTCTTTTAATGGGCAGAGCAGCTCAGTAATGGAAGAGTATGATCCGGTAATTGTGTCGCAAGAAGTTTAGTTCAAAATGTGAATAATCAAATTCGACGTATGTCAGTAATTAAATGAGCCATAGTGTTAATTGTTATTGCAATCAGGCCTACATTGTTTGAATTTTAGTCACTCAATAGCCACCCTTAATATGGTGTGCTTTTTTACTCTTTCTTATAAAGACTAATATCTTCTCCTAATTCTCTGTCAACTATTGAGGAAAACATGTAGTATTTGTCAAGTATTTATGATTAGAAGTAAGAACAACGAGAGTGTAAAAAACAGATAAGAGATAACTTATGGACTTATAGAATTCTCCTTGGGTTCTTAAATACTAGGAATGACATTGAAAATATTAAATTCCTGATTACGTGTACCTGGGAACGTAGACCATGCCAAAACTAAGGTGATATATTTTGTACATATACAACAGTCGCCTCAAGGTGCTTTATATTGTAAGGTAGACCCTACAATAACACATACAGAGAAAAAACCCAACAATCATATGACCCTCTATGATCAGCACTTTGGCGACAGTGGGAAGGAAAAACTCCCTTTTAACAGGAAGAAACCTCCGGCAGAACCAGGCTCAAGGAGGGGCGGGGCCATCTGCTGCGACCGGTTGGGGTGAGAGAAGGAAGACAGGATAAAAGACATGCTGTGGAAGAGAGACAGAGGTTAATAACAGATATGATTCAATGCAGAGAGGTCTATTAACACATGTTGAGTGAGAAAGGCGATGAAAAAGAAATATTTAGGGTATGACGGGAATCCCCCAGCAGCTACACCTATTGCAGCATAACTAAGGGAGGATTCAGGGTCACCTGGTCCAGCCCTAACTATAAGCTTTTGCAAAAAGGGAAGTTTTAAGCCTAATCATAAAAGTAGGGATAGTGTGAAGGACCAAAAAGCTCTCCAGAGAGTGATCTGTACAGCAGAACGCTGCTGCAGGATTGCTCTCCCCCCGCTTCAGGACACCTACACCAGGAGATGCCGGACTAGAGCAGCGCAGATACTGAAGGACCCGTCCCATCCTGGCAACGAACTGTTCCAACTTCTGCAATCTGGTAGAAGGTTCAGCATCTTCCGGGCAAGGACAGAGAGACTCAAGAGGAGCTTCTATCCCCAAGCCATCCGTGCCCTAAACACACACACCCGCCCTCTCACATCATCTATAATTGACTGAGTCAGGACTCTTCCAGACACTAAACCAAGGCACAATGTACATTTCAATTCCTTTAATTTTAAATATGTCTATATTGTCTATCCTGTAAAATAGTCAGATATCTATTCATATTAATGAACAGAATTCACCTGCTTGCCGCTACTACTGCACATTCACCCAGTGTATATACTATATGTGTATATATATATATATATATATATATATATATATATATATATATATATATATATATATAAATAATGTTCTTCCTCTACACCCCCCCCCCAATTTTTGCACATGTCGAGGAGCGTGTCAGGCTACATTTCACTGTGTGTTATACTTGTATAACTATGCATGTGACAAATAATAAAGAACCTTGAACCTTGAACCTTGTCTGTCTCCCGAATCCAAACTGGAAGCTGGTTCCACAGAAGAGGGGCCTGAAAGCTGAAGGCTCTGCCTCCCATTCTACTTTTATTACTCTAGGAACAACAAGTAAGCCTGCAGTGCGAGAGCGAAGTGCTCTAATGGGGTGATACGTTACTATAAGGTCATTAAGATAAGATGGGGCCTGATTATTTAAGACCTTGTATGTGAGGAGCAGGATTTTGAATACAATTCTGGATTTAACAGATTTAACATTTGCTGCCACTCAGGGATTAACCTTTCTGTTTATATCGCAGACTTTGCATGGACCAAACAAGAGAATAATATTTTACAGCTGGTATGTTATGCTAAACGTGATATATCATAAAAAGTAAACCCTTTTTTTAGCTCTTTAACTGGGATCTGACATTAAATTACGCTAACCTTTACTTAAAATTAATTATAAGGGAAAAGAAAAACATTATTTAAATTATATATCAGTGAATGCTAAATATAGCTATAGTTAACTCACTGAAAAGCTAGTCGTAAATTCCGTGTTTATCTAAATATCAGAAATCATTCATTTTAGTAAGTAAGTAGCTAAAATACTTTTAATAATTCCTAAACTGACGAGGGGATTTTTGTTGTTGCCTTTAACCATGTGGTTGTGTTTCAGAATTTAAGAAATACTCCTGTTATTGTTTCATGTGTGCTTCTGATTTTTTCATTCCCAGCTGCCTTACAGTAATTACTAAGCCAGGTGAAAGTTGTTCCAGGTTTAATTAACTTACTCTTCTGAAGAATAATTTTTTTTAAAGCATGAAATTTTGTTGGAGTTTTTACCCCCAGTTATTGCTAAATTAAAAATGTTTTTCAGATATATAGTAGCCACTTAAAATAAAATATTCTCCCAGTTGGAGACATAAATGTTCCATAAAGACACAAAGAGAAAGAAATGCTTTCAAAACCATCCACATGGCGCAGCAATTTCAGTCTGGCCAAAAGCTAAAGGGAGACCTTTCAACAGGACTTTTAAAATTTATGACAAGGATATAAAGTATTTACTATATTGTTTCATCAATTAAACAACCCTTCAAATCTTGAAGACAGACATGAAGATGAAACAAATTCTATTCAGCTCGTCTGTTACGACTCTGTAAAGCAGTGTCCCACAACAAAAGCTTCCCAGTAACATGGGGCAATTTTGCCATAAACCCCTAAATAGGCTGCAGAGAGAGAAAACCAAAGGAGAAAGAGCTCAGTCTGAAATGTAAAAACTCCACCACAGCACTATTTCCTGATGGGCAATCACAGGCAGCTCTTCCAGGCTTTGCTCACTCTTTAATGTTAAGTGTGTGTGTAGCAGCCTGTGTGTGTGTGTCTGTGTGTATTTGTGAGCCCATGTGAGTGGAGGCCAACCCCCAAAACACCTATATGATTACAACCCGGCTTTCCAGTCTTTTTTTTTCTCTTTTACACCCAGAGTAATAACTACATGTCCAGAAGGGGTTGATGACCAGCCCTTTGGATGAATGCAGGGCCGGGCTGTTGATTGGACGAAGCACCGACAGATGGACAATCAGACAGTGAGGTGCAGACAGGAGACGTTCCTGAGTCCAAAGAGAAAGCTTCTCACTTTCTCTTTGTCTCCATTTCTCTCTCGCTCTCAGTTCACTCTCCCTGCCAGACTTTCCCTTAGTGCATCTCCACAATCCATCATCATGAACAGCATCATCGCTACGGCTAATTTTAATGCAATCCACATCCGTCTGTGCGCACAAACACACATACAGATGACATGTTGTAGCAACAGCCCGTAATTCTGTGTGCTCTGACCCTGACAGGCTGAAACATAAAACACTCTATTTAAAGCGCATAAGCGGGGTTTATAGCTATACATGTCAGCCTATAAGAGGCGTACGCACAGACACATACACGTGTTTCTACAGCGTATTGCTGTATTAGCAAGAGCATCATTTTTAGCCATATTTAGTCCTCATATGATCCCAAATACAAGCACACAGTTACTTTTATGTAACTGTGTGCTTGTATCCCTGTGTGTGTGTGGGCAAGGACGTCTGTTTAGTGAAGCAGATGGCGATGGAGCGAGGAAGAAAAGGGGGGGTATTTGGGATTCTTCTATGGAGAAGTTTATACTTTATGTCTCTCCAAATTGGAGCCTTTGGCAGTTTCCTGTCTCGCTCATACATACATGGCAGCAGATCAGTCTTGTTTCCTTTCAGACACTCCCTATTTCTGCCATTAGGTGCTGAAAACCACGACTCGAGAACGTTCCTATTTGCATGTGTCACTGCGCATGACCCGAACTGTGCGCGCACATACGTGTCATGTTCAGAGTTAGAAAGGGAAAGAGAGCGTTAAAGGAAAATGAGAGCGCAGAGAAGCGTGGTGCACTCAGGAGTCACTTTATGTCTCTCCAAGCTGGAACACTTGACTCCAGAACGTTGGCTTATTTTTCATGCCGCCAGTCTGCCAATTTAGATTATTATCTGACTGTACTTGGAAAGTGAGCATGCTTGGTCTTCCTCTGCCAGTCTGCTCTTACTGGGATGTGACGAGTGCTTCAGGATGCGTGTTGCTGCTTGTGACAGGGGGGTACATTGTCTGGGTCTGATTGTCCTTCCTCAGTGCAATCAAGAAGGCTTGATTTTAGGAGGCATATTTCCTGATGCAATCTATCTTTAACAATTGATCACACTAACTGTTTTACTTTGTCTTGAGATTTTGGTTTTCCATTCCTGCCCATTAATGTGTATGTAATTACACACATACCCAGCTTCCTGCAGCCCGATCGTGTGGCCTATTCTTGACATTTCCTCTGAGTTTTCTCGTGTCTTGCTTTAATGTATTCCGGTGTCCAGTAGGACGGCACAAAAGGAGCACACAGTGTGGGGCTGAGGCCTGTCCAAACAACTGGTGCAAAGATTAAGCACCTCTGAGGTTTGCTGTAGTTTTAACAAGAGAAAGCCTGCTAACAGTGAGTATTCCTCCTTAACATAAGGAATAAATCAGGCTTAGTGCGTGCTAAGGACATTTAGAGTCTTTTAGTATTTTACGGGATGACGTTTTTGGAAGAACTGGGATCTGTTTTCTTGTCAGAGATAATACATATTCTTGTTAGGTTAGGCATCTTATTTGGGTTGTTGGAACAAGTGGACATCACCTATACTACTAGACAAAAGTGTGTATACATTTTACATACAGGACCCAGACCCAGGACTGTGTGTTTTTCTTTTGCACAAGAACATCTGCTATATTTTTCTGAAAACAGATGTTCTTGTAGGAAAACATGCCAGAAAGGTCAACAAAGTAAAGTAATGTTTATAGATCTGCAAACTGCAAACACGATAGGGTTGTTTTTTTGGTTTTTTTTTTACCATTTACCCAAAGTTTAAATGTAACTTGATGCTAGGAGGAAAGTAGTGTTGAGTCGATTCCTCTACGTAGGAGCTCACACACAAAAACAGCACATAGCACCGTTACACCCTGATGTACATTTCTACATCCTTGCAGCGAGGTGCTGAGTTAGACACTACAGTTTTAGCTGCTGTTAGGTTGCTCACTGTCCAAACATAACTACTTTAACAACAAACCCTTTTGTCTGGGGTTCACCTGGAAAAGCAGCAACCCTGGACATCATTCATTTACTGATTATTCTTGTGTATTAATAAACTATATAGGCTATCATGTAGAAAAACACAATTGAAATTACATGTCTTTTTCTTATATTATATATTTTTATTATATTATAAAACTTGTTCTTTTCAGGGTATGACGGGAACCTCACAGAAAGAGCAGTTTTTTTCTGGTCCACTTAAGATCAAAATGGGGTGTATGTGGCCCACAATGTAAAATCAGCCTATGGGGATTGATTCACTTTTGGAACCAGCCCCATGTGGCCACAGAAGGAACTGCAGAACTTTGCACCCATAATAATTTTCAGTCAGCTTCAGGGGGAAATCTATGTGGTAATTTACTACCTAGATGGAAAACCCTCTTAAGCCTATGCCATCCTTCAAGGTAACGTGACATGCACCTCCCAAGAAATGTAACTACACCTCAGGTCCATGCAGACAACAACGACTCTGATGGTTTCGAAGGTCGTGGCAAGAGGTTAGGAGGGATTTCTGGTTACATCTAAATCTTTCTGTTAGAGATATATGAATGAACTCATATATTCACGTCACATTCACTTTAGGCACACAAAGCACTTTTCATGATTTTAACTCCATAATTTTAAATCTTTTTCATAAGTTTAACAAAGTAGATACATAAATATGAACAGTTAAATATTTGTTGTCATGATTGCTGTTCAGTTGTAGAGAGGGTTATTACTTTGCATTTTGAAGTATACAGAGGATCTGTTGTCTCTGTGACTCAACACAGATCTAAGGGAGCAGAGTAGACAACCCCTTACTAATCTATGCAGGATGATCACAGAGTTCCTCTGACTTATAAAAGTAAGCTGACCATTTCTTAATACAGTTCAGAAAGTTAGTCAGAGGATTTGGATACATGGCTGGAGATTTCCTATTAAGCTTCACTAATCTGTGAAACCAAGCAGTGTGAAGATCTCAGCAGGACCACCCACTGCAGTGAGGACAGAAAGGCATATCTGTGCTGTGCTGCTATTTTTCTCATTCATGTGGGCTTGGTCACAAACAATGATAATTACACTGTCTAGATGTTTTTTAAAGACAACAAAGGTTAAAAGCAATGTAATTTTTTTTAAGCTATCTATCATTGCTGCAGTAAAAGTCAGCTTCTGGGTCAAGAAATAAAGGCTTCCTTGTAGAGGAGCCATTTTCAGCAGAGGTTCAACAACCTCAGAGGAAAAGCCAGTGTTGACAAGACACTATTACATATTTCAACAAGACATGGTGTGTTTTAAATAAGTGGAATGAATTTGCTTTCCTTTGACTGGAATAACTTGCTCACTTTTGGGGTTGTAGGGAAAAAAAAGAACAGGTTTGTTTAAAAAAATGTGTATATGATGTTTAAAAATATATTTTTAATCAGTGAGAAAGTATCCGAGAATTTTGCATTACATATTGATTCTTTTCTGTAACATGCACGTGTCAGTTAACAACGAGAGGAAAGGTTGATTCTTCTTCTTATCAGATTGGATAAAAACACAAAGATGCTGCGGACGTACATGGGAGTCTACTTATTACTTGCATGTTTGCACAGATACTGACTGATGCCGATGACAGCAAGGCCTGGCTTCTGTCAGCTACAAAATGGGCAGAGGTCAAGGTTCAGTCAGGAAGTTATAGAGTGATGCTGTCGGTGAGATGGAAGGACAAACACAGATGGAGAGTGAAGCTGATGAAAGGAGACAAGAGAGATTGATGGAGGGCTCTGATGCCGGCAGAAAAAAAACATAAAAGGCAAGACAGCAATTGGGGGAGACTTGACTTTAAATAAAGGAATATAGTGTGGAAAATAAAGGGTAGGTGATACAACACTGAATGGATTTACAGTTTGTTTTTCAGCAGCTCTGTTCTAGGATGCCCTCTGGACCCAGTGGAGGTGGTGAGTGACAGGAGAATGGCGGCTAAGCTGTCATCCCTGTTGGACAACGTCTCCCACCCCATGCAGCAGACTGTGACAGCACTGAGCAGCTCCTTCAGTGGGAGACTGCGGCACCCACGGTGTGGGACGGAGAGATTTCGCAGGTCTTTCCTCCCCACTGCTGTCAGACTCCACAACAAAGACTTTAACTGAACAAACACACACATCCACACATGTGCAATAACACTAAGTGCAATAATCTTTTCTGGCATCGTTGTATTTTTACTCAGTTGTATATAGCATTCGTATTCTATTTTTATCTTATTGTATATTTTTATTCTATTTTATTCTACTGTATATAGTATATTATTTTATTCTATTCTGTACAGCTGTGTACTGTATTTATTCTTATTGTATTCTAATTTTTGCATCATAACTTTTGCACTGTCCACTTCCTGCTGTGACAAAACAAATTTCCCACGTGTGGGACTAATAAAGGTTATCTTATCTTATCTTATCTTAGGTTAACACCTTGTGGTGATCACAACAGAGAAATTAGTTGTTAGCATTAGCAGTTACTCTTAATAATAAAAGTTTTAAGATTTGTATGTGCATGTGCAATTCACAGACACTTCCACCAACTCAAAACCATCACGACATATGACGGCTTTGTTGGCCAGTTACCTGTCACCCTGTACTCTCGGAGTCAGTCATTCAAAAAAACCTCTGAAATTTGTGCCATGCCAATAAATGAAAATCCCAATTTTACAGAGCATTTTATGGTTTGTAGTTACTGTAGTGGTTGAGATAGTAGAACATTGGTGCAGTGGAACCTCAGTCCAGAGTAGTTTGGAGTAATAATTTACCACTGAACTGAAGCATACTATGGTAGTAGCACAGTAGTATGCTCATACTGTAGTAGGCTATAAAAATGCATTAGGGTTGATAACGTTTGGAAAACATGTGAACATCTTTTGGAATCTGATGAATTGTTCAGTTCTAAGCTGCAGCCTTGAGACATTTTTAATGATGTGTAAATGTAAATTTGTACAGCCTTTAACTAACAATATTTTCCATAAGATCTTGACGTACATGAGCTCAATATCAAGTCTCGGTGAAATAGCTGTATCTACTACTGCATGAATGGGCTCGGCTCAGCAAACAGGTGTCTTGCTCACCTCTTCAAAGATTAGCAGCTACCACATTTAATCCAACGATGGACATTTATATTCATATGTCTTCCACAGCATGTCTTTTATCCTGTCTTAACTATGTATTAACAGACCTCTCTGCATTGAATTGTACATGCTATTAACCTCTGTCTCAAGGGAGTTTTTCCTTCCCACTGTCGCCAAAGTGCTTGCTCATAGGGGGTCATATGATTTTGAATTTGGATTGCTAACTTAAAACGCAAAGATGAGAAAATAATTTGTTGTTTCCAGTTATAAAGTTAAAAGTTTGAGATTGTAACCCCAATGTTTGGCTTGGTTATTATTATTTTAAAAATATTTTTTTGTTTTTTGTGTGTCAGAAATGAGCTTCCATAAAACAAACTTGGGGTTTTGCTTATTTACATCTTTTTCGAATAGCTGCAGGATACGTTGAGCGAACATGTAGCGGCTGCATATTAACATGTTCAGGTTTTTGTTTATTATGTACAGAAACAGTCCTCTCTGAGAGAGTTTTTTTTCTCTGCTCACCTGCAAACATTGTCTATTTTGTTATGTATGGTAATTATTTTTGTAAAATGTAACTCATGGGAAATTGAACAAATGATGTGGAAAAACTATGGATAAATAAATGTTTTGAATCTCATATTTAGTTGATGAAGCATGGTTTGTACACTTTAAGTTGACTTTTAAGCAGATACACAGCCTGCCAGTGTTACCTATTATAAATAGATCATGGGTAGGTTCATGTGTATCAATGAACAAGTTCCACATGCATGGTGTTAAATTATTTAATTATTAATAATTTAATCAAGTGACGGGAAATGTAAAAAAGAATGAAAGAAAAAGTGATTAGCCAAGCAACTTGTCAAGAGCAGTGATTTAAATGTAAGTATAATTACCCAGCAGTGATTTTTATGGGATGTGAATAGTTGTAATGTGCCATGGGGTTTCACCATATGTGGCAGAGAATATGGGAGCGTCGTGCTGCTCGCTGCCTTGTGTACCACACACAAACAAAACTGGATTCATGAGAAATAGGCCGCCATAATCAATCATCTTCAAACTTTTATTTACAAGGAAACAGCGTGTGTGACAAGCAAGATCAGCCAGCTGTTGGAGGAGAACACACACACACACAAACGCAGACGTGCACTCACACGTGCATTAGAAAAGGCACGTTCACACTGGCCAATTTTATACCATTCACATACCCAAACCTTAAAAGCACACTCGCAACAGGCAAACAAACCATCAGCAGCACTCATTGCCAATGAAGTGTGGTATTTCCTGCCCTGCTGACACATATTCACGACGCACACACACTCTCCCCACACCGACTTCCCTTAACAAATGTTCAGAGCAGGCCCCTAGATGTATACAGTAGTGCTAACAGTAAGGGCTTGTTGATTTAACACTTGAGGGAAAAAAGCAGAGACATGAATGTTATTCTTAGCTTTCCTCAACGATAATAGATACATATATAGAGTGGGAGGGAAAAGTGATCTGCTAAGGTGTATTTTAAATTTGATATGACTCAAGGGGATGTGATACAAGAGGCAAAATGTAGATTAACTCAAGTAAATATACAGAGGTGGACAAGTTTCCAATCTCAGAAAGGGATTGTTACCCTTTGTTATGTTTACATTGGCTTTACTTCCTTGTAACGCTGCGTAAAAAGTACTGTCGACACCAATCCCAGCTTTAAAGCGTATGAGAATTCACATTTAACCATGTTTTACAGCTGTGGGAATCCAAACAGAAGCAATCCATCATTTTTCCGTCACAGATGTTTAATGGATTTAAATTCATGTTTTTAAGAGACGTTTTTACTATAAAGGCGACAAAACTATGTTTTGTTTTGTTTTTTTACCAGACCATTAGGTTTTACACTTTGATTCAGAAAAGATGAACTCATGATCATTTGAAGAATCTATGTGCCGGTTTTCTTGTTTTGTTTTCTTTTTCTTTCGTTTAAAGAATCTTTAACGTCAGGTCTCTTCTCCGCCTACCAAACTGCATTTTGCAGTTTAAAGGAGAGCAGTTATTCCTTTTCACAAAGGCAAACAGTTACGTTGTAAAAGACATGTTCAAGGTTTAAAACTGCACAAGCCAGTGCTTTTCACTGTACAACACGGGTACACCAAAGGACAACACATCTATTTTTATTTATCTATTTATTATTCAGGTGTCGTCAAGTTTAACCCATCTAGTGTTACATTTGTATGTATTTACTATACCTTTTGTTAGGCTATATGTTGCTCACATCACATTATCAGGTAATTCCAAACACTCTAACAAACCATCTTACCACTTTTTAGATCCAGGGCTTGTCTTCTTTCAGATGAAACTGGTTGTTAGTTTTGGTTTGTTGTTTTGAAAGCAGGAAAAACATTATATATGTATATGTAGCAGTATCTTCGTTCCATATATAATTCAAAATATAGCAAAATAGAATTTTTCATGAGCTACATGTCTGTCACACACACCCAAAAAGACAAAGGTGCAGGAAGAATAAAAGTTTTATAAACAAAGTAGTAGCTTACAACAAGATGATTTACAGTAGCAGAATTCATATATGCATACATGCAAATGTGGAATACACATCCATGAATGTAAAGATATGTAGTTTAAATTCTGAGTTTAACACTTTTCCAGAGCATTGTTTTTGAACGTAGCAGTCCATAGAAAGAGCTGAAAGTTAGAGTTCTTTTTCTAACTTCGCTCGGTGTTTCACTATGGGAATCGCCTCGGCGTGACCAACTACGGAAGCTCCAATGACACCACGTCTGTCTATGACAGACCTGTCGAGCCGTGCTCAGGGCTCCGCCCCCTCGTACTAACACGGCCGACCAGCTCCTCCTAACTCATTCTCGCTTTCTTCCCGTGAGAAACTACTTTGAGCTCCCTCAGCGCATCCAGGCTAACTTGATTAGCTGCTTAACAGTTCTCAGGCGTCCCGTGTAGGAGTACGTCGCCGAACGCAGTTTTTCCGGTTCCAGTTTGGATCGTGCTGAGTAAGTCCTTCGAAAGAAGCGTACTTAGAGTTGCACTGTGGAACAGCAACCGCGTCAGGCGAGCTGTCCCAGCGGTTCCTGGTTTTAGTTAGCGAGGTAGCCGACGTTGTGTGACTCGGGCTAACGCGTTACGGCAAGCTGTTCGTTCAGTGTCCGGCTAGCATTAACTTGTTAGCAGGCCACGAACCACATTAGCGTCTCACTAGCATTAGCTTGTTGGTCGACGTAGGGTTCGGTTAGCATTAAGTTGCTAACGATATTGGCTAGCGGAGTGCAGCTAACGTGTCACGACGAGCTGACTCCCGCCGCGACTAGATCGGATTTAACACCCGCTGCTAGTCCTAGCTACTTACGGGCTAACGTGTCGAGACGAGCCTGGTGTAGCCTAGTCTCACCCCTTTCCGCTAACCATGTCTACGGCTCCTACTCCCGCCAAAAGGTCGGAGCCGAAGGCTAAAGAGGCTGCATCCCGCCCGTGCCCCGCATCATGCGGTGCCACCATCTCGGGCAGGGACCCTCATCCAATGTGCATCGTCTGTATGGGTGCCAAGCATGCTCAGGCTTCACTGGCGGACCCTCAGGGATGCCCACACTGTGCTTTGATGCCAGAGAAAGTCCTGGAAAGGAGGCTGAGAGTAGCAGTAACGAACAGTCAGGACCCCTGCCTGTTGGCTGCTACTGCTACGAGCGATATCCGTCATCCGCGAGCCTCCACAAGCTGGGCGGACATGATGGAAGAAGAGTCCCCGCTCATGCCCCCATCGTTCGAGGACCTCCTCGATCAAAACGTGGGCAAGCCGGGTGGCGAGGACGCGGAGGGCGATGCCGACTCCGACCTCCTCGACCTGGAGGACATGGATGAGGAACAGGAGGATGACTCTACCTTTCCTCCCCAGCAGTCCAGGCCACCGAGTGGGGCTGAAGTTGCACCCCTGGTGGACAGCAATTTGTACGAGGTCTGTAAACGGGCTGCTGCCAAGCTAGGCATCCCATGGCCAGCCGCCCAGGATGCCGAAGGGGCAGAACGTGACTTGTATGACGGCAAGAGGCTCCCACCAGCCTTGCCGCCATCAAAGCAGCTTCTGCCAGCAGTCCCAGCCTGCATGAAAGAAATGAGTCGCTATTGGTCAAGCCCTTTTAAAAGCAAGCTTCCGACCAAGGGCTGCTCTAAGCTTGAGATCCAGGGGATGGGTGAACTGGGGCTGACTGAACCCCCAGCAGTGGAGCCTTCAGTGGCGTATCACCTTCACCCTAACCGCAGGGCAATCTCAGCTTCTTCTAGCATTTCTTTGCCCAACAAGATAGATCGCCTCACGGCATCTATTTATCAAAGGACATACAAATATGCTGCACAGTCAGTGTGCTCGCTTAATGCAGTCACACTGCTATCAGCATATCAGGCAGAAATTCTGGAAGACATGGGCCGTCAGCTTGACTCGGGTTCCCCGAACCCAGCCCTCTGGGATGAAATCTGCGTGGTTAATGATCTCATTCTTCGCTCCTCCAGGGGAGCAGTCCAAGGGTGTGGTCGCGTTATGGGCCTTGCAGTCTCGGGTGAGAGAGCCTTGTGGCTAAACCTGTCAGGCCTGGGTGATGCTCAGAAGGCTGAGGTCATGGATGCAGCCTATGACCCAACCAAGGGTCTCTTTGGCCCAGCCCTGGAGAGAATGAGAGAAACAAGCACCCGCAGAAAGCAGGAGGGTGAAGCATTCAATCTCTGCTTACCCAGAAAACCTAACTCTCAGCCCCAGCAGGTGCCAAGAGCTGGCTTTGCAGCAACAGCAGCAGCTGCGAGAGGGAGACAGAGTGGGGTCAGAATGCAGAGAGGAGCAGGAGGCCAGCAGGGTGCCCACCAGGCCAAGGTAGAGAACCGAAGACCTTGGGGCAAGCATTCCTTTGCAGCAGTTGCTGCAAAGAACAAGCCGTCACACCCCGGAGAGGGGAAAAAGAAGCGGTCAGCCTAGCACACCTGCAGCATTCTGTGTCACCCCTCTTTTCTTCCCCAAAGAGAAGGAAGGTGTTAGAAGGGGTAACCAAATCACTCCAAAGTTCAGGGTCTCCGGAAGTTTCCAGTTCACCAGGAGCACCCTCTCAGTCTCCTCCTCCAGTTCAGGGAGGACAGACTTGTGGACAAATGGCGCAGTGTCACCAAACACTTCTAAACACTGTCTGTGTCACCAAGCACTGCCCAGAGTCACCAGACACTTCACTGTGGTTTGGGGGTAACAAAAGAAATAAAACGTGCATCTCTGCAGCCAGGCAGTTTGCCAAGGGCAGAATGTCCCCCCAGTTTCAAAATAAAAACAAAAGAAAATCACTGCAATTTGTCTTTGTTCCCAGCGGGGGGAGCTCACGCTCTTCCCGAGGGGGAGAGCCCCAACTCCTTCCGGGAGACAGGGGTGACGTCACGCTACCGCTTCTTCAGAGGCCCGCTCGCAGCGCGGCTGGAGCGGTGGCACGCATGCGCAGTTCATCCCTGGGTCTTGTCAACCATTTCCCATGGTTACAGACTACAGTTTGCGGCAAAACCACCGAGATTCGGCGGAGTGTTAGCTTCTGTGGCCAGTCGCGATTCAGCGAATGTGCTGGAGGAGGAAATATCCTCCCTGTTACACAAACAGGCGATCGGAGCGGTTCCGAGCGAAGAAGCTCAGCAGGGCTTTTACTCCCGCTATTTCCTCATCCCGAAAAAGGACGGAACGTCGCTCCGTCCTATTCTGGATCTGCGTGTGTTAAACAAGCATTTGAGAAAGTACGCGTTCAGAATGCTCACACACAAGACGCTTTGTCGCTCAATTCACACAGGCAATTGGTTTGTTACAATCGACCTATCAGACGCATATTTTCACATCGCCATTTATCCTCCACACAGGAAATATCTCAGGTTCGCTTATCAGAGCGTAGCGTACGAGTTTCAAACTATCCCATTCGGGCTATCCTTAGCTCCGAGGGTGTTCAGCAAATGTGTGGAGGCAGCGCTGTCTCCGTTAAGGAACAGCGGCATCAGAATATTTTCTTACATAGACGATTATCTAATATGCTCACGATCGCACGAGCAGGCGATCAAAGACTCCGAGGTGGTGGTGAATCACCTCACGGAGCTTGGGTTCACTATCAACCTGGAAAAGAGCCACTTGGAACCCGCACAGTTTACAGAGTATCTGGGGCTCAGAATAGACTCCATCTCTTATCGTATCGCACTTTCAGAGCGGAGGATCGCATCCTTCACTCACTGTCTTTCCCATTTTCAGCTGGGGAAAGTCGTGCGGTTCCGACTCTGTCTCCGCCTCCTCGGCCTCATGGCCTCGGTGATATCGGTGGTACACTTGGGGCTGCTTATGATGAGAGATTTTCAGCGGTGGGTCGCTTCTCTGCAGCTGTGCCCTCGCCGACATCTCAGTCGTGGTGTAAAAATAACGCAGCCGTGTATTGCGGCTCTCCGGCCCTGGAGGAGCCCGACAGCTCTCGCGGCGGGGGTACCGCTCGGGGCAGTATCATCCAGGGTGACGCTGACCACAGATGCATCCCTGTCAGGTTGGGGTGCAACTATGATGGGCAGAGCAGTGAATGGCGTTTGGTCACAGAGACTCACTCTGAATCACATAAATGTGCTGGAGCTCCGCGCGGTGCTCCTAGCCTTACGGCATTTTCTGCCGTATCTCCGGGGTCAACATGTTTTAGTGAAAACAGACAACTCCACTGTAGTTGCTTATATCAACCGCCAGGGCGGCACCCGTTCCCGGCAGCTACACAGGTTAGCCAGGGAAATAATTATGTGGAGCAGCACTCGGCTCCTCTCCCTTCGGGCAACTCACGTGCCAGGAATTCTGAACAGGGGGGCGGACCTCCTGTCCAGAGGAAATCCACTGTTCGGAGAATGGAGGCTTCACCCACAGGTGGTGGAGCAGATTTGGCAGCGATACGGCCGGGCTGCCGTAGATCTCTTCGCCTCGCGAGAAAACACACAGTGCCCCCTGTTTTTCTCCCTGTCAGACGCACACGCGCCACTGGGCGTGGATGAGCTGGCCCATCCTTGGCCAAAAACTCTGCTGTATGCTTTCCCTCCCCTCAGCCTGATCTCCCCAACACTGATCAGAGTGAGGGATCAGGGGCTATCTCTGATTTTAATAGCTCCACGGTGGCCATCCAAACACTGGATAGCAGAAATCATCCAGCTTCTGGTGGACGAGCCATGGCTACTCCCCATCCGCAGGGACCTTCTGTCTCAGGCGCGGGGGGAGATATACCATCCCCATCCAGACCAGGTTGCTCTCTGGGCCTGGCCCGTGAAAGGTGGAATTTGAAGGCAGCAGGCATGCCTCCGAAGGTTATTGAAACCATTCAGAATGCCAGAGCCTCCTCCACCCATTCCATTTACAGCAGTAAATGGCGTGTTTTTGAGGAGTGGTGCCATGAAAAGCAGATTATCCCTTTTCAGTGTTCAGTGGTGGAGCTGTTGTGTTTTCTTCAAGACTTGCTGGACAAAAGGAAAGCTTTTTCCACTATAAAGGTCTATTTAGCAGCTATTTCAGCCTGCCACGTGGGGTTTGGTGATAAACCTGCTGGGCAGCACCCCCTTGTAGGTCGCTTCATGAGAGGAGCGCGTCGAACGCTCCCAGTTTCTAGACCACTGGTCCCTTTATGGGATCTGTCAGTCGTTTTAGACGCCCTCTCCCACCACCCCTTTGAGCCTATTGGGGCAGTGGGGTTGAAGTTTCTCTCTCTTAAAACCACTCTGCTGTTGGCTCTAACCACAGCCAAGCGAGTTAGTGAATTACAGGCTCTGTCTATTTACCCCTCTTGTCTACAGTTGGCCCCGGGACTCACTAAAGCACTCCTGAGGCCTAACCCAGCCTTTGTCCCTAAAGTGTTGGAAACATCATACAGGTGCCCTACAGTAGAGCTCCTAGCTTTTCACCCCCCTCCATTCTCTTCCGAGGGAGCAGAGGCTGAACACTTTGTGCCCTGTCCGGGCCTTGGGGACTTATGTTGACAGAACAGCTGGATTCAGGAAGTTGGATCAGCTGTTTGTTTCCTGGGCCTCCCCTCACAAGGGCAGGCCCGTATCACGCCAGAGACTAGCTCATTGGATTGTAGAGGCCTTAGCTCTGGCTTATAGCTGTAAGGGCTTGCAGGCCCCCCCGGGACTCCGAGCACACTCCACTAGGGGTGTGGCCACATCCTGGGCGTTGTTCAGAGGTGTATCAGTCCAGGATATTTGTGCGGCAGCAAGCTGGGCTACGCCGCACACGTTTGTCCGGTTTTATCGGCTGGATGTTGCACAGTCATCCCTGGCTCAGACGGGGCTGGATTCTGGTGCCTCAGGTTCGACCTGAGATCCTGGAGTAGCACTGGAGAGTAGCTTCGGGAGCTGGCGCAATCCGGGAGTGGGCCATATCTCCCATAGTGAAACACCGAGCGAAGTTAGAAAAAGAACGTTGGGTTACTTAACATAATCCCTGGTTCTTTGATAACAGAGTGAGGTGTTTCACCAACACTTCCCTCCTTGCTTAGGCACGGAAAGAAATCTGCTTGGAATGAGTTAGGAGGAGCTGGTCGGCCGTGTTAGTACGAGGGGGCGGAGCCCTGAGCACGGCTCGACAGGTCTGTCATAGACAGACGTGGTGTCATTGGAGCTTCCGTAGTTGGTCACGCCGAGGCGATTCCCATAGTGAAACACCTCACTCTGTTATCAAAGAACCAGGGATTACGTTAAGTAACCCAACGTTTTAACTCTATTGCATGATGTGAAAACACTGACTCTTGGAATATATCAAGGATATGTTAGATGTCACAAACTGAAGCAAATAAATGGAACATTACATATGAATTCAATAAATAAAATCAAGCCCAATGGACTAGCCAAGGCTTTGAAGGCCAGAACAGTTTATCAAACTACCAACTGTCAGTTTGTCAGATTTTTAAGACATGTACACACAAGCTAAGACACTTCTGTCAGTGCAAACTCATTTCTCAGAGATGAAGCCAAGAACAACAAGCATCTCTGATGACTTCAGAGGGGCTGCTTATCACATGCCATTCCTCACACTGATCCCATGTCAAGCATAACTAAATATAGTGTGAATCAATAGCCATCATTAACAGTAACCTTATCTACTGAGCCCGGACATTCATACAGTAAATCCACTCCACGTGACACGTCAAGACACGGACCAAAACACAGGCTCATCTCTCAGCAGCTGCCAGCACATGATGATGACGGGAGATGAATCCGTGTAAAAGGTTGTTCAACCACCAGCCTCTTATTACTTCTATTAAACAGAACATGAAACCAGGTGATTACCTGCCACGCTGAAGCAATAAACGCTCCTCGAGTGGATCATAGAATTATTCGCCTTTAATGGAGGGCATCGTGAATGCAAATGGAGGGCAGTTTTGCTAATTGTCACTGTCAGGCAAGAAGTTTGCATCCTCTAAACTGTCGACCTTTTAGCCCGAATCCAGTTCGTTTAATGGATTTTAAAGGTTTCGCAAGGCTGTCAGGTTGAGGTCATTTTCTCGACCTTTTGCAAAATCCTTGTACAGTTAAAAGCAAAATGGAAGTTTGGGTCATCAAACACAGATTGCAAGCAATTGGCAGTTCTAGTGTTAAACAGATGTGCTATGTGAAAATTCACATTCCACACCGTCTTTAAAAAGGACTAAATTAGCTATAAGGACAAAACCAATTGTTTGACCATGTCGGAAACATGTATTTCTGCTGTGATGCAAGTCATCACTGGCGATGACCCCAAATTTAGCACCAAGCCTAACTGTAACCTTATGGTAATCGGAAGTAGTCAAGATCACAGGGTCAACAAAGGGGGTTAAAATTTGCCACAATATAAAATATAAAACTTACTGAATATTTGTCACGTAAAATGACTGACATTAATCAATCGGTCAGAAGATCCAAACATGGATCTTCTATGAAAGCAAGGTCAGACTTCGTGGACTGATGAAAGGGTGAATGGGCAATCAAAATCGCCAGATTGTGTCCCATATGGTATATTTTTAGTCATACATTGTGGTAGTTAGTCTTTCAACTAGCACAGGACTCTGTTTGATAGGCTTATCATATTGCAGTTTCCGCTCTCTCTATCATTATTCTTTAGAGCAACGAAAGTGCTGTCATCAAAGTGTGTTTTCTCATCAAGCAACAATTTTGTAGCATTGCAATGTCTCATTCTTCAGCCACCTGTGGCTCTTTAACCTTATTTCTCTCTTGCTTATTAACATCGGAGTTTATTTGGATTGTTTGTGCTGTACAAAAGCTCCATATGCAGAGCAGCAGGCTGCTAAAAGGTATTTTCTGGCAGAAGAACAATTGCGTAGAAGCGAGGAATACATTGGCCCAAATGCATATGCTACGGAAAGAGCTTTGGCATGGATTTGTGGTACACAAACACAATCATGACTGCAGATTGGCACAGGGGATGTCGTGGACACACGCGCCTCCTCTCTCACATACACATATGATTTCCCCCCAGATTCCTTGTCCTCTGCAGTCAGAACACATGTCATTTGTATGCCGCCCCTCCAGCCCGCTGACAGAACGCCGTTTGGAAACACTCATCTCCTGATCACATCCCTGCTCTGCTCCCTGTTATTCCCAGACAGGTGTCCCTGCTCAAATGCACACACATCGAGACCCGCAGACTCACACATAATTCGATACGGCACACTCACAGACTCAAACGGAATACAATTAAAAAAACAAAGACTTATGCATAAAACAAACTCAAATATACATAATCAAATTAATCTCACACATTTACAGCCCTTCTCTGCAGCAGACAGACAACTAATGTTTAATATCTAATGTGTTTCTTCTTTATTAACATGTACACAGGTAGAGGGATGCCCAGCCATACTGACTAATGTCCTCCCCCTGCTGTGTTAGCAGTGCACTTGTTTTGTGTCTATGCAGTTGTATGCACATTGCACAAATTTGTTGGTGTATCAAATCATGCTTTCAGTGAGTATTTCATATATTTGTAGTTTTACATATTTATAAAACTAAGAATATTAAAATATAAATATGCTATATACTATGTTCAGCACATGGGTCTATACTTTCAAAGGTTCAGGTTTGGTATTGTGGGCAGGTTTCAGTTTATGCTAGCTCACAGACACAGCTATCTGCTAACATACAAGTAAATAACAATTATTGTAGTCTTGTTTGATGTGCTATACGGTAAAACATCCTATTAGTTATATTCTGCATTAAAAATGCTCCGGAAGTCAGTGTTTCAAATTGACTGCTGCTCACCTGACTCTAGAAGTGGCGGCTCTACTCCGACACTACGAACTTGAAGAATACAATTTAAAGAAGCAAGTGGTAATAAAATTGCACATCCCTATGCAGTTGCTATAGAGTCAAAGCTGTTTATGATAACAGGCTGTAAACATGTTTATTTCTGTAACACTGAATCTTCAACGTAGCTGACTCTCTTTTGGAGCCAGAGCCAAATGGCCACTAGAGGAACTGCAGTGTTTGGCACTGTTGTTTTAGCTTTCAAAATCTGCCCTGGAGGTAGCCACTCGTTGCATTCCTGATTTAGAAATGAGCTGTGTGTGAATACAAAGAAAGTTTGTGTGTGTGGTGTGTGTGTGTGTGGTGTGTGTGTGTGTGGCGGTTCCCTTTCATCTGCCGGGAGCCGGGTTAATGTGCGTGACTGCTTCTTCTCCAGGTCACAGGAGAATGGTGCCTGGGTGATATGGTGATACGTGTATAAGTGTCCCATACAATCTCCCTACCCATATGGAGATTACCACACACAAATGCACACACACCAAACAGCAATGGCGTAATTAATAGCCTCTCTACACATCACTGATACACCCAAGAGACGTGGCATTTATGGAGAGGTCTCACCCACGATCGAAGCAGGTGTTCGTGCAATGAGATAACTTCTCCATTCCAGTTGTGCTTTAATTCACAAAAATTTCTCTTCATCTCGAAGACCTTTAAAATGTCCAATTTAAAGCAGTTCAGTAAGGAGAGATCACTTGGAAGAACTGAATATGATTTCCTGAGATTGAGATAAATGTATTTAGCGATTAGACTCCAATCACCCATCATGGCAGAACGCAATCCCAGCAGTGATAAGATTTAGGACAGGACCCCCCCCCCCCAGAGTGGTGGTGGTGAAGATGAAGACTGAAGCTTGGCTGGAGCTCTGACTAAGGTGTCTGAGGTGGAGTTGGGGAGGAGGTGGGTTGCAGAGATTGAGAATGGAGAGCACAGAATTAAACCACGCATAGAGGAGACTGATTTGCCTGAAGAAGGCAGGCAAGAAGACGAGTTTGAGATTGATAGCGTGGAAATATGACAGTGATGTAGACAACAGAAAAGCAGCCTAACACCCAGGAAGGCAGGCACATTGGTGATTACAGATCTTCCTTATTGAACTTACACAAAAACTTCATTTAAACAATCACCATACCATCAACTGAGTTATTTTTTCGGTTAATAAGCACCCGTAAAAAGGCACCAGTGAATCATTCAGCTCTTCATTCATCCTAACGCCAAGCTGCAGCATTTTCCACACTCCTGCTGCTTGTTCGACACACAAGGCAAAGGCTAGTGGCCGCAAGGTGCTCTTTAAAAGACGCCGGACCCAGCAGCTTTCTTGGCAGAGTGGAGTGCTTCCAAAAGTGTTCGACTTACGAGAAAAGCGTAAGAGAAAGGTCAATGCGCTTTTCCCTCAGCCAACCAATCATAAAGAAGAAACCATCGAATTCAGCGTTTCCCACAAGAGACACAAAAATAGAAAAATGCCGGCAGAGAGATTGGTCACAGGAGGTAAATACTGTCAAGTGTGTACAAGCTCAGAATAGAAATGTGCAATAAGGAACGGAGAATCCGCTCTTAACGGAAAAGAAAAAAGTGATCCATCTGCCTTTTTAAATGTTTTTTCTTTTAACACGAGCTGAGTTTGTAAAGTAAAACTCCTGTGCTCAGCTGATTTGCCTTAATGGTCTTTTTTTAACCAAGTTACGCATATTTTGGCACTTCCTGTTTTGTTTGCACCATTTGTGCTAAGAGTTGCAGTAGAGAAACTGGAGTGATTAGCACGTTTGTAGTCTACTCGATTACTCAAAGGCCTCTATACAACACGGCTCGTTCACCCACCAACAACTGCATCAGAGCAGTATCTTGCTAAAGGATACCTTCAAACAAACTACGACACGCTTGAACCATCAACCTTCCAATTAGTAGATGACCCGCTCCATTGCCTGAGCTACAGCCTGGTGTCTGTCCTTTAACACAGCCATACACACTCTTTTGTTTGGTTTGTCATTCTGCAATACCTTTGCAGATGATTGCTGAAGTATTAACACTAGCCAAGTCAAACTTACTAAACTTTCTAATGAAATGAATTGAATAATAAATTTTTTGATAATGTGTATGCCTTCCTGCTCTCCCTCTTCTTTCTGTATTTTGGTTCGGTCCAGCAGCTGCTGAGCAGATAGGTCAGGAAAAGTATTGGGGGGGGGGCAGAGGGAGGGAGTGGGTGACAGACAAAACTGAAAATAAGATTGGCCAGATTAGATTGCCTGATTGAGCAATTAGCTATCGTCTCCATCATTTGGCCGGGGCCTGCCGGCATCTGCCACTGTAGGATACACACACCCACACACACACACATACACAGCCTTAAACATGTGCGAAAAGCAATGTGTGTGTGTGTGATTTTTTTAAAGAAAGTGCGTCTGACCAAATATGTTCAGTCCAATCTGAATCCAGTGTGTGTGTGTGTGTGTGTGCCACACTTTCTCATTGTGGTTTAAGTCAGAAGTAGCTAACACAGAGCCTGTCAGCCTTACTCTTATTTTCACTTCCTTAATGTTTTTCCATGTCTATCTCTCTCTTTTTCATTCCCCTCCTTCTCTTATTTCTTTTAGGCACTCGCTGATATATTCTTTCATCGCTAACACTCCCCCCCCACACACACACACATACACAGCTCCTCATTCACTTTCTCTTTACAATTGCAATTTGGAGCTAATTTCTCTCCCTCCCATTGATAAAAAAAAAAACAAAGGAAATAAATTCAACAAGTAAGTGAGGGCAGTAAAAAAAAAGGAAAGAAAAGAAAGAAAGAGAGAAAATTGGTGTCTTTAAAAAAGGCCGCCATCCTTTTTATTTTACTGACTCCCGAGGCTGATGAAATTTCAAACAATGCCACGTAGTGAGCCCTAACTCATGTTTAGCACCTTGGGTTTTGTCTCAGATCCAGAACTAGACTGATAACTCTTAAGAAATGTTTTAGCTCATTCTCTCCGCAGAGGCCCACTAAAATCTGGTTGATGAATTGGTCTCCATTGGCGCTCACTTATTCTCACATAAAGGAGTTTATGGCTTGGGAAAAAAAAACGAGGGGAGGGAGGAGATGGGCTATTTCTACACGTGATGAAGTAAAAGAGGGAATGGGGGAGGGAATCTCTGGCATGCCTGAGTGTCTGTTTATGCGCGTGTGTGTGTGTGTGTGTGTGTGTGTGTGTGTGTGTAAATCTGTGATGGAGTGCATCACCGCTTGTACCGCACGTGTGTTTGTGTGCTTTAGTTTGCGAGCTTACAAGTGGGTGCTGATTTTTTTTCTCTTTTTTTTGAGTGCGACTCTTGTTTGTCCAACATTACTGTGTGTGTGGTCACAGCTAATCGCCAGGCGGGCAGCGAGGATGAATGATGGCGGCCGTCCCGTGCAGACAGTGGAGAGTTCACCTGTCAACGTGGGCTACCTTAAGACGGATGGACATCTGGAAGTCATCGCCGCACAGCTGTAGGAGCTGGACACACACCCTATAGACGCACACACACACACACTGCTGTAGAAATACATTTTAAGTGCACACATAAATGTTGAGAGTTGACAAGGGCCCACATAGATCTGAAACCGGGAGACACTGAGTGTGGGCATAAATCACAAAGCTCTTGTTCTCTTCTTCACTTTTTCTGTTGTGTAGAAACGCCTGAACACACTGCTAGCTAATAAGAGAAGCATGAGTCATTCTCTGCTTGGATTCCCCCCACCCGTCTTAAGTGGCTGAGTGAATAGCTGGCAGGTGCTTCCACTGCAGCAAAGTAAACTGAGCCGAGGGGGAAAAATTAAAGAGCAATGATGATGATGATGATGATGATGATGATGATGGAACGTTAAAGGAATTTAGATTATGTCCAAATAGGCACGGGACTGTCTAAACACGAGATCGACTTTGACAAATGTTGCTAACGATCCCAAACAAAGGGCGCATTGAGCACCAAGGATATTAGGAAACCAGTTAAGGTGCTCATTATCCATCTATGTCAGGCATTGTTTTCTTATAAAACACACAAGAGACAAACAAAAGAAGATGCAAACACTTTCACAGATGCATTGCTGTGCAGGCACACATAAACAGGCCTGATCAATATGAGCAGAATTCCGACTCGCATGCTTGCAGGATTGATCCCGCCCGTATTTTTACGCACAGATTCAGAGTGCATGTGGGCGTCGGACATCTGGCTTCTCTGCTAAAGTATCACTGCGAGCTGACCTGCTCATTTCTTAATTTCAAGTCTGTTTGCCCCGATGGTGACAGAGTAATTTAGACTCCATGCAAGTTTCAGCTTGCACTTCATTTGTTTGGCATAATTAGGTGGTACGTGGAGCATTTTTCCACACTATTATATTATTGTCAAATGAATAGCAGTGCATGGGTGTAATTATTGTAAACAAGCAAAACCACACTTGGGAGGAGTGGTAGCACATACCTTATTAGTGTTAGATCGCTTTATTCAGACTGCCTGGTGCATCCTGCACTACCTCCATTACTGGCATGTAGACAATAACAACTGTTCCAGCCTGTCAGCACTTACCAACAACTTAAATAAACGGTAAATGGACTGGTCCTTATGTAACTCTTTTCTACTCTACTTGAACACTCAAAGCCCTTTATACAAGATGCCTCATTCACCCATTTACACCTATTCACACAAGCACTTTTTCCAGTGCCTAAGCATTTTCTATCTAACTTTCACACACATTCATACTCCAATGGATCCATCATACAGTAACTCTGGGTTCAATATCTCACCCAAGGATATTTTGGAGCAGCCAGTGTGTGATGAACCAAGTGAAACGTTCAGCAGCTGAATACGTAGATCCAGAAGTGGAAAAGAGCTAATATTTGACTTGGCTTTGCAATGTGGCCACTGTTACAAATGGTAATGACCTTGTTTTCAGTAGGCCTTTTAAATTTTCAAGCACAGGTAGCTTAAACAACTAAAGGCTTATATAAAAGATGGATGCAGCTTCTGGGTCTGAAAGGTTAAGCATAAGCAGAATGTTCTAACCCAAGGATGCTGGCTTACTTAATGACCTCTTTTAACAGTTTCCTGATGAGTTTATGGTATTAATCACTAGCCTTACTGAATACAGCAGGAACAAAATCAGAGCATGGTTTAAGGCCTATGTTGTGATTGACAAAGGACTACTGTACACACCTTCCAAGTCCCTTGGTCTGCCACAGTCAGATTCACGCCTCATGTTTCATGTCTGGTTTAAAAATACTGAGATGGTGTTGACCAAAGTTATGTGGAAACACAGTGTTCCACATAAATCCATCCTTTACTTATTATCTATGGCAATTCATCATCATTACTCAGTGTAGCTGAACAGTTCCAGGTTTTCAGTAACATGAATACTAACTCACTGTAACAGCTTTGGATGGTTAAAAGAATAAAGTCAAAATGTTTGGAGTGAACAGGGTCAGTTAGCGGCAGTTTATGAACTTGTTAACAAGTTCACCATATGTGTCATGGTCCGGAGTCTGTGACTCCGTGTTTATGTTTAGTCTATTAGTATTCTGTGGTTTTGGTTACCTTGGGTGTTTGTATTCTTCTGTTCATGTTCCTATGTTCTGTGTCCCCCAGTCTGTGTTTAGTTGGTGTGTTATGTCATTGCGTGTATGTGTTTCCTGTTTTATTGTGAAGGTCTGCGTCTTATGTGAGTGTTTTCAGTTTGCCTCCCTAGTCTCGTCACGATAAT
Source organism: Aulonocara stuartgranti (assembly GCF_965226115.1). NCBI lineage: Eukaryota > Metazoa > Chordata > Actinopteri > Cichliformes > Cichlidae > Aulonocara > Aulonocara stuartgranti. Next base: position 33,215,081 of record NC_138950.1, on the reverse strand, counting down.
CACTCCCAGCTGTGTTCCCCACCTGCGTGTAATCTCCCTGTGTTCTCTGGGTGTATTTAAGTTGTGTCTTCTGTCATGGTAGTTGCTGGTTCGTCTGTGTTATTTCCCTTCCACCCTTCTGTGTTGATTCTCTGGTCATTCTCCCTGCATGTCACGTTCGTATTCCGGTTAGTGTTTTATTTAGTTTTCCCAGTTTAGAGTTTTCACCGTTCTGTTCCTCGCCACCCTGTCTGTTGTACCTTTTAGTTGCAAATAAACTCACCCTCCACTTCAGCAGCCTGCAGTTTGGATCCATTATTATTCACACGGCTTGCCCCGGCAAACCGTGACAGTACGAACCAGCCACAACATGGATCCAGCAGACTTGCCCGGGGAGAGGGATCTGATGCAAGTCCAACGCCTGGTCGACTGGATAACCCACACCTCGAATACGAGAGCAAGGATCGTTGGGATAAATGGTATCGAGGCGATCATCAACAGAAATCCCTATCTCCGCCAGGTCAGAGGATGTTTGGACTTATTGGCCAACTTGTATGAAGCCCGGGAGGCGGCGCAAGCTCGGGAACTGTCGGACTGGGTCCTGCAGCAACAAACTACAGCCACCCCGGAGCAGCCGCGTCTGCCTCACCTATCGGATGCGGTTTTTCCAGGCCCGTCGGAGCCCTCTGCGGGGAGGAAACGCCGATCGCGCCGTGGGCGCGCCACCCCACAGCCGGACGTTCGGACTTCTAATTCGCCGGCTGTGGTGAGTGAGGACTCTGTGTCTGTTCCAGACTTTGTGACTGTTCATTCAGGGGCTGTGTCTTGTGTGGCGGATGTCAACATGAGCTGCTTATCGCCTGTCCAGCCTCTCTCAGCTCAGTTAGCTCCCCCGCAGCCATTCTCAGCTCAGTTAGCTCCCCCACAGCCACTTTCAGCTCAGTCTCCAGTGTCACTTTCAGCTCATTCTCCAGTGTCACTTTCAGCTCAGTCTCCAGTGTCACTTTCAGCTCAGTCTCCGGTGTCAATTTCAGCTCAGTCTCAGGTGCCTCCTTCAGTTCAGTCTCCGGTGCCTCCTTCAGTTCAGCCTCCGGTGCCACCTTCAGTTCAGTCTCCGGTGCCACCTTCAGTTCAGGCTCCAGTGCCGCCTGTAGCGCAGGCCCCAGTAGCTCCAGTGCCGCCTGTAGCGCAGGCCCCAGTAGCTCCAGTGCCGCCGCTACCCGTAGCTCTGGCTCCAGCATTACCGGTTCCACTCATTCACTCCATGCAGGGAGAAAATTTAAGGTCCAGTCAGGGAGTTTCTCGCGTTTTAGCTGCTTCAGGCACCGTTCTGCACTCCAGGGCTTCCCCAGAGGCTAGGTCTCCGTCCCCAGCTGATTCTGGACCCCTGAAGATTAAGCAGCCCTCAGAGAACAATTCCGTGTCAGTGCTGTCTGAGCAGGGCCAGTGCTCAGCACAGCACCCATTGCCTTCGTGTCTGCCAGAGGACTCCATGCCTGCTGGCTTTGTGATGGCTTCTGCTGGAGGGTCCAAGGGGCCCGTCCAGCCTTCGTCTCGTGTCTCCGCTGGAGGGTCCGAGGGACCGCTCCGGCCTTTGTTTCCTGTCTCCGCTGGAGGGTCCGAGGGACCGCTCCGGCCTTTGTTTCCTGTTTCCGCTGGAGGGTCCGAGGGACCGCTCCGGCCTTTGTTTCCTGTTTCCGCTGGAGGGTCCAAGGGACCGCTCCGGCCTTTGTCTCCAGTCTCCGCTGGGGGGCCCGAGGAGCCCGTTCAGCCACCTGTCTCAGCTGGAGGGCCCGAGAAGCCCGTCCAGCCTCATGCCATGTCAGCTGGAGGGCCCGAGGAGCCCGTCCAGCCTCATGCCTCGTCCGCTGGAGGGCCCGAGGAGCCCGTCCAGCAGCCTTCCTCGTCGGCTGGAGGGCCTGTTCAGCCACCTGCTGCAGCTTCATCATCATCCTCGCCTGCTGCAGCTTCATCATCATCCTCGCCTGCTGCAGCATCATCATCATCCTCGCCTGCTGCAGCATCATCATCATCCTCGCCTGCTGCAGCATCATCATCATCCTCACCGGCTGCAGTATCATCATCAGCCTCGTCTGGCCCAGCCTCGGAGCCTTCAGCCTCGTCTGGTCCAGCCTCGGAGCCTTCATCCTCGCCTGGTCCAGCTTCAGAGCCTTCAGCCTCGCCTGGTCCAGCTTCATCCGAGTCTTCAGCCTCGCCTGGTCCAGCTTCATCCGAGTCTTCATCCTCGCCTGGTCCAGCCTCTGCAGCCTCGCCTGGTCCGGATCACCATCGCCTGAGTGGCCGCCGTTGCCTTCCGCACGGCCGGCCCCCGGACCGCCATCGCCTGAGTGGCCGCCGTTGCCTTCCGCACGGCCGGCCCCCGGACCGCCATCGCCTGAGTGGCCGCCGTTGCCTTCCGCACGGCCGGCCCCCGGACCGTCATCGCCTGAGTGGCCGCCGTTGCCTTCCGCACGGCCGGCCCCCGGACCAGCACTGTCGTCGCCGCCGTTGCCGTCCGCACGGCCCGCCTCCCGAACTGTATCCACGTCGCCGCCGTTGCCGTCCGCACGGTCGGCCCCCTGAACTCTTTTTGTCTTGGACTCCTGTGCTGTCGGCCTCCTGGCCGGCCCCCTGAACTCTTCTGTTTTGGACTCTGTTTTCCTGTGCTCTGGTGTGCTTTTCTTTTGGTTTTGGACTCGTGTTTTTGTTTTTCTTTTTGTCTTTTGACCTTCTGGTGCTCCTGTTTTGTTTTGCCCCGAGCCCTCCGTCCTGGACCCCCGCCGCCCGCCCTGGTCGGGTTGTTTTCTGTTTTTTCTGGCTGTTTTTTGTTGGGCTGTCTGGAGCCAGCCTTTGAGGGGGGGGGTCCTGTCATGGTCCGGAGTCTGCGACTCCGTGTTTATGTTTAGTCTATTAGTATTCTGTGGTTTTGGTTACCTTGGGTGTTTGTATTCTTCTGTTCATGTTCCTATGTTCTGTGTCGCCCAGTCTGTGTTTAGTTGGTGTGTTATGTCATTGCGTGTATGTGTTTCCTGTTTTATTGTGAAGGTCTGCGTCTTATGTGAGTGTTTTCAGTTTGCCTCCCTAGTCTCGTCACGATAATCACTCCCAGCTGTGTTCCCCACCTGCGTGTAATCTCCCTGTGTTCTCTGGGTGTATTTAAGTTGTGTCTTCTGTCATGGTAGTTGCTGGTTCGTCTGTGTTATTTCCCTTCCACCCTTCTGTGTTGATTCTCTGGTCATTCTCCCTGCATGTCACGTTCGTATTCCGGTTAGTGTTTTATTTAGTTTTCCCAGTTTAGAGTTTTCACCGTTCTGTTCCTCGCCACCCTGTCTGTTGTACCTTTTAGTTGCAAATAAACTCACCCTCCACTTCAGCAGCCTGCAGTTTGGATCCATTATTATTCACACGGCTTGCCCCGGCAAACCGTGACAATATGCACATATAAAATGGGACATTTTTATAGCTAAATAATCACGTACTACAAGACTAAGTCAATTTTTGTGAATAACAGGCCTTTAAACTGTTTGTACAGCCTGAACACTGGAAAAAACAACGATACGCACTGATAAATTAATCCAGTTATACAGGGAGTGCAGAATTATTAGGCAAGTTGTATTTTTGAGGAATAATTTTATTATTGAACAACAACCATGTTCTCAATGAACCCAAAAAACTCATTAATATCAAAGCTGAATGTTTTTGGAAGTAGTTTTTAGTTTGTTTTTAGTTTTAGCTATTTTAGGGGGATATCTGTGTGTGCAGGTGACTATTGCTGTGCATAATTATTAGGCAACTTAACAAAAAACAAATATATACCCATTTCAATTATTTATTTTTACCAGTGAAACCAATATAACATCTCCACATTCACAAATATACATTTCTGACATTCAAAAACCAAACAAAAACAAACCAGCGACCAATATAGCCACCTTTCTTTGCAAGGACACTCAAAAGCCTGCCATCCATGGATTCTGTCAGTGTTTTGATCTGTTCACCATCAACATTGCGTGCAGCAGCAACCACAGCCTCCCAGACACTGTTCAGAGAGGTGTACTGTTTTCCCTCCTTGTAAATCTCACATTTGATGATGGACCACAGGTTCTCAATGGGGTTCAGATCAGGTGAACAAGGAGGCCATGTCATTAGTTTTTCTTCTTTTATACCCTTTCTTGCCAGCCACGCTGTGGAGTACTTGGTGATGGAGCATTGTCCTGCATGAAAATCATGTTTTTCTTGAAGGATACAGACTTCTTCCTGTACCACTGCTTGACGAAGGTGTCTTCCAGAAACTGGCAGTAGGACTGGGAGTTGAGCTTGACTCCACCAGCCCAAACCAGTACTCCACCTCCACCTTGCTGGCGTCTGAGTCGGACTGGAGCTTTCTGGTCCTTTACCAATCCAGCCACGGGCCCATCCATCTAGCCCATCAAGACTCACTCTCATTTCATCAGTCCATAAAACCTTAGAAAAACCAGTCTTGAGATATTTCTTGGCCCAGTCTTGACGTTTCAGCTTGTGTGTCTTGTTCAGTGGTGGTCGTCTTTCAGCCTTTCTTACCTTGGCCATGTCTCTGAGTATTGCACACCTTGTGTTTTTGGGCACTCCAGTGATGTTGCAGCTCTGAAATATGGCCAAACTGGTGGCAAGTGGCATCTTGGCAGCTGCACGCTTGACTTTTCTCAGTTCATGGGCAGTTATTTTGCGCCTTGGTTTTTCCACACGCTTCTTGCGACCCTGTTGACTATTTTGAATGAAACGCTTGATTGTTCGATGATCACGCTTCAGAAGCTTTGCAATTTTGAGACTGCTGCATCCCTCTGCAAGATATCTCACTATTTTTGACTTTTCTGAGCCCGTCAAGTCCTTCTTTTGACCCATTTTGCCAAAGGAAAGGACGTTGCCTAATAATTATGCACACCTGATATAGGGTGTTGATGTCATTAGACCACACCCCTTCTCATTACAGAGATGCACATCACCTAATATGCTTAATTGGTAGTAGGCTTTCGAGCCTATACAGCTTGGAGTAAGACAACATGCATGAAGAGGATGATGTGGACAAAATACTCATTTGCCTAATAATTCTGCACTCCCTGTACAATGTAACACTATGGCAAAGTCAGGGAATCCTTAAAACACACAATTCAGGTAAGGAAGATCTTGGCTACTCTTTATAAAATGTATGTAAAGCGAACTACAGGTCCCTCCCACACCCTCACAATCCTTCCACGTGCAGAACATGCTACTTCTGTCATTGCCACAAAATGTTGCCATTTAGCGCAAATCACAAGCTGCTGAATTTGTGCAGTGTTTCCTGGGACAGCGAGCCATACACGAGAAATTTCCATCTGAATGATTTAGCAAGAACATTAAGTGCAATTTTAGTTTCAATGTAAGGCTGCCAGTCATCTCCAATATGCTGTTAGCAGGATGTGTTTGTGACAATTATGCTAACTTCTGCAGATTTATTTGTTCATATAAATCCACAGTGGAATTTTCAAAAGTAAACTCACCCGACTATTAAGGTAACAAGACAGAGTACATAACTAATTCCTGCTTTGGTTCTTGAATTATTTAGCAGGCAGGCAGAAACTGTGACACCAACACATTTAGCATTTAGCGTGCCCCAGATGTTAAAAAATGAACACAATTACTCACTACTATGCATAACCTCCTGGCCCTGCAGTCACTCTCAACGTAACATCCTCAAAGCAATTTTTTATAAAACGTCTCTCCAATCTTTCCAAGCCCCTCTCATGCTTTTAAGGAGACCGTCAGCCTGAAAGCGTCCGCTATGCAAACTGAGCCCTCACGACATTTGCGTGAGTTGATGACTTTGGTTAAAGTAGCTAGGACTTATATTAAAGGCTTTGCCAGCGGAGTGCATATATCATTTGGGAGACGGGTAAAAATGAATAGACAGGGATGTACAAATGCACACACACACACTATAATTTGTTTGCTTCATTTCCTAATTACAGTGACAATAGGAGGGCCCCCTGTTAGAATTTATCTCTTGCTTCTTCTGCCTCCCATCCATCTCCCTCCTCTCCCTCGCTCCCTCACTCCCCTCCTTCCAGGGAGTCAGGCTACAATAGGCCCAGACTCCCCTCTTACTTTGCTGCAGAGGCAGGATAAGAGAAACTTTAGCCGCAAAGAGAACATATGGCCTCCACCGCACACCAAACAAACCCTATACATTATGGTGTCAATATGTGTGTGTGTGTGTGTGTGTGTTTCTGTGGGTGTGAGGAAAGCAAAGATTATTAAGGGGTAATGAGGTAAAGAGAAAGAGGGAAAGCAGGAGCGGTAGGAGAGGAGAAAGCGCTACGTCTACGGAAATAACCGATAGACTGTCAGAGAGCACTAATTTTCTTTGACGCAGTCTGTAACAGAGGAGAGACCACATTGCGAGGTCGTGCATCAAAGAGAAAATGAAAGGGCTTAAAGCTGACAGTTCAAACTATATTAGCAGTACACAAAAACCTAAGAAGATTAACAGAGCAAAAATCCTATTCCCTCGCCTGTCAACTGAAATAGACATATAAATTAGCCCATATGAGCACAATTCGATTCTGCATTGACCCCAATTAGTAAGAATTGACCCGGTAGCACAGCGAGTCAAAGCTTCCTTGAAGAGAGAGGGAGGTAAGGAATATGACAGAAACACAAACAACATGATTCTGGGAGCTTCGAAGCCACTGGTTAGACATCTCACACCAGGAGGCTGTCGCACTTCCCACCCCCTGAAGGGAAAATCATAACCCTTATTACACCAGTGGGAAGATGTAGTCCATTCTGAAGGCTTGAAATGTCCCGGGAGTGCTTCAGATGAAGGTACAATGGCTTTTTTCTTTTCCTCCCTTCTCCTCGTTTCTCTCGTTCTCTCCCTCCTCCTCTTCTCGTCCTGCCAAATCTGATATTACAGACATTTTTCTCTGCATGCGCAACACTCTTCTTAGTGGTCCTCATAGGCCCGGTGACCTGAAGCGGATGTGTGGGCATAAAACGTGTGTCCTCTTTAAGACTACCCTCCGTTTTTTGAATCTATGAAAACTGCTTTTCATTATAAATGCAACATTTTATCGCTGTGTTTACTCAAAATAACTCAAAAGTCTAAAATGTCTGCTTGTTCTTTTTAATTGGAAAAGCTGATGAAGAGTGAAAATACAAATATGTTCTGTTTAAAAGGTGCAAGTTTTTCAGCACGTTTGATTTTATACCCGAGCCGCAGTATAAGTGTTAAACAGATTACAGTAGAACATTGAATCGAACATGTTTTGATGATTAAATACCAATGGTGATGAATTTGTTGTGAAATAAATTTGTTAGATTTGTGTACATGTGATGGATGAGTCTAAATCTGAAGAAGTGGGGACGCTGTGCAGAATGTAAATACAAACAAGACGCAATGATTTGCAGACCTCATGAATTGTTGTTGTCTTCGCAATAGAACTTAAAACATATATCAATGAGAAACTGAGAAAAACTTACAATTTCAAGAAAAACATTTGAGCATTATCAATTTGATGTGTGTGAATTGGTCTGTATGTGTTAGCAATGCGATATACTGGCGATTCTCATCCTATGGTAGCTGGAATATATCCATCCCCCTGCCTGTGGCTCTGATAAGGATAGGTGGAAGAGAATGAATGGATTGATGAATTTATGGGTAGCAACACATCAAAAAAAAGTTAGGATATGGCAACAAAGGCCTAGAAAAGTAAGTTTTATTGAACAGCTAGAGGAACATCTTTCTAATAGGTTAACTGGCAATGCATCAGTAACACAAATTGGTATAAAAAGAGCATCTTAAAGAGGCCTATCTTCTGAAGTAAAGATAGGCAGAGCTTCACCAGCCTGCAAAAAAGCTGTGGGAGATTTTCAGACTAATATTCCTCAATGTAAAGTTGCACAGACTTTGACTATCATGATCTACAGCACATATTATCAACAAAAGATTTAGAAAATCTGGAGAAATCCCTGTGCGCAACAAACAAACCTTTGATCTTCCTCAAGCAGCACTGCATTAAAAGCAGGCAAAAAAGATTATTGTATGTGAAGCCATATGTGAACATCACACAAAAAGACCAAAACCTAAAGAAGACAGAAGGCTGTTGATCAGAATAGAATGGGACAACATTCATCTCCCCAGCTAGTGCAACAAAACAATTTTTTTTCCTCCATGCATGTAAACCCACTTACTAAATGTCCTGTTGCAGCCAACTGTGGTTTTCAATGTAAAGCAGTGTAGTACTATATGGGGTTTGCACATGACAAGTTAAAATTGTTCACAAAATGCTGTAGCTAGTTAGGCACTCACAGCAAACATCACAAAAGCCATGTTCAATTTGATTCTTTCAAACTGTTTACGGCATTTTATGACTGAGTCTCTTGTTCAACAAGACCAAGTACTACCTCACCAGTAACGACCACTAGGTAAAGACTAAACATAGGTTTAAATATTTCACACAGAGCTACATTTATCAGAAAGACACATAAAAGGTTTGGATAAAACTTTAAAATGCTTGAAGATTGCTTAAAAAGTATGTTATGGGTGCAGTTTATTAAATGCTGCAACTTACTTTAGGTTTGCAGTGCATTTGAAAACCACGGTTTTAGTAACTATAACTTGGGAATAAATGTTGAAAGAGCTCACTGCATGCAGTCACCTCACCCTTTATCCCCCCATTCTTACTTTCCCATCGTCTCTCCATACTTTCCACTCACCTAGACCTTCTCTCTTGCCATCCTGTTAATCATTTTAATAGCACTCCTCATCTCCTCCAAATCTAAACCCTGCTGTTAAATCTAAACCTCCACTTTAAGCATCTTTCCTCTTATAACACTCTCGTCAACCTCTAGAGTCTCCCCTCTTCTCTTACAACTTTTCCCTCTGCCTAACGCAGTCGCCGTCTTTTTACTGTCGAGGAAGAGCGATGCTATTCATTTGCACTGTGGACAAGCCACTTCAGAGTAGTGCTGACACCCACTCTGACGAGAAGGACGCAGGAAGAGAGAGAAAGAGCATGGGAACCCTTCAGCACCGGCAAAGGATTTAAGGAGGGGCCAACAAGCTGTCCACAGAATCCAGGTAAATTGAGTTATTTGCGAGCACGATTCTGAGAAACGTACCTCAGACTGCAGAGGTGAGGCTGATGTGATTCAGCTTTAGAATTTTAAAATGGCAGTCGCCAGCCTCATTTTTGCTTTCCATATCAATTTATATCAGGCTCCTGTTTCTCCATGACAGTGCCCCTTTTTGCCTACACACACACACACAGACACAGATCCCTCCATCCCTCTGGTCATATCTCGCCGTCTCCCACGGGTGCAGTGTAACGCTATCTGCCTCAGTCACTCTCCGGTCCCAAGCAGACAGCTTGGTCTTCAGAGATTCCTACTTCCCTTTCTCCACTTGCTGCCATTTTCACTCCACAGGGACCAAAAACTGAATATGACATCTACACCACAGAGACAGAGGAGAATGTCAGACTCCTGTAGCCCACATCATGAAGCCTTTCTCCCCATCTCAGTCACACTCTGTGGATGACGGGGAGGCCTGTGTGCTCTTTGCTGTAAGTGGCTAATATCTTTTTGGCAAGAAATCGTCAGGTTTTCTTTTACATAATGAGCGATCCTATCAAACCATTTCAAGTACAAGCAGTGGGAAATTATGAACATATTTACAACGCTAGAAATATAAAAATGAGGCCAGAACTATGATGACACTCTGGCTATGTGGATCCAGTATGTTAGTCCATATGGTAATGATGGATGGATTTGCTCCAAAGTCATGTGCAATAATTAATATGCTTTTGTTTCAGGCTTTCCAAGATTTGAGATCGTAGCTGCGTAGCTTGTTCTCATTCATCCACAAGATCATTAGTGAGGTCGGCCACTGATGTCGGGGGATAAGGCCCAACCCAATGCGTTTGGCGGGGTTAATGTCAGCCAAACCAAACCAAACTGGGGGTTAAATTTCCTCAGCAGCCCAGTATTTTCTCTGGGGCATGGTTGTTGGTTAAAGAAAAGACTTTGCCAAGCTGTTAGTTTAAATATAATGCTATTCTGCAGTATTGGCAACCAAGAGACCAGACTAAAAGTACACAAACTGGCCTTTGCTGTTATTTTTAAAGTCAGACTCTAAGTTTGGATGGAGATTGTATCTCCCTATGATTGGGAATCTAAACTTTAAACAAAATGTATATAAAGCCTTCTTTTAATTCAAATACAGAATTTTCTTAAACCTAAGGAGCATATTTGGTGGTATAATAGTAAGCAAGCAAAATTATGTAGTGAGGTACAAAACAAATTAAATCAAGAAGTCCAGAGTAATTTAAATTAGAATGGGAGGGAGAGCCTTCAGCTTTCAGGCCCCTCTTCTGTGGAACCAGCTTCCAGTTTGGATTCGGGAGACAGAAACTACCTCTACTTTAAAGATTATGCTTAAAACTTTCCTTTTTGCTACAGCATATAGTTAGGGCTGGTTCAGGTGACCCTGAATCCTCCCTTAGTTATGCTGAAGTAGGCATAGACTGCTGGGGGATTCCCATGATGCATCTAATGTTTTTCTCACTCACTGTGTGTTAATAGACTTCTTTGCATTAAATCATACTTGTTATTAACCTCTGTCTCTCTTCCACAGCATGTCTTTATCCTGTCTTCCTTCTCTCACACCAACCGGTCACAGCAGGCCCCGCCCCTCCCTGAGCCTGGTTCTGCCGGAGGTTTCTTCCTGTTAAAAGGGAGTTTTTCCTTCCCACTGTCGCCAAAGTGCTTGATCATAGGGGGTCATATGATTGTTGGGTTTTTTTCTCTGTATGTAATAATGTAGAGTCTACCTTGCAATATAAAGTGTCTTGAGGCGACTGTTGTTGTGATTTGGTGCTGTACAAAAATAATTTTAATTGAATTGAAAGTCGGTGTTCAAATTCTAAATGTTTTTTAGGCTTTACATGCTATTTTTGACTGTTTAGTGCAATATTCATATTTATGAAATATTACTTTTTGTTGTTTTCTTTTTCATGGTTGTGGGCATTGCCAACTTTCTGTCACAGTCTGGCGAGGGCAGACTGTATGAATTGAAAAAGGACCCAAAATGCAGACTCCAAGGAACAGGGAACAAAACTTTAATGTTAACAAAAAGCGAGCCGTTTAATATGGCTGGTAAAAAAGGTACAAACAAAGGGCAAGGCAAACTGAAGCAAAATTAACACAAACCTAAACTGGGAAATCTAAACAAACAATAAGAAAAACCTAGACAAGAAAGTTGGAAGCATAGCATAGGAAACATGGCGTGGACAACAGACGACCTGACAATCACACACTGAAAACAGAGGACTTAAATACACAGGAGGTGATTAGGGGAAGTGGCAACACCTGGGGAAACAGCTGGCACACATGAACATAATGACGTCACAGTGGGAGAGTAAAACTGAACACGATGAACACAGAAACGCCAGACCTCTTCACAATAAAACAGGAAACAGAGTGAGATATAGACATGACAACCTGAACTTGACAACATAAGCCACAGACATGAAATACATGAAAAGCAGGGGAGACTTAACATGGTAGAAGCACGAGGGGGAAATAATAACTAGAAACACTTAAGCATGATAACAAATGAACTTAGGAACCTGAAGGGCTTACATAAACTAAAACATCAAAAATGAACTAAAACTCAAAACACTGGGTCATAAGACCCAGGATCGTGACAGAGCCCCCCCTTCAAGGGCGGATTCCAGACGCCCAAAACCACGAACAAAGAAACAAACATGAAACAAAACCAAAACAACCCACCCAGGGCGGGCGGCGGGGGTCCAGGATGGAGGGCCCAAAACCGACCAAAACCAGAGCAAAAGTCCAACAAAAAGGGTGCAAAGAGCCCATGAAAGGCACTAACGCTCCGGAGACAGTTCTCAAAACTTTCTGAGGGCCGACCTGGAGGGTGACGGCACAAAAGTCCAGAGTTAATTAGTTCAGGGGGCCGTCCTGGAGGTCGATAGCATAAAAGTTCATAGTTCAAAGGTTCAGGGGGCCAGCCACAAGTCCAACGGTGGTGACGGAGCAAATCAGGGGGCCGACCATGTGGAAGGTGGCAGTGGCGAAGCAGGTATGGCTGGCCACACTCGGGCGGTTCGGCTCGTGGCCGGCGGCGACGTGGACAAGACCTGTCGGGTGGCTTGGCTGGCGGCCGGCGGCGACGAGGACGAGACCTGTCGGGTGGCTTGGCTGGCGGCCGGCGGCGACGAGGACGAGACCTGTCGGGTGGCTTGGCTGAACCTCCAGCTGGCGCTGCAGAATCAGGCGAGGCAGGGCCGGCAGAAGCAGTGGCATGGGCCGGACCAGGCGAGGCTGAAGACCCCGAGGCTGGAACAGGCGAGGATGAAGACCCCGAGGCTGGAACAGGCGAGGATGAAGACTCTGATGAAGCTGGACCAGGCGAGGATGAAGACTCTGATGAAGCCGGACCAGGCGAGGATGAAGACTCTGATGAAGCCGGACCAGGCGAGGATGAAGACTCTGATGAAGCCGGACCAGGCGAGGACGAAGACTCTGATGAAGCCGGACCAGGCGAAACACAGGCCGAAGCCGGACCAGGCGAACCAGAAGCAGAAGCCAAGGCTGGACCAGGTGACAGCGAAGCAGGAGCAGGACCAGGCGAGGCAGAGGCCAGACCAGGTGACGGCGAAGCAGGAGCAGGACCAGGCGAGGCAGCAGCAGAGGCCGGAACAGGCGAGGCAGCAGCAGAGGCCGGACCAGGCGAGGCAGCAGCAGAGGCCGGACCAGGCGAGGCAGCAGCAGAGGCCGGACCAGGCGACGGCGAAGCAGGAGCAGGACCAGGCGAGGCAGCAGCAGAGGCCGGAACAGGTGAGGCAGCAGCAGAGGCCGGAACAGGCGTAGCAGAGGCAGAGGCCGGACCAAGCGTAGCAGAGGCAGAGGCCGGACCAAGCGTAGCAGAGGCAGAGGCCGGACCAAGCGTAGCAGAGGCAGAACCAGGTGACAATGAGGCAGCCACAGCTGGTGGCTGGACGGGCTCCTCGGGCCCCCCAGCTGACGTGGCAGGAGGCTGTGTAAGTTGCAGCAACACACAGTCTATAGTGGGTGAAATGAGTTTGTATGAGTTCTCAGACTGAGGTGTGGCAGAACCAGGTGAGGCGTCGTCCTCAGGTTGAGGCGCAGAAGCAGCAAGCGGTAGCGCGGCAGGTGGTGGTCCTGCAGGCGGCGGCACGGGAGCCGCAGGTGGTGGCGCTGCAACCACAGGTGGTGGCTGGGCGGGCTCCTCGGGCCCCCCAGCTGACGTGGTAGGAGGTTGTGTAAATTGAAGCCACACACAGTCTAAAGTGGGTGGAATGAGTTTATATAAGTCCTCAGACTGAGGTATAGCAGAACTAGGCGAGGTGTCGTCCTCAGGCTTAGTCGCAAAAGCAGCAGGCAGTAGCGCAGCAGGTGGTGGTCCTGCAGGTGGCGATACGGCAGCTGCAAGTGATGAAGCAGAAGGTGGCCGGACGGGCTCCTCGGGCCCTCCAGCTGGCGTGGCGTGAGGCTGGACGGGCTCCTCGGGCCCTCCAGCTGGCGTGGCGTGAGGCTGGACGGGCTCCTCGGGCCCTCCAGCTGGCGTGGCGTGAGGCTGGACGGGCTCCTCGGGCCCTCCAGCTGGCGTGGCGTGAGGCTGGACGGGCTCCTCGGGCCCTCCAGCTGGCGTGGCGTGAGGCTGGACAGGCTCCTCGGGCCCTCCAGCAGACGAAGCGTGAGGCTGGCTGGGTTCTCCTGAACCTCCAGCAGACGAAGCATGAGGCTGGACGGGCTCCCCGGGCCCTCCGGCTGACACTGAAATTGGCTGCACCAGCTGTACCTCCGTCTCCGGCTCCAAACCGGCCTGGATAGCAGTCCCACAACAGCTTAGCTGAGCCTGTTGGCTAGCATTTCCTGTACAAACAGTGTCTTCACAGCCGGGCTCATGACCCTGAAAGGCAGTGTCCGTTCCAATAATCTCCGGAGAAGAAACATGAGGAGCCAAGATATAGTCACTCACTTGTGTTCGTGGTGTGGAGCGTCGATGGCGCGCACGCCGCTTTTTCTTGAAAGTGGAAGACGGCGGTGCAATAGGCGGAAGTCCCTGGTAACTCCGAGGTCCCCCGAGAGCCAGTCGAGAACCCTGGAAAGAGGGCTCGTGCTCCGGAATGAGCCATGGCTTCCACCGGAGCTCCTCCTCCAATAGAGTGCAGTATATCGACTGACGCTCGTCGTAGTCCAAATCTATGGCGTCCAGTGCTTCCTCGCACTGGACCGTGGCAAGAGTATGGCGAGACTGTGATGAGGGCGTGGAAACTGGTGAGCTGAGAGGTGGTGACGCTGCGGCGAATCTCAGCGAACCGACACGAACACACTCAGGTTCCGGAGGCAGCAATGAAGACGACTGATCGTGGGGTTGTTGTGACTGGTGGGTGCTGGAAGCCATTTCCTGACTCGACAGTTCCTGGGCCTGCAGCATCTCTTTTACCCTTGTAAAAGCATCCACTATAGCAGGTGAGCCCGGGAGCTGAAGGAGGCGGGGATCCCTCTCCATAATAGCTTCCGCAACGTTGACCATCACAAGCTTGCTCTTCAACTCGGGCGCTGTAAGGACGCAGTCGAGGATCGCTTGGATGCGAGCCATCTCCTCCAGACACTCGGTGAGAGCTGAATCTGCTGGGTCCATGACTGGTCAGGTCGTTCTGTCACAGTCTGGCGAGGGCAGACTGTATGAATTGAAAAAGGACCCAAAATGCAGACTCCAAGGAACAGGGAACAAAACTTTAATGTTAACAAAAAGCGAGCCGTTTAATATGGCTGGTAAAAAAGGTACAAACAAAGGGCAAGGCAAACTGAAGCAAAATTAACACAAACCTAAACTGGGAAATCTAAACAAACAATAAGAAAAACCTAGACAAGAAACTTGGAAGCATGGCATAGGAAACATGGCGTGGACAACAGACGACCTGACAATCACACACTGAAAACAGAGGACTTAAATACACAGGAGGTGATTAGGGGAAGTGGCAACACCTGGGGAAACAGCTGGCACACATGAACATAATGACGTCACAGTGGGAGAGTAAAACTGAACACGATGAACACAGAAACGCCAGACCTCTTCACAATAAAACAGGAAACAGAGTGAGATATAGACATGACAACCTGAACTTGACAACATAAGCCACAGACATGAAATACATGAAAAGCAGGGGAGACTTAACATGGTAGAAGCACGAGGGGGAAATAATAACTAGAAACACTTAAGCATGATAACAAATGAACTTAGGAACCTGAAGGGCTTACATAAACTAAAACATCAAAAATGAACTAAAACTCAAAACACTGGGTCATAAGACCCAGGATCGTGACACTTTCACTTAATGTCTGAAAAAATGTCTTAAATTCAGAACTGGTAGCAAAACGATGACATATGCTAATTATTCGGCTATGGCCTTAAATGAAGTTATGTGCGTTTTAATGCATCTACAAAAAAATCTGCATTCACATATATATTATGTTCGTAAATGACCTCATAAATTTGTATAGGCTATTAGAGATTTGTGGTTTTCATTCCCTTTAATGCCTCAGAAGGTCAAACTGATCCTCAAATAGCTCACTGCCGCCACACACCATTTATCAGTTTTGGGATAAAACTCTTCAGCTTCTGTGGCCCGTCCATGAGACTTCTACATTTCCACTTGGGAAATCCCTCTTATCCCTACTCTTCCTTCCCTTTGTCTCACTCTTCCATGTTTTCTGTCTTTCTTGTCCTCTTGCTCCCTTTCTCTCTGACTTAATCTTATCATCTATCGTTTAGTTTCCCTCTGTCACTGTTCCTCAGTTACTAAGCTGTACCCTCCTTCTGAAGGCACTCTGATGTGACGCAAGTGGTGACAGTTCTTACTCAACGGGACAAAAAAAAAGTCCAAAAAGAACGAGTCAAACGAGGGTGGGGGTCTAACCATATTACTGTGGGAGATACTTTGATTATTCTTCTAATGTGTTTTGCTGCAATTCTATTTCAAGCCCTGGTGCCAGGCAGAAAAATTCAGCCAAGTGGAATAAAATAGAAAGGGGAATTAATAAAAAGGTTGCAGGTGGCACAAAATGACCATGCTGCCAGTGGTTCCTGTGTATCTGTGAACATTCATTTACATCAGTTGATAGTGATGGTTGCAGAGGGGGCAAGGCACTTTTACTTTTGTAAAAGTGTGCATTGAGCCATTAATATAAACTTGGTTTCTGTTTGCACACCTATCTAGTCCTGGAACCAGTCAGAACCAATCACCATCTAGAGAAGCAACAGTTTAAACCACAGCATAATGCCATTCTTAAATAAGCTCTGCATTCATTTCACATTTCAGATCTCTGACTAGAGCCTTTAAGCCAAAATCAACCAGATGCCCACCCACACTGACACAAAAAGTGGAATCCTTCAGATGGCCAAGCAACACACTTCTCCCTTTTACTGCTTTGTTTCAACAGATTTATAGACACACACAAACACCAAATTTTAGTTTGTGTGTGTGTGTCTATTCTTGTAAATGTTGTACGTGGGGATATTGTCAAATGCCATCTTAAAACATGTACACTTCTATTGTCCTTGTGTTTTTGTGTATCCTGGCATACATCTTAGCTCATACCTAGCCGAGCCGAGTGTGTGTGTGTGTGTGTGTGTGTGTGTGTGTGTGTGTGTGTGTGTGTGTGTGTGGATGAGAGAGAGTGAGAGAGAAAGAGAAAGAACGAGAGATGCGATCACAGAGTGCTGACTCTCACGGATGTCCTTCAGGTAATAAGATTTGTCACGTTGCCGAGGGTGGCCATCAGGTGGCGATGCTAAGCGGCTCAGCCTTGCCACAGAGGTCACCGGGACGGTATCCCAGAAACACCCTGGAGAGACTGAGGGGGTGGGGCAGCAGATGGAGGGCAGGCAGCGACACACTAATGACAAGACACTAATAACATCCATCGCCGCTGGGGTTGGTGTACAACATGCCATTAACGTGTACCACACCAGGCTAGCCAGATTATGCCAGTCCACTAAAGCTATTAGAGGGCCATCAAGCACGCATGTGATGTGTGTCCTCTAACTTAGAAAAAAGAGGGAGTGAGCTGAACAAACGAGGAGGGAGACAGTGCAGCTGGGGGTTTAGAAGTGCGTGATGTGTGTGACAGAGCTGAAAGAGATTATGATGAATATTAGAAGCTGTATAAGAGAGGAATGAAGAGTAAGAAGTGGCACGTCATTCCCGTCTTCTCCCTGGCTTCAGCTGATCTGCACTGGTTTGCTACCAACTGGAAAGAAAAAAACCCTCATACTTTTGATCCCCTGATTGAGCACTCAACCCTTTCTCCCCCGCCAGTGCCTGATTAGAAGAAAATTGTTGATTTATTGAGGATTTCTCCTCATCTCTCAATAACACTAATCCATTCCATTCCAGAGGTTGGCTATTAGGAAGCGGATCACGTTTTTTGGACCCTGATAAAGAAAAATCCAATCTGGATCTAGCCTAGAACTCAACGGTTTCCAATTAATGATGATGTACGACGCATTGAAAGCTAGCGTTCGAAAACTCATCCTGTATTTGCTTGCGACTTTGTGCCAGCGATGAAAATTGCAGCACATTACCATAATGTTAGAGGAAGTTAACAAATGAACCTGCAATGAATTCCAGGCAGGAAAGCTAAGGATGAGCTCTTCCCGGCCATACAAACCCTGTCCGCACCCCTCCCTGTTCTCCCAGCCTGCCTCCGCATGCCATTTTTCCCCCCTCGATGAGAAAGCCAAGAGCGAACAAGGAGGAGGGGAGGCAGCTGATGGAAAAGAGAGGGGAGAAAAATGACAGACATAGACAAAGGTTGATTAAATTGGTTTTCAATTCTGGGCTTCTCCGTCTGAAGCGACTGCATTAATTTGCTCCATTACATATTTGAGAGGCAGTGAGTGTATTAAGAGCTGCTGTATATCATATCAGTGACTGCTCTGAGAGCCGGCTGCCAAAATAAGAGCCCTAGGTCCATCTATTGGAGCATTAACCGAAGTGACTCAGCACACCCCGGCCTGAATGCTTCTCCCGCTTGATGTGAGGGACTCTTTGTTCGCTGCAGTCGCTCTTTTTTTTATACTGTAGGGAATATGATTCTGTTCTGTGTGTCAGACTTAACATGCTGATGAAAATGGAAGTGAGGGAGGCTTCTACTCAACAGATTAGTCAGTAGTTTCCATAGGTTTTAAATACTAAAGTTGTAAAGCTGCATTGAAGATTTGTTAGCACTTACTTTTACTTTTACATTAGTGCATTTATATTTGGTGCATTTAAAACAGCCACTCGGAGTCTTCAGCACAAATATAGGCTTCACACAAGTTTCCACAGAACTGAAAACAGCCAGAGAGGCTGATTTAGAGATCCAATGCAAGAAGCAGCGGGCGAAGATCAACCAGCTCCAAGAGAGCTCCTAAAAGCTCAGAAACACCTGGGTGAGCAGGCTGCTGAAAACAAGGAAGAAGAAGAGAGAGCCCACTGTAAGATTGCATAGCTCAAAGCCAAGTTCTGCACCAGTGAGGCCTTTCATGAGCAAAATGATTTGAAAGCGCTAAACTTCAAATAAGAACTAGAAAATACCAAAGCTGCAAACCAACTGCATGACGCAGAGGCAGAGGACTGCTCTGCTAGCAAGACAAGAGAAAGAGGCCTAATTGGAAGATCTCGAGGTCCCGATTAAGACTACATCACAGGAAAAAAATTTAATGGTATATTACGGATATGTTTACTGTCAACAAACAAATAATTTTGGGTTTTTTCATAACCTGACTTTCCTTCAGGCATATTTGCTGTTGATATTTAATTGCATCTAAATTTGTGTTTGAGTTTTCTCTTTAACATTGTAGAGTGTTTACCTCGAGGTGTATATTGTTGTGATTTCTAGAGATCTGAGTTGAATAAGACAAAAAAGAGAGTGACTCACTGAGTGAAACGGGTATTATTACATCTCTTACCAATAGAAATAACAAACAAAGATTGAAATTAATGAAAGTGTCTTCTTTGTTCATCCCTGAGAAACAAAGTGAACTTTGAAGTGCAAAAGACCACTTAATGGCCAGCAGCCACTCGAGGCTGTCCAAGAGTAGCATGCTAACCTAGCAACTACAGCTAACCTAGCAGACGGTTAGCTGTAGCTGCTAACTGTCAGATAAGCGTCACTTCTTTTCATTTAAGTCAACTCTCCACTATGTTTGTGTTGTGCTGTCCTTTTGGAGCATTATTAATGGAATTAACAGACCAATAAGATGACTGACTTGCTTTCAGTCCACCAAAACAGGTGGAGTAACAAATCTAATATATTACTTACATGTATTATTTTTATGTGCCTCATTGTTAGTTAGCAGGTATCTGCGTCCTTGCATTACCTGTCCCTGGATTTTGAGGTGGGTTTTTTTTCCTTCTTTTTTTAACTATTCATTATTTTCTGTCTGTTTTTATTATCAAAACATTTTTCCCTCTTTATCTTTCTAACATTTAGAATTCAAAGAAGAGTCAATTCAAATAGGTATGACCAAATACTGTTTTGTCAATACTTCTGCAAGAAGTCTTAAGCTTTCTTGTAATTTCTTTAAGTAGCCTTCAGGGAATACTTCACCAAGCTTCTTGAAGAACATTCCAAAGCTCTTCCTTGGATGTTGGCTGCCTTTTATTTAGTTCTCTGTCAAAATAGTTTTTTTAACATGCAATATGGCGAATGCCAAATTACACAAGAACTGGACTGAAAAACAATGGCAAACCTCACCCTTTTCTCTTTGTTTCCTTTCCTTAAGAATGGCTGCTTGACAGCCACCCTTCCACTGAGACCATTTCTAATGAGGTTTTGGCAAACAATAGACGCATTAACTTAAGGGTCAGATGTATCTCTCAGGTCCTGATTTTTCCCTATTTCTTAAGGACATGACTTTCAGGTTTTGATCATCGGCTGTAGATACCTTTAGGTCCATCATTTCTTCTTGTGTTTTCCACTTGTCTGGTTTGTCCTCAAATTTGGTGTCCAGTGAGGACACACTGGAGAGCATACTGAGATATGCCAAGTTGTAGGCCAATAGTTCTTTGGGAATCACCTTGTTGGTTCAAAAATTGTATTATGCCTGTCAAACTGTGTTTGGCAATTTTCATCAACTCCATTAAAGAAACTGAAAGAAAATCTGTTTTTGTGCTAGTTACTCACTGTAACCCCTGACTGTTCTCATTTTCCTGTTTAGGTTCGAAGGCAAAGTTTGTGTACACTATAGGCGACAGAAAATAGTTATTAATTGTACAATTCTCTGTCACTGTATTTGTCCTACATAACAGATTCAAAATGAGTACATTCATTAGAATTAGATTTAGAGTGGTATAATATTTGTATTCTCATGTACTAATATTATTGTATTACTATATTAATGCAGCACAAGGTTTAGTTCATTTGTGAAAACATTTTTAGTAGACTTGTCCTTCAAGAAGCTACTTTTTTATTTCTTACGTTGAATATATTTCAATTTTATTTGAGTAAAGAAGTTGATTCAGTGCTTTTACTGGAGTATTTTTTTGACACGGGTATCTGTGAGCTCATTATGTACTTAAGTACATAATGTCTGTACTTTTGCCACCTCTGCTGATGTGTAGTTAAGCTCAAATGTTACTTTAGTAACAGTTTATCCTTTTGTGTTTCAAATTGGTGTAGTATTTACTACTGCAGATGTCCCTAATATTTCTATTGCCTGGTGAAGTTTCCGAAATTCAATGCTCATACTTCTTTACAAATTTAAGTCAACAGGTTGATTTTAAATAAAACTAAAAACTTTTTGCACGCCTTCACTGTCGCACACCTGTTCTAACCAGGTAGATCTATTTCATAGCAAACATTTTTACTGGACACAAAAAGAATAATCAACACTATATAATATAATCAAGTTACTGAAATTATACTGATATCTATTTCTTATAAGTACCACAATTATCGTAAATAATAAACCAATTTGATGGCCCCGTTTTTTGAAACTTATTAGATAGCAAAGTTTATCTGCTTGTGAAGCGATGTAATATTAACCCAGGTTCCTGAATGTGGTGTCTGTTGTGTTAACTGAGGCTCCTCTTTTTGCTGAGCTGCAGTGCTTTATTCCTTAAAACTAATCTGACAAATCAGAGCTTGTAGCACACCTTTGCCATTGGCAAAATATCTACACAGGTGCATTTTGCTCTTTTGACCTGCTGAAAAGCTTTGTTCTTTGCTTTTTTTAAAAAGACTTGAAGCTCCAATCGCTGTTCAGTTTTCATTGTCAGCCCCTACAGCTTCTTGTTAGCATTATACACGTGTGGCATAGACATTATAAAAGGGCACTCAATTCAGTTTTATTTATAAGGCGCCAAATGACAGCAACAGTTGCCTCGAGGCGCTTGATAATTGTAAGATAAAGATCCTACAATGTTACAGAGAAAACCCCAACAATCAGACGGTCCCCTTTGAACAAGCAGTGAACAGGTGACAGTGGAAAGAAAACTCCCCTTTTAACAGGAAGAAACCTCTGCAATGACAATCACTATACAGTATGATAGCACTCATAGTGCAAATTATTACTATTTTAATCTGTGATAAAATGTAAACGCAAGGAAACACTGACATGTGAGCTCACGTCCACGTTACAGTTGCCACAAGCTCATCACAACCATGTTCAAATCACCAAGATGGTGACGGTGAAAATGTTTAGCTTAATGCTTCACAACAGGACTTCGCTAACACATGGCTGATATCACGGTGGCCATGTCCACCTTTTCTACTGTCTACAGTAACACATCTTTAAGCTAAGTTTTTAAAAACTCACAGTGTACACTATAGTGAGAGAAAAGAATCACTCTTTAGTAGCACAATTTGTATATAACAAATAATCCAACCTGCACAGCAAAATATCAATAACTAACCTTGTTTAGTGGGCGGTGTCATTTCAAAGTTCTCTTAGCGTCTTCCTGCCAAATGAACGTCTGCAGCCACTCTGATTGTTTTACTGGAGCTGGAAAGACGTGGGCCATTTTTAACTGTCAGCAGTGCATCAGTGCTTTGCTTTTAGGAAACGTTTGGGCCCAGAATCACATCAGACTTAAGCAGATAGGCAGCCACAAGCCATTTTTTTCTGCTGAAAGATAATAATCTAAACATATGCAGAAAATGCTCGTACATAAAGAAAAGATGCAGGACCGCATCATGACTCAAATGAATGACGGGGAATCGAAAGAAACTAAAAGCGCTAATGCCTTGCAATTACCTCTATGGCCACTATTCAGAAAAATCCAGTAAAACGCAGTTACAGAGTCTTTGTGGTCTCTCAGTCTTGCAGTTCAACAGCCAATGCTCCAAATTGACGCCAACATATTATTTTCATTTAAACTTTCAAATTAGTCTTTCTCCTTGACTATAGCATGCATGTAAAGAAGTAACTTTGCCAAAGAAGAAAATGCAACATATTATTCACTATGATAGATTACCTATCTCAGGCAAGTTCTAAGTTTCTCAAGTTGATTTTCATATGGAAATGAATGGAAACCAGCGGTTGCCTGGAGGGTGGGAAATCAATCTAAAAACTTATTGTATGCTTTGGAAAACAGTCAGCAGGAATGTAAAACACAGGCGATTTGTACTTAATGGGCTGAAACATGTAAAAACATTGGCACGGTCCTGTTAAATAAGCGCCGGGGCTACAGACTTGCTGTTTATTAAAAAAGTAATAATAAATTACCAACATTTTGCCTGATGATGTACTGCAGGCTTTCCCCAATTACAACTTTTATAAAGTCATGGACAAAAAAGGAATAGTATGATTAGAATAATAAGACTTTTTTTAGTTTGAGGAACTTATGATGGATCACAAAAGTTGAAACATGTTTCAACATTTGAATGACTGATAATAGGAATAATGACTGAATGAGAATGTAAATCAAGGTCAAGCTTACCAACCTAGGCCCTGACACACACACACACACACGCACACACATGGTACCCCGCCCAGTCCCCCCGCCTGTGTTTGTGCATGTGAAAGGGATCTCTTCAGAGCTGTCACCACTCTTTCAGCAGCGCTATTCATTGTGTTTTTCCATTCGAAGAGCGTGCAGGTGTTTACTGTAAGGAGGGGAAGAAAAGAAGGGATGGAAACAAATGTCAGTGGCCTCAATGCCTGGGGAGCAGATGGAGAGGAGGACGGAGACAGAGAGACCCAGAGCAAGAAGCAAAGTAAAATAAAGCAAAGATGAAGAGAAAGAGAGAGAGACGGGAGAATGGGGTCAGTTATGAGCAGAGCCCGAACCAAATGTTGTTTTCTATCTGCAAGACAAAGGGGGAAAGGAAAGAATCTGATCCCAGTGATGCTACAGACCACCCAATGGGTGGGGGGTGAACTTCCAGAAAAGGAGATATACAGAGGCCGGTATTCTAACTGTGGTACAGTTAGAATAATTTGTGTGTGTGAGAGAGGAGGAAATAGAAGAATTCTTGAATATAATTCTTAGTGACGTAAGACGAAGATAAGAAAAGGTACATTTGTTTTTGTCAGAAAAATAATTGGACTCGAAGTATGGTTCAGTTAGATCATATCTTGGATGCCCATAAAAGTATGTCTTACATAATAACAAACTCTCTCCTCAAGAGTGAGTTCTTTAATGTGTTTTTTGTTGCTGCAATACAACGCAGAGAGAAGCTAAATAGTGGGGATTCACACATGCACTGAAGATTTTAGAAGAGTTTAACTTTTCAAGCTATAGCGCAGGCAATAAGATAAGATAAGATAACTCTTTATTGTCATTGCACAGTCATACATAGTACAGTAGTACAATCAGTCACAATTATTTAAGTGCTCTAAAAAAGCAGCCGCCTATACAGACTGCATTATGACGACACCTGAGAGTAAGATGGTTATTTTTGGTGAAATGCAGTGCTGTGCAAGAACAGTGTAGTTATAGGCAGCTAGCGTGGCTCTGCTAATTGAAACTTTTAGCTAGCCTTGTCAGTGATTAGGTTTTGTTGCTACGACAGCAAAGATACAACCACCAAATATCAGCTAACGCAATGTTTAGGACTGCTTCCTCACCATAAGCTAGCAACCACTCTCTGCCTTGTTTATATTTTTGGATTGCATAACAACCTCGCCTAGCAGAGTGCATAACTGCATGAAAGAAAGGATATGATTTGCTGCTATTTTTCAGCTTTATTTTTTTACTTTTTCTTTTTGGTCACAATCTGGTTATGCTTAGGTACCAAAAGTCATCACTGTCGCTTTAGGCCTAGATAAAGTTAATGCTTTTGGTTAGAAGATCACTGCAGCAGATTACTTAACAGGGAAATCATCCACTGGTAGAAATTGGTACAAGACACTCAAGACTGAAGAGTGTCAACAAATGCAAAAAATGTACTTCTTTTGTCCAATAAAGGCTACTACACTTGCCTTTTTGATTCATCTTGGTGTCAAATCATCCACGTTCAACAATGCAAGTGTCATCTTTAGAAGCCATAGTAATTGCATATGCTTTTCTACTCTCCCAGAGCACTCAAAGCACTTTCTACAACACGCCTCATTCACTCATTCAAACAAACACTTTCCTCTATCCTTAAGTGCTTTAAGTTGTGTTGGCAATACTTCCTGGGACATGCATCCTGTTTAGTAACTTACTGTTTCTGGGATCTGCAACAAGCATGCTTGAATGTTGATGCAATTACAGGACCTAATTTGCTGCCATTGACTATGAAGCTCGGTTTGAGCAATGTCGCAAGTTGATCACATGGTGCTATAGTAGACACGTTGTTAAACATGTATCAGAAGTTATTTTGGTAAGGTGGTAAATTTGACCTTTATAGCCGTTATTTTCTGTCAGGCTGTTTACAGTGGATGTAAGTTGGCTGCAGAACCAATCATTAGATTCAGTCACAATATTTTGCATTTTAGGATGTTATTAGGCTAAATTAGTATTATAGGTTGTATTGAAGGACACAGAGGCTAAATATCGTATTGCTTTGTATTCATTCTGTTTACAGTTTTCACCGCTGCATGCAAATGAGAGAAGTCACGCAGTAAATGGTCAGTCTTACTGCATGCCTCCCACTCGTTATTTGCTGTGGTTTAACTCTGTGTTTAGTGAGAGTTGCTACACCCTGCAGGAGAACACGACATCCTCTACTTGCATCTCTTGCACAACACTAAACCCTAAATCTAGCTGTGTTTGCATCAGTGTTGTTAGTTGCGAGTAAAAAAGTGCTGTATACGTTTCCAATCACATCAAACACTAACCTTAGGAACTTGATAGTCTACATTACATTAACTACATTCAATTAAGTACAAACATACATATTTTGGATCCTGCTTTCACTTTTGAAATGTTTCTTTCATCTGCTGAACTTTTTGAAAGTGTTAACCACCTGTAACAAGCTTCTGCAATACATGCTTGGTTATCACCGATATGTGTCCTGCAGCAGCGACAGCAGAATATACTTCGTCTCAGTCCTGAAAAATGATATCAAGGGGTCCTCGGAGCATTAAAATGTGACGCCCAGGGGTGCTGACCAGGTGTCAGTATGTGACAGTTTGGGGCTAAAAACAGGTTCCTCCAGCTGCAGCTATTTACAATAAAAAAGTGGTGTGAAATTCCTATTAGCTGCTATTTAAACTGGCAGTGAACCTGGAGCTGCACCTCCAGCCAATCAGAATACCACCTAATGAATTCCTGCTGGAGGACAGAGGGGAATCTAGTGTGTAATGGAATATTTGCAGAAAAAACCCCAAAGCATTTGATGAATAAAATGCCTCAGATCTGTTTAGAATAGACTTTATCTTTGATACAGACGCACACATATACGAGCCAGTTTTGTAAATACACATCTCACGTAAGGTGAGGTGTATTTGGATTCAAGTTGGTAAGGCAACTGGTTCCAATTTGCGTCATACTGTCTGCAAAAAGAGCCAAACTGGCCTGCTGATGCTAGCATGGAAGGATACTTTAGACTACAAACTCATTTCCCAGATCAGTGCCATTAGTATCCCTGCCAATGTCATGGAGGATTTTCTTCATCTATCCACTCTTGTCTTGACATTTAACCTTAATGTAAACAAATACCATTTCACACAAAAAAGGAGGAAACAGGTACACATTCATCTGCTCATGACATCCCTCATTTCCTCTCCTCGCTCGCTGCTGAAGTCACACCCTTCACGGCTTCAGCCACTGCCTGGGGTCAGGGGTCACGCCCACAATCCCCCAGGCAGTGCTTTGAATTCTCATCCCAGTTCCCTGGCAAATGGTTCAAACATTGATCAATAAATGTGAGAAGTTATTTGTTTGTTTGGTTTTTTGATCACGATTCCAACAGAGGGTGGAAAGTTTAGATTATCAGTGCAATCTGAGCATCTTTAAAGGCCTGCGCACAAATATGGAGGCGGCAGTAAAGTGTGTTGTGTGTGTGTGTGCGCGCCCTCCTTCCTTGTTGTAAATCCCCCCCTCCATCCATCACATTAGCCTAATGAAAAGTAATAAGAGCGCTCCAAATGATCTACTCCCTGAGGTTGCCTCGAAGCTGTGTGAAATAAGATAACATTAACCTGAGTTATATGGGCTGCCAACGGGAAGTGCCATAACTAGTGACGCATGCATACACTCATGACCGCACAAATGTATACACGCATCCATCTTATCTAGTGTTTACTTCCCAACTGGGAGTCACTGTGTCACAGAGACACCATAAACTAGCATCGATATGAAACAATAATAAACACAATTCAAAGTAGGAACAGAGCAAATATACATGTAGTGTCTTTGTGTTTGCAGGAAGATGCATGTGTGTTTAGATATGTGAATTTTACTCTCCTCTGTGTGCACGTTTTTATTGTTTCGCTGTAGCTTGCGTGAAGAATGAAGGCTCACATGTGCGATTGGTTCAAAAACGGCTAATGGATTTCCGGCTCACAGTTGGTATTTTAATGAGGTGAACAGTAATCACATTTCTATAAGTGTGTGAGAAATGAGCGATGGCATGTCGCATTGCTCAGGAACACATATGAAACCATCATTTACAAGTTAAGCTAATTGTTCACGCACTTGAGTTCGACGATGTGCAATGCAAAATGAATCAGATGTACAACAGTTCTTGCTGTTACATGAACATTTTCATCTCTAAAGGGTTATTTGAGTGTGACAACTCACAAGTGATCTCCCCTGAATGACCCCATCTCTGTATTAATATTAATAAGCAAATTTCTGTATTAAATTGATTAACCGCTGTTGTGTGTAAATACACTTAGCTCTCTTAAATTGGAAATGACCACATGGATAATTCTGGTAGGGAACACTGAAAGTATTTCTACCAGCAGCTAAAAGCAACACAGCTCAAACTTCAGCTTG
The DNA here is from genome assembly GCF_965226115.1 of Aulonocara stuartgranti. NCBI lineage: Eukaryota > Metazoa > Chordata > Actinopteri > Cichliformes > Cichlidae > Aulonocara > Aulonocara stuartgranti. The sequence goes on along the minus strand of NC_138950.1, from coordinate 33,187,677 downwards.
TGTTAATTCTTTTAAAACCACGAGTAGGCTCCATGCATCCATCCACTGAAATATGCTGAAAGTCTGATTTTTAGACTTTGTCTTATGTACTGAAAAACAAATCTTTCATTGGTTTTTGAGGCTTTTTCTTCTTTGGTGTCAGATTTCTTTGGTTAGCTTGAGAGAAAGAGATTGAAGGTGAAATGGTGTCTCGAATGGGATTTATGGTTCTACATAACGTAGATCTACCTACACTTGCATAGCAGTTTTATCTGCAGAGAGGCAGGAATTCAAATAATGTACAAGCTGCTCTGTAGCCCAACATCAATGACACTATTTATTTGTAGAAACGTGACCAGTAGCTTGAAGAAGAAAGTAAACAAAGTGCTGCAGTAGATAGCACAAACATAAAGAAGACTAGTCCTCATGTTCCACATAGTTTTCACCGTATCCCCTGTTTACAGCACCCATAGTTGATGAAACTGGACAAGTAGATCCCAAAAAAAAGAAATGATCCAGGGTAGACCTGATACAGCACCTTAGGGATACATCTGGCCCTTGAGTTGATCCATCTACTGTTCTCCTCATAAACAGCTCTAATGGAAAAGTGGCTGCCACGAAGCCATTCTTAAGGAAAAGAAACATGGAGAACGGGCTGAGAAATGCCAAATTACACAGCAGCTGGGCTGAAAATCAGTGGCAAAAGGTGGTATGGAGTGATGAATCCAAATTTGAAATTTGCTCTCTTTATGTACACAGAAGTTCAGGAGAGAGAGATATATCAGCGTCTACAGCCATCTGTATATCATGGTGGAGGCTCCGTCATGATTTACGGCTGGATTGCAGCCAGTGTTTTTGGAGATCTTTTAAAAATCGCTGAAATTATGAAAACAGAAAAGTATCAGATTTTGATCCACTATGTGAAAAAATTTGCAAAGCTTCTGATTGCAATGACTTCATACTTCAGGATGTTGATATTCCCAAACACACTGCCACTGCAGCAAAAACATACCTGGATCAAGAAACATACAGCGGAACAATATCAGTACCAGAGGCTGGACGTCAACATTACTGAAGCAGTGTGGGATCAGAACAAAAGGCAGCCAACATCCAAAGAGGAGCTTTGAATGTCCTTTGAGAAGACTGAAGAACTATTTTGTCTAAATAGTGCAACAGATTAGGTAGTTACTTATTTAATGTAGTATGACTTACAGTAATTTCTCTATATGCATGTATCTATTGTTGTCTATCTAACGCTTTAGAAGTGTCAGAGAGCATTCTACCCTATTTGTCTACAAACTTCAGCTTAATGGAAACGACATTAGTGATATTTGAGAAACGGCTTAAATGCATATATCTTTTAAATAAAGTATTCAGGGACAACAAATCATCCTCACAGTCATACACGCAAACAGGTAAACGAATGCAGGGAAAATCCACACAGTTCTACATCAAGGCAGCAGATTTGAGGAGGAACACTTCAAACCACCTGGTGAAGACCTCTGCTAACAGCTCCATCTCTCTCTCTCCGTCTTTCTCTGTGTCTCTCTCATGCTCTCCTTCTGTCTCGCTCTGACAGATTTATTAAGAGGCTGGGATCAGAACGAGTCCCCAGCTTCCTCCTCTTCTCATCCCTTGCTTTCTCCTCTTCATCATCTGACAGCACCTCCACCTCCTCCCTCTCCCTTTGTCCCATGGCCCAAGTCTATATGCTTGAGCCCTAAAAGAAAGTGAGAGAAATAGGTGACGACGAAAGAGATGAGAAGGAGGAGAGGATGGGAGTGGAGAACGTGTTTTTTTCTGTCCCTGTGGCCTGCTTTAGAAGATTCTTTGCCACTCACAAACATGTCATCTTTACCACGCGTGAAGTTGCCTCTTCTTGTCATCGTTCAAACAGAGTTTGTGTACTTTTATAGGGAGGGAAACTTTTGTTGGGCGGGGGAAACATATGTTTCCATCAGCGGGCTTAGTCAGGCAAATGTTATCTTTCCGTTCGCCTCACTGATGCTCCGCACTACATTCAAAGCCTATGGCTTGTCAGAAATAAAGTAAAACGCTGACAGATGCGGCTATTTCTCAAGCCCCTTGTCCTGGAATGATGCTCACCGTCACTTTATCCAAATAACAGAGTCAGAATCAAAACAGGCCACCTTTTTAAAAAGTCTGTGGTACAAGCCGCTGTCAGACCATCACATACTCGTGTTATACTCTCTGGGTGTTTGTTCCATGATGAATCCAGTCATGCCAGCTGAGGGATGGCTCTTAGTCACTCTTGTCATATACTGTATATGGATGCTTGTTGATGACCTCCTGATATCACATATAAATGAGTGCATGAGTGCTATTGGCAATAAACTAGTAACCCTAGGTTCTTCTAGGGAATTCATATGATTTTGAAATTTCGCCTTATATCTGTTTCATGACGACCCATTCAGACAAGATCAACCAAGTATGTTCTAAACAAACTGACTTCCACCCTCGCCAGCTGTTGATAATATGAATTTTCTTCTGTTTAGGACAGCTTGGGCTTTATTGTGTGGATTCTGTGTGTTTTCCCTTTGCCTGCATTTCTGCCATCCACAGTAAAAGACATAAGGATTTATTTATTTAGCTAATTTATCATTTCAAACACAGCCTCCAGATCCCTCTTCCAAAGAGTCAGAAAAGGACAAAATCGGATGCCAATTTGTGCAGGACAAATCTTCTCACAAGACTGAACTTTGGTATGTAATTGAACAAAGTTTGTGTTTGCCGTGGAATCTTTTCCTCTCAAATAATGGAAGATCACACAGGATCGAGAGGTCTCCAGGTAGTACCAGTCCCGTGCAAAAAGGGGTTTTTGAAACAGCAATTAGCCTGGTGCCTAATATTGCCTTAGCAAGTATATCAAAGAACTCCTCCGACTTTTTTGGCTTGAAAATGGCAGTACAGTACTTGAATTAAAACCATTTCAATGTTTTAATGCCTTTTTGCACATTTATTGTATATCACATGACCCACAAGCTAGTTTTGGAAGCTGGGGATCGGAGAGCCAGGACCTCTGTCACTGTCCACCACCCTTGACAACCACCCAGTTCTCAACACTGCACCAAACCCTATGGCTCTTCCTGTGTGCCGGACCCATTTGGATTAAACCTGGCTGGGCCACATGGACTAACGCCCAACCACCAAAATGCTCACTAGTTTCCCTCGCGGAAATGACTGGGCTTCCCTTAAAGATAGGATAAGAGGCTCAGCCATTTGAGGGGAATGCAGATTACGACTCCCCCATCTCCCTCAAAAGGAGTCAGTTGACATGGTTCATCTAACTAGTTTCTGGATGCCTCCTAGGTGAGATTTTTGCAGGCATGTCTTAAGAAAGATTATGTCTCGCAGGGCTTGAGGACAATTCGTGGTCCCTCCAGATGATCTGGAAGATAGCGAGATAAGTCTTTGCTTCTCTGCTTAGACTGCTGACTCTGCATCCCAAACCTGGATAAGCATTCAAAAATGGACAGATGAACGGATGGATATTGCATATCACTTTTGGTTATTTAAGCTTAAACTGAGGCATTAATAATTACTAACAGGCACTCGTGTACCATAGCTACCAGGTCTTCAAGTGTCTTATTTTCCATTGTCCCATAAAATGGCACCATGGTGTCATATAGAGTTGCAATAACATGTCCTGAAAGCCTTACAGTAACAGTAAAGTGTTTAAATATGTTTCCTTACTCCCCCGTTTGTATCAACCCACAGATTTCAGGCTGTAGAGTCTGACTACATCATTTTGGAAAGAAATAACTCTCCCTCCAGTGATGTTGAAAGGGACCGGACAGAGATGCCAACAGGAAGAAAAAAAAAATAGACAAAAAAGGATGAAGACAGTGAAAGACTAGAGACTGGGCTCCCTCCATTACCCTCTGGCCTTCTCTGTCTGGCAGTACATGAGCGGCAACAGTGGATGGACTCGGCTAGTCACCTATCAAAGCCTGCCTAATGAATAGTCCTCTAATCCCCTCATTGAGATACAGAGAACAGGCTCACTGCTAATGCTCTCAGACTGAGATGCGCTCTTTCTCTCTCTGCCTCTCTCTCTCACACACAGACAATAATCATGCACACACACACACACACAATAGGCAGGAAACACACACGAGCACCTACACTTCATTCACATGCTAAGAGCTCCTGTGTTTTTTTGGAATATCATGCAGGTGTCATGGCCTCTTTCTCTTTCTCATGCATACACAGCAGCACAATAAAACTTAACAATATTCTGTCTTTGTACTCGGCCATAAAGCCGCCTTAATTATTCCCGGGCAGAGTGGATTTCAAAGAGGGAGGACAAGAGGCCCTCGTCATTTAGGAGTCAGTTTAACATGTTTGCTTTATCCCCAGCTTGTTTATGGGAGGGCTTGGAGAGGGAGAAATATTAAGTCATTATGTTTAGATCGTTGGAGAGACCTATATCCTGCGTTCCATTTCACCCAGCAAATCACTCATGCACACGTGTGCTGACATCCAGAGCAGATTCGCTGCGCATGTGTCTTTCATTTTCCCCTCTTCGACTTTCTTACATCCATTGTGTCTTCTTCTGTCCTTTTTCAAATATGTGTTGTATATTCAGCCAAACATGAGATAAACACACCCATCTCACCTTTCACTCTCTTTCTATAATGTTTTTTTTCTCTTTCATGCTGGCAGTGCATTCAGCCCAGATATCAAATAAACACAGAGAAGCCAAGCAAATCCAACCACCCTGCTCCCCACCCTGCTTTCCCTCCCCTATCCGGCACCACCTGGCCAGGAAGAATACAGCTTGAAACGTGTCAGTCACTTCACCTTTGGACACCAGGTTTGCTTGCTACTGCTCTAAAATTTCAGAAAATACCGCACAAGGTGGGGGTGAGCAGTGTGAAATGTCAGCCAGAAGCCTGGAAGCCAGACCTGGAAAAGAAAAGGAAGACAACACATCTGGGAAGCAAAAAGATAGATAGAGGAGGAGGTGAGGGGGACGGATGGACAAAGAAAAGGACAGGAAAGTGCAAGGCAATTAGGGCTGGACAGGAAAGATTAGCAGAATATCGTACAAAAGACGAGAAAATGAATGACAGGTTTGAAAAATGTCCTCCGGAGGAGACCTGGGGGTGGAGGGGGTTCTAGGGACCTGAGCTCTTTATTTACACAGGCAAATGCCCCTACACATTATCATGTTGATTAATATATATATATATATATATATATATATATATATATATATATATATATATATATATATATACATTATGGAATGCCCTTTAGGAAAATATTATATATATATTCCAACCAAAGTCTGAATATATAGAATGATCTTTTGAATATATAGAATGAAGCTTGAATATATAGAATGAAACTTGAATATATAGAATGATCTTTTGAATATATAGAATGAAACTTGAATATATAGAATGATCTTTTGAATATATAGAATGAAACTTGAATATATAGAATGAAACTTGAATATATAGAATGATCTTTTGAATATATAGAATGAAACTTGAATATATAGAATTAAACTTGAATATATAGAATGATCTTTTGAATATATAGAATGAAACTTGAATATATAGAATGATCTTTTGAATATATAGAATGAAACTTGAATATATAGAATGAAACTTGAATATATAGAATGATCTTTTGAAAATATAGAATGAAACTTGAATATATAGAATGAAACTTGAATATATAGAATGATCTTTTGAATATATAGAATGAAACTTGAATATATAGAATGATCTTTTGAATATATAGAATGAAACTTGAATATATAGAATGATCTTTTGAATATATAGAATGAAACTTGAATATATAGAATGAAACTTGAATATATAGAATGAAACTTGAATATATAGAATGATCTTTTGAATATATAGAATGAAACTTGAATATATAGAATGAAACTTGAATATATAGAATGAAACTTGAATATATAGAATGATCTTTTGAATATATAGAATGAAACTTGAATATATAGAATGAAACTTGAATATATAGAATGATCTCTTGAATATATAGAATGAAACTTGAATATATAGAATGATCTTTTGAATATATAGAATGAAACTTGAATATATAGAATGAAACTTGAATATATAGAATGAAACTTGAATATATAGAATGTATGAACCTCATTTTTAGAGATGATGTGTTTCTGAATTCTCTGCCTTTACAAAATGGCATCAGCTGAACTATTTCAGTACTTTTTAGAGCTTGACAACTGTTTTGCGACAGCTGTTCAAACTGCAAATGGTAGAAATAATTTGAATTTATACTACGTCACCTTGAAGAACACGTTTTCATTATTGCAACATTTCTAGTGCTCATGAATAATGTTCAACAAAATGTTTCTGGGAGAAGATTATGCACACTTCTTGAGGGAATTTATCAATCACTGATGGAGATATCAACTGAGCTAACACTTCGAGCAGAAGCTGAAGCACATGTTATGGGCTCATTATATCATTCTACATCTCAAAGAGGAAGGTCAAGGTAAGTGATAAAAATGGAAACAAATTCATTCATAATGTGTATGGCACTTGAAAGAGTCAAGAGATGGCAAACAAGATAATGAATGCAAGAAATAAGAAAGAAGTTAACATATTTCTTCTTTTGTTTCTAACTCTTTTAGGTACAACATACCAGCTACTCAGCTGACTGACATGCGAGACTTGGGGTTTAGTTGGATGGCCATATCTCAAATGTTGTCAGTAAATGTTGGAACACTGTACAACCACAGGATACAACTAGTGGACTATGGAAATTTGCAATTTGAACAGCTGTCGCAAAACAGTTGTCAAGCTCTAAAAAGTACTGAAATAGTTCAGCTGATGCCATTTTGTAAAGGCAGAGAATTCAGAAACACATCATCTCTAAAAAAGAGGTTCATACATTCTATATATTCAAGTTTCATTCTATATATATTCAAGTTTCATTCTATATATTCAAGTTTCATTCTATATATTCAAGTTTCATTCTATATATTCAAGTTTCATTCTATATATTCAAGCTTCATTCTATATATTCAAAAGATCATTCTATATATTCAAGTTTCATTCTATATATTCAAGTTTCATTCTATATATTCAAGTTTCATTCTATATATTCAAAAGATCATTCTATATATTCAAGTTTCATTCTATATATTCAAGTTTCATTCTATATATTCAAGTTTCATTCTATATATTCAAGTTTCATTCTATATATTCAAAAGATCATTCTATATATTCAAGCTTCATTCTATATATTCAGAAGATCATTCTATATATTCAAGTTTCATTCTATATATTCAAGTTTCATTCTATATATTCAGAAGATCATTCTATATATTCAAGTTTCATTCTATATATTCAAGTTTCATTCTATATATTCAAAAGATCATTCTATATATTCAAGTTTCATTCTATATATTCAAGTTTCATTCTATATATTCAGAAGATCATTCTATATATTCAAGCTTCATTCTATATATTCAGAAGATCATTCTATATATTCAAGTTTCATTCTATATATTCAAGTTTCATTCTATATATTCAGAAGATCATTCTATATATTCAAGTTTCATTCTATATATTCAAGTTTCATTCTTTATATTCAAGCTTCATTCTATATATTCAAGTTTCATTCTATATATTCAGAAGATCATTCTATATATTCAAGCTTCATTCTATATATTCAAGTTTCATTCTATATATTCAAGTTTCATTCTATATATTCAAGTTTCATTCTATATATTCAAAAGATCATTCTATATATTCAAGTTTCATTCTATATATTCAGACTTTGGTTGGAATATATATATATATAATATTTTCCTAAAGGGCATTCCATAATATATATATATATATATATATATATATATATATATATATATATATATATATATATATATATATATATATATATATACATATTTGTTCCTCTTACAAGGGTGTTTGGGTTGGCCCAGCTCCAACCTGACCATCTGGTTGTCCTCAGGTCAGTTCTGAAGGACCCGGACAAAGTCCAGGACCACAGCTCAGTCTCACAACAGAGTCCTAGGATATTTCTCTGATCCATAATTCATGTGACGAGGGCTGAGCTCGCAGACGAGGCAGGGGAGTGAGCTGTAAAGCTGCGCTGGGTTTACCTAAAGGGCTGAAGGCAGGTGATGACTAAACACGGCAAGACTTTTGCTCTTGGAAACGTTTCCCCCGAAATGGCAGAATAGCGGGCTTTCACCTTTCGCTGCATTATGTCGGTGACTCACTGAGCTCTTGCCAGGACTCCAGGATAGACTGTTTATTTAAGCTGACCCTCGCAAGCTGCATGGCTCTATTGCTTTTAGCGACTCAAGAAAACTACAAGGAAAGTCAAATGATTCATTTCAACATCTTGCTTGTCTTCACACTGCGAGGCAATAAGATGCAGCAAGCCGATATTTTACTGTTTCTAAGAAAAACGGTTGCAGTAGCCTAAAGCATTTGCAGCTATGGATCATGTGCCATTTTCCATTAATGTATACATTTCACAACACTTCTCTTAACTTGCACAGGTGTGGTGCTCTGCAGTGGATTCAGTGCTATTTCTCTTATCTTTAAATCGACTAGTGAAGACAAAAATGAGAGTTGAGAAACAGCTGGAGGAACCTGTTGTTGAAATTCTGTGAATAGGGCATTACCCTCTGACAACAGATTGTTAAAGTGTTAACAGCAGGGGAGAGACAAAAACCAACAGGAGATAAAACAGAGAAAGATGGTGCATCCAGATAGAACAATAAAGTGTGTGGAAGATGTAGAGGCTGATGAAGATGGTCAGACAATGAAGGGGCTGGAGAGACAAATGATCATCTGCTCAGTTATAGCTGTGTCATGTGCAGTGCAGCGCAAGCACTGCACCTCTGCTGCAGAGGGATTCTGTTTAAGCACATTACATATGGCACATTTAGGATTTTCACTCATGGTCTTGTAAGTCAATGATGTGTGAAACTGCATTTGTTAAAGTTAAAATTCATCATCTGTGAAGAGCAACTGAGTTTAGCAGTTTAAATACAGCGTGGACCAAGATATCTTGGACATCAACCATGAGCTAAGCTGTGCTCGAGGCCCTGCATGGAGCCAAAGCAAACAGCAACAAAGAGAAGACCTATTGTTGTACTTTCAGGATTAGTCTTGTCTGTGCCTCCCCACAAGAGTTACACCTCACCAGTACAAGAGTTAACTCCAGCACAGTCCCTTCCACCATTGCACAGTAAAGCTCATGACTGAAAGATGACAGTGATACTGAGGTGAGTTGAAGAGGATTTGCTGTAGTTTTTTCTTGGTAAGTGCTGATGTTTTTGCTGCTATTTAGCCACTGTTAGCTGCTGTTAACTGTGACTGTGATAGTGAAACTGTACTCTGAGTTTTATTGAGTAAATTCTTCTACGACATGAGAATGTAGTCAAACTGTTTTTAGAGGGAAAAAGTTTGATTTTTAGGACGCTTGAGGCTAAAATTAGCAAGACTAATGTTAGCTTATAGCTAACGTCTTTATGTACAGAATCTATTCCACCATCAGGAAACCAAATGTGTCTTTCAGTGTGAAATGATGTCAGCTGTACGGTCATTATAGGTATTACACAGACTTTATTACAAATGTCAAGACTTGTCAAGACTAAGCAGTTAGTTATACACAGGGGTGCACATAAGTGGTCCGCAGGTGCGGGTTTCTCTGTCAAAATAAAAGACGCGCACCAGATAAGAAGTTGCAACGTGCGTTTGCGTACATATTAAAGGCACTGTTTTTGTCCGCTAGAGTGGGATTTTCACAGCATATTCTGCACCACATCTCTGTGCATTCATCATTTATTTGAAGCCAGCTCACCTCCTGCAACTACTTTTCCGAGAATACGCGCTTCTTTTGCGGTTCGGACTCCTTCTGACATTTATGTGGAGGTGGAGGAACACCACAGTAATTGCTTAAAGGAGCTTGCTTCTTCGACATCTTTAAGAGTTCTAAACGAATGTCTGTCCTCCTCCAGAAAATCTTATGTACGCAAACGCACGTTGTAACTTCTTTGCGTCGCGTCTTTTATTTTGACAGCGAATGTGCACTCCTGGTTATATGGAAACTTATTGGATAGATTTAAGGAGGTTAGAAATTATGAATTGACATTGATTGTGTTGCTGAAGAAGAGAATCAGAGTATCCATAAAAAATGGCTTCTTTATGCTTGCCAGTTATTGTAGAAGCAACAGTAACCTATATATCAGGTTGACAGCATTCCAGCCAGTCCTATCCCACACTGTGCCCTGCTAGTCAGTATGACTCAGTGTTGCAGCAAAAAAAGGATAAAGACTCCTGCTTGCTTTCCACCAACAAACAACCTGGGGGTTTTTTCTTGTTTGTTTTTTTTCGTTTACTAGAAAACATCATCAACAAATGATCGGCACTTCACCTTGGTGAAGTTTGTTAGACAACTAATAAAGTTAAATTGGCAGTCAGCAGACTGTTTTCACGGGAATGAGAAGACCTAAGATGAGCTGTGCTGAATGAACCCAGCTTCACAAAAGACAAGAGGAAGAAATGACAAGGTTAAAAGGTTCAAGTACATATTGCTCACACTATAAAACTACGCTCTCCTGCCATTGCTTCCTGACTAACCAAAGCCACATTTTCATTTGAATGGCAACCCCGCTCACTCATGCTTTCGAAACAAATGCCGACTATTTTCATAAAATTCCTGGAGGGCACAGATTAAATTCTGAAAATGAAAATGTGGGGAAAAGATATTCACTGTTTTGCAGCAGCTCCATTTCCAGTGATTGTGAATGAAAAAACAAACATTACACCAGTGGGAGCCATCTTAATCTCAACAAGAGTCAGATTTTCTTTCTGCAATACAAGTTTGTTTAATATTATTATGGATGTTTTAAGCTACTAAGAGAAAATGTTAGTAAGAGAAAAAGTTAGAAATAAACAAATGGATAATCAAGTAATAAAAACTGTGCGGTGGAGTACGGAGGATGAGTTTGGTAATCTCACAGCCTGAAGGGAAAAAACTGCTGAAATCTGGTGGATACTTCGGTATCACTTGCCAGACAGCAGAAGGGTGAACAGGCTGTGACTGGGGTGGGTATTGTCCAGGAGTATCCTCTGGGCTTTGGTGTTGAGCACCACAGTTGAGGAGGTTTCACTGCTAACTGTCTGGAGTCTATTTGTCCAAAGTCCAATATCTAATTGCAGAGTCTGGTGCTCAAGTCCAGAGTCCAAAATTTGCCAGTGAATGTGATGGACATGGAAGATAAAGGAAGCCAGTCTAACTTCTACACCAACATCACCTCTAAGTCCAGTTTGCTTTGTCTGAGCTTGGCAGGGACAGTCGATTCCAGATTCTTTAAGCAGGTATTTTAAGTGAGACAAAAGCATGTTCTGGGTTTAAAGAACTCAAAGAACTGCACAGTACAGGTTTGAAGTGGATCAAGGAAGAAGAGCCTAATGTTAAACGGTAAGATTCTTATACAACACTTTTCTACTGTACCAGAGTACTCTATACAACATGCCACAGTCACACCTATTCTCACAAGCACTTACTTTAAACTGACTGGCTACATTCACACTCCAATGGATGCATCGGAAAGCAACGGGGTTAGTATCTTGCCTAAGGATACTTGACATGGAGACTGGAGGAGCCTGGAATTGAACCACCAACCTTCCGATCAGTAGGTGACCTGCTCTACCTCCTGAGCTACAGGCGCCCCACAATGTGTGATCAAGATGTCCCAGCACAGCACAGTAACGACTACAACTTCAACGCCTTTGGTGTACTAAATATGTAAACCACATACATAAACCACCATCAGTCGGAAGCGAGATGTTCTTCTCGGCCACTGTGTTCAAATATTTGGGGAACATGGCAGCCTATGCATCTTTAATGAATTAAGACTGAAAATTACTGACTGTCCCTTTAACAGATGACCCTCCATTTATTTCAGCTTTGATCATATCACATGAACACACTATAGATACTGTTATCCACGATCTTTTAGTTCAGCTATTCCAAAATAGCAGAGTTATGTGTCAAACACAGAATTTCAATGACAGGTTCTCCCAAAAGAGAATGGGTCAAAGATGAGGAAGAACATCATACAGCTGCCTCACCAATATGTTCTCTCTTGTACTCACAGGGGAAGGTCAATGCTTGGAGTCACATGTGTTAACAAGGTGATCAATGTTAATCACAGAGAGAGCAATCGATACAGAACAATGAGAGTAACATTAGTCAGAGCCTTTAGGTCACTGGTAACAATTCAAGCTTTTAGCTTTAGGAGTCTTGCAAATCTATCAAATAACAGACTGGATGTTATCTAATCTTGATATCTAATCTAATCTGTCTTATTTTTATTGCTGTAACTTGCAGGTTGAAGTTCATATTCAAATAACTGATCATTGTTTCACAAATATGGGTAAGGGAAAGGAGAATGTTAAAATATCAGTGTTTATTTTCCTTATACAGAACATCAGTATAGCTTTGATATTACTGAGGGTTTTATTGAGCAGTGCTTTCCAAATCACATCAACCTCTCATGAATGAAGATCACAGTTCAGCTACAGACAGTTTTCCTCCCTTTCCTCTAAGCGCCAGACCTTCTCTGGGAATCTGTAAAGAAACTCTGCTTCGCTTTAAAATGCTATGACGTCGTCGCTGACCCAATTCTTGCAACGAACCTGCGAGGAGCCTCGTGCTGCTGTATCTGCATATTTAACAGGAGAGAGCAGGAAGGAGGGGACGGGAAAATGGGGGGGCGAAAGAAACTCGATGCCCTTTCTCAAGGCTTAAATTTACTAAAATATGACTATGAATTTTCTACTGCCGTAAATTAGGGCAGGAGATGAGCCACAAAGTGGGCGCTCCCCCTCTTTCTCTTAGTGTGACTAACCCCATGTGTGCAGTCACAATGGGAGGAAGACGATGCTGTCAGGGGAAGCTGTTCACCCATCACACAACCAAAGATCCGCAGACAAATTTAAGGGAAGCTGTTGGCATAATCGTACAGTCAGGAGACAAGACTGTGTGTGTTCCCGTGCAGTTAAAGCAGTGTTTCATTGCTCAGCGACACTTGGAGTTTACCCACATGCGTGCAAAAGTTCTGTTGGTACAACAGCTACATGCATTTTGATTTTGAAGAAAGTCAGGCTTTGTGCAAATGTTCATTGGTGCGTTTGTGTGAGTTTGAGGGTTTTCTGTTTGAGAAAACAACCAAGTGACAGCAACCGGGAGAGTAGGAGAAAGAATGCGATTCTGTTTGACGTGCTCAAATCCAGTCTCATCCTCAGCTGTCTGTTTGAGAGTAGCAGTCAGAATAATGGACAGAGAGGAAAGATAAGTAGAGCGTAAATGTTCCTTTACCACATCATATATTCTGGGTTATCGCTAAGCATTTCTATCCCTCTCTATCACCTTCATCTTGACACACACCATACACCGAGCCTGGGAGGTACACAACATCGGGCTCACAGACATACCGAGCAAATTAAACATCGCTAAAGATGAAATGTTGCAGTCAAAGATGCTATCAGGACTGTAAACCCAACATAGGAAACCTCGAGAAGCCCATTCTTGGCTTTGCTACGCAATAAAGTGAGTGTTTTATTGGATGAATTTTAGGCAAAAATATATGTCTGTCATAAAGGCATTTTGCCTTAAAGTCATTCTTCAGCTGGAAACATTCCTGTGTTTGAGCTTTCACCCTCATCACACTGCTTGAGTGGTATATTTTTAGTATCATTATAACCAGTATAAATAATATTTAGCACTATGATGGCGCTGTGATGCCTCAAATATTAAACAGAAACCTGCCGAGCTTGGTTAACAGGAAACATTATAGTTTGTTTTTATTTCTTACAAAAATGAAAACAATAAAAAGGAAATGTTGTGGTTTTTCTGGGGAGCAGTACACAGTTTGTAGGTGGATTAAAAATATACTGATACAACATGTCAGTTACTCTTTTACAGGTGCTCGTAGACTGATTCTGTTTGCTTTGGAAAGAGTTGGGCTAGCTAACCCATCATACAGTAAGCTAATTCGCTGCTGCCAGCAACACTAAATTTACTTTAAAGAATCGAGTGTTAGTTCTTAAATCTCAACAACATAATGAATAAACACAAATAAATAAATACTACATTTGAATTTGTATAATTTGCTTTCTGTGGATGTGTTTTTATGTATTTCTATTTGTTATTTGACCTGCCCAGGGACTTCACAGCTTCCAGTGGACACAAGACCAATACTGCTGACAGCTGTATGGACTGGGAGACAGTCAGAACTGTCAGCGGTCAAGGCATCTTTTCTCATCCATCCATTTTTTTCTGCTTATCCAATTCAGGGTTGCAGGTTAGCTGGAGCCTATCCAAGCTGCCATAGGGTGAGAGGGGGGTTACACTACACCCTGGAGAGGTCGCCAGTCTGTCGCAAAGCAACGCACTCATTGTGAGTGAATTAACCTAACCCCAGATGGTGGACTCAAACCCAGGACCTTCTTGCTGTGAAGCAACAGTGCTAGTGCTAACTATCATCATGCTGCCCATTCACATTCATGTCAGATGAATAACTGAGCTGAGGCTAAAGTTAGATCACAGTCTCTTCTAAAAATGACAGCTTCATATAAGCATTACATTACATATAAGTATTCATTTAAGGATTGTGAAACGCTTTTAAATTGGATTATGATTTGAGACCATATTTAAATTGGTCAGAGTTTAATACACAAATGAAACGAACATTCATTACTTTAAACTGACTGGTACTTACTGGATTTTTGTTTTTCAAATGAAAGACCAATTTTCTTCTGATTTATTGATGTGATTTATCAAACCCTCTTACAGAGTCATTTAAAAGCACACTGAGTATTTACTTTAGTTATTTTTAAATCCAGTACAATTTTCCATGAGTCACACAACCTGGCTCCATTCTTTTTTTCTTTTTTTTTGGCTGTGGCGTTGAAAACTGGATCTGACAGTCTGGGGAAAGAATGATCAGAAATAACCAAATAATAAGTCAACGATGTGTCTCGCGCAGGCAGCTCCTCCCATGTGTTGCACCTTTTCTGGCACTTGAAGCAGAACTCTTCCTATGCAGGCCTGTGTCTTATTACAGGCAGCCTATAAGTTTGTGATGCATTATAGAGCCAGCATGTGTCCTTTACGCAGAAATGTGAGTTACATATGGGCTTAAGTGGGTGTGAAAGAGAATTTTAATCAGTCAAATGCTTTTGTCTGCTTTGCAGGGTGGAGTAGGGTGTATGTGTGTCTGCATAGATGTACATGTGAGCTTCCATATGTTGCTACACGCAGCGGGGAGGCTTGTCAGGACACTTTGCACCGGCAGCTGAGAGACCAACTGCGCAGCCCGCCCAGGAGTGGGTGGCAGACCGTCATCAGCACGCAGCCCAACACACAACTGGATTGATCCCCTGTGTAATTCTCCACTGTGGTGAACGTCCTCGTCAATCAGTCCCGACCACAGACATTCTTTCAGAGGACACTGTGTGTGGACTTACTGTAAGTGCAGGCCGCAGAGGCCACACCAGGTAACAACAAGCCTGGAAAAATGCTGCATTGCAAATGTTTGTGTTTTTCATTTGAATTTGGTTTTTCGGCGGAGGGCTGAGTCAGATGGGAAATGCTGGACGCCCCCCTTCACGCCTCGGCACTTGTCTCGCAAATCCAGCCCGCCACCCCCCTCACCCACCCAGTCTTCTCTTTCCCCTTTAGCACTCTCATTTGTGTGATTTTATCTCCTTTCCCCCCCTTCTTTGCTTTTTCGTTTGTCTTCATTTCACAAGTTATCCACCAATCTCAGTGTCACCCTCATCCTCAGCCGTCTCTCTCATCAACACAGAAGACTCGTCAACTCTCCCGCTTCCCTGGAGTTTCCCTCCGCCAGGCTGTTTGCAGACAAAACACATACAATGCTTTAGGAAATAATTAGCACCCAGTGAAACTCTAAAAAAACAGCTACGAGCTGCTTGAGATGTGTTTGTGGGAAGAGAAACAAATTTAAAAGTGCTTTTGCCGTTTCAGAAAGTAGACTAGTGGAATCATGTCTGCGTTGTCAGCAGCACGGCAGCAGGCGCCGCGTCTCTCACTTGCCAACTTGAAAGTGTGTTTAAAGCTGAACAGAAGTGAAAAAGCGTGACTGCTAAGACATTAGAGTGTATTCTTTTGCTGACTGTCATTAAGCAAATGTCATTTGGTCTGAGGATACTCCCTCTGGAGTTAGTCTTTTCCAATTTTCACCTAATTTCAGGTAACAACTGGCACTGCCAGTGCCGGTAAATGAATCTAATGGAGTGTGAACTGGCACCCAAGAAGACTTTGAACACAACTTTTGTACTACAAGTTTTAAGCCCATCAAGTAAAAAACTGAAGAACAGTTTTACATTTATTCAGTCAAATTTATTCAATTAAGTTTTCTGAGAAAAAAAATACACTTAATACACTCTACAGACTCACCTATAGAAATTTTAAATGAATTGCGTTGCAACACAATGTAATTCATCATGGATATATGTGACATAGATGTGACTACTCAGATAACTGAAACAAGTATTTTTTTTATCGTGTAGCTGAAGCTTATTTACTTCAGAATTAGCTATTTTTCAAGCAGCTATTTTCTCAGGAATATGGAAGTAAATTGCCTTCAGGCGATGTGGACACCCAAGTTTGTGCATACGATAATTTGAGAATGAAGTGACATTGGATTTTGAAATTGATACCATAGGTGCATCTACTAACAATCTCAGGGAATTTCAAATTTCACTGACCTCAACCTCAAGGTCAGCTTTCCTGGAAATTGTGTGAATGGAATAAATGAAGAAGGAATTCACCTAGGACTTTCAAATTACTGTAGGTGCAGCTACTAAAATCTCGGATGCTGTTGAATCTTAGTGATATTGAGCTCAAGGTCAAAGGTCAACTGTTCTTAAAATCACTTATTTTCATATTTAATAATAATAATGGATTGCCCTTATATTGTACAATTCCACTATTTATTCATTCACACACTGGTGGAGGTAGCTACAGTTGTAGCCACAGCTGCCCTGGGGCAGACTGACAGAAGCGAGGCTGCCATATCGCGCCATCGGCCCCTCTGGCCATCACCAGAGTGCCCAAGGACACAACGACCGAGACTGTCCGAGCCGGGGCTCGAACCGGCAACCTTCCGGTTACAAGACGAACTGCCAACTCTTTGAGCCACGATCGCCCATTTATATCAGAGGTGTATCTGCTAGGAGGCAGATACGTAACACTTTATTATTTACTTTTTATTTTAACTTTAGCAGGTTTTCTGCTAATAATTTTATTATTATTATTATTATTATTATTATTCCTTCTTGTTAAGGGCAAACATGTAATAGAAATTATAATATAACGCAGAGTCAACACAGAGTCTTGTAGACATCCCTCTATTAATATACATATGCAGCAGTGTTAGTTTCATCCAATCAAACTGTAAGATTTCTCTACATTTTGATTGTGCCCGTTCATTTTAATGCCGAAATGTCAGAAAACACATTTTAAACTCTTTGGCAAAACTCTAGTGAAATACACTGATCAGCCACAACATTAAAAGCACTCATAAGTGAATGACACTTTGTTGCTAAGTAGTGTAGCTGGATAGTGTAGTGGTGAGACCACACAACTTTGGAGCGGAAGTCAATTCCCTCCCAGTATCCAGTAAGGGTCCTGGGTAGCCCCCCCCATGCCAAACACCAAGCCCTGGAATGGTGCGGCTACGTCTGCAGCTTTTCCGCAGCTCCCACATGACACAATTCACTGCGTGTTGTACTCTGTATGATTGTGTATGTGACCAATAAAGCTTGTTTCTCTCTTCTACAGTTGATGATGATTTCAGCTTCACACACACTTTAACATTGTCGCAGACCAAGCACACTCTGACAGCATTGGTCTCTCACAGGAAAATAGTGCCTCCTGCCATATTGCAGAAAAACCTTTAACAAGTAAACAGACTGGTTCTTAAATAGCGTTTTTCTACTCTGAGCACTTTATACAACTAATTTATTCACCCAATCATGTTTTCTAGGTTGTTAAGTGCTCAGTATCTAACATTCGTACACATTCACACTCCTATGGATGCATCGAAGAGCAACATGGTGTTAGTATCCTGGGATATTTGGCATGCAGACTGGAGGAGCCTGGGATCGAACCACCAACCTTCTGGTTGGTAGCTGACCTGCTCTACCGCCTAAGCTGCAGCCACCCCGAGGACAAGGAACACAACAAGAACGTGTCCTCAGATGAGAACACAGCCTACACAATATTAGGCAAGTGGTTCTAATGTTGAGCTTGATCTGTTGTGCCACTCAGTGATGCTGTTGGTCTTTCCCAGGAGAATAATGCACCCCACTGAACACTCAAGAGACACAACAAAGAGCCCAGGATTGCTCAGCCTCCAAACTCCTGCAGAATATGCTGCAACAAATTCGCACAACCACAAGTACTGCAGGACTCTCCCCAGGGGCCTCAGTGGGTACCGTGGATTACCACAATGTTAGCAAATTGTAATATTAATAAATAATAGAAACAAGAGGGGAAAGGTGATGTTCCCCACTCCAGCAAATTATTCATGATTTGTGCTTCTGTCTGGCTAAAGATGCCCAAAAGGTCACTACATTTGTAACTACATAAACACACATATAAATGGGGTTCATGAGTGAGAAAGCTGTTCAGTAAGCTGCAAAGATAAGGGATCAGATCAATTAAGTGCAGTCAATTAAAACCCTCGCCCTTGAGGCTTATACACGCCAGAGGCGTAAAGTCCATGTGAATATCTCATGCATTCAAAATAATTTTCAGACTCACCTATTGTTACTGCAGCTGTTCACAAAAACTTGTGGCATTTACTTTTTCAAACCAAGCTCAGTTTTTCAGATTTTTCAGATCTGGATAAACAGATCTGGCCAATCAGACAACAGGTGCACTCGTAGCTCAAGATATGCACAGTTACTGAATACACAGTGATATGGAAATGATAAAGTTATACTATTTTAGCTCACACTTACAGCTAGAAGTTGCTCCGGGTTAGTCGGCTCTCTGTAATGATTCCTCTGACTCTTCAGATGTGGTCCCAGCTCTGCCAACAAGAGCTCAAACAGTCCCACTGACATCCTGAAATATGTACAAAAGCAGTCAACTCCTGGATCAAACCATGAAATTCTCCCTGCCCCTGCCTTCTTATGTCAATTGAATCAACCTCGAACCTATTTCTTGTTTTTGTTGTGCGGACTGTGCACAACTTTATTTTTCAAGAACACATTTTTTCTTTATGAAATCACGAAACTTTCTGTGTGTATATATACGTCACACAAAAAGTTTGTATCCAAACATTCTGAATTTTGTGTTATTTTCACAACACGTGTTGTGAACAGATTGTTTCGCAGCAGCATGTGAAGGCCTTCAGGCTTAAATCTGAAAATGCTAATTTCACAAACCTGCTTCCGCAAAATGGTTTAGTTCCTCATATAAAAACAGACTAGTGTTCACAAGTACATCATTTCAGTTCATGTCTAATACAATGTATGTCTTTATTAGTTACAAAGAAGATGGCTCTGCATTCAATCCGACCCAACCGTGGCAGGTAGTCGGACCATTCAGAAAGCCTGCATTCATGCATGGCCCTTAAAGTTGCATGCATAGACTCTCATACATACATACACACACAGTATATACAGATACAATCTCAAAAATGTGGTATGTATGGACTTAATTTCACCAGCGTATGCAAACACTCAAACTCGGCTTTGCAGGTTTCTCTTGTATACACATTCACTTAGATATAAACACACGAAACAGGAGACACTGCTGATTCAATCGACAAAAAGAAACACACATACACACATTTGCACACTTCCAGAGGCCCTCAAACAAAGCCCTTTCCATGTTTTGTCTGCAGTGTAGCTAAGTAGAATTTGCGCTAAAATAACTTCAAAGGCTCCGAAGGAGGGGCCACTTTGAGGAGTGTGGGTAATTAGGGCTGTGGAAGCAAGAGAAAAAAGAGAAAGGGAGAAGATGAGTGAAAAGGTGGAGGTGGTGGTGGTGGTTGGGGGGGATCCTCTCAGCCACAATGGATGAATAGGAAGGAGACACGGTTTGGAGAGAGACCACAGTGGGGACTAGCAGCGCTTGGTGATAACACTTGAGCGCGCACATACATAAATATGCGCGTGTATACAGATCGACGGAGTGATAGCGCGCCACGAGGCAGGAAATTTTGGCTGTGGAATTGAGTCCCAGTTGTAAACACGACGCCGGATATGCTGACACAAGTCATGCAATCAAGAGGAGACAGACAGACAAACAGTGTTGTAGACCAAAAGCAGACATTTCTCTCTCTCTCACTACTACACTCACGCAAAGTGCTCCTAATGGCAGCAGTGTGTGTTTTTTTTCCCGGCCGAGCCACCAGTCCACCGGGCCATCACAAGAGCCCTCGCCACCAGCTAATGCACTGCTATTTATAGCTCGTAAACAACATTAAACATGTTGAGATTGACCTGCATCGCCACCAGTACAAACAGAGCCAGACTGCAAGAACAAAAGTTAAGCTCTGTGCTTTTCTCCTTTTCTTATTTGAAATAACTCCTATATTCAGGTTCTGCCTGCTAGAACCTAAAAATATAATCAGTGCCTCAGTAAACAATGCAACTGGAGAGAATGGAGAAGTGAAGCTTGAGAAGGAAAGGGAGGAAAGGGAATCAGTGTGTGTGTGTGTGTGTGTGTGTGTGTGTGTGTGTGTGCGTGTGTGTGCGTGAGGAAGGACAAAGTGGATACAGAGAGAGGTGTTAGAGTGCCCTCTATTGACTGAACTAGGTTGTAACAGCCTACTATCTCTCTCTTACACGCACACACACACACACACACACACACACAGACACACACACACACACACACACACACGAGAGAGAGCAGAGTGTTAAGTTACTGCTTAGTCTGCATGCATGCACACACACACGCACACACACACACACGTGCACACGCACAGAACAGCAACCTCGATTAAACACATACAACAAGACTGGAGCATTAAGACTATGATACAAGGAGGATTGTGTGTGTGTGTGCGTGTGTGCGTGTGTGTGTGCACTCTTGCATGTTATTCGGACCGTCAGCCGTTCTGCAGATCTCTGGGTCCCCTGCTGAGCTGCAGCTGCCTGAGTGACATGTGCTGGTTGAGCTGCAAAGCCTTTTCAACTAAAATCAGTTATCCTCACCCACCCAACCACAGACACACACACACACACACACACACACACACAAATATATACGATGTCCATCTGCAACTGTTTTGACATCAAATCCGTTGTATGTTGATGCTGCATCCAGCAGTTTCCCTTTCGGCTCAGAGGAGTGTCGGACGGTGTGATGGATGACGTCAGCTGCCAAGGACTCACTTCTTGTTTTGTTGTTGTGTTTCTTAAGCATCGATCACCGTGGCTTGCCCTGCTCCACCGACATCTGATTTTCAACCCCAGCTGTCATGGCTTGTGATTTTTAAGTCTTGTCACTTAACTGAAAATTGCCTCAGACTAGCTTTGAGGCAGCAACGTAGCGCCTTAAATCCCTTATCACTTTTTTTTAAATGACCCACAAACACCTCATTGTGTCTTTGCAGAGTTGCCACATGGGGACTCCTCAGCACAGATGATGTGCTCTGATCTAAGTCACTAACGCAATCAATAAAAGCCTAATACTAACTAGTCAATAATGTTGTGCAAGACTTTGCTATTGATCCGATACCAAGTAAATATCGGGTATCCTATAAAGAGAGCTTATGTACAGGGAGCAACGTGATTTAAGAGATTCAACTTTATTTATACAAGGCCAAATCACAACAACAGTTGCCTCAAGGCACTTTTTATTGTAAGGTAGACCCTACAATAATAGATACAGAGAAAACCAAACAATCATATGACCCCTTATAAGTAAGCAGTCTGGCAAAAGTGGGAAGGAAAAACTCTCTTTTAACAGGAAGAAACCTCCAACAGAACGAGCCTCAGGGAGGGGCAGCACTGGTATCTATACTGTCAATATATGGATCAAGCTGCCCACCTCTACTAATGCATTCAGTCGACAGCCTTTTTTGCTAAATAATGACCCTGTGCCAACACTTACAGCGATCCACACATCTTTGCCATGTGCCATGTGATTCTGGAAACTCTCCACACAGCCCTTTAAATCTTTCAAATTTGTGGTGTGCTTTTTTCTCAAGAGTTTCAAGTTCAATACTTTTCTGTCGTTTGAGGAAACTGTCGACAAGGCCTCTCTGATACCACCGTGTTTGTACATGTGCGGCAAAAGCAGCATGTCAGCAGCAGCACCACCAAACTGAAGTGCGGTCACCCATGTCGACAAGAACTCAGATCCTAGTATAAAGTTACTGTAGGTACATGTGTAAAAGAAAAAAAATGGAGGAAAAAAAATCCCCTCAAGCCGTACTTATGCACGTGAAGTGATTAGAGATGGACAAAAAGACCAAACTCCTGTACACTGCTATGGCAGGTAGTACGAGTCACTGGGGAAGCACAAAGCAGCTCTGGGGTTAGCGTTTGAGTTTGCTTCACTTAAAAACAGACATCAATAATAATAGTTTTATCATTTAAAATATGTTTTGAACAACTTGTGGCTTGTACATAAAAATAAATGAATAATATAAACAAGAAACACAAAAGAAAGAAGGAGAAGCCAATAATCTAGAACCAAATCTCTGAAAACTGCCTGATCTACAGTGCTCTTCCATAAGGTGATGGGTTGCTCTGTCAGAGCTCTACAGCTGTGAGCCCAAACATCAAGTGAGCCCCGATGAGTCTGAGGCCCGACTCCAGGCTAAGAGTCTTTGGAATCCTCAATCGTGAGGATGTGCAGCAGAAATGACTTGAGAAGGTTGAGAAGCTCCCTTATTTGAGAGGCAGTCCAACTGAGAGGATAACCTGGGCTGCAAATAGCACACGGCCTGGTTGGGAACACCTCATCGACCCACTAACAGAAGATGGAAGCTGGTGAGAGGGATATCTGTGCAGCTCTGCTTGTATTGGTGCCTCTGCAACCCTGACAGGGAAAATGGCAACTTTAGTGTCCTTTTTTGGTTGTATGTTTGGTCATAACTTACAAAATGAACATCTCGTTTGCATTTAATATGATATGAAACTAGCACTTCAAAGCTAGTGAGTAAAATATTTATTGATGTCAGAGTTGTTTTTTTATTTTTTTAAAGACATCTACACAATCAGACTTCTGGTGAGGTGAAGAGCATCTTAGAAACTGCAGTTTCCCAAAAACACTCTGGTGCAATTTTGCCTAAAGCGCTTCTGTCTTCGCGTTGCTAATTGATTCTTTCTCACCAACCTGGGGAAATGTTCTGTTAGATTCACAGATATCACCTGTACAAACAAACAGACAGGTGGCGTCATCTGGATGACGAGATGACCGCGAGACAGGGAGTCTGGCTCCTAGGAATGATGGTTGGGGGGGGGTAATCTGCTGTCACATCTAGAACACACACATATAGACCTGTTATGTAACTGCAGTGCAGCCTGAAAACCTGCGACTCTTCTCACTTAGCTAACCGGAGCGACAGCTACTGTGATTGCTGACTTTGATGTCTGGCAAGACAAAAGTAATTGCAGCTGTTCAGACCCCGTGTTGTGACTCTACAGTGGTTCTGATCCACAAGGCTCCGTGGTTTGCCGTTTTTGATTTAATTCTGAAAACTGGAACGAGCTGCATCTGTTTTTGTCCGACAGCGGTAACGACAGGCGCTCTGAGCTTGTCACGGCTGTGCGCTGGGCTTCAGTTCTGTGAAATACCTTTATGTCATTTCCCCTGCTCTTCCCCATCTGTCCCCACCGCTCTACATATAGACGTCTTTCACTTGTCTCACAAAGGTTCAGTTTCTTTTCTTCAGTCTTTTTCCTTCTCATTATTTTCTCCCTTCCCTCTCTGTTGCTGTTTCCTGACTCTCTCTGTGTCTTTGATGTTAGTGGACCACTGACACAGACCCACTCTGGACTCAGCACCGCTTGAATGTTAATGGCATTTTAGCATTTTGCGTGCAAATGCTACATATTTATGTCAGCGAACAGAGTCATGGGTCATCCATGTATTCGTGTTCTGCTCCTCGTGTCGAGGAATATTCCTGGTGTCTTCTTTAAAAAACAAAAGAAAATGTTCATGTCTTCATTTGTATTTTACCCAACACACATCTATTGACAAGCTGTATGTGATATAGCATCTTCAGCTACTCTAATACAGGAGTTCATTAAGTCTGCTGTAAAAGGTGATGTTCAAAGCCCAGAGGATTAGTGGATTTACACTGAACATTCAAAGAAGCAGACTAAGCAAAGAATGGAAAAACCCTAAAACTGAGGGGGCTGTAGTGCTATTCCTATGTTGTTGAGTAAATTTTTTTCTGGCGTGGCATGGATGCAAAACCCTTTAGAGAGAAAGGTCACTATAAATCAATACAAAGTTCTTAGAGACAGCCACAGTACAGCTGAATATCTGTGCAAGATTTCTGACTGACCTGTTTGACAGCACTCCTGACCGACATCAAATTAAGGAATATCATTTCAAATGGTGTTTTATCTCTCCAGCAGAGTTTCAGAAACTATGAGAATCAATGCCAAGGAGCATTTCTGGCAGCACTTGGTATCCCAACCGCTAACTAATGCCTCTCTTCAACTAGCACCTACTTTGCTAGACTCAACTTTTTAGGGTTTTTTAGGGCCTACCATTTGGACATAGTACTTTTTACCCCTGAGCTGTAAAAGGGAGATGGGACAATGTTGCCACCTAGCCAGATCAGCAACAAATTTTGACTTCGGCCTCAAAGTAAAAGTCATAAGTCAAGTTTTTTTGAATGGGATAACTCAAAAATGAGGCTGTGTAGGGTTTTCAAATTCATCCTAGAGCTAGTTTGAATCCCTGTGAGGTCAAGGTATTTTTAGTATCTAAGTTTAACTTAAAAATGTGACATCAATAGACTGCACGCATCGGATTGCCCTGTGAGTGACATCACTGGATGGGGTCCTTTACAAGAATCAAACCCACCATTTTTTAAACCTGGCAACAAGCGAAATGGCCACACACAAACCAACGTCGAACGACAAAGTGCAGATGTTTTTGTGCTTGGTGGTTGACAACAGAATCCAGAGGGAGCTAGATGGAGTGATCCAAAATGTGAAACTGTACCACAAAGTCTCCAAGCACCATTTATTTGTGCCATATATACAAATGGCATCATGGCACTTTGCGGCTGCCTTACTATAATGGCCCCACCCACAGTGGGTGATACTCAGTTGTAATGGAAAATGACCAAGTAGACCAGTAGAGCTGAGTTGAGTCGAGCCAAATAGGTAATAGTGGAAAACAGGCATGAAATGTTGGTTTTTCCCATTATTTATCTCCAGTCTGTAGCCAGCATCCTTGACGGTTGTGCGCAAGGAATGGGTAACCTGTAAATCTGTAAAGGGCCCTAGTTATGCCGAACAATATTTACAGGCTTTGGAAACAACACTAACATAATGCTGTCATCCAGATAACTTCTGTTTTTTCCAAGGAAAACCTTCATTATTTCAGCAAGACGCTGTCCAAACCACACACTGTGCATGTATTCCAACAGCATGACTCTGTAGTCAGAGAGTCCAGGTGGTAAACTGCTGTCCAGACCTGTCACCCACTGAAAACATTTGGATCGTGGTGAACCAAAAAATACGACACAGGGGGCCCCGAACTGTTTATGAGCTGAAATTCTATATCAAGCAACGATGGGAAAACAAGACGAGTAATCTCTTCAGTTCGCAGATACTTGTAGGATGTTTTTTTTAGAAACAAAGAATTCACGCAACACAGTTCTGAAACATGGTTATTTGTGAACAAACCCGGGACGTTCTGTCAAAAAAACAGAAAGATTCTGTCCCAATACTTTGAAAACTTAACAAAATCCACATTGCCTGCATGTGTTCTCTCACCACTTTCTCTATTTATGCTCCTACACTGTGGATAAGTCTTAGTAATGCTTTAATTTCTGCATGGGGATCATTGTGTTTAATATGTTTAAGCTCTAAAATAAGTAAACACCTGACCCTTGACAATTACGTAAGCACCGTAATATTCGTCCAAGTGTTTATTTTTTGATGGAGCCGTGCTGTTGGATTTGACATCTTCCACATGTGTCTGTGCTCAGTCCAGTTCCCAGGTCTTTGGAAGGTGGAAAACTCTGGAACACACTGTGGGTCATAGCCGCGTCCAACTTTCCCTCCCCAGGTCTCCACTCAAGAGACCGGAGCAGAAGTTTACTCTGTGTCCGACACATCGAACAGAAAGCACACTTGGACGTGGATGTGAGATCATAGCACATTTGTCTTGCTTGACATCCATCGGTGATTTGTCCACAGTGTAGCCGGTGCCATTGCATTTACAATCCTCTCTTTTCTTTTTCCTTTGTGTCCCCCTTAGCTCCTCTCATTCCGTCTTTCCTTCACTTCCTCCCTGTCGGAACCCCAATGCAAAGCATCGCCTTTTAATGTGGCAAGCTCTAAGAGAAAAAAAAGAAGTTATTTTCATGCCATTAGGAGAGCGGCTGTTTTCCCCTCATTTCCACACAAACGGTCGATGGCGTGGTGCCACAGCCAATGCCAGTCTTTGTAGCTCTTCCAGGTGGGTGATTTATGCGTGGCGCTGAGCCCCCAATGCGCCACCGAGCCTCTGTCGCCTCCCTTCTGCCAGGCTTGGCCCCTGCTGGGATATAAATCCTTCTCAGACGCCATGGCCAACGCCAGCGAGCAAACAAACTTTTTTCTCCCCTCTTGTTTTCTTTTCTTGGAAATACACCCTCTGTGTTTTCTTTAACTCGAGCAATGAATTGATTTTATCTTCCAGTTTATGCCCATCTTTCCTTTTTTTGATTCATCAATTCCTTTTGGCACGAATATTAAGCAGGGACTTCTCGCATACCAGGACAGAAAATTTAATTAGAAGAAGAAAAACAGAAGCCACTTTGATTGATTTTTCAGTGTTAATCCAAAACATATTTCAGGACTGAAAGTGCTGCTAGCTGATGCTGTATTCTTATCATTTAGATTTGACCATGGAATATAAACTCTGAAAATCTGATTTTCCACCAGCATTTTATACTTGTCGATACAGAAACGCATTCGAAACAATTAATATTAATGGAATATGCCATTTGCAAATATAATCAGCACTTTTTACATTTGCAAACCTCACTTCAGTTGGATAAACATCCTAATTAGTTGGACGACCTTTTGTAGTTTTGAAGAATAATTCAGAGGGAGTAATCAGAGATTTCATTCGTTTTAAGGTGGAGTGTTTAGTTTCAAACCTGAGGAAAAGGCTCAGTCATTAAATAAGTTAAAGAACTATTTGTGGCAAAGCAGATAAAATGAGAAACACGCACAACTTTATTTCAGTCTCTTAATCACATAGCATTTAAAGTAACATTACTGGAAAAATCACACTGCCACTCCATAGACCTGTTAACAGAGTTGTTTCATATTAAACTTATAGAGTAAAAACCCTCCTTTCTTATGCACAGAGCATCATGTACCCCAATTTTGCAAGTTTGTAGTCCTTCACATGCCATTCATATCAATATCCTTAGAATGCGCACTGACATTTTTTGCTACTGGAAAGCACGCAAAGCCTCCTTGAAAATAACTTGTTTTTCCAGCTAACTTCACCATTTGCTCCCTCGTTCTTCCTGTTCTTGTACAACCTCTCTGTCCCCTCTCTCTCGCTTTCCATCTTCCTCACTCAACTAGAAAACAAAAAAATATATAATCTTATAATGATTATAAAACGGGTCTAAACTTGCCTGTGCTTAAATCATTCTCCAAAATGATGAACATCAGTGTTTTGGATAGCTGCCCCAAACACTGTGTTTAAATCACTGAAAACAGTCACTCCCGAGCACCTCTTCAGCAATATATCTTCTGGAGGATTGCTCCCCCCATCCTCACACCAGGACAAATGTGCAGGCAGATCTAGGTACTTTCTACTTGTATGGGTTAATGGTGACGGTTTTTGCAATGTGAAAGACAAGGCAATGTTTAGTGCTAATTAGCTAAAGTTGGCTAGCTAAATAATACTAATCATTAGTTTCATAGATGTTTTAGTGAGCTTTCTGAAGCAGTAGTGAGAAAGCGGCAAAATAACAGATAAACCTTGACTAGAAATGTATTGCAAATGTCTTGTATTCTCAATCATCCAGGTAAGTAAATCTCCAAAAGTTGATTCTGTTCACCTGGACGTAGCGTTTTGTCCCACTGAAAACGCATCCAGATGAACAGAATCAACTTTTGGAGACTTGAATAGAAATTTATAGAATACCAAAGGTGACAGCTATCACACCTTATCAGCTCTGTAACCTTTTTTATGTACAGTAAAAGGACAAATTGCAGGAAAGAATTTTAAAACCATATTTGGGGGCAAATTCACAAAATTTTACATTTCGTTTTTAATCAAAATCCACTTTGTACTTGCACGTTTGTATGTCCCAGTGACCACAACAAATTTAAAATTATGGCTTGGTGTGATGTGGCTGCTGTGGTTGAGTAACAAGGCTATACCAACCCTTGGCTGGCAGTTGTTAACAAACTAAGTGGCTTGTTGGTGGATCCATTTCACCAGCCTTGTTTTTGTCCCACAGGTGGGTGTTAACATGCTTTCACAAGAAAACTATGAATAATCAAGTTTGTTGTGGTTGCAAATCATACTGAAATGATTATACGTAGCTCGATCATCTGATTCATATGATGACATACTGCAGAACTGAGAATAGCAAATTAAATGAAATTAAGTGTCTATTATTCTCCTTTCAGTGCTTTTCCAGAACAAATCTGACAAAAGGTGTTGGCATGAGAAGAAGTAAAAAGCAAGGCTAATTGTTTCAAGGTTGTCTGATTTTTACCCAAAGGGTCAGCCACACTCACTTTGTCCATTCTATGACTGCCACAGATGTTGATGTGCTATTTTAGGGGTTTTTTGTAACCTGTAAAGAAGAAGAAGAAAAAAACCCCAAAATGATCAACTACTAATACGCTCACGCTCATGAAATAAAGATCAGGGGTTGAATCTGTTTTGCCTTTGTTTTCATAGCCTGAGTGAACTGTGCAAAGTGCTGCGCTGTAAGTTTAATGATATTTATGACCTCACACTCACACATCTGTCTCCAGCTGTCACATGCGTCTGTGAAGACATGCAAGCTTGCTACACAGTGACATACAAATGCGCACGCACAGACACACTCCCACACAGACCTAAGCACCGACAAACACACACACACACACCAGCCGATGCAATATGCATGCTGGCATAATAAATAGAGATGGGAAGTGGTGCTGCTGCAGACAGGCTCTCAGAGAGAGAGGGAGCGATATCAGGACAGACTTGAAAGAAGGTCAGAGGGTGGAAGAGTGCAGGAAAACTGCAAAAAAAAAAGTGTTTTGGACAAAAAGAAGTGGCTGGTGTTTTGCACTACAGAATAATAAATGGATATATGTGCGTGCGCGCGCGTGTGTGTATTTCGCTCAGTGGGACCAGATGAAGTATTCCTCAGTGTCCGTGGCAATCGACCAGAGCAGCGCAGCTCCAATGATGGATACCACCGCACTAATCGCTCCTCCGATGCCTTCTGTTTCTCTCACACATACTTTGCTTCACTCTCACTCATTCATTTATCTCTCTCCTTTTTTTTCCTCCCTCGGTCTCAGTCCCCTCACTCTCTCCCCCAGCTCTCCCAACACTGCGGCACACAAACAGAAACAAATCACAGATTTAATGAAATTAAGTTAGGAGGGAGGCCCGCCGGAGGGGGCGTTCGTTTCACATCTCCTGACAGCTGCCGCAGTGGCGCACCTCAGCCACCTGACTGAATCTATGGCCCCAGATGACTCCTCCAAAAGAAAGTTTCAGACCCACTCGTCTGTTCGCACACGGAAAACTGCATCCAGGCACGTAGCTTGCAGAAATTGCCCTTTGGGGAGGATAAATCATTAAGGCGGTGGTTTCCAAAATGGAGGCCTGGGACCAGAAGAGGTCCTTGAGAGGGGATCTACAACCTTCACTGTGAATATTCTGGAATTTGACAGACATGTAAAGGAAACTGAGTCCTAGCAAGTGACTTTCCTTTTTATTAAACATCTTTTTTTTTCATATACCTTTTGAACATGGGCAAAAAAATCAATCTGTTTAATATCAAAATTTGCATACCTAATTTAAATGTAGTCACTATCCCCTTTGTGCAGTTGTCCACTGTTCCCAGCACTCCTGCTATTTTCAGCATGCCCACTCAGAGTTATTAAAGCAGTGACACATCAACTTAAATGTCAATTTTGGAAAATGAGCCAGTCTTTTCTCTTAGATTTCTCCGGAAGTTATAATAGAGTCAAAACCATGTTACACACCTCCATGAAGGTCACCCTCCCCACCTGATGCTTTCTCCTCAGGCTTAGACAGTGCAGCTCTTACTCTGAATACTCTTTTTCTGTTTTACTGGATCACAGTCAGAAGCACAATCTGGTATCCTTTATAATGTTCTTCCTATATCCACGATCAACGTTGCAACTGACCAGTGTCATTGTCTGAGGATTCGATTAACATTAGCCAAGAAGTTAGCTAATGTCATTAAAAGCTATCCCTTGCAAACCAACACGAAGAACTTAAATTTGGATAAAAGCAAACCTGAATTTGAATTCAGGTTTACAGATTTAAGATTAAAAATGCTCCAAGAGACATCAGGAACAGATAAACAGTGAAGAAGTCTAATGATCAAAGTAGTGGATGAAGCCTAGCACTTTTTGTATGAAAGGTTTGCACCTTGTACGTCGCATCAGACCTTTCTTTAAGGGCAACCAGGCTGTTGTGGTTCTTGGCCTAACTAAAACCAAGGAAATGCGATGCTTATTAAAGAAAAACAGACACCAAACCAACTGGGAAATACTTTATGACATGAAGTGGGTGATTCCTGATGCAAAATCTCAACAGCCTTACATTAGCTTATCAGAAAGGTATAGGAACAACTAGTATATAGAGTAAATGAATAAAATAATGCTACAAAAGTTGAGCACAAATAGCGGCTGGATAAGTTATAAAGCAGGCAGCGTCATTGAATTCTATGTTGCGTATGGATAATGATATTTCCTCTCCCCACTGTCAGCACCAGCTGTCCTTGACTGGAACATACTCAGTCCAACATCCAATCTGTTATTGAAGCAAAGCACAGAAGTAATATGTGCTCCTGCCTTGAAGATTTGCCACAGATTCATCACTATATCATATTGAGTAGCAGCGCATATCTGCTGGGTGGGACGCATTTAGCTAAATGGTAATCTGTGGTGCAGCAGGCCCTGATAGGGAAAAGTGTGGGAACCACTGCAGTGAATCTCCAGCAGACATACTTTTAAACAGATTGTGAAAGTGTCCTTTCAGGAATGATACACCGGGGTGTGCTTGCATGCGGTTTCTTAAGTATATCCTCGCAGCACAAAGGCCCACAGTTCCTACAGGACCCCCGGGTTCTAACTGGACATGCATGCTGACAGGGGAGAGATGGAGGAGGCGGGAGGAGCAGAGCAGGACAGCGGGTGTTGGGGGCAGAGTGGTCTCTTCTGATCCCTTACTTTGTTTTGGAACCACTCGAAAGCGCTTGCTTGAACAAATACACACTTCTCCAACCCACTAGCTTATTTAAGACACCTTCCCCCTTCCTCCCTCATCCCTCTATCCTCAGACCCCATAGAGGGCCTGTCACCGGCACTGTTTTTATTCTTTTTTCTTAAGACTACTCTGTTTGTTTTCCAAAATAAAAGGCTCATTGAGTTGTGCGGTAAATGTGAGTATGTGTGTTGGTAGTCGTTTTTGCTCTTGCTAGTAGAACCTTAATGACCTGAGTTTCACTTTGCCCAGCTGTCTCCACTCTGCATCAGCATTTAATCTGCACAAAGGCTACAAGACCACCCCAATGGGTCACACCGCAGAAGCACACACACACAAACGTACATATTTTGCTCACCAGGTAATTATGAATCGAGGGACAGAGCAGAACAGTCATCCTTTCCTCCCCCTCCTCCCATCCCTCCTCTGTCTTTACTTCACTGTTTCCCTAAGTCTATTCCCAAGGTTGAACACGGAAGCAATAAGTGTGTGCATGTGTGTGTGTGTGTGGGGTGGGGTGGTTCAAAGCGAACTTTGTGAATTATGAGGAGTACAGGAGGCTGCGCTGCAACTTAAACAGCTGAGTTAGCAGATGGGAGACAATGCACCTGAGGGAGACAGCGGGGAGAGAAATGAAGGCCTGGAGATCAAATCAAGACCTCGAGAATCTCATTCGAAGAGCAGAGGAAGTGCAACGCACAGGGTGATACGTAACTGCAAAACAAGACGCGTGGAGGGAGGTGGAAAAAAAACACAACTCGGTGATATTTGATGTCCTCCGGATATTGTTCTGAGCTGTTTTTATAAAGCCAAAGTGTGCTGTTGGGTTAAGTGTGCATCCACACTGCAAGAAACTCAAACCAATGTTATCAAAGCCAAAACATGCAGGCCAGAGGCCCTTAGCACACAGAGCAATGAAAATGCTCTCAGTGACACACCCTGTTAGTCTACAGGCCCTACAAAACTAGGTTGTTTCTTTTTATCTTCATTTATCTGAAAAATAACAGCTGTTCATTTTTGTTTTCTGTACTGTAAGTGCTATTAACAAAAAAGCATGCATATCAAATAACATGAGGCTAAATTAATGCTCCAGTGAGTCAATCGTGCCAACCTTAACCCATAGACGAGCCTGTCAGTCCAGACATAGAGCAAAGTTGCAAAGTTTAGCGGAGCAGGTAGCGTTAGTGCCAGTGTTGGGCAAGTTACTTTGAAAAAGTAATTAATTATAGTTACTAGTTACTTCCTCAAAAAAGTAATAGAGTTAGTAACTGAGTTACAAGATTCTAAAAGTAATTAATTACTTGAAAAGTAACTATTGCATTACTTAAAAAAAAAACTAAAAAAAAACAAGCCTCTGGGGTCCAGGGTATAATTGGCCATTTTAACCACTTTTGATTTTTCCCTCAACATTTCACCTTTAAAAACCATTTACTTTGCCTTGCTTGGTATCTTGGTATTCTTTTCAGCACAACCTCACGCGTCTGAATTTACAGTTATGTTTTCATTTTGACATACTGTATTAACACAATTGATCTAAAATCAGACAAAAAACATCAAATTCGAGTAGAAAAAAGGATATTTTCACTGTAACAACCACAAACATGTTCATTGAATCATATTTCATAACCTTAAATGCAAATATAAATTGTGAATTTTAAAATCATATGCACAAGTTTTGCAAGGAACAAGTTATTTGCAACCAATGTCATGTCTATTATTTTTTGATTGGTTGACATGGTGCATTTTTCCACCAACACGAACGGACATTTTTTTGTTTTTGTTTTTTATTATTTGCTCATAAGCAGAGAGTGCTTGCTTGCGCTGTCCTTAGCAAACGTGAATAAAATACTGAGGAAAAAACACAGCGTATATATTGTTTATCATGACTCTGGTTTTACGTGGCCCATCAACACAATTTAAAAACTGATATATATCACCTTGTTGCTTTGTGATCTTGAAGTGGTCATGTGATTGGCTTACCACGACTACTATATTCTTCCTCAGTCAAACAGCAGCACTCATGCGATTGTTTTCCCCCTAGTTCAAGGGTGTTGTGCCAAAAAGTGATCGTCTGCCAGAAAGTAATTGCCGCCCGTTATGTGGGGACATTTTGCAGCTTAAGTTACTTTAGTTGTTGTTTAGTAAGTGTTGAATAGTCATTTTAGAGTTTTACTTAAAATTGTCATGGAAAACAAAACCTTGGCTGGTTTTGTGCCTGCGTTTTACCTCTGTGTCGCAACTATTGCACTATAATGCTACTGCTTGCACCGCGTTTCAGCAGATTCGGACTATTAGGAAGTGTGACATCATTGACAGAGACTCATTGGAAAAGGATGAAAACTTGCCTTCATTTGCTTATACTTACAAATGCTGCTACCTGCAGTTTGCAAGCATCAATACAACAATGTTCAGTATTTTTTCTATATCGTTAGAAATATAATTATAGCTGATTTTGAAATATCATGATATGATTTGGAGGTTGTATCATCCATTCCTAGTGCCTCTTGGGAATGTTATGGCCACACATACATGCATGGAAATGACAAAAAGAGAGGAACAACCGGAGGGAAGTAACTTTACCATTAAGGGACTCTTCTTGGTCATCAGTCAGTGCATTCTGTTCTGTTTTGGATCATTTCAAAAACATTTGGCTTCTCTATCTCCAACCCAAACAGAGGCCATCAAGTCATATTTCATGGGGAACTAGCTCATACAGAGAATGTCCTCTCGGCTGTATTAGTTATTTCAGCAAGTGTCCAATAATGACATGTGTTTATGTTTAAGTTGCAAAGACCTCTAGCAGCTGTAGTTATGACTGTTTTTCCACCGGGAGTCGAAGAGGAGTGTCCCTGTTACGGATCCATGAAGTTCAATAGGAGGTGGGATAAGTCAGCGAAACATGGGAATTCATCAAAGAGACAACACTAGTTTGTTTTCTTTACTACAAATAATGACTGTTGGATATTCAAATTCAAATTCAAATTTTATTTGTCACACACACACAACCATACACAGTATGAAATGGGGGTGAAATGCTTGTAGCTGTACAATGCCCGACCATTAAATGGCAGAAGAAAAGTTTTTCAATATTTACAATTTACAGTTTACTACAAATTTAACAAATTAACTTAGGAATTTACAGTAAATACTTGTATTTACTGTATTATAGGATACTTGTAACTATCATTTTTACTTAAGTTTATCAGTAGATAAAGTAAATACTTTATCTACTGATAAAGGTTTGGTAATCTTAACAGCGCTATTGTTGTAGTCCCACCCTAGCCAAGTCGTTTTTGTTACCATATTTCTAATGAAATCCTGGAAGGAAATATTTTAATCTTCCCACTTGGTCAATTGTTGACAACTGTTTTCTGCTAAGAATGTTATGAAAGCCCCTCACACCTCTATTCTCAGAGGCAGGGTGTCTGACTTTCTGGAGTGATTGGAAGCACAGTTTCAAGTTTACCGCGTCCCCGAGGATCCCATTCACAACCAGACACAAGTAACACTCAAAGGCAGTGGTCAGACTGCCCTTAGGTTAGCCCAAGTTGAGATTTGTGTGGTGGAGTAAGTCTTGTGCAATGATGCTGCAGCAAAGAGAACACACTGTAGGCAAAATGGGGACTCTGTCTGTCTTCAGGACAGAGTGGTTTCGGGGAGCTGTAAATATTGTTGAGCTCTATGGATTCTCACGTGTAACATCTGCTAAGTCTCTGGAAAGACATGCTGAAATATATTTTCTAAATTGCACGTGCTGAAAATGGACATCTTTATTGGGACTTGTGCAAGGGTGAAATTCCCAGGTGAGGAAAATAGTTTCATGTGCCCCTACAAAATTTCTGGTAAGTAATGCTGATGCTACTTTTATCTATTACATGTACACACATGAAATTTGGGACATACATGACATTCCAAGATGTACAGAAGGATCTTGGCACCATTTTCCAAAGCAAACAGAATGTATGTCATTTACTTTTACAGTTTCTAGTGCAGTAACAACACTTGCATCCTCTTTGATGAATCTTATCTCAAGAACAGCAAATAAGGTTTGCTGTCTTCCAGGACAATCTCAAGTGCATGGAAGAGATTCCAGTAGACAGGAAGTTATCTGAGCAGAGCTGGACAGGGCAGAGATGTCCTTAATCTATCAGCAGGACCAGTATCTGCTCCTTAATGGAGGTAGGATCAGGATGATCCTCCAAAGTGACCTCCAGCAGGTAAGTGGTATGATGTCGCTGACCAAACAATCAGAAACACACTTTATCAGGGTGGCCTAAGGGCCCAACATTGTCAAGTCCGGTGCTCAGTGCCCGGCACCGTGGAGCCCAGTTGGAATTGCCATAGAACACCAGAATTGGCAGGTCTACCTCTGGCACCCTGTTCTTTTCATAGATGAAAGCAAATCTGGAGAAGCCATGGAGAATGTTGTGCTGCCTGAAACATCGTTCAGTGTTTTGTGGCGGTAGTTTAGAGAGGCATATCCATAGAGGGACACACAGACCTCTGCAGGCCAGGCAACAGCACCTTGACTGCCACTAGGTATTGGCATTAAATCTTCGGAGCTACTGTCACACCCTACACTGGTGCAGTGGCTCCTGGGTTATTTCTGCCCCATATGGAGAGAGTATGCAGGCATTTCCTGGAAAAGAACTGATACCACTGACTGGCCTTCATGCATGCCTAATCTCAATCCAAAAGAACACCTCTGGGACATCTGGGAAGCAGGCAGGTTGCACCTCACACAGTCCAGAAGCTCGTTGAGTTCAGATCTGGGAGCAGGTCCAGTCCTCTGCAGGTCCATCATTTATATTTCCATCAAACAATGTTGCATCCTTTCATTCCTAACAGATTACACAACCCATATCTGTACAGATATCGACATGATTTCTTTCCTTCTTGAGGTGTGATGTGTTTTCAAAGTGTTCCTTTAATCTTTTTGAGCAGTGTACATACAACACACACTGAAGAAAGTGCAAGATGATACGCAGCGGTTAATTTTTAATACATTTAGCCCAATAAAATAAAAAGCCTTTATTACTTTTAAATTGCTATTTTGAGTGTCTGAACTTGAATCTTCATATTATTTTTTGTTTGTGATTTACATGCCAGTTTTAAGGCATAGTTAAAGCACCACCCACTGACGGAAGGGTTGTGATCTACATTATCCTATGTAGATGAAATAAAATGCCTCTAAAGAATTAGAACTGTAAGACTCTTGGAAGCAGCAAAGTCTGCTAAGGTGTGAGTGTCAAGTAATATTTACCTGCTGTTTTACCCGTTCTACTCATTTCCATATTTTTATCTCGGACTCTCAGTGCAAAATAATCCTTACTTTTGGCTGGGTTTGTACTGCCTCCAAGCTGAAAGCAAGGCTGTGCGCGCTTTATTAAGTCATAACTTCATTAGTCATTAGTGAGCATGCCGGGCGGCACTGCTATAGCTCACCTGGTTGAGCAGCCAACTCATATGCTAAAGGCTACTAGAAGTTGTTGTGTTCAAGTCTGCTGCAGACCATTTCCTGTGTGTCATCCCTGCTCATCATCTGTACTGTTGTGTCAAACAAAGGCTAAAAAAGTCCTATTGCACATCATCGTGACTGTATGCAGCAAAACTTGAATGCCTTTCTAGGGAGGAAGCAGCTGGGTTGTATTTCACAGATTCACAAAATATCCTGAAGATGAGTCCAACACCATCAGATCATTTGCGGCCAAAGCCCAAATATCATTGCCCCAAAGATCAGCATTTCTTCCTGCAGTGTGAAATGGATTATTACTTTTTCTCTTGTGCTGTTTAAATAAAGATAATTACACCAAGCGAGGAACTTACTTTATTACTTAATGAAAAAC
Organism: Aulonocara stuartgranti; assembly: GCF_965226115.1. NCBI lineage: Eukaryota > Metazoa > Chordata > Actinopteri > Cichliformes > Cichlidae > Aulonocara > Aulonocara stuartgranti. The sequence continues at coordinate 33,150,121 of NC_138950.1, read as the reverse complement.
AAATCCGACATTTCTCGCCGGCCACTAAATTAAGTTATTATGTAAGTGTTATCAAAAAAATTCCACACCATAAGATTCAACTGTGGAATTACTGTGAATTATTGACAGGCTACATGTGGTTCACAACACAATGGAGTTATGGCAGCATGTGTTTCACTCATACACACACACACAAATATGCACAGTGGGAAGGATGTATCAGTCCCCACAGTGTGATCAATTGGCGGTTCACAGCAGAGAATTGATGGACTCCATGTTGAATGGGGTGTGTGTGTTTGTGTGTGTGATAGAGCCATTATTGATATCATATGGCTGCCTGCGGCTCAAATCAATAGCTGTTTCTCTTCATAAAGTTGTTTTGACCGCATGTGCTATATGAAACCCAACCACACACCCACCGGGCCCGATTCTATACAGTCGTCACACACAGAGACAAAGCAGCCAGCGCTTATAAAAGCGTGGCATTTCTTCTTGAAGGGCAATTAAAGACCTCGGTGTGTTCCTAAACTGGCCCCTCAAAACACCACAAAGCATGCTTTCCATTATAACGCCATTCTTTTAGACATGTGATTCATGCAGGACTTATATGGCCCCGCGTTGAACAAGTTCAAATGTGCGTATAAGCCCCGCAGTCCTCTCTTGAGCTCTGACCTCTTGACCCCCCGATCACTCATTCATTCCTGATTGTATAAAGAACGGACTGTCAACTCCTTCCCTGCTTTGCTTTCTGTCATCCGCCTCTGCTCCCTGGTTAGTAAGTAGCCGGTGGGGGCTCCTTACACTTTGACACTCTGAAAGCCACATTCAGTCCAGTCACCTGAATCACACATGTGAACGCACACAGACCTCTCCTTGTCCCGTGTCAGCGGAAACCTCTCTTACCCCATGCAGTCACTTCTAATCACCTCGCTTTCAGCTGTGGAGAGGAAAGGGAAGAGAACGACGGAGAGAGGAATTAATAGGAAAAGAGAAAGAGGGAGAGAGAAGCTGTTACTAGTATTTGAACGTGTCGTGCGATTATAGATATTCCGTTTTTGCCTCTGCCGAGCCTGTTTCAATTGGAATAGTTTTAATAAGTTTACATATAATATGCACATATTTAGTTCTCTCCAGTGATTTTGTTTATTGTTATTTATTTTAAATAATGTAAGTGTCACAATGTTCTAAATTAGTAGTACTATACCAAACTTTATCCCTACTCATAAGGCAGCATATAAACCAATTATGTAGCAGACCAATAGGAAGCTAGACTCAGTGTCTAAGAGTGACTTATTGTCATGTGAAAAAGAAAATACACCCTCTGGACTGGATGTGATAGTCCTGTTAGATGACCCCATTTTTGGTCAAGCTTTAGCTTTTGAGAGGTGGCCTATGAGTCCTGTACAGTGGAGTTCATGATTAACTCAATGGCTGCATGGTGCCCAAGCCCTTTTTCTGCAAAGCAAGTCCAAATGATCACCCTGCCACCACCGTGCTTGACAGTTGGTAGGAGGTGTTTGTGCATTATAGCCAAACCTCGTTGCCTGGTCTGATCTCTCCAAAGGACATTGTTCCACGAGTCTTGCAGTTTGTTCAGATGCAACTTTATAAACCTAAGCTCTTCTGCTATGTTCTTTATAGAGAGAAAAGGCTTTTTCCTGCAACCTTTCCAAACAAGCCATACTTGTTCATCCATTTTTTATTTGTATTGTCATGAAGTATACAATTTAACATGCTGACTGAGGACTGTAGAGTCAGAGATGGAGCTCTTGGGTTTTTTGCAGTTTCTCTGAGGATTGCACAGTCTGACCTTGGGTTGAATTTGCTCAGACATCATTCCATGGAAGATTGGCAGCTAAATGTTTTTCACGAACGATAAACTTTTGATGAACGATAAAGTTTCTGGTCTTAGAAAGGTCTTAAAACCCTTCCTGCATTGATGGGAAAAAACATTTGCTTCAATAAGATCATCGATGATGTATTTCTTCCATGAAATTGTATTAACACACACCTGAATGCTCCAGACCAGCAAACTGCCAAAACCTCTGATTTTATAGAGGTGATCACACTTGCTGATGATCAACTAATTAAATGCATTTGATTAGCAGCACCTGGCTGCTACTTACCATCTAATGTAAGCTGTCATTGTATGCTTAGTTTTTTTATACCCTGCTCCTGCCTTTTTCCCACTCCCTCCCATCATACCAAGTTTGAAACGCTATCTACCATATTGAATAAAGAAATACCAGAATTTTTTTTTAAATAAAATCCCATCTAATACAGCTTAGAATTTTTTGACTTTTGAAAGGTTAAGTTCAATTCAATTCAATTCAATTTTATTTACATAGCGCCCAATCACAACAAAAGTCACCTCAAGGCGCTTCATCGGTACAGAGAAAAACCCAACAATCATATGACCCCCTATGAGCAAGCACTTTGGCGACAGTGGGAAGGAAAAACTCCCTTTTAACAGGAAGAAACCTCCGACAGAACCAGGCTCAGAGAGGGGCAGGGCCATCTGCTGCGACCGGTTGGGGTGAGAGAAGGAAGACAGGATAAAAGACATGCTGTGGAAGAGAGACAGAGGTTAATAACAGATATGATTCGATGCAGAGAGGTCTATTAATACATAGTGAGTGAGAAAGGAAAAACTCCCCGGCAGCCTACGTCTATTGCAGCGTAGCTAAGGGAGGATTCAGGGTCACCTGGTCCAGCCCTAACTATATGCTTTAGCAAAAAGGAAAGTTTTAAGCCTAATCTTAAAAGTAGAGATAGTGTCTGTCTCCCGAATCCAAACTGGAAGCTGGTTCCACAGAAGAGGGGCCTGAAAACTGAAGGCGCTGCCTCCCATTCTACTTTTAAATACTCTAGGAACAACAAGTAGGCCTGCAGAGCGAGAGCGAAGTGCTCTAATAGGGTGATATGGTACTACAAGGTCATTAAGATAAGATGGGGCCTGATTATTTAAGACCTTGTATGTGAGGAGCAGGATTTTGAATTCAATTCTGGATTTAACAGGAAGCCAAGGAAGGGAAGCCAAAACAGGAGAAATATGCTCTCTCTTTCTAGTCCCTGTCAGGACTCTTGCTGCAGCATTTTGGATTAACTGAAGGCTTTTCAGTGAGTTTTTTGGACATCCTGATAATAATGAATTACAGTCGTCCAGCCTGGAAGTAATAAATGCATGAACTAGTTTTTCAGCGTCACTCTGAGACAGGATATTTCTAATTTTAGAGATATTGCGCAAATGGAAGAAAGCAGTCTTACATATTTGTTTAATATGTGCGTTGAAGGACATATCCTGGTCAAAAATGACTCCAAGGTTCCTCACAGCGTTACTGGAGGCCAAGGTAATGCCATCCAGAGTAAGAATCTGGTTAGATACCATATTTCTAAGATTTTCAGGGCCGAGTACAATAACCTCAGTTTTATCTGAATTAAGAAGCAGAAAGTTAGCGGCCATCCAGGTCTTTATGTCTTTAAGACATTCCTGCAGTTTAACTAATTGGTGTGTGTTATCTGGCTTCAAGGACAGATAGAGCTGGGTGTCATCGGCATAGCAGTGAAAATGTATGCTATGTCTTCTAATGATGCTGCCTAAGGGAAGCATGTATAATATAAACAGAATTGGTCCTAGCACTGAACCCTGTGGAACTCCATAATTAACCTCAGTGTGGAAGAGGACTCTCCATTTACATGCACAAATTGGAGTCTATTAGATAGATATGATACAAACCACTGCAGTGCAGTACCTGTAATACCTACAGCATGTTCTAATCGCTCTAATAGGATATTATGGTCGACAGTATCGAACGCTGCACTGAGGTCTAGCAGGACAAGCACAGAGATGAGTCCACTGTCAGAGGCCATAAGAAGATCATTTGTAACCTTCACTAAAGCTGTTTCTGTGCTGTGATGAGCTCTGAAACCTGACTGAAACTCTTCAAATAAGCCATTCCTCTGCAGATGATCTGTTAGCTGTTTGACAACTACTCTTTCAAGGATTTTTGATATGAAAGGAAGGCTGGAGATTGGCCTATAATTAGCTAAGACTGCTGGGTCTAGAGATGGCTTTTTGAGTAAAGGTTTAACTACAGCTAGCTTGAAGGCCTGTGGTACATAGCCGATCATTAGAGATAGGTTGATCATATTTAAGATCGAAGAATTAATTAATGGCAGGACTTCTTTGAGCAGTTTTGTAGGAATGGGGTCTAAAAGACACGTTGATGGTTTGGAGGAAGTAATTATTGAAGTTAACTCAGAAAGATCAATTGGAGAAAAAGAGTCTAACTTAACATCAATGGTACTAAAAGTAGCTGTAGATAATATTACATCTGTGGGACGATTATTGGTAATTTTTTCTCGAATGATAAGAATTTTATAGGTGAAGAAGTTCATGAAGTCATTAATAGTTAGCGTTAAAGGGATGGTTGGCTCAAAAGAGCTCTGACTTTTTGTCAGCCTGGCTGAAGAGAAACCTGGGGTTGTTCTTATTTTCTTCAATCAGTGACGAATAGTAAGATGTTCTGTTAAGTGAAGACATCAATTCCTCATCAATTAAGGCCATACTTTTAAATTAATTACTTCAGTGCTTATGAAACTTTTTAAGGATTTGTGGTTATCTTGTTAACTTAGTAAAATATAGAAAATTTAGTAGAAACTTAGCTGTAGATGTAACCCAGCACTATGTCATAACTTATCTTTTTTTGATACTTAACCAGAAGTCAATCTTTTTTTTTCAACTGGAGTTTTCTCTAAAACTTTATATATTTTATTTCAAATCATTGAAATACTTTAATAAAAAGCATTGCTTTTTTAAACTAAAACACGTATGCACTGTATATATAAGAAGATATGGAGTGACACTTTAAACTGGTATTAAAACAAAGGATAAATATAAAATCAAACATAAGCATCAAACTGGGTTTATAGAGACGTAATTCAACATCTCATAATACAAACACGTTCACAACAACAGCCATCCATTTGATGTATGGTCCATGTATTAATCCAGTCTGTAGCCAACAAATGTAAAGGAAAGATTAAACTGATATTTACATAGCTTGTTTTAGACGTTTAGAGTTTATTTCTGTTTCAGAGCTACGGCAGATACGCGGTTACTGCGAAAAGCAGTGCAGCCAGTTTTACTCCCTCTGATTGTCAAAACCAAAGCTGATGCTTCTCTCAAGAGAAACATGGAAAATCAAGATTTTCTGTAGTTGTGTCAACATGCAGTATTTATCTTTTTGTACGGAGTAAAACACAGCACCTGGCAAATACTCCTTCTGTTGCTTGAAGATGAGCGGCCACAAATTACAAAACTGAGACTGAAGCTTACATTGTTTATCAATAAGTCAATGTAAATTGTTAGTTGCAGCCCTGAAAGAGGTCAAAGTGATGTGTTTTTCTGAGTGACATTTTAGGAAAGTGCATTTGGACTTCAGGTTTATATATAATCCATATCTGGTGTTGCATTATTTTATGACACTGCTATTGTTCATATAGAGATGGGGAGTACTGCATCCATCGCTTGAGAACAAACTGTTTATGGATATGAAAATGTATCAGATTGACACTAATATGATCCATGGATATATTTCATCCTGCAGGCTTTGTGTTGAGTTTGTTCAGATGAGACTGCAGAGTTACAGTAAGCTAATAAAATGCCACTGAATTCAACTGAATTGACAAAGAAAGAAAGAAAGAAAGAAAGAAAGAAAGAAAGATCTATGAGGACAGAGGGAGAAACATCTGGCAGAAACATTAGACCCCTGCAGACCCATCACTTGGCCAAAGCCAAGAGACAAATAACTCTACGTCAAACACAAAACACACAACACTCATTTTATTTCTTTTTTACCAAAGACTGTTGTCCACACAACATACCTCGTATACTGGTTTAACACATAAACAGCGATATTTGTGCAATCAGCGGGTATCCCTTTTCATCTGTGGTGGACGCCCCCCCCCCCCCCCCCCCGTCAGCAGCTACAGCTATGCACTGTGCAAACATGGCGCTGAAAAGCCATCCATCACCTCCTGCCGCCAACCCCCCCCCCCAAATTTCAAAACTCTCTTTCCTGTAGTTATGATTGGAACGAAGCGGAGAATTCCTGAGGAGGGAACAGCAAGACAGGAGAATGTAGAGTTTAATTTGAAATGGGGGGGGGGGTCAAGGATAGCATGAAGGTGGAATTTTTGTTGAGCAATAGAGGTGGTCGAAGTGTTTCTGTGCCGTCTTTCAGTTCTTATTTGACCTGTTCTCTTTTTTATCATCTGTTTCTGTCATATTTCTAGAATTGTTTCTAGGTTTTTTTCTTCATGCACCACTGAATCTTATGAATGCACTCCTAATGATTCAACAGTTCATCCAATAGCAGCAATTTAGTTCTTCATCCATCACAGGTACTCCGACAGTGATAAAGGATGAGATGTCTGTCACTGTGGCTGCCAAGACCAAACTCTGGTTGAGCTTGATTGATCTATCTCGCTGTGGGCAGGATAGGGAAAATATGTAGTTTGCACACAGGAACCTGTCAAACCAGAGCAACCCAGGGGCAAAACAGGTAACACATTCGAACTGGCATCCGAGCCCCAGGGCTACGGCGACCCCAGCCCCCTGACAGCCAGTGACAATGGCACAACCAGATGCCTGACAAGAGGAAAGCTGCCATAGTGCCGGTTTTTATTTAATGAGCTTTGAATTCAGTCTATTTAAACTCAGTCTATTCTATTTAGTAGTACAAATGAAGTATGTATGTTTCACTGTGTAGTAAAATAGTCTCAGTTCTCTATGCTGTTAGCATAGCTCTGCAGACATGTTTCTCAGTTTGATCCTGATTAAAATACTATAAAAATAAGACACATTATTTACACATAACTTCATTGGCACACCTGTCCAAATGTTCATTAATGCAAATATCTAATTAGCCAATCAGATAGCAGCAATTTAGTGGATTTAGGCATGATCAAGGCAACCTGCTGAATTGGCATGGTTATTGTTGCCAGGTCTGAGTAATGCCTGACACCTGCTGAGTCTGAAACTGCTGATCTACCTGGATTTTCCCACACTGCCATCCCCTTGATTTATAGAGAATGGTTGAAAAAATAGTAAGTACCTGCATTAAGCTAATAGAAAGGCAAAAGAAACTAGAACTCTTTAGGGTACCTCTTCTGAATATCAATGTATCCAGAAGAGCATCTCTGAATGTACAACATATTGAAACGTCAGATTAATGGACAACAACAGCTAAAGTCTACACCAGGTCTTACTTCTGTCATACAGAGGCTATAATTCACACAGGCTTACCAAAACGGGAGAACAGAAGCTCCCATCCCTACTGATGAGGGTCAGTTTCTGATAAGTCTCAATTTCTGCTGCAACATTCAGATGGAAGAGTCAGAATTTGGCAAAGAAAGCATGAAAGCATGGATCCAGCCTGCTTTGCATTTGGGTCATAGTCTACCACAGCCTTGTTGCAGACTATGTCCATCCCTTTATGGCCTTTATGATTACAGCATATAATTTTATTTATTTATTTTACATTCCTAAACAGAAAATTTGATTTCATGGGAGAAGGTCTACTTGTTTTTTTAAGGACTGTTTATAAAGTTATTTCTGTTTCACCATAAAAGCCACAGAATATATATAAGGAGAACAAGACAGGAGCACCACAAGGTGAGACAGAAAAAAATGCCATTATTGGGTTTTCAGGTATTATCAGCTTCCTTGACCTCTGTTTGCTTATAAACTGCATTTAACTGATGTTAGCCTGATGAGCTGTTAGCTCTCCTTCTATCAGAATGTATGGTTCTGCCAACACACTGCTGCAGCGTGACATACTAAACATACAACATCACAGAATTTCATAATTGGCCCATTATCGGACTGGGATCCAATAAATATCACTGGTGAACTTGTGTATCAATGTACTGTAATGAACTTTTAATGTTTTACTATCATCAGGTCAACTGTCCAGTACTTGTATTATGAAAAATGACTCCAAAACCTCCCTATTAATGACTAATGACATCTCTGTTACCCTCAAATGTACCTTTAGGACCAATTAGCAAATGTCAGCAGCCTCACAAGCTACAAGAAATGCTGTCTCCATATATCTAAAAGACCTGAATTACTGATTTAAAAAACACTACATGTCCATTAAATCCACAAAATCTAGAAGAATATTGTATTTCTTGCAGGTCTCGATAATTGTCATGAGTGGTTATGACTTATTTCATTGATTGTTTTTTTTAGCTGCAGGAGACTCCTGGCTAGCTTTCATAGCAAAGCCCAGCCTCAAAAGGAACTTAACCTTTAAAATGTGTACATCTAACCTAACCTGGGGAATACTTGGTAGTATTTAACTTTCCCCCAATCAGTAAAACAGACCCAAAGGGAAAAAGCCATGTGGCCGACCTTGAGGCCAGACTGTATTGCATATCCTTAAAAAACAAGTGAAATCTATTCGTCTCCATGTCTGGGGACCATGCTCAACAACCACACCATAACTTAGCAACAGGAACGGTGCAACACATAAGAAGCCTTGCAGGATATGCGTTTAGCAGCGCTCTCCAGTCTGAACGGCAGCCATTGCGGACAGGCTATCCATCCTGTGTTTGCGGAGGCTGCATTAGTGCGCTAAGACAAGGTTGCTATCACATTCCCCGCAGTCAAGTCCCACTGTGAGCGTCCAGGGCTAGGGGAGGACAGCTGCCAAAGCTTCTCATCCAGCGGCTGCTCGTGTGTCCCGGGCCACGCATGACGGAATTGCACGGTTGTTGTAAAGAGTCTGAGTCAGACTGAGTTACCAGGCTGAAAGGCATTCCCTGTAAAATCACAGCGGGCCTTTGGCTTTTTCAGAGAAGTAGTGTGTGTGTGTGTGTCTGTGTGTGTCTCTGGAGGTTCAGAGGTGGAAGGGATGATATAGTATATGTGTGTCTTGTGCATTCATCCATACGTGCCTGTATATGTGAAAGGCAGAGTGGGAGTTTTTAGTGAACACACAAACTTTGTCTGACGTACACACACCTACATCCACTATCTCTCATGCCCGGGCCCCTCCTGACAGATCCGACCTGGCACTTTGGATTTAAGAGTTCTTCAAAACAGAGGATGACTTCACAGGTTGCGGCACTAGAGGATGACCTAAAAAAGCATTAAACATAAAACACGGGCTTTCAAGGCCTCGCGCTTTCTCGTTCTTGTCCATTTCTACGGCCCTCTTGCTCCCTTATTTCTGCCTCTTCTCTTCTGCAGCTTAATGAGGTGAGGAAAAGTCAGAATGTGTGTAAGTGTGTGTGTTGGCTGTATGCATGTAAGGTGAAATACGGCGGCAAAGTGCTTGTTATGACAGGGTAACGAGTGAGACAGGCCAGAAGCAACTGGTCGTGGAGAAAAACGAAACACACGCACGCCGCGGCAATGACACAAACCTATGGCGCATGACAGATTTGAATCACATTTTCACACACAGTAACAGCAATAAAGAAACACGAACACAGAGTGGGTGAGTTTTTCTAATGAGCAAGCCAATACTCTGACTCTGAACCCAAACTCGGAGTGAAATATGTTACTGAGCTTTCCAGAAGGAATAAAACACAGAAAGTTCACCCAAAAAGGGTACAGCAGAAATGCACCCGTGCAGCCAAAAGTCGAAGTGAAGAAAGTGAATTGTAAATTGTGTCGCTGACCGCATAATAAGGACGGGTTTGGGCGCACACATCGGCGCCCGGGCTGCCTTGTAAAAATCTGCTAATTTTGAGCGACAAGCAGTTCAACACACGCTAACTGAACTGTGAGTCGGCACTCAATATCAATTAGAAGAAACCCTGAACAGGGGCAAATAAAGACGTCCACGTGAAAGGCATCGACAGAAAACTCCACTGACTCATTAGAGGCCCCCGTGGACTGTGGCTACTCGATGATCCAAAATGCGCACAGGGCAAAGTCAGTGGCTTAATGAGACTTGAAGGATAAATAAACTCCCACTGCGGTGACACAGGACAGACCAGCCTGACCGCTGCTTTGGTTCTTCTTTTAGCGTGAAGCTCATTGTGAGGCGAGGAGCCCGACATATAAACCATCCGTCGTCAAGCGTAATGGCTTCCTGCTCATCACACAGCAGCATAAAGACCATAATGTACGCTCAAGATCTGGTAACCATGACACTTAGAGGAGATAGTCATATGTGCTGGAATATTGTCTATGTTCTGCCATCTGCTCACACACATACACACTCACTTCAAAAGTCATTGGTTCTGACGGGGTGGACGTGAGTTAGGATGAGACTAGGCAGAGTAGCCGGCTCTCCCGTTCAGAGAGCAGTGGAGGAATGTCAGGCTAAATAAACACAGTGTCTGCGGGAGAACTGCGGCAGCCCTCCCGAACTCCCCTACATCATTCCCCACGGCGATGGAGAAGGGAAGGGCGGAGGGCGGCACAGAAAGGTACTTAACACTAAACAGCACTTCACAAGAGCGCATATATGTCAGGGAACACGTAGACACACAAGGGGGTTGAGTGATATAGGCTCGAGGGCAGGTAGCTGTGTATGCAGACTGAAAAGGTGATAAATGCTGTATTCTTAAAAATGAACAAATCACTTTTTTTCATTCTACTTTTGGGAGAATAACTGTGTTTTTAAATTGTTGTGAAATGTTTCATGGATACTTACACTAACATAACCATATATATAACCAGGGTGTGTGAGTTATAATGTGTCTGTTACTAAAGTACACACGTCTATCTGTATGCACCTGAGCTGAACTGTGACCAAGTGACCTGTTTTTTGTTTTCATTTTAGATGCTTCAACCATTTATTTGATGCATTCTATACTTTTATTTTTTTCCCAAAATTGTTGCACAACGTTTACATGTTGTCTTCATTAGCATGGGCATTGTGTTTTACTGCTGTTGCACATCTATTCTACTAACAAGGATCTTTGCAGGGAGAAAAATATTTTTTAAAAAAACAAAACATTAAAAGAAAAGAAAATGTAAACCAGAAAAAGAGAATATATAGATGAGTCATTCCTGGACTGTTGCTCATCTGAAACCGGTCACAGCAGATGGCTGTCTGGTCCTACTGGAGGTTTCTTCCTGTTAAGGGAAGTTTTTAATTCCCACTGTCGCCAAGCACTTGCTCATCTAATTGTTGGAGTTTTCTCTGTATTATTGTAAGGTCTTTACCTTCTACCTTATAATATAAGGTGCCTTGAGCCTTATATGTCTATATAATTACAATAAATTGAACTCCAATTCCTATATGACCAAGAGTAGAAACTACATGAGAAAACCTAAGCCCTAAAAGAAAACCATAGGCTTTTTTTCTGATCTGATCCTCTCTAAGTTGCATTGTTTGTTTTTTGGAGGCGACAGGTGGCAAGTGAGCTGAATTTTTCTTTTAAAAACACAACCAAACAGGTCAAGTAAGACAATAACGCTGCTGAGGTCAGTGATATAATTTTACACATAACTGTGTCATGCACATGCAAGACTTGCACATGCCGTGTTATCATCAAAATTAAAAGAGAAGTATATATTTTACAACAAAATCAGGACAAAGCAGCAGTAATCGACAAATTTATCTATGACTACTTGGCTTCTGAAAATATAAAAATAGTGTCCAACATTTTTTTGTTATTTAAAACTGTCTATTTCTTGCCTTTCTGGCCTATCTGGGTCTGCCCCTGGTGCTCAAGCAGCTAAACACAGCCAAGCAAGACTCAATGTAGAATTTAACCTATAGAAATGCACACAGGCATATGAACAGTTCTGTCAATATTAAAACAACACACAGAGAAGGAGATGTGCACATTTCACTCACTCTACTTGAAGAGGAAAGTTCTTGTTAGAAGAATGTTGTTAAGTCTTCTAAAATAACAGTCTGTGGATGTTTAAGCTGCTAAGTCTCTCCGAGTCTTTCTGACATGAAGTTTTTAAGTTGATAAATGCTCGATGGCTCATTGAATCTCTGAGAAAAAGAGAATTTGTCTACTAGCTAACCATTGTGCTCCTGCACGTTCAGAGTCTGAATTCCTCTTTGTATAAAGCTTTCACTGGATTTAATTTAAAGTTGCTGCCATAGTTTCAGTTTAGTAAAATCCTTACTCCACATCAGAACTTCAGATCTCCACTATTCTTGCAGGAATTGCTATTGTTGGTTAATAAAATAGCTAAGGTTTACTTAAAGGAACAATCAGTTTGTTTTTTGTTTTGTTTTTTAACTTTTTGCACTTGCTGCCTTCCCTCAAACTTAGAATTTATCCATTAAATATACACAGGAGCAGGTGCCGCTTTGTGGAAATCACCATGTTGCCATTGCCTCATCATCTTGAATACAGTGACTGCCATGGACATGGCCATCTTTCCTAATTGTGTTTTATTTTATTGGCAAGAGAGAGACTATCGACTGTAACACTTGGTACGCAAAAGGCGGAAAATAACTCTTAGGCATTCTCCTCACTGCCAACCTCATCTGCTGAACTAAAGTCAGTGCTCTAACACATGAAAACGTGCATAAACATCTGTATTTAGTCCCAATACTTTCACAGTTACAGCAGATTAGACAGATGTACATGTACTGAAGTACATCCAACAATGTTAGATGTACTTCAGAGTAAGTTTCACTAATGCTGGCTAACAGCGCCAAAAACAGCTGCTCGTACTGACAGAAAAGTTCAGGATGTCCTCAACAACTCACCTCAGCATCACTGTCATCAGACAGAAGTGAGCTTCGCTGACTAATCGACTCATATCAGACTCCATTCACAGTTTTACACTGTCCTCCAGAGTAAATAGATGTGGACACATACTGACAGCTGGGGTAAACGATGGACTGACAGCCTACTCTCACTACAGCATAACAGCAACTAGAGTTTTTTCTCCTATAGCATCCATGTAGCTAGGCTTATGCACTTGAATTGGGAAGTGTAAGAAAACAGAACTCAGTTGACTGCAATCTACTGACATCTAGTGGTGGGATTTGACATACTCGACCTTTAATGACATTGTAAACGTTTTATGACTTGACTGGAGTCAAAGGGTTTTTGAATTCATTTGCCCCTCTCCTGGCTAATCGCTGTCTCAGTTAGGCCTGGCCTCCTGCAGACATGTGGGAATATTTCCTGTAAGAGAGTTAGAGGAGCCCTGTTTCACTTTAATCACATTTGAATCCTATAAAAATGATTATGTCAGCACATTAAGAGTCCACCAACTGGACTCTTAACCTGATAGTTACATTTTTTAATGAATTAATGAAATATGAACAGTGAAATCAATTCATCTGAAATACCACGCGCCTTGTGTACAGTGTTAACAAACCGCACTATTCTCTCTCCTTACTCGGCGGTGTATATGGGTTCAAACCAGAGCCCAAAAAAACGATTTCTACATTAACAGCGCCACAATATATCATCCAGCAGTCTACTCTGCGCATGAAGGCAGACGGCAGCTGCCCAGTGAAAACATACAGTTGCACATATCAAACACACATCTCAAATACAGGGTCTGCATAACATCACAGCCCAGCCGCTTAAATGAAGCAATGTTGGGAAAAGTAAGTGCAAAGCAGAGCGGTGATGTTTCTTTTGTGGGAAAATGCCATGTCATTATCACATTACCAAGGCCACTGTCTGTGAATGAATGTCCTAATGCGGTTGTGTTTACACACATCTGATAGGACGGGAGGCGTGCATGCATGGGTTATCGGCATGTCTTGCAGGGAGGGAGGGGTGTCCCCGTTTTCTCCCAGTTTGACTCCCACATGACAGACTTTCCATCTCCTGCTTCTGCTTTTTGTCTCTCCGCCGCACTCTGACATATTTAGGCAAAGGCGTGACGAATCGTCTGCTTGAGACATCAGCTGAAAGGGTGTAAAAGCTCAATATCAAAAAACAAAGAGGCGGGGTGGGTGGTGGGGGGACGACCCACCAAAACAGCAGCAACAGAGTTATATTTGGATTTAGTGTTAAGACAGGCTGAGTGTTCTTACCCTCCCTGCTGTAAGTGCTCCATAAGTATGTAGATGTCATATTGGAAATTGTTTCCATTTATAAGACGTGAGCTTTAGCAGAGATAGTTCCTGTAAAGACAGATAATCTGCTTCTATATTGGGCAAAAGGGGTCTTTTTCTTGGCTCTCTCTTGACTTTTTATTAAATTGTGTTAAATGGACCTTTAAAATGTACTCACATTTTTTCCTCTTTTTTATTCAGAGCACTCATTCATTTAAAAGCAATAATAAGCAGATCTTAGCAGTGGCTCTTATTAAGCTGTGTGTGTTAAGAGTTTGAGACACCAGAGATCTGACGTGTTCTGCCCTATTCTACACCAGCACTCGAACCACTCTGATTCATGAGGCGTAGCTCCTTGAGCAACAGAGTAAATGCTCACCTTTGCTGACAAGAGTGCCCACAAGCCCTGTCAGATATACTCTGAATAAGAACAGCACTCAGTGTTTGCCACCATTCTCAGGTTTGCCTGAATCCTGACATACCAAATGATACATCCCATCAATTTTATTTACCTTCTCGGTTAGCGGATAACGTTTTGGCTCATGGTTTGGTTTGTAGCTTTTGGGCACAAGTTTTGGGAGCTCAAAAGATGAAATCCCTTAACCTCAGATTCAGCTGATTGGGGTGACCGTGGTTGAGGTGGTTGGGAAGCTCATCTTGTAACAGGAAGGTTGCCGGTTTGATCCCCACCTCTGCCTGTCTTGGTTGTTGTGTCCTTGGGCAAGACTCTTCACCTACTGGTGAGGGGCTGATGGTGTGATATGGCAGCCTCGCTTCTGTCAGTCTGCCCCAGGGCAGCTGTGGCTTGCCTCCACCAGTGTGTGAGAGTAAATGAATAGTGGAATTGTAAAGTCTCAAACAGTGCTTTATAAATGCAATCTGTTATTATTATTTTTCACTAAGAGTGACCTCCACATGCACTTGTGGATCATTTTTAGAACATCTGCTATTTAAAGTCCAGTTACATCGTCTTTTATTTGTGCCTCTGTGATGGGATCTCATCCAGTGTGTCAAAATGGTGATGCTGTAAGTTGTTTTCACAAAGCATTAAACAAAGTCTAACCCTGTCAATATTGCTTAAACTACTCCTTGGGAAACTGTGGACTGCTTGATTGTACCTACTCAGCTCTCACCATCAGTCATGATGCTTCCAAAAAGTGAAGTTGATTACAGCAAACGTGTCAGATCTTTGATAAAATTGCACATCGCGAGTGGTAAATGGACAGGAATCGTAGGTCTATTGAGCTTTTGTAAGCACTTCAAACTTTTTTTTTTACTGAAAGCCTTATTCACCCTTTCACACGCACATTCATGCAGTGGCTTTTTATCGTATGCCTTTGAGCTCTTTGTAACTGTCACACACATTCACACAGGAGTGCATCAGGAGTTCAGTAATTTGCCCAAGGATGGTTCAACGTGTACCCACATAGCAGACAGGTCGACGCCGGATTTCTGGCATACTAAGTGGTATGTCATCCAGATATGGGCCAGGTCTGGCAATGGTGACACTGTTTATGTGATGGCATGCCACATCTGGTCCGATTGTGGTTTGGTTTATGTGGCCCAGGCCCATAGAAAACAGGTCTGGCCCAGATCGGGCATCAAGCTGGCACTTCTGACTGACTGGTGTCATGGGAGGGTGTATGTCAACCAGATGTGGGCCAGGTCTGGAAGTGATGACCCTGTTTATGTGTTTATGTGATGGTATGCCACATCTGGCCAAATTGTGGTTTGGTTTATTCATCCCAGATCTGTTGCCTAAGCTCCCTAAAAATACCAGCTGTGCTGAAAGCAACGAGACCACGGCTGAGAAGATGACCCCGAACAGGAGATCACCTCATACCTACTGCATATATATTATCACAGGCATTTAAAGTAAAATTAAATGATTCATTTATGTGTTTATGCAGCATGACTAATTACCAAATATTTCATAATTTTCATATGTTATGATTTTCTTTTTTTACATTAACGCAGCAAGAAATATGATAGCAGTGTTCAGAGTATTTCAATTAGGCTTGCACAGGTGTTTCAGAAAGAAAAATGTTGCAAATCTTTTATTATATCTGGATATAACCGCTTGAGATCCAACATCCCTTCTGGAGGGGATTCCAAAAATCAAAAGCTGGGAGTTAGTCTTTCTTAATTCCTGAGATTATACATAAATTAGGTCAAAACGGAAAAAACGCATATTTGATCTATTTGAATGTTATTTTAAAAGAACACTGCAAAAGCAGGTGGGCAGGTAATAGGTAGGATTTCCTTAAGTAGACATTACAGAATAACATTGACTGATGTAGAAAGATCATTAGACTCCGCTTTGAAATACATAAAAAAAACAATTAATGTTCCATCAGGGAATACAGTTCATGTTTATGTTTATTAATTGAAGATTTCTATCCATGCTTTTATTTCACTAGAGCTCCTCCAATAGTGTAATGGCAAACATATTTGCTTTGCAAGCAAAAGGTTGATGGCTCAGTCCCCTTCAAGTTCCTTTTGCAAGTGTGTCAGCAAGTGTATCTGGTGCACAACTTAGCAGCTTCCATGGCATTCAGATTATTGGTGTTCACTTGGAGCCTCAGAGCGCTGCCACATGACCCCTAACACTCTCTTTCACATGTCACGCTGATGTTTTTTATGGTGCATTTTAGCATTCTGATTCTGACTTTTAGAGCCCTGCATGTACATCTGTGAACTTTTACATCCATACATCTCCAGCAGGATCCTAAGGTCATGTGACCAGGACCTGCTGGCTCTATGGACTCTGTGGTCTTTAAACAGAACTTCTCTTTTTAAGCTTGCTTTTGGGAAACTTTGCGCCTTTATGATTTTAGGATGTAGGTTGCAAAGTATTTTGTGATATTTACATTAAAATGTTATATATATGTTTTTTTATTTTCACCCTGTCATTAAGTGTATGTAATTAACTTCTACTTTTTTGGCTGCTTCTTTTAGGGCTCGCCACATTGGCTCATCTCCCTCTATCTCACCTGTCACACCATGTCTCTGCATGTCCTCTGACTACACCACAGCTTTCCTTGACTTTTTCCGTAATCAGACAGTAATTTTGATGATCTCAGGTCTGTTCTTTCATTAATTATAAATGAAATTAATGGGATGGTGTGATAAGAAAAATGTAATAGCATGTTGTGGCTTTCCGCCTTCATTATCGTGGTTTAGACATCATTTTGTGTCTGAAATTTTAGTCATGTGATTTCAGGTGGGCTCATGAGCCTGAATTGCGCAGTTACAAAAGGTGAACAGTCCTTAAATGTTGCTCTCAATAACCTCATGTCATCATTTTATCCACCTTTTATCACAAAAAATATTGTTGACATCAAAGAACGCTGTGAACACATGAAGTTCTGAAGAAGAACAGACAAGTGCTAAAAAAAGGCTCCGAAGTTGAGCTCTGATGAATGCAAATTATCCCCCCGACACACACTCCTTAATTGAGTCTTCACGTCCATTTTACCTGTGACACATCTTCATGACAGTAAACCCCAGGATGGGGCGAGTCAGAGGTGTGAGGCGGGAACACCCTTGAAGCACACTTCCAGCAGCCTGGAATGAGCAGATAAGGCAAAGTAAGTCGGCTAAAAGTGAAATATGGGAAGAGCTGACATGTAACCTGAGCGCGCCTCGCTCTCAAGAGCCCTGCTGGATCACTGCCCCAGGGCTGCATCCAACAAGGTGAATGGGAGAATCCTAATGAAGCTGTGAAGGCTCAATCAATACCAACTCGGTACGGGGGGAGGGGGGCATTTGCAGAGCACAACACAGGAAAAGTGAAGTACAAAGAAGGAGAAGATGGATGAATGAAGGCAGAAGAGGAGAGTTGAGAGGAGGGGAAGATCACGACATGAAGAGGGGGAAATAAAGAGAAAAAAGATGATAAAGGGAAATGGAAAGAAAGAAAAAAGATAAGAAGAGAGACAAAGGGACTGAAATAAAGTCATATCATGTAGGGGAGGAAAAGGGAAGAAGGTAAGGATACAGAATGGAAAAGTTGGTGAAAATGAGTGAAGTATATGGCCATATATATATATATAGATATATAGATATATTTAAAGAGAGAGATAGAAAGAAAGATGGAGAATGAGATTGCCTTGGAGAGAGGAGTGTGAGTCTAAATCGAAGACACTTAGAAAAAGCTCATTGATTGTGGTCATGGCTGGCTGGGCCCTCCTATTTGGTTAGTCATCTATTTCTCACGTATGCTGAGATCAAGCCCTCCTCCTTCTCCTCCTCCTCTTTTATCTCTCCATCAGAGATGACTGGACCAACTAGACCTGCAACTTTCTTATGGAGAGGAGGGCAAACTTATAATTACTCCCTCCAACTTTCTGTAAGCATTTCTCCCGAGATCAGCACGGGTGCATCAAAGTGAACAACTCAGTCAACATTATAGCTGTCGAACAAGCACACTCACGAACTCGAAGAGACGTGCCGTTTGATGGAATATCGGCCGTTCTGACACAAATGTAGTCAGCTGTTAAAGGGGGGAGTTCAACCCAAAACAAAAATCAGGAATTTTTTTCATTAGTACTATTTACCCATCTAGACTCGACCCATGTAACTAGTAGCTGAATGTGGGGCTATTGTAGTACTGCAGGATTACTATTGCCATATTACTACATATTTACCCTGTATTAACCAGCTAATTAATATATAAATACTTTTCAGTTAAACTGAATTATTTCCACCTGGAAGACAAGTAAAAAAAAGTCAGCCAGGTTAACCACATGTAACAGTTTTACCCACGACTACATGAGCAGTCAGCTGGGCAAAAGTGGATAATTCTGGAATTATATTTGTGTCAAAAGTGGTCTGTGAGATAAAAACGTACCCAAGCACAGATAATTAGATTTCACAGGCACGACTATTCACCAACACTGGTGTGAGGAATTCAACAATCCATGTCTTTAGAGCTCAGCACCCAGGTACATGTAGATACCTCCTTTCGCTCACACATTTAACCTGCTGAAGCTTTTATTGATTTTTGGTTTTTTTCTTTTAGGACATCAGGAGCAGTATGTTTCCCATGTGTGTGTACTGTGCAATCCACTGACTGCTTAGCTACTCTTTTTAACATTTGTTTTTAACACATGGACTGTATTAAAACGCTGAATAAAACTGCCAAACATGGAAACATTTGAGCAAGAAAGCAAGCAATTTATTTATATAGCACTTTCAGATCAGCCACCAGCTGAACACAAAGTGCTGTACACTTGACATGCCAAAAATGATACATTGAACATGTTAAAAAATAAGAAAATAATATAATAATAAAATAATAATAATAATATAAGATAAGTAAAATATATATATAAAAAATGGTTATTAAAATGACATTTAAAATAATAAAATTAGCACAAATAGCAAAAACAATAATAAAATAGTATTAAAAAATGATGATGTGAATTACATTTAAAACAATAAAATCAGCACATTAGATTTGAAAACTATCTATGAGTGTTATCATTTACTTATTCATAGCCATCAATAAAATGGGCTATGAATATTCTAGTATGGGTTTCCCAGTTTGGAAGCATGAGAAATGTCTGCCAGTTCTTAAAGATAATTGTGGCAGGGCGTGGTCTGTGGTGCCGCTCCAGGGGAGGTGAACGCACCCGGGCGGCATCCGGAATCACACCTCGCCAGCTTAAAGTGTGGGCTAACTCCTGGGTTATTGTTGCTGTTTGTGTGTATGTTCAGTTGCGAGCTGGAAAGCTGCAGCCGTGCGTTTGTAGCAGCAACCGGAGTGTTAATAAAGATACTGAAAAGCATAAAAACCGCATCGGGTCTGCTGTGGTTATGTTGCAATAATGAAACCAGGTAGCATTTGTTTGATATTGCTCAAAAGTAATGATGTAAGCAGTAATGTAATGTACGCAGGTTAAAGGATTGCACCTGCTAGTTGGTTAGCTAAACAGATAATGCTAACAGATATTGTTTCATTATGTAGCCAACCCAAAGCTAAAGATGGCAGAGAAGAAGAGAATTTGGGACTGAAAGCAGCTGCTGCAGATCAAAAGCTCACCATAAAAATGTCAAATCTAACGATATCTTCACTGATAGTGAAAGACATTTTTTATGACTCTACTACCACGAGAAGCTAGCAGCAGCAGTCTAACGACATAGCATTACAAAGAAATGTAAGCACAGAAGTGGCCTAGGTAGTGTTTTCCTGGACATTTTAAGTTAAGGTATACTATAACTGCTTAAAACTTTAGATTAACAATAACATGAGTCATTTAACCTTGTAGTTCATCAGGAGGCACACAATAAAGCTGAAAATGACATTTTCTACCTGGAATGTTCTATCTTTGGTGGAGTTTTTCTAATGAGCTGCTTTACTGCCATGTAACTGTATCAGCAAGTTTTCCAGCAATGCTCAGTCGGCTCATTTGTTTACTTTTAGCTTACAGGTCATCAGCTGCTAGCGCCGTACTCCTTTTGCATGGCTTCGTAGCCTGGCCTCAAGTTTGTTGTTTCTACCTGTAGTGGGAACAGTTTTCCTATATATTTTACAAAGTATTGTGCTTTGAAGATGATCCGAGCTTCTTGTTGGAGGCTGACAAGGCTCGAGCTCTTGGACATGTTTGGGCTTATGTCACTGTTGGACCTGGTGAGGAACGTGGTATGGTATGATGTCGCACATCCCTATGGTTTCGCACCATCACAACATCACCTGCTCATCTGGTCTTGCCAAGATTTTCCTGCAAAACAATGTAATTTGAGACAGAAGAAGTGGGTAGATAATATCTCTGAATGGATCGTACTCTAGCTGAGCGAGATGCTACAAATAGCTAAAGATCAGGAGGGACGGAGAGCAGTGGTTTATTAAAGATTTCTAATGCTTATCTTTTGTTCACAAAGCTGCCACTGAAACTACATGAATGATATCCAAGCATTGGTGAAACTTTTTATGGGACCCAAGTGTTTGGCTCACCACCAGACGTCCTAAGATGGACGTTTCTGCAGCGCAAGCATGAGCACACACAAAGTAGGACAAAGAAAGGAAATCAATTATGAAGCAGAGAACATTTCAAAACATCTACGGACCCTGGAGGGAACATAATCAGTGTTTTCCTCCTACTGTTCAGCAAAAGTTCATAAAAACAAATTGGGATCAAAGCAGCATGGTTGGCTATTTCCCATCACGAAATCATCCAATTAGCACCAAAGACTTGGTGATCATGACAACAGGAGGAATATACATGTTGGGGATGGGGGCTGGAACAATGGAAATAAAGCTGTGTAATGAGAAAAGACAAGAATTGTTAACTGTGTAAATACAGCAATGGAAACCTGTCAGCAGATGAAGTTAGATCAGATGTGGCACAATGGGAGAAAGAAATCGAATGAGAGAGACGATCAATAGAGAGAGAAGCTGCCAGATTAGGGAAGAGACGGAATCAGGGGAGGAGGGAATTCAGCAAGGTCAACGAAGACGAGGGAGAGAGAGTGAGCTACAGACTGAGAGAGAAATAGAAAGAGGGTGGGCGAGCAAAGAGTATCAGCCAAAAAACGAAATCTGTACTTTCAGATATGAGGACAGAAAAAAAAAGAAATTCACTATTGGTTTTTACTGCAAAAGAAAATTGAAGCGGCAACTATTGGGGTCTATCAATTACAGATTCCATCATGACTTGACAAGGTTGAGGCACCCCAGGCGCTTCAACATACTAACACACACTCACACTGTACGCTGGCTGGATGAGCTTGACACCTTACCGCTGCCGCCCTCTGCCCCGTCACACTAATAAACCTGTTGATCCCAGCTGAATAGATACGTGTTCATAAACCCATCATACTGTGTCATGTGATTACAGAGGAACTTAACCTCCTGAGCCATGACTAAATCAAGCCTCACAGGTCTGTGAAAAATATGCGGACAAAACATTTGAAGCCCTTCCTTCCGGTCTCCATGACTACGCAGTTAAACTGATACCACGGCACTCTTTGGTAGTTTTTGTACATCCTGTAACTCATGCGGACATGTCTCAGTGACTGTAACCATTAAACGTCGTCACTTAAAACTGCGTTCACCACAGTGCATTAGCACGGCTTGTGGTGGGTTAACACCCGGCGCTGTGGCATTAAGTGTCGATGAGAGATCATACAACTAATACGTGTTTATATTCTGTCGGCCAGCTTGCTCTGTGAAAGAGAGCGAATGGGAGGGGCGTGAAAGTGCTCCATCAAAACTATGTCAACTATTTAATTCCGCGCATTTGAGAGCTGCGGCAGCTGTCAAACAGAGACTTCAGCTGTCCTCTGCTTCTCAGGCTCTCCCAGAGTCCCCATCTGTGGCTCTCTGTATGCTGTCAGAGCTGCAGTTAGGCAGTATCCCCTTACTCAGTAACACATTAGACTAATGAGGGTTTTTTTGTTTTCTTTTTTTTTCTTTTTTTGATTAATTAAGTATTTGAAAGTCATTAACTGCACTTACAAACCTTGGTATTGCCTTTCTTTTACATGTTCATGGTTTTAGACCAGGAAAGGGGTATTAGTGTTGATACTGCTTCCCTTAAACCAGGGGTGTCCAACTCCAGGCCTCAAGGGCTGGTGTCCTGCAGGATTTAGATGTGTCCTTGATCCAACACGGCTGATTTAAATGGCTAAATCAACTTGTCTTGAAGTTATCCAGGGGCCTGGTGATGAAGTAATCATGTCATTCAGGTTTGTTGACCCTGGATGATATCTAAAATCTGCAGGACACTGGCCCTTGAGTCCTGGAGTTGGACACCCCTGCCATAAACCAACCTTACCCCGTCCCAAATGCCTCCTCTTGTGACCATCTTGTGTTGTTCGAGGCCATGATGGTCTAAGTTGCTATTTCCCTTTAAAAGATGTTCATTTACAACTAAGACATCATAATTAATGTAATGTTAAAAAAAATATCATTGGTTAACTCCAATTAAGTTTAACTCATTCTTTTTGCTTCTTGGCAGAGAAG
This sequence comes from Aulonocara stuartgranti, assembly GCF_965226115.1. Classification (NCBI taxonomy): domain Eukaryota; kingdom Metazoa; phylum Chordata; class Actinopteri; order Cichliformes; family Cichlidae; genus Aulonocara; species Aulonocara stuartgranti. The sequence continues at coordinate 33,127,159 of NC_138950.1, read as the reverse complement.
AACTGGGCAAAACGTCTGCCAGAGAATCACGAATGAATTTGCCAAAGCCAACGTAAGCTTAAACAGACAAACATCTCTGTCCAGAAGAGCGCAGTCCTGGGAACAGCTAAGATACTGCGCAGGACCCTCAAGCTCCCAGGCCTCTGGTAGAGGACCCGAGCTTGAAGTATAAACCACCAGCAGGGGCGTGCTGGGTGTTTTATTTTTATATATATATATATATATATATATATATATATATATATATATATATATATATATATATACATATATCTTGGCATCTGTAGTAGATGAACATGATTTGAAAGTTACTTCCTGAAAAGTGATGGGAAAAACATTCAGCAAACACCTGACACAGGAGCTGAGAAACATATCAGGTCCTTATGATGATCCATCCACTGTTCCCCAAACCATCAGAAATGGGCTCAGTTGAAGGGTTGCTGTCAAGAAGCTGTTCTTAAGAAAGGGGTGAGGTGTATCAAATTACACAAAAACTAGCCTTAAAATTAATGGTAACAAATCTATTAGAGCAATGAATCGAAATGTGAAAAATGTGGTTTAAAACATTATCAGTATGTAAGCAGGAGGTCACAAGATATATAGAATAATGAGTATCTACACTTGTATGTAAAACATGACACATGCTCTTACAGGGTTTGGAGATCCAAGCATACTCCCAATGCAGCAAAATCATACTGGGATAGAAAAATAGAGTGAAACCCTATCATTCATGTATTGGTATCCCCAGTATTTCCAAGGATGCTTGTCCACGTTTCAAGTCACTGCAACTCTTTCCCAAATGAGGGGTGGCTCGAGACTTTTGCACAGAAATGTATGAGTTAATATAAGAGATTTAAATCATGAAGCTTTATCATGAGTAATACATTTCCCATTCCACAGAGAAACAGGCATTAAGTAAATAAAGATTTCTCCAGGAAACATGGTTCTGGTTCATATTCCCCATGTTAGTGTCAAAAATGTGCAACACCACATATCTACATGTACAGCATGCTGATAGTGTGCACATGTACAGTGTTAATCTAGGGTGGCCATCTAAATGACCATAATTCCTTCAAGTCAGCTAAGTTTACACAGAGATCAAATCATGTCATGTTTCCATTGTCAGGGCAACATGTGCGCAGTATTAACTCCTCTGTGTTTGGACGTTTACGTTCAACATCACCTTCCTATACGCTTAATTCACCCCTAATGTTACTGATGTGTGTATATCTGTGTTAATGGTGTTATGTCGAATATCGGTGATTTGTTATGATGGGGCTGTAAACCAGACGAGGACAGAACGGGAGGAGGGAAGTGGAAGCAGGGTGTTGAGAGAGGCTTTGAGCATGTGCTGAGAAAAATCTGCCTATGTGTGTGCAGTCTGTGACCAGAGTGACAGGCGGATGACTCACCATCAGGACACAACGGGGTCAGGACACATCTACCGGGAGATGATGACTTCATTACCTCTTGAAAGATAGATAGAAACATCCCTCCATTTCCCCTCAAGCCACTCGGAGTGTAAACTACTCAGAGGAGCCAACGGAGGAAGAACTATTGAATCATAATACAGCAGTTCTTTTTGGTTTTTTGGGGGCTTGACCTATGCTGGGGGCTCCACGGGATGTGCTTTGTTTGCAATAGCCATTGATCTACTCTCATTGTTTCAACAAACTCCCACCCCTTTTAGCAGGGAAAGGGAAAAACAAGAGCAATGGATTTGTAATAATAGTTCAAAACAGTGCTATAGATTTATGCTGTAAAGCCATGCTCACTAGCAGAATTGAGACTTATTGATCTTACACCCATGGCGCTTCTTATCGGCAGAAAAGAGCATTAGAATTTATTTGGTAGCGGGAGGGGGGGGGGGCAAGCCATGCAGAGCAGTGCCATTATTTCATATTTTTAATTCTCATTTTTCCTTTCTTTCCATGTGCCTCCTTTTCTTTTTGACATTTGCTTCTCTACGCATAAATTACCCTGACATTTCTATCTGGACAAATTAAAACTGGTGTAATGCTTTTTTTCCTTATTCCTAACAGAGAAATATTACTGATTGTAATTCTATTAAATTAATAGCACTTTCCATGGAAAACACGGGTATATTCTACATTCAGTTCAATTCAATGTAATTTTATTAAGATAGAGCCAAATCCCAAAAACAGCTGACTCGAGGCCTGTTATGTTGTGGAGGGCTTTAGGGTTTTTTCCTACTATATTACAGAGAAAACCTCAAGAATGAGCAAGCACTTGTTGGCAACAGTTGGAAGAAAAAACTCCCTTTTAACCGGAAGAAACAGCCGGTGGAACCAAGCTCAGGGAGGGGCAGCCATCTGCCGCAACCAGTTTAGACTATGGAGAGGAAGACTGCATAAGATAAGATAAGAAACACCGTGCAAGCCAGAGTTTAATCATTAAATGCAAAGTGGTGTATAACCACATAGAGAGTAAGCATTTTTGCCATCATCATCTTAGTCTTTTGAAAGTGTGGCACTGACATAGGTTGCATTGCACTATGTAGGCTACATCAGCTTGATAAGAACGATCTAAAATCCTCATTATCTACCAATCTGTAGCACTTCGTGACAAAAGAAGCTAAAACCCATGTGCCCCTTTGATGCTAGCATACCTAACAAGACATGCACGCCAAACACATAAAATCTGCGAGAATATTTCATGCATTAAAAATATTTTATGAACTCACCTATTAATGAAGCACATTTTTTGAGGACGAAAATGAACCAAAAAGGCAACATTTTTGGTATTTCTATACGTTACATGACAAGTCTGCATCTGAAAAAAATCACAATTTTGTGTCAATGTGTAATGGCCCTAGAAGTCTAAATCGTAGGTAATAGTAAAGGGCTTAATCCTAGCCTTATAAACACACATCATAGATCAAAAACCTGATGGAACAAAACAATACAATGTTGTACACACCCTGACTTGCTAACACATTAGCCATTAGCTCACCAAGCAGTTCACAAACCAGCCCCGAAGTCACGATATCACAAAACTTTGAGAAACATACATTTCATGATGACCTGCAGAGTTTTTTCTTTTTTTTGTCTCTTCACCAATATGATTCATCTTCCCTTGTTGTCATATGACTGAAGCAATGATTGTTACTCAAGCTTCATAAAGCACAGAAACAGAATAAATTGAGGAATTGAGACAGAGACAATAAACAGTGATTACATCGCCTGAGTTCAAGGTGAGTCTCACACAGCTGAACTATCAAGCATGTAGCTCGGAAATGATTTCAGAGTGAAGGGGCTGTTGTCTCTTGGTGAGTGGCAGACTCATTAAAGCGCTGTCTCTCTTTTGTTTAGTCAAGACTGAAATAGTTTGGGCCCCATTAGCCTGCTGGTTTGACGGGAGATTATTGCTTTGGAGTTTTCACTTTGTTCTCTCTTTTATTTGACCTTGAATTGATTTTTACTTACCTAATTCTCCTTTTTCATTTGCGCCTTTCTATTTAAGCGTTACACTATTTAGCAATTTGATGCAAAAAGCTAAACAAGATTACAGACGTTGGATAAAAATGCAGATATCAAAGTCTAACAGTTCGTCTTCACTACCACCTCCCTTTCTTGTTCCAATGCAGTAATCTTGGTCTTCTGAGGCTTTGTTACACTGCTGATGCATTCATCCTCCTCACTCCACCCACAGTGGTAGAAGTGAACTTTTGTTTCAGTGCGCTGCTGGTGAGAAAGCCATCTGCGGGGAGGCTGTTCCTCACCAGGGTGGGAGTTCTTCTGATGTGTTTTTGTAAGGCCACGTCGGTGTGAAAATACCACAGTAGCCTCATGTGTCACAGTCTCTGTTCTTTGTATTTTGAATGCTTAAAAGGCATACTGTGATTGAAACAAAGTGTTATTAAATCACATCTGAAAGCAAACATGTCTTCTGCTGTTAGGCGTGGAAAGTCTGTTGTCTGTTATATTTGTAGAAGTTGGATAAAGATGGACATTAATTTTAAAAACATAAACTGTATATAAAAGATTTTTGAGTGTCCAGCTATCAGCTAGTGTGAGCTGACTTAGTTAGAAAGCTGTATCCACAGTTATGCACTGTTACACTTTCACAGTTGTTGATACAATGAAACATACAATGAAATAAATAATTAATCACTGCCTTTTTTGGGTACCTGTTGAAATCCAGGCTCTGGCTGCTGAGCTGGGGTCGCCATTCACTCAGCTTTAACATGACTCCGGGTTCTTGGCTAGCTTTGTGTTAGCATGTTGTTGTTTCTGTCCTACCTGCGGTTTGCATTACACCAGCAACATCAAGCTGTAGGATGCTCCACCATTTATCTCCTCGCACACACGAAATGAAATTATTACAATAACATGTTCACATAAGTGAAAATAGCACATTACTTTGGAAGCTCTTAGAGACTTTTACCCACACACAAAGAGAAGATGTTGTATTCTTTTCCCAGATTAAATATAAATTAATTAATTTCCATGTAACACGTGGATAATATCTAATAACCCACGAGAGTCCGTTCAGAATTGACCAGCTCCTCTGGGCCACCTTCTATAATCATATACAAGGTCAGAAAGTATGAGGCTCCTTGCTCCCCCCTGTCTCTTGGATCTCTCTCCCTGCTTGTCACCGGCTGGCTGCATGAGAATGAAATCACGGTGGCTGTATTGGCTTTCTGGAACATTCCTCAGCTCTGAATGGGAAGGTCACCCACAGCGCGGACAAGAGAGATTCAATTTAAAATCTGTGCAGCTCGCCTGTGCAAATGTGTGTGTGTGTGAGAGGGGGAGATACTGACATGAATCCTTCCCCACGACAAAGTGATTGCCACCTCACACCAAAATATAACACCACTGTTGAATTTCTGCTATTACACCAGCAGGAGTGCAAATAATGTTAGCAAGAGTTCTATTTCAGGCCACAGAAAACAAACTGCAACTTCCTTTTTGCACCATTTTAACAAACACACACACACACACACCCTTCCACCAGCCCCACAGTGGCGCCATCCAGGGCCGTGGCAGAACAGGTAGTGTCACCCAAGGGCTGCATGCTTAATTCGCCAGGGGCCAGTGGGGAGATTGTCCCTCTCGGCCAGGAACCTGCCCACAAAGACAGGAAGTGGAACTCTTCCACCTGATACCGCAGCACCGCAGGGCCCTGCGGGAGAGAAACTTTTCAGCGTGACGGCCGTGATGGATTAACTGATATTCACAAAACGTGTTTACCTAGGCACATACAGACGGTAAGCAGCACGCTGCTGTGCATACAATGGAGACAAACAAGGCAGAGTGTAGCAGAAGCAGTACGGCAAATAAAGCCACGCATCAGGAAAAAAGAAAAAAAGTGAAACAGCGTGAAGGTATGGAGGGGAGTGGGAGGCTTTGGAGTCATTACTCATTGTTGAGTGTTGTCAAATGATATTAACCCTTTCATCTGTTCAAGCCAAGCAGCCGCGGAGCAGTTCTCACTTCAGTGACAGCCTGGCTCGTTTTCCTTTCTTCTCTCTCTTTTCTTTGATGCAGTTCCAGTCCACCAAACAAACTCGCCCGCGTCCTTTCATCAGGCGAGCAGCGTACCATAAAAAATGACTGGCGCGGCCTGAACAGCAGCCGGCAGAACCGCATTCAGCATCTCGGGTCAGAGTCTAACGCGAGGCTCTTTTAGTCACAGGTCAAAACCAACTTCCTCCTCGTCCCGTCAGACCCGTCATTCGGAAATTTAATGACAACACATGAATGAAAAAGAACTGTGGTGTGATCTTGAAGCTAAAAGCTAAGGTTGTCTTTTTTAAAAATACTGTCCAGCAGATAAAGAAGCAGGTACACTGCTTTAGTAAGAACAGATTTCATCTTCTTGTACCTTTGCCCATGAAAGAATACCTGTCATCAAAATTAATCCAACTAATTTAAATCTGCAAGAAAGTAAAAATCACAGTGGTCATTAAAATGTGTTCAGAATTTGCAAACTGATAATAATTAACCTTATAACTCATTATATAAGCTGCCTTTATATGTTAAAAGTATTGATATCAATATTAGTATCGGCAATAATGCCCTGCCCTTGGTATTGGATTGATACCCAGATGTACAGTATCACACAGTCACCTGACATCTCCACCATCCCCGCTTCCCACGACTATACAACTGCCAAAAAGGTGAAAACTGAGAGTTTGCTGAAAAATCACACAGCCAGTGCACAGTGAATACAGCAAAGCTGCAGTTCATCAGCTTTCAGTCATTTGAAACCTCCTGCTTCGCCTCATCAAAATGACTGAGTGCTTTCCTGTGTTAACGTCCTTAACCTGAGTCCTGCGAGGGTGCCACTTCTGAATTGAAGTACTTTGTTTTCCTGGGAAGACGTTGTTCTTGGTGTAAACGGAAATCTCAGAGATCTCAACATGCACAACAGATAAACAGAATCACTTTAGCCTATAGCGCTATAGGAAGGCACGTAAGAACATATTTTTGTGTGATTTGAGTGAACTGCAACTTTCATATCTGAGCTCATCTCTGTTTCCATGTCTGTTTTTCTGTGATCCTTCTACTTCTCCCTCCCCTCCTGCCGTCTCTCCTCTCGGCAGCATGTTGTACAGTCTGGGTCTCTCTCTCGGGGTTGCACACTGTGTGTATGTGCCTGGTATGGCAGACAGGCCTGACCCATTTTACTGAACGCTTTTATCCCCACCATCCCATCCCCTCCTCCTCCTTCACTCTGTCTCTGAGTCCCTCGCCGTTGACTTGCTGTATATTTGTATGCGTGTCTATCACTCGACTGTGTTTGGTGGTCATTCGTCTGCCTGTCTCATTTCCCTTCTCTTCCTGCTTTTCCTTCTTGAAAGATGCAGAGGGGGGTTGTTAGCCATTTACATTCGAGAGGGTGTTTCCAGGGATCTTAGACACACACATGTAGTTCACGATTTTTTTGGCCTCATGGTAACATAATGCATTGCTTCATAACTAAAAGTCTAACCCCACACCTAACCTACACCTGACTTTAACCTGAACTGTAAAATGCGAGCATGACCTTGAAATTTTTTGTCTCTAAAAGCACTAAAACACAGAGTACTTTCCAAAAAGTCCCATCATACGAGAGCTGTACCAATAGACTGTATATAAAAGATGGAAGTTGTTACTGTGACATCACATTGGTTTCTGAAAGTCTGAAGAATACTGAAGTTGGAACTAAGAGTTTTAGTCGCTGCTGTGGTAGGTTTTTTTTTAGCACTATAACTGGAAAAGAAGGGGGAGTGTTTAGTTAGCAGCTAATGCTAGCAAACTTGGTTAGGCAAACTTCCACGTTCACCTTGGCTGGAGATTGCTGCCTATCACCTGGTGAAATTGTACACATAAAGTGTGCCAACCCAAAAATCTCCTTGTAAAAGCTTTGGTTGCTAGCAGATTAACCCAGTCACCTATAGTCTGCATGAAAGATGCTGCTTTGTCTGCAAACACCTGTCTTCAAATTGAAAGCTGTGCCTTACTGCTCGTTTTTAAAAATTGTGTCACATTTTTCAGTTTCACTACCATTTGGTGAGCAGTTTGCAAATCTTTGCAGACAAATCAGCATGTGCCATGTAAACTACCGCAGCAACCTGCTAGCGAACAATGCAATCGCAAGGAGGTTTTTGGTAGAGCACGGTATCAACCACTTGCCAACCAGTTGTGGAATACACTTTTCTCCAGCAACCTGCAGTTCCCAGTGTCTATGACATGTCTTTAGGCCTGAGTAAATGAAGGTTTCATAGTCAGCGACAGGAGTGACAGCTGCCTCCAGCAACCACTCACCAACTGATGAGAGAAATCACGTTTTGGCCTACTGGTTGTGCCTGGACTAAATCTCAAATTGGTCGTTATAGAAAAAGAAATACTACACCTACCCTCCACACACAAACACACACACAATGACCTGGTTTGAGTAACAGCTAACAGTGGAAGACGATACAGACAAATACAGGAGAAGATAATAAAGTTGCAAACATCACAGACGGGCAAATGATGTCAGCATGGACATCAGGGGAAGACTAGCGCGAAGACAAACTGCTCATGCGGAAGCCGGGAACACTTTAGACATGCTCAAAGAATGTGTGTAGAGAGAGAAAAAGTAAAAAAGCACAAATTACTCTAAAGTGTGCGTAACTGATGAATGATTGACTGAATGAGCCTCGATGGAGGAGCGAGACAGTGATGAGCAAACTCGGTTAGCCGGGCTGTGTGCGCCAGTGTGGGGAGCAGCCTCCGGCCTGTCGCTTACAGCGCAGAGAGACTCATAAATCCTGATTATTTTAGCTAATGAGAACTCGCTCCCATCTCAATAAATCACAAACAGGTAAAGTGCACACACAAGGAGCATAAAATACAACGTGCATTTAAACTGTACAAAGACTACACACACTCCCCTCCCATGGACAAATACTTGGTTGCTGTGTTGTTTGCGTATCTAAAGGGCGTAACACAGCCTCCCATCTGAGAAAACATGGAGGTGGCACAGTCTAGACAGTGACAGACAAACCACACAGACTGCAAATTAGCTAACTTTTAGCCCAACACACAAACTCTTTTCACCTTACCCCCCCCCCCCCCCACCAATAATACCTTTTATACTCTGCACAATGCTGTAATTTTCTTTGTGTGTATTTTATGAAGAATTTAAAAGGAATATAATTTCTCTTCGCCAGGAGATATAGCTCCCTAACACTTATCTTAGATTAGCACAAAGACTATAAATCCTGTGTGTTTACTGTGCAACTTTTGCTAGCTTAGTGGGTATGCATAGCATCAATATAACTTAAAAGGGGGTGAGGATTTCCACAAGAAATCCTTCAATTCCAAGATCTATTTTTTTTTTACAAGAAAGGTTGCTGCTTGACTGCAAAACCCTTTTTTTTTAGAAAACCCTTTAATATTCTCTTTTCTCAGTGGCTTTAACATGCTGATAGTGTGGAGTTTGACTAGCTTGTACATTAGCACACTACACTACGTTATAAAACTACCACCTTATGTAGCGTACCTCATAATAACCATTAAGAGATTATTTAGATGTTTGGGGAAATCTATTCACTTCCTTTAAAAGAGTTATTGTTTTCAAACCAAATCGTGCTAGAGTTTTTGGACCCTAACCCCCAAGAGAAAGCGGAGTATAACCTCAACCTGAAGTAACAGCAACATGGTAAATTGACTAATTTGTATATAGCACTTTTCTACTCTCTCAGAGTACTCGAAGCACTCTATACAACATGACATAGTCACCCAATCACTGTGTTCTATGTTTCGTAGTGCTTCCTAACTACCATTCATACTCCAATGGACGCATCAGAGAGCAATTTGGAGTTAGGATCCTGCCCAAGGATACTTGCAGACTGGAGGAGCCAGGGATCGAACCACTAACCTTCCATCAGCAGGGGTGGGCAACTCCAGGCCTCGAGGGCCGGTGTCCCTGCAGGTTTTAGATGTGTCCTTGAACCACCACAGCTGATTTAAATGGCTAAATTAGCTCCTCAACATGTCCTGAAGTTCTCCAGAGGCCTGGTAAAGAACTAATCATGTGATTCAGATATGTTGACCCAAGGTGAGATCTAAAACCTGCAGGACACCGGCCCTCGGGGCCTGGAATTGCCCACCCCTGCATCAGTAGCTCACTGCTCTATCTCCTGAGCTACAGCCACCCCAACACGTTAGCACAACTTAGGACATCCTATAGTTTCTTTTTTTCCTCCAGCTGCCTATAGAGAGAAAGCTAGCAGCCAATTTCCCAGTGTGTCTTTTTTCCTGTCTTCCTTGATTCAGCCCCCAGCCAGTTGCAGCAGATGGCAGTCCCTCCCCGAGCCTGGTTCTGCTGCAGGGTTTCTTCCTGTTAAAATGCAGTTTCTTCTTCCTACTGTTGCCAAGTGCTTGGTCACAGGCGGTCATTAGATTATTGGGGTTTTCGCTATATATATAGTGACTTGAGGTTGTTGTTGTTGTCTTGTGCTATATAAATTTAAATCAGCTGAACTGAGTTGAATTTCTGATTGCTAGTGTTGTTAGAAAAATCAACCGTTTATGAAAGAATCTCCCCCTGTTAGACTTTCTAAGTAACCTTGCCACATAAAACTCCACTTTCTGGTTGTTCTGAACAAACTGTTAGAGTAAAAAGCTCAATACTGCTCTTAGTCATTTCTTTACAGAAAAAGCTACAACTACAGTGGGGCAAAAAAGTATTTAGTCAGCCACCGATTGTGCAAGTTCCCCCACCTAAAATGATGACAGAGGTCAGTAATTTGCACCAGAGGTACACTTCAACTGTGAGAGACAGAATGTGAAAAAAAAAAAAAAAAAAATCCATGAATCCACATGGTAGGATTTGTAAAGAATTTATTCATAAATCAGGGTGGAAAATAAGTATTTGGTCAATAACAAAAATACAACTCAATACTTTGTAACATAACCTTTGTTGGCAATAACAGAGGTCAAACGTTTACTATAGGTCTTTACCAGGTTTGCACACACAGTAGCTGGTATTTTGGCCCATTCATCCATGCAGATCTTCTCGAGAGCAGTGATGTTTTGGGGATGTCGCCGAGCAACACGGACTTTCAACTCCCGCCACAGATTTTCTATGGGGTTGAGGTCTGGAGACTGGCTAGGCCACTCCAGGACTTTCAAATGCTTCTTACGGAGCCACTCCTTTGTTGCCCGGGCGGTGTGTTTTGGATCATTGTCATGTTGGAAGACCCAGCCTCGTTTCATCTTCAAAGTTCTCACTGATGGAAGGAGGTTTTGGCTCAAAATCTCACGATACATGGCCCCATTCATTCTGTCCTTAACACGGATCAGTCGTCCTGTCCCCTTGGCAGAAAAACAGCCCCATAGCATGATGTTTCCACCCCCATGCTTCACAGTAGGTATGGTGTTCTTGGGATGCAACTCAGTATTCTTCTTCCTCCAAACACGACGAGTTGAGTTTATACCAAAAAGTTCTACTTTGGTTTCATCTGACCACATGACATTCTCCCAATCCTCTGCTGGATCATCCATGTGCTCTCTGGCAAACTTCAGACGGGCCTGGACATGCACTGGCTTCAGCAGCGGAACACGTCTGGCACTGCAGGATTTGATTCCCTGCCGTTGTAGTGTGTTACTGATGGTGACCTTTGTTACTTTGGTCCCAGCTCTCTGCAGGTCATTCACCAGGTCCCCCCGTGTGGTTCTGGGATCTTTGCTCACCGTTCTCATGATCATTTTGACCCCACGGGATGAGATCTTGCGTGGAGCCCCAGATGGAGGGAGATTATCAGTGGTCTTGTATGTCTTCCATTTTCTGATGATTGCTCCCACAGTTGATTTTTTCACACCAAGCTGCTTGCCTATTGTAGATTCACTCTTCCCAGTCTGGTGCAGGTCTACAATACTTTTCCTGGTGTCCTTCGAAAGCTCTTTGGTCTTGGCCATGGCGGCGTTTGGAGTCTGACTGTTTGAGGCTGTGGACAGGTGTCTTTTATACAGATGATGAGTTCAAACAGGTGCCATTCATACAGGTAACGAGTGGGGGACAGAAAAGCTTCTTACAGAAGACGTTACAGGTCTGTGAGAGCCAGAGATTTTCCTTGTTTGAGGTGACCAAATACTTATTTTCCACCCTAATTTACGAATAAATTCTTTACAAATCCTACCATGTGGATTCATGGATTTTTTTTTCACATTCTGTCTCTCACAGTTGAAGTGTACCTCTGGTGCAAATTACTGACCTCTGTCATCATTTTAAGTGGGGGAACTTGCACAATCGGTGGCTGACTAAATACTTTTTTGCCCCACTGTAGGAGATAGCTTGCTTAGCATAGCACACAGGCAAACAGCAAGCTGGCTCTGGCCATATATTATAAAGCATAGATGTAGCCAGCATGGTATCATCCACTAATAAGTGAAGTCCTGTTGTAAACCTTTGATATGAGCATTTTTGCCATTGCTATATTCGTGTTTTGAAACCAGATATTAACCTAAAGACGCTGCACACTCATTTGTTTACCCAATTCCTTTCTGACGCTAATAAGGACCATCACTGAAAAAAATTATGTTTTCATCAGTATGGCCTTATCCATAAACTCATCAGTTAAATGTCCACCAACATCACAGAGAAACTGAAAAGTTACCCCATTTAAAAAAATGCACATTTAAGGCACTCTACTTTTATAACACATACCAGCGACTCCAAAAATGTAGCCTGGGTTTGGGTGAGGGGGGTTTACAGTAACGGAGCACTTTGTAAAATGTCAGACTTTTCTTTTGAAAAGTCTTTATCTCAGCATCAGGACAGTATAGCATCACAGCTTCCCAAATCACAATCTCCCCCCGATTTACAGTAAATTGTTAAACTGTCCACAATGAAACATGTAAAGATAATATCCTTGAGAGCATGGGACATTTATTTCTCTTATGTATTTTTAGTGGCTCATTTCTTATGAGTTACAGTGAATGAAACCGTGGGAAGACAGAGGAAGTTGCTCCCTTCGGTCTGCACTAGGCCTCCTTCAGCCCTGAGCCTGGTAGCTGTTGTTCCCGCTCTGAAACCTCTTCACAACATGAAATTTAATATCTCTCTTTAATTCCTCCAACCAGTGGCTGGTAAACTGTGGTTTTGGGAGCGAGCAGAGTCCGGGGATAATTCCATGAGGTTAATATCTAACCATGACCACAGCCTCTCCCTCTCTTCCATCTTCCCTTCTCCTTGGCGTTGACCGCAATGCTCCTCTCCTACTGTCTGAGCTGTCAGTCAGCTGCTTTGCCCTCATCTATCCAAAACAACACACACACATCCCAGTTTTCAGCAGCCTCTGTTACTGTTCTGGGTCTGTTTGGAAATCTATACAGCAGCTTTTGTGTCAAGTGGACATTGTTGGTAGGTCAACACACACACACACAAGGTTGGAACTGAGATACATTCACCGTGATCTGTCTTTACCCTCCTATGCGTGCGCGCACACACACACACACACACACACACACACAGAAGGGTGATAGACACCGGTGTATAACCCAAAGCCGGAGGCGGCGTAGCAACATCAAAGATTAAGCAAGTTGTGGCAGGAGGAAATTGCTGCTCCACCTCGCTGTGGCAGGATGACATCAGTGGCGTGGGTGGCAGAGGGGTGTCAGGGCCTGGAGGGAAAGGCGTCGGTGAGAGAGGGCAGGACAAAAGAGGGAGGAATCAAGCCGTCCAGAGGAGATTAGCTCCTATCATTAACAGCCTCGACGTCATGGTATAAAATGGGAAATGGCCGCGGAGGCTTGGGGAAAAGTTTGGGAATAAATTTGCATAGACTTTTGCAGTTTGCCTGAACTTTGGGATTGAGACACGAAGTGCCAGGATGCAACTCGAGTGATTTTTAATCCGGCGTTGCTGTTCAAATGCCGGAGTGACTCCTGTCTGACAATAAGATTCAGCGACTCAATGAAACTGTTCAATACGCTTTGAGAAACTCAGCACAAACTCGCACGGCTCCTGAAAACGACAGCAAGCCCTCCTCCCCTCAGACTGCAGCGTGGCTAAATAAAAAACTCCTGCTAGAGCACATGACATTTGTAATCTGTCCTCAGCATCAATTGTGCACGCTTTTATTCACTACCAAATAGCCCTCTACCGCCAGGACAAATATCACATCCATATACTGCAAATGTAATTTACCGACTCATTCATGTTATTGCATTTTTCCAGTCAATACTCTCCTGATTCAGAGGATTCGGAAAAGACTAAAAAAAACACAGCGAACAAGCTGAGGCACTTTTGAAAATGAGCTGTACAATAGATACCTTGTCATCAATGTATTATGCTCCTAATGATGATGACACATGACTCGTCCGGTGGTGAGGAATAGGCACACATTTATATAAATGGATTGCCTCTGTGGTGTGGCCCTGCAGCTCTGCTGACAAAGTGGATAACTGATAGCAGCAGATGGGTCAGACTGCATAGGTATGCATGGTCTGTGGAGCTAATACGCCACCTAGTGGTGTAATTTTACTGTCTATGCAGTACAACCCACTCTTATCACTTCAGTACTGAGCAAATTAGGCACAGAGTGAAGGAAAGCACCTTCAGTTCAGTTACTTTTCCTACATGTGAAAGTGTTTACTCCAGATTTCTCTGACGGTAGTAATTTCAACTTTATAAAGCAACAAGGTTACAGGGCAGATATTTTCAAACTAAAGCCACCCAAAAGTATCTAAAATAGCTATAATTAGCACTTGTAATTCAGTACAGATATGTAGGAAACCAACAGAGCCACACATAGAGGGAGATAAGAAGAATTTAAACAAGACAGCAGATCAGTCAAGACACACTTTTTACACGACTTTAGGTTCAAAACAATAATAATCAGGTTTTATAGGTTAGGCGTGAATGATAGAAAACTTCCTTATTTCTCTTTTGATATCCATGAGGTCGTCACCCATGTAGGGATGGAACTGGGTTTTATTTTAGCTTCATGTTGTAGAGGCACACCTTCACTCCATCCATCCATCTTCTTCTGCTTATCCGAGGCCGGGTCGCAGGCGCAGCCCAAGCAGAGAAGCCCAGACCTCCCTCTCCCCAGCTACCTCCTCCAGCTTGTCCGGGGGAACAACAAGGCGTTCCCAGGACAGCCGAGAAATAGAATCTCTCTTCACACTTTACATTTCAATACATTCATACATTTATTTTGCCTTTATTGTTAGTTTATTTTGTCAAAAGCCTTTTCATGTGGGAGTTACAAATAGGAAACTCTGTAAGTGGTTGAAGATTAAGCCAAAATAAAACCCAATCCCAACCCTAGATGGGCAACTTGTGACCTGGTGAATGTCAAATATAGCGACTGTTGTCTCTTCACTGTCAGTGTGGGGCATAATCGTGCCAAGATCCAAAGCATTATCTAATGTTTGTAGATGTTCATGTCTGACAAGCAATTTTAGAAGATCTAATACAGACTGTCCATCCCAGAATCAAAGGGAAACTCCTGGAACTGTCTTTATCTAAACGTGTAGAAAGAAAGAGGTTTGAGCTTTGTGAACTGTGTGCCATCCACACACATTCATGCTCCATAAAGACTTTAAAGCAACAATTTGCCTTTTGGGAGGATCTACTCTCACAGATGAAACAAAGAGCCGTTTGGCTTCATTAACACAGGACACATTTGGCAGCTTGAAGCATATGCTTGAAGATAATTCAAGTTATCAGTCAGAAAGTTGGACCTGAGGGAGCCATTTCAACAGAATAATGATCCTAAACAACAGAAAATCCACCAAGTAATGGGCCGAGAAGTGGAAATCCAGGGTGTTGAAATGGCTTAGTCAAAATCAGAGACAGTATTTTTTTTTTTTTAAAAAGAGTGAGTTGAAATGGAAGATGGTGGTAGAAGGATCAGCTAACACCTAAAGCAAGACATTTTTACAAGGGTGACAAAACAGGTGTATGAAACAACATCTGTTGATATTCTTGCAGAAATGTTTTTAACGACTTTTAATATAACTGGGTACATTTTAGATGCAATGATTTTATATCATCGCTTTACAAAAAATCACCAGTAAGACAAAGTAAGATTAGAAACAGCTTTTATTTGTTTATTCAGTATTTAAAATCCAAACCAAATGGGTCATAGCTGAAAAAAAAAAAAAAACACTAAGAACAGAGCATTAAAACATGACGGCATTTATTTTACTGTTTTACAGTAACGTACGTCTGTTCGGAAAAACGTTTATTAGACTCAGTAGAAAGACCAAAATGAGAAGAGGGGCGTGATTACTAATAGCACCAAACTGTCACTATTAGAGTATCGCAAACAATTTGAATGAAGCCAAGAATAAAAAGACACACGGCAACGTGTGAGAATGTTACTGCTAAAAACAAAGCCTGCTGCAAAGATTAAATGTTAAAACAAAACTTGGTCATCTTGAGTTCTACAGCTCAAACTGGCCCAAAGTTTTGACTGAAATACATTATTATACACAAAATATTCCCATCATAGTATTTCCAGCTTCAATATTCCTCTTTCTTACAGGCATTTGGAAATAATGAAATGTTGCAGTTTCAAGTTGTCATGGAATGTTGGAATAAAGTGGCTGAGTGCTGTTCAACTTCCCTTGAATTGTTTGTGTTGTACAGATAGAGTCGAGAACAGATCTTTATAAAATGATCGTACGCTTGTAGAAAGGTTATAAAGTGAAGGTCATGTTGTGTGTGATTGTGTCACACTTCATGCTCAGAAATGTAAAAGGACTATGTTACAAAATGTGGAGACACTACGAGCAGAGTAAGAGTACACCGTCTTCAAAAACATTCTAAATGAAAGTACAACCATCTGCCATCAAGCTTTACTCAGTCGCCCTCCTCTCAGTCTGTCAACCAGGGCGCCTGTAGCAGGCCTCCTTGTAGGAGGTGGCATTGACAACGCTGAACATGTCTCTCCTAACAAAAGACAGGAAATTTTTCAGAGGGCAGAGAGGCTGGCTGACGTGGCGGTCGTGTGGGCGACAGAAGGAGGTGTGAAATGTCACGTCCTCGCCGTTGTACAGCACCCGGATGAATGTTTCGCCGTATTTGGCCTTTGACTTCTCACCTTTTCCACCTCTCTTTTTTACTTGGCCTTGTATCATCGAGGGACTTTTCCACAGTTCAAAGACAATTCTTGCTGCAAACCTTGGGAACCGGGCTTCTTCGAGACCCAGGGCACTTAGCAATGGAGCCACTGTGACATCATGGGCTGAAGAGAGAGTGAAGACCTCCTCGCCCCCGGAACGAGGCTCACGACCAGCCTCGATGCTCTTAGCGATCCGCTCCATCTTGGCGGCGGTTCGGTTGAGGTAGGGATACATCGCCAGGATGGCGTATTTGTGGTACAGCCCCGCTCTCCTCCGGTGCACCTCATCGTCCAGCTGCTGCCGTCGGATCACGGCAAACTGTTCCATAGTCAGGCATCCGCCGGCGCCACTATCCCCTATGGGAACACATGGGAACGAAAGGCCATGGCACAGGTGGCACAGCAGGGAGTCTATGGGGTTTGCAGCTCGGAGCTGCCGAGTGGGAAGACCCAAAGTTC
Source organism: Aulonocara stuartgranti (assembly GCF_965226115.1). Lineage (NCBI taxonomy): Eukaryota > Metazoa > Chordata > Actinopteri > Cichliformes > Cichlidae > Aulonocara > Aulonocara stuartgranti. The sequence continues at coordinate 33,110,124 of NC_138950.1, read as the reverse complement.
GTGCCATATCCATGTAAGTTCTCTCCAGTTCAGTATCGGCCGCTCTGAGCTGATACTGCCTCCTCTGCTCCTCCTCCAGGTACCTGTTCCTGGCAGGGCAGTCGCAGGCCGAGCTGCAGAACAGCGTGCTCCACTGGTGACGCACGGTCAGCTTCGTCCAATCAAAGTCCGGAAGGAAACCGTAGAAGAAGGCCAGCCCGCTCTGAAGAGTGCGACTCTTCCCTGTGGTCTCCACCCAGATCTGACGGGGCGCCCAATCAGAAGGGAAGAGACTGTGTTGTTTGTAGGCGTGGTGGAGGAGCTGCCCATTGCGAAGGTGCTGCACCACACCTGGACAACAATGGGAAAATGAAACGTGGCATGAATGATGTAGAATAAATTATGTGAGTACTCAACACATAACAATGTCTGTAAGAGTTCGGTTCAACTGCTCTTGTCACCTGTCTGCGTGAGTTCTCCCATCTCACAGGCACTGTGGCTGGGCAGACGAGGAACCGAGCCCAGAGGTGACTCCCAGTGGCCGCGACCCCCCAGGCCCATGTGATGGATGAAGGGGTCCAGCAGGGGGTGGGAGGGTTTCCTGAGGGTTAGTAGAAAAGACAAGAGGAGTTAAAGATGTAATCCATGGTCTCATGTTCACATAACACAGACTTAAGCCTCCGTTGCTGCTCAGGTGGATGTGGTTTCCCCACACAGCTGAAATACGTGACAGTTTAAAAGCTGCTCTTTGTTTCTGAACGGAGATCAGCTTTTTGATCTTAAAGACATCGTTAAATTGATCAGAAGTGTCACAGTTGACAAATGATGATAAATGAGTTTAAATCATTTAAAATGACTTAAAAAGTCCAATTACAATATTTCAAACTAATCATAATATTTTCAATCATAAGTGACTTCAATGTAACATCTAAATAACCAAGCAGAGCTTCATTCTCAGCAACTCTACACAATACCCGAATCAAGTTCAGTAAAGGGTGACAAACAGAGTATTTGAATGCGATTAATTGTTTCAAATAGTTCTGTTTATAGGTACTTTCGGCTGCTGCCACAAGGGGTCGCCACAGTGGGCAGTGCTGCATGTTTGGATGCCCTTCCTGACACAGCCCCACAGGGGATTTGTGTCTCCAGCTGGAACTGAACCAACAACCTTCCACTTACCAAGCAAATGTGTACAGCAATATTTGTGAGGACAGATTAATTAAACTGTGCTCAATCTTAAACATTTACTCAGCGTTTTCTTACTAAAGCTGCTTTAAAAAAAAAAAAAAGTCATCCAGTAGATCCACACATGGAATAACCTTTAGCTCATGTCATTACACCATATAACGCAGCATTGCAAAGGCAAACATTAACTCTCTAAACTGCTTCTAACCTTTCAACAGAACTTCCTGTTCATATTTCAGCTTTAACCATTGGCAGGCAGCTGTGTGACCCCTGAGTGTCTAACCTTTTTGCTAACATGATGCTTGCTCATTTTAATCCTGCTTATGTTTGTTGTCCACTCAAAAAGATTTTAAATGCATAAAAACTAATACAAATACTCCGTTTTAAATCTTAATGGAAAATCTGACTTACATAATGAATTGTTTATAAAATCCTCAAGGTTAATAAATTAGTAGGAATAATACAATAACTAAAGAAAGGTATTAATATAATAATGCTTTTTCCCCCTCAAAACATGAAACACTCGTAAAGCTGAAACATCCATCATTGTTCTCCTTATCAAATTCACAGTCACAGGGTCTCCCTCAGGTGTCATGGGACAAAAAGTTAAGTACACTCTGGACAGGTTGCCAGTCTACCACAGGACCAACACACATCTACGGCTAATTTAGAATCACCAGTTAACCTAACGCGTCTTTGGACTGTGGGAGTCTCCCTGTGGACCGGAGAGAACCAAAGCTGCCATAAGGAGAACATGCAGACTCCACACAGATGGTCCCAGAGGGCCAGTGAATTCAGACCATGGACCTTCTTGGTGTGCAGTAAAGCTAAAACAGCAAGCCAATGCATCACTTAAGTCTATGTATTGAGGCTTTGCAGTAATTTTTATGAAGCCTGCTAGTATTATCCATCCTCTTACACTTATTCAAGTCAGATCCACACCATGGACAGACTCCCACACAGGGCCAACAGAGAGACAGACAACCATTCACACTCACATTCACACCTAACCCCACTAACTGCATGTTAGGAACCTAGAGTACCCGGAGAGAGCCCACTCAGAAACGGGGAACAAATGCAAACTCCACACAGAAAGGATGGTGGATTCAAACCAGGCCCTTCTCACTGCCTTGCCAGTATTATGTTTGCATTATATTTAAAAAATAAATAAATAAATAAAATGTACAGCGCGCTTCCAAAATGTGAGGATGTTTTTGTATTATACAATTTACATAATCTTATAACATCACACTGGGGTATGAAAAAATTATGAAATTGTCATTTGCCATCTTAGAAATCTTAACAAAGCTGATAAGATAACCTGTAATGAAAATAATCATCAGTCGCAGCATGTGGTGCCACTCCCCACATTCACCACCAGGTGTCTCTCCAGCACAACACTGCTCTGCAGCAGCAGCACTGTTCAATATGTGTGGGAGGCAATACGGGAAATGGAGATATAAAAAGATGAAAGAATTTGTTGCCTTGGGAGAAATGCACACATGTACACACGCACAAAGCCTAACACCCACTCGAGCACGCATACAAGCACGCACAAACACGTAGGGATGAGGGCAGCGAGAGGAGCAATCCAAGTTGTAGTAGATTAGAGATGATTGAAGATTACAGTTCAATATAACAAATCTGAGGGAGCTGCAGTTCAGCTCACTCAGATTAAAACGGGTCATGCGCACATACACAGTTTCCATAGTGATTACATACTGGTTCGGGAATGAGCCGTTTTAGAAAAAAACAAAAAAACAACACGCACACAGAGCCGTCATTACCCTTAAATCATGCCTGTGATTGTTGTGACGCAGCTCTACAGCTAGCAGCTACATTACAAAGGACAATTGCATGATGACAATGGGTAGTTTGTGCTTTTTATGCCAAAACAAAGGCTTCACAGCACTAAACTCTTAGTTTTTTAATCATTATTGCCTTTTCCTATCATGCTGCATCAGCAGCTGTTGTCACCATTTAACCAAACCTTTCTCTGCATTATCACAAGTTAATACTCCCTTAAACGACACTGAATATGTGCTATTCAGTGCCCACAAGTGCTCCAGTTCGGTGCCATCAACTGATGACTTTGCTTTAGGGAGTTTGAGACAATTCACATTTTAATTGGCTACACCGGGAGACTGGATGTCAGCGGATGGGGACACTAGTGCAGACAAAGAGCCAGCCAGGCTGTCTATTAGGCTGATTGTTGCTAACCAAAGATTACACAGCCCAATTACATTAAGCAGGGATTATTATCACTGAATGGGATGGGGGGAAAGATTAGTGTGGCGGGAGGAAGGGATGGAGAGATGAGGAAAGAAGAGGTAGCATGAGTGGAGGGGGTGGGGTAAATAAAAAAGGGAAAGAGATGGTGTGGTCAAAGCTGGGATGAAAGCAAATCGGATGACTGGTTCAGGGAGACAAAAACCTGGACAAAGACTGCATTGGTAGAAGAAGAAAAAGCAGAAGAAGAAGAGAAGAGATGTTCCCCGATGAAAGAGCTCAGTTAACCACAGACGGAGACAGTGGGTCGACAAGCTGGTGCCAGGGTACACACACAGAGGCGCACACACACAAGGACACACACTGCTGAGCTCTCTGTAAGGATCCTGCCCAGGGCATATGCTAGTTGAGATCCCTGTAATTACATGCTGGTCTAAATAAAAACAGAACTACCTATGTTATTACCAGAATAAACCAAGACATACAACAGACTCACCAAAGCAAGACAAATGCATTTCAGCTAGGTTATGAATCTTTCTGAGATCTACACCTGAAAAGAATTTTGAAGTGGTGACCAAGCAAGCAGCAATGTTTGGGACCGAAGCCAACAAGGAAGTGTCCAACCCCCCTTGAAACAAAGCTGAAGTTTGCTTCACAAGTGGATCATCCCCATGACCTCTTAGGTTAAAAATGCCAAAATTCAGCCATAAAAATGTCATGTTTACAACGTGGTTTTAATTTAAACCATGTTGTAAACGTGAGAAAATGTTAGCGTGACTATGAGTGCGAATGGTTTTCTGTGTCTACGTGTTAGCCCTGCGACAGACTGGCGACCTGTACCCCGCCTCTGGCCCTAAGACAGCTGGGATAGGCTCCAGCGCACCCCGCGACCCTGAAAAGGATAAGCAAATGGATGGATGGAGTATTTATTCATAAATCTTTAACAGATGAGATATTTCAGTTGGGACTAAATAGACTGAGGACTGACACTGAAAACATGGCCATCAAAAATGAAACACACTGTCATGATGGTCATTTAGTTACAGCCAAAAATGAAAAGAGGTGAGTGTTTACACAGAATATTAACGGGGAGATGCAAAATGTGTGGCGACAGAAGAGCAAGTTGATGGTTCAGCTAAATATATATAAGCATTAAAATGTCCCTTATAATGCTGAACTTTGCACAGAACGAGCTATTTCCCCACAAACTAATCCTGCATAAATAAAACTGAGGAAACTCATATTATTGTAGCATTTTAGTGTCTAGACCTTTTAAATAATGCCCACTCTCAATCAAAGGGTTGTTATCAGCAAACTCAGCATGGTTAGGAAACCTGTCCATTCTCAGCTTATCAGGTTTCACATGCTGGACTTTATCATATTCTGTGGTGTTCCTGGGCAGCCTGAGCGGCACCGTGGAATTATGAACATAAGAGAGAAGCACTGCATCCATAAGAAGTTGTTCCTGGGCCTGTAAAGTGTTGTCACTGGCTGCTATATCACACTGGGCGAAGATAAGAACCAGGCAGTTTTGTGCAGGCTTCTCTGTACATAACTTTACATTTAAAGAGCTTCTATCTCAGTCTGCTGGTATGTATACATGTGTGCATGAAGCTTTTTCTGCTTTTTAGTTGCTCCTCTGTGAATATGTATTTGCAAAGTAGCTTTGATGATTCCGTAGCAAAGAACCAGTCGTCCTGCTTAGAGTGGTCGTGCAGCTCACAGCAGCTCACAAGATCAGAAGGACTAACCATCTGCAATCCAAGACGGTGGAGGTGGAGAAAAATCAAGAGAGATCCACTCAGAGGGGTGTAACTGAATGATACAGAGGGCCTCAAAACAGCAAAACGCACAGCACTGCAGCCAGCAGGGAGAATGTGACGTGATGTAATGAGACGGGAAGAGTCAGGATTAGTCAGGACCAGTTGGTCAGCAGCAAAACAAGAAGAGTGGGGATGCTCTCAGACCGATAAACACGAAGATAATGGGACACTTCTGTGTTGGTAGTAGTATTATAGTACAAGACTGAGTATTGAGACTTTTTACACAATACGCAGTCTTTTGCACATTTCTAATTACACTGTTGTGACTGCACTGTCTTGTGTCTGTATCGCTCTGTTCTGTCTGATGTTGCACCATCTTTGGGGGTTTTTTTGCAATTTTTGAACATTGCACTTTATGTAGTCCTGTGTTGACTGTCTGTTATATGTCATGTGTAGCACCATGGTCACTGTGTACTGTACCACTGCAGACGGTTGGACTAACAATGAACGGAAGTTAGGGTAGTGGTGCAACTTGAGATATTTAGCAAGTTGAGTCTTGAATACAAATAACACTAAATTCTTCCACAGTGAAGGCAGTTCAACACCAAACAACAAGACAACGCATCAAATCCAAAATCTGCTGCTATATGCTAGCTTTGCTATGGGCATGGCCATATTACTAAGATGATGTGACAGTGCTTTTTAAATATATTTTTACTTTTCTGTCACAACTAGTCATGGATTACTGTTTATGCTCTGCCCGACTCTGCTTAGATCAGCTGGTTGTTGATTTTGTAGAGTTGCCAACAGGGAAGTCCTGCCTCTGAAGAACAAACTCCAATAACCTGGTGGAAGGTGTTTCCTCCATCTCTTCTTTACTCATTTTAAATTTCACTTTAGACACAAATATATAATCAAATAACAAACATTGGCTCATATATGTGGATCTACATATCTTTGTGAATGAATTTATGTGGTAAAAATACAATCCAAGTAGAGAACTACTTTATTAAAGACAAAACAAAAATCTTTGAAAGTCAATATTCAGTAATAAGCACTAAAAACAAATTGCCACTCCGCCTGATGGGAACGCTGTTATTCTGTATCTCATTGTACAACCGTATAGTCACAATAAAGGCATTCTATTCTATTCTATTCTATTCCTGCAGGTACTTGATCATAAACCGCCTAAACCAGAGCGACGCTTTATATTTAATAATCAAATGTTCATTGCATATCAGCTGCAACTAACTAATCTGAAATGCAACCCTTTGTTTCAGCCTGAGAGATTGGCATGTGGCCTGCACTGTCCAGATGTGCAGAGCTGATGTTGCTGCTTTAAAGCTTGGTGCAGAATTAAGTTAAGAAGTGACTGAATCTGAAGCCAGGTACACAGCCCAAACACACGACCGGTCACAGAGAATTTATTGACCATATGGTCCAAAATCCCACAGAGTGTGAGTGCACAAAACCCATCTGACCGAATAACAAGAAAAACTGCCATAGCAACGTGCATTTGCAATAACTGAAGTGAACACAACCACACAGAAGCAGACCTCTTCTGAAGCTCAAGCACAGGGGAAAGCTGGCTTTTAATAACTTCCTATCAGGAAGCCTTGTCTAGCCCCCTCTTGACTGAGCTGCAGAGCCGGGAAGAGCAGACGCACTGTAAAGTCTGGAGAATGGAGCATAATGAATAAAGGAAGATAACAATATTAATTTCTGCGTGTGTGTGTGTGTGTGTGTGTGTGTGTGTGTGTGTGTGCTTCCACGCATTTCTATAGGGAGTTTCTGTCCTGCCGCCTGCAATCGCTGGAAAACCAAGCGACTGTCTGGGGTATTCATATGTTTAATGCTTATACAGGTCCTGATTTACCAACTGTGATGCAAATTAATTGCTGTGAGGCTCTTGAACATCACACAAAAAAAAAATCTAAAGCTGCTTTCTCATTGAGCTCATTTTCTGACAGCTGTTATCTAGCCAGCAGTTTTTGTAGGAGGATATCAAAGCCTGGTTCAGTAATTGGTGTCTCACTCTCACCCACTTCCCATCAGGTCTTCCTGCCAACCATTAGACAAAGGGGGCCAGAGTTCATAGCTGGGAGATTACTGCTAAGGAAGCACTATTCTCCAATCTGGTTTAATTAAAACAGTGGGCACAAAGCCTTCATTTTCACACTGTAGAAACCACTGTAACACTTTAGTTATGCCACTCATGCTCTTGCCCTTCTGTTAAAAGAGTAAAACACCACACTAATCAGCTTCCGCTACACTTTTAGATCAGTCCAGAAAACATTTCTTGAGGTTTATTGTAGCATCATGTTAGAATAAGAATGTGATTAATAAAAAATGCTGCAGGTTGTATTTGTTCATCTAATGGGAAACGTGAGTGTACCTGCTAGTGGACAGGGTGCAGTCAATGGCGGGTCGCTTGGTCCTGGGAATGGAATAAAGCGGATAGCGATCACCATGGCGAATCATCACATGGACAGACAGCAGCTTGTAGTCAGCAGGACTGTGACCTGTCAGAGGAGACCATCTTCAGCAATTTTCCAATGCATGCGGTGGAAAAAGGCACCATTATTCGCCATTATTCTCCCTTTTGTTAGCAGATATCAGATTACTTATCCAAGCATCAAGACTGTGGTTAGATTAGGATGTAGCAGGAATATGATGATAAGAAATTAGAGCAGGTATGTTCATTTCTTTCTATCAACAATTCAATCACTTTACAAAGTGTGACTCTTAGCGACAAGTACATCGAATTATCTCCCGTAGAGTTTCTGGCAATCTCCACAGAGCTGTTTCCCCAACTATCACTGTTGTTTTTGTTACATAGTCCAACATGTACTCATTCTGACACACAAGGGAGAAATATTTTCAGTTTTAAAGTTCTCATAAATTCACTGTTTTAACCTAGTACCAAATTGAAGGCAGAGATAGTTAGCATATAGTGCACTATACAAAAAATATCACAAGATTTGAGACAATTTGAAGCAAAAGTGCTCTGCTCGGGGCATCAACTAAGGCTGGAGTTGGCAGCAACACGAGACACATCAAAGAAATTGGAGCACTGTCTGTGAGTGTATGACTGTGAGTGTAAGTGAGTTATTTAAAAGTCAAATCAGAAGATAGGAGATGCAGGGAAATGAGTGTGTGTCCTTGGGAACATTTCACCACCTTAAAACAAAAAAAACACCACTGCGCATGTCGATAACTTTGGATGCACAGTGTCTGTCAAATCTAGCTTTATGCCACAGATGCTATAAATCAACACAAGTATAAGTAGCAAAAATACTTTTTATGTTTCCGTAATGGTTGATCCACAAGTATGTGTGGAAAAAAGAAAAATATAAAAAAGAACATTAATTTTTGATTAAGATGCAAAATGACACTTATTTACTTGCATAGCCAAACAGGAAAATCAGTATTTAGTGATTTATTGTCCAGTGTCTGAAACTGTCTAAAAAAATATATGATTATTTATTATTTCTTGTTCTTATGACAGGTGGTCTAATAAATCTAAATGATGAACGTGATTTATTTTCCTCCGGTGAGAGAAACTACCACGCAGTGAATTAGCGCTTGCTTGTGTAACTCATCTCAAGCAGTGCAGAATATTTGTATAATTGCCTCAGGCTAGAAACAGAGCTGTGCTGTAGTGAGATGGAGCTGCAGCATTACAGATGATGCAGTCCAGGAGAAGTGACGTCTCCAAAATTAACACATCCCTCGTGCCCTGACACACTAAAGCTGACATTATTACTAAATTAAGCATTTTTTGTGCTGTCCATCAAATCTGCTTCTGACTCGTGCAAAGAGAGAGCCGGCCTCAACAATATGTCTCTCACATAACCAAACTCACAATCACACACAGCATTAAGGTTTTTTTCAGATTTTGCTTAAATCAGATTTTGTGTCACTGTGCAGGTCTCACCCTCCCAGGCCTGTTCAGTGCGGTTGGGAATGTTGCAGTACCCATAAGCCTCAAATATGGGGTTGGGCTCCTGGGTGTGAGGCTGTGGGAACACTCGCTTTCTGCTCTTCCCCACAGCCACCCCGATACCTCCATCCGCAGCATGGAAAGGGCGCTCCTCCACTATCGGTGTGGTGGGGATCAGGTTCACTGTGGAGAAACAAAGTGGCATGAGAACAGGTAGAAATACAGTATATATATGTTTTTTAAGTTAAAAGTAAAGGTAGAAAGAGAAATGAAAGAATTAGGAAAACTGAAAAACATCAATCTAAAGCATCATAGTGAGCAGCTTCACTGGCTTAGAACTCTAAATAGTACTGTTTTGTCTTCTGCCCAGGGATCAACATGGGACTTTACTATTTCATTAATCTGTGTACAACATTTAAAGTGTTTTCCATAAAACTGGATTCTATTTTTGGCAGTAGCTGGGGTGGACATGCTTACGTGGGTCCCTGCAGGATGTTGTAAAGCCAACTTTATGATATCAATTATGCTCACAACAGTAACCTGGTCCTGCCAGCTGACAGGGAAATATATAGTGCTGAACATGGTGCCATCATGGTACCTTCTTATAATAGTAATAATAATAAGATGGAGTCTAAAACCTGGCAGCACGAGTTTCAAAAGGTTTTCATCTAATGGTAAATAGAGGAGAAAAGTAAAACCACAAAATAATGGAGTAGCAAGACACAGACATCTGAGAAAACCATTTCCATCTCAGTTCATCTCCATGTCAACAGCTCTGTATCCTAAAACCCCCTCACTGCCACCACAGTGTTGCCTAGGCACTGGCTGACCTGTGAACCCGAGGAGAAATGGTCCAAAGAGAGTGGAGCGGCAGTGGGAACTGGAAGGATCATTTAAATGGATCCAACCCTGAAGAAAAAGAGGCTGAACCCACACACACACACACACACACACACAATCCAGGCTGGCAAGTCAACTGTGTAAACATTACATCCTGCTGCAGAGAAGAAAAAGAGAGGCCCACTGTCTGCCTCATCATAAAAGACCTAATGAGTTTTCATTTCTCAGAGTGAAATGACTGAAAACAACAACAGAGTGTAAATAATGTTACACAGCGCCGTGTCTCCAGCGGGGCTCATCAAGACCGTACAGTTTGCTCAAATATATACTTCTGTTTGTACTTCACACTAGTATTTACACCTTTTTTATACAGTAACTTCAGATTGCCTTATGCCTGCTTTATATTTTACCATAATGCCTTTAAACCCTGAGAAAGCCCTCTGAATTTCCACTTTATTGAAATGTACTACACAAATGAACTGCCTTGCAGTTTTGCTCCAAGGATCGTGTTTTCCATTTGTTTAACTGCCACATGCATTGTGAGCTGTCTGTGAAAGACTCCATACTTTCTAATGTCCCGCTCTGAAAGGACATTAAATATCCTCATGGCCCATCAATGTAACCATTGTGCATATGTGCAAAATTAAATCTTGCCTATTACCTTAACCCGATTTAAATAATCCTTTAAAGGCATTTATCAATTGGAAAACCCAGACTGTTGCTGCTTCCAGCTATTCAAATGTGAGCTTTGGCTGCTGTTTTTAAAGCGCATGAGCTTTTGCTTTTAGGATCCTTGGTTTTAGAACAAACTGACTCGCAACATCAGTATCTTTTAAATCCCTTTTTTTCTGTTTTACTTTGGTGCATGTGCATTATGAGTTTTCCACTCAGTTAGGTTTAGAAGTAAATATTATCAAAAGGAAAACACAATAGTTCACTCAATAAATATTTAAAAAGTGAGACAAACAGCTCTGCTTTTAGTAAAAGTAGCTGAATGGAGCCATATCTCACATCTCCCTCAGCAGCACAACAATATTATCACACACAATCTGTGCAGCTGATGTACGTAAAGCACAACCTGTCACAGGTGTTTGTCAATGCTTCTTAACAGGTTTGTCATGATAATCCTCGTCTAAGAATTGTAGTACACAAATACTAGAAAAGCTGGTAGACTTTTAGAACATAGAACAAGCAAGAACATCTAAGAACAGTTATTTACCAAGACAAAGCCTGATGTCTTTGTCTTGGTAAATAAAAAATGAAAGTCTTCATGAAAAGTTTTGAATTTGGACATAAACTCACCACAAATGAGAAAAACGACAAGCTCAGCGACACGAGTGGAGAGCATTTTGACGACCGTTCAGTAGCTCGAGGTCTGACTGCACACACTGGAGCTCATTCATTACCATAACTTGTCCTCCTCCACTCACTGTGCCCCATACACTGCTACCCCCCACCACCACCACCACCACCTCCCAGCAACACACACACACACACACACACACACACACACACACACACACACACACACACACACAGTCTGCCTGGACAAACCAAACGTTTGGAGGCCAGTTCAGTCACAGTTGCCTCCACAATGGGGCTTTTGTTACTCCCTGCCCGACACTGTCACGTGCATACACAGAAACGGCAAACAGAGCATTACGCACACGGGACACAACAAATTCATGCAGACATGCTAAATGTGGCTCGATTAACATGCCTTCCAAGTATCCTTCCACCTCCGTCAGACCTGAGAAGAGGGCTACCTGAGTGTTTTCAGCAAAGGTGACAGCATGCAAACATACACGCATCCTGACTCACAAACTCAAAGCTAAACAGTCTGCCCTGTTAATTCTCCCACCTCTGAGTATGTGTGAGGCCATCATTATAAACACGCAGCCTGATTTTTACCTCAAGGCAAACAGGCGGCTCTGCCTCAGAAATGCACACAAACACATCTGTGTCAAGTAGAGCACCGCTGTGATTATGGAAGTATAAAGATACTCAGAGAATGTGGCTTGGCCTCAAATCAAGAAGGTGGGTGCCCACTTATAGTACCCAATTTGAGAGCACACTGTACTGTCAGCACTGCTGTAACCAAAGCCCAGTGGAAAAGATGGAGCAAATATTGACTCATAGTACAGACATAATGAGCAGCTGGAGGCAGCCAGGACTTGTTGCATCCTCACCTTATGTCTAGTGAACGTGAATGGAACAACTCGTGACAGAAAAGCTCATCAAGAATGAAATCATTCACAGCTGGAGGAGGCAGCGCTATGGGGCTTTACAAACAATCCACAGGGACGAAACAGATTAACATCCTCGTGGTTCGCATTTCATTAATCACTAATGGTCAGTGTTACAGCAAAAGCACCCATAAGCTCCTGATTGCCCCCGATATAGATCTGAGTCTTTTAATACCCGGTATCTGGTCAGATTTATTTTGTCATTAGGGTGGCAAAGCAGCTCTTTGGTTAGAATTTTTATATAAATGTTAGTGGAAACTGAACCATCTGGAGAAAACAAACAGAAAACATGGAAATGCTAAATCATCGTTAAATGCAAATATGAGTGTTGGGTTTCTACTCCACCTACGGTCTGGTTTAGCTGGCCTTGGGGATGCAAGACCCCAAGGCCAATTATCAAAATCATCAGGATACCTCATTTGATCTCTTACATCCAGCTCTGTCATCTAAGTCCTAGAAAGAGTTCAGGGCTGCAGGACAAAATGCATGTCCATGTCTACAGCATCTATATTAAACATCAATACCAACAACCTAATCAGCTTAGTTTTGTACTTAGGTTATGCCATTATCATGCCATGCACAGCTGCCATGTCCTAGCAACTGAACCACACTGATGATTTGCATGACCGTCACAGTTCAAAAGCTCTAAATGAATCTGTATGGTTAAAAGATTTACCAGAAAAAAAATTAGGCTATGCATGCACAAGACTCTGATTTTTCTGTATTTACAATTTATGATAAAACTCACATGTAATCTATACTACTCACTGAGATTGGACTACTTTGACTTCACAGGACAATAACTGCAGCACCTGTGGCAATTTTTACTCTTCCTTGCTTGACTAAGTGTGTTAACGCTGGGCCAAACAAACAACACCACATGGGCAAAAAGCCCCACAGGTCATAAACCATATGAAACACACAGGTAATGTAAAGCGTGGTAGTCTGTCAGTGTGTTACGCCTATGACAGACTGGCACCGTTCCAGAAGCCCGCATTTGGCAAAATGCATGCTGGGATGCATTTCAGCTCATACATCCTGGCATAAAGTAAGCACTAGAGAAAGCTGATGGATAGAGTGAGGGAATATTCTCAATCTATATTCCAGCTAATATGTCTGAACAGTGCAGACAGTTAGTCTACAACAGGCCACTTTAATAATTAGTGAAGCCATTTAATTTAGTATGCTTGACAGTTGAATAGCTTTGCATTAAAAATGTAGGCCGCACCACAATTTGTCTTTAATGCATATCTATACTACACTAGGTCTATTCGTATCGTGCTCTGCAGTATTTTGAGCTGTTTTGTTGAGGATGAGTAATAGCATCGAAATGTTGGCAGGAAAGGCTGAACATCTTCTCTAAAGTCATATTTTCAATACCCGTCTAAATGTTGTTTGTCATGCATTTGCAGCAAGCTGACTCTTACTCTGAAATCCAATCTCATCAAAATACATCAGCCTGTTTTACTTCAAGCGACTAAACAGGCCCACAGCAAACACTCACAAACACCACATCCGTATTTTCTATCCACCCAATGTAATGAATGTTTTTTTAAGGGCAACACCTGTATTTGATGGGCTCTTACTATCAGTAAAGGCTAGTCTCAGTTGAGCCTTGTGAGATTATTATATTATCTTATGCCACATTATACCCCTAATTAAAGATTGTGAAATCGTTATGTAGTTTTACGTTGCATTTAACTCTTGACTTAGAAGAAGGTGACAACTATTAGATTTATTAGACCGATTTGTATTACGTTAGACTGCTGATTTATTGTGAATGAATTGCATTGTTTTATGATGCATTACACTGCTGATTTATAAGAAATACTGTTTTCAGAGAATAATGGCCTTATTTGTCTGATTAGAAAAGAACAGAACATACTACACAGGAAGCCATGGTCATAACTTAGGCTCACTGAGAGAGAAAGAATGTGGATGTTTAGGTTTTATGACTTTGGAGGGAGGCTGAAGCTATAAGAATGTGAGAAACTGTCAGACATTTCAAGATCTGGCGGACCCTCCTGTTCGGACGCTTTATGCTCAAAGTGTTGTATGGAATAAAGAGATTGTTGATTGAGTATTTAGACACCGAGTGTTGTTCTTCCTTCAGCCCAAAGATGAAAGAATTGGGGTATTTAACAGCCTATAGAAGAGGGGAGTCAAACGTAAGGCCTGGGGGCCAGAATTGGCCTGACAAGACTGGACTGCTTTGAAAAATGTGAAGGAGGCTCAGATGACCATACTACACCAAAGTAATTAATAAACAATTAAATGACATAAAAGTTCCTGTTTTTTCAGTCTATATTTTATAACACGTATATACTACTATGTTATATTAACACATCACTAGGATTAAATTGCAGAGAAACCTCTGTAGAATGACAGAAAGGGAAGTTTCACTGGGCTGACCCACTTAAGATTAAAGTGGGTAACGTAAAAGCAGTTTGACATTCCTGCTACAGAGGGATGATGCCTACTCTGTCCACGGTCTACCAATGCTGGGTGTTTTGGACACTCGGGTAGGATACACTCTAAGATAGAGTGACTTTTGCTGTAACAATTTTTGTACTTTGGCATAAAAAGTCAGCGTCTATATGCCCCCAGACGTCTATAGATACGTTCAGTTACGCACCTTGTGGTCATGTCCGATGACTTCTTTAGAATACATGTTGAAAGCCTATAACCAATTGACAATAATGAATATAAAGGGCAGGTGAACAAGCTGTTATAAAAGGGAAAACTATTCAAAGAGGCTAAAATGTTTCATATACCAGTCTGTTAACTTGCTTTTATTTTTTCTTCTGCGTTAGCTTCATTTTTCAGCTCTGTAGGGCGTCACTTATTGTAAACCAATAACAGAACTGTGTCTAGAATAAGTAGAAGAAAAGTGTGGAATGTGTGTCTTCAGAGATGCCCGTACTGTAAGATATCATCATGTGGATGCAAATGATATGGTCCGAGACTTTAGCTGCATTGTGTTCAGTCATAGTGTAACGTGATATCACAGAGATGGTATCGCTATACAGGCTTCATTCATAAAATGTGTGCAAAAATAGCAGGTGAAGAGAAACTATGGGCAGCTTCTTTACATGATAATAAAAATGACAATGTTGCTAACAGCTGTCTTTGGTCTACTAATAAAAGTGCCAGCTTTACAGATGCTGCTGTTAGTAATGTACAATTACTGACTCCATTACTGATGTTTGTTTTGTTTTTTGTTTTTTTTGGGGGGGGGGGTTGCATTTCAATTATGATTTCCAGCAGAAGAAAGACTTTTACTTGTTTGCACAGCTTTTCTTACACCACAAAAGTAATGCAACTGTATTCATACAGCCATGACTTCCACTCTATTTGTTCTGTTTTCCTTTTCAGGGAAGGGAATGATGATCAGCAGGTTACCATAGCAAAAGGGCAACGCTTTTATATAGTGCAAGAAAAACAGAAGACCACGAACAGAGCCTTGAGCCTCACCATATTTAACCTTAAATAATAAAGATGTAGACTAGCAGTTCTAACATTTCTAAACGAGAGCCAGACCACATACGTTCCAGATGGTTTCCAGCTAAGAGGATACCAAGATTGATGGTGTTGAAAACCACACTAAGACTCATGAACGATGGAGTCATAGTTCACGGTTTTCCGCTTTGGTGAGCTCTGCTCCAGCAACTCTGGAAATGGACTGAAATGACACGATTCTTGTTGCACATTTGGGCTAATAATGGCTGGAAAATAATTATTTGGAGAATAAATATAAAAAGAACAAAAAGATAGACAATGCTTTAATTATAGACGCTGGATGAAGGCGTGGTTTCTTAAGTGGAACTTCAATGGCCACAGAAATTATAGAGTAGAATCAGCTGTTCAGAAATGTTCAGAAAGCCAAGTGGGCCGTTGAGTACAATCCCTTCCACAAGATTTTTTTTTCCATAGCATTTTCACTGCATGTACTGGTAGCTCAAAAGCATATCCAGATTTTGCTCAGACACCATCACTGTCGCTGGTAGTGACTGCAAGGGAAGGAATGTGAGAAATGTGGAGAGAGGAATTTGACATGTGCTTGGAGGTATGCCTATTAAACACTTAAGGACACTCATTGGTAGATTATCATTTCCAAAGTAAAAAAAAAAAAAAAAGTCAAGTGATGCCCATGCCTGTTAAAACACTGAAAAGAAGCTTTCAGTCTTTTTTGATCCGTCCAAACAGCACTTTGTTTGAAGGGTATACTTATGGGACTTTCTTTTATCGTTGTGTAAACCTCACAGACAACCTGCCTTTCTTCTTCTTTTATATCCTCCCATGGCAGTCCTCTCTCACAGAATCTGACACTCTAGAAGTGCTTGACTCTCACAAAGTTCTGCATCACCTTTACTTTCGCTGCTTACATCTCAAAATAGATTACTCTGAGTTCTCTGGAGTGCCCCAGAACACTGTCATCACCGTCCTCTGGGAGTTCCCTGTCAGTCCCATCCCCTACCTTTGCCTGCCGAGCTCTAAAGCATGTATTGGTTTTTTTAATTTGAGGTAGTCTGGAGCCAGACAGGCTCATTTACTCCGCTATCAATAATCCTCAGTGACTCTGTCTCTCACCGTAATGATCAACAAACAACAATAAAAATAAGGATGGGCTTTTTCTTAAAAGCAGGCTGGGGGTAAGAAGGAAGAGCAGCACTGGAGCAGATGAACCGAGCAATAGCAGAAAAGTGGAACAAAAACAGAAGCTGACCATCTATTAAACATGAGGAGAAAATCCCTCATGCTTTCGTACCATGCTTTTTCTGGATAATGGCTCAATTCTTTTTCTATTTGTGATGAATAAATGATGACAGCAGCTTTTCTTCAGCAGTATTACTGATCAAAAAAAGGTTTGTGAGGGCAGTTTTAAACATAAACAGTGGTCTTGGGAGGATTGCTACTTGTGAGCTTAACTACAGGTCTTTTTTTCCAGACTGTGTTTTGCTGCACTCCTCCCAACTACAACGCTGCTGTAATTTGTGCTTTGTCTATCTTTGTCTTGGTGGTTGTCTTTCCTCTGGTCTCCATGGCATGCTTTGTTCTTTCCCGGTAATCTGGCACATCTGCACAAGCACCATAGCACTGTATAGTTTACAAATTCAACCATTCATTTGACTGCTATAAGACTAAGCCATGGATATGCTGGTAAACCAGTTAGCCTGACATACTTTAGACCAGGGGTGCCCAATCCCGGTCCTCGAGAGCTACCGTCCTGCAGCTTTTAGATGCATCCTTGTTCCCACACACCTGAATCAAATGAATGGCTTGTTATCAGGCCTTTGCCAAACATGATGGCATGCTGAAGAGGTAATCAAACCATTTGATTCAGCTGTGTTGGAGTAGGGATGCATCTAAAAGCTGCAGGATAGTAGCTCTTGAGGACTGGGATTGGGCAGCCCTGCTTTAGACTATTGATTGATCTTAATAGTTCTAGTTAGCTATCTGAGGAGCTTGTGGATTTAAGTTGCTGACTTGACCTTCAGTGAGACTCCTCCAGTGAGTCCATGTTTGTATTCCTTCATGTTCAGATCTTTGAAGGTAGCAAGAATGTATCAAAAAGCAGAGACCTGATACTCATGTGTGCCAAGTGTTGTCCAGGACGAATGTCGATTTACCTCTGCACTGCTTCTGGCCAGCTGTTCTGCACCAGTATAAACGTTGGGCTGAACATTATTAGATCAATGTAGCTGGGTGTAGGAATTGCCTGCATTGACTGACTGAATTGTGGGTCAAATCTCCAATCCCACACTGAAATACAAGTCCTGATAAGCCACAAGAACTCTCTCTTTGCTAAGAAACCAGAGAATTTAATACTGTTAATGAAAAGGACGATATCAAGTAATGAGGATGCCATGAATGTGAAATTCTGGGCTGATCCCAATATTAAATGTACACTGTGTAAAATCTTAGTTACACTTGGTGCATAAAGTATCATACGATGTGAGAATGTGGTCAAACTGTTTATCAGAAGATACGTGTGATTTTAGGACACTCAAGCCTAATATTAGCTGGCGTCATGTTAGCCTATAAGCAGCTGTTATTGTTGTTTAGCTGGCTTGTTGTCAGGCGTCCGGAGACAGGAGGGCCACATGTCTAATCTGCTGACCGTATGTAATTATGACAAAATAAGCAAGCATGTTGATGCATGTTTTCATGTGTTAAGAGTTCTGAGTTCAGTTCAAGACATGAAGCTTGAGGTGGAGAGGATGAATTGGACATGAGGAAGGAGAGAAAGCAGTGGAGGCAGCAGATGATGAGGACATGGAGAAAGACATGATGAGAAAATTATACATGTACAAATATTAAACCTTTGAATTAATTAAAAGGCGTATTATGCATGTGCCCGGTCTCTAACTACATAAATAAAACCAGATTAGGGGGAACTTTGATATCCAACTGAGTTACTGTATTCCAGATGGTCGAGCAACATGGTGGTTTCCACAAACTGGTGACCGCTCCTATATATTTTCAATAGAACAATTATAAGTTAATAAGAATGCATCAGTTTGTTGGAAGACACATTAATCAATGTATATTTATACTTACAACATTCTTTTTGTCTATCAAAGAACCTCAGCAAATTATTCACTGTACCTTTAAAAAGAAAAAAAAAGTGTCTTTTTGCTTGTTTATTTTTGTTTTCTACTGTTTTTTGTGGGAAAACAAAATGAAATGACCATTATGACCAAAATGAAATGACCCAAATCAACACCGGCAAGACAAAGGATCATAGACTTCAGGAGGAAGTCACCCCCTACAACACCGGTGAACATCCAAGGGAAAGACATTGAGATAGTGGACTCTTATAAGCACCTGGGTGTTCACCTCAACAATAAACTGGACTGGACTACAAATACAGACGTCCTGTATAAGAAGGGCCAGAGTCGACTCCACCTGCTGAGGAGACTGAGGTCCTTCGGAGTCTGCAGGACTCTGTTAAGGACATTCTATGACACTGTGGTAGCATCTGCCCTTTTATGCAGTGGCCTGCTGGGGGAGTGGATGCACGGACAGGGACAGGAGCAGGATTGACAAACTGGTGCGGAGGTCTAGCTCTGTGCTGGGATGTCCCCTGGAGTCTGTGGAGGTGGTTGGTGAGGGGAGGATGTTAGTAAAGCTGACATCCATCATGAACAACCCACATCACCCACTGCATGAGTATGTGAGTGGGCTGAGCAGCTCCTTTAGTCAGAGACTGAAACACCCTCGCTGCAGGAAGGAGCGCTTTCACAGATCATTCATCCCAACAGCAGTTAGACTCTATAACTCCTCAATCACGATGTCATAAGTCACTGGACACTGTGAACATCCACGGTCACCACTTCATGCATAATGGACCTTCCATGACCTTCCAAGCTATATAGTTTATGTCTTCCATATTTCCAACTATATCCATAATCACATACTGTGTATGCTACCATTGTATATAGTGTATTATCTTACTTTTTTTCATTGATTGTACTTAATTGTATTTTTGTATTTCCTTCATATATCTGTACCTGAGCTGGGGTGATGCAAAAATTTCCCCATTGTGGGATCAATAAAGTCTTATCTTATCTTATTATAAAAATATTCAGCTAAACACTAAATGTCATATCATTTGCTAACACACAGTCAACAAAGCTGATATTGGCTGATATATTAGTCCATCTCCACTTTATAACATTTTTAAATACACTGAGTTATAGAGGGGTATCTGGCACTTTTACAAACAAGAAAATTGCAGTCTAGGAGACAAGCATGAGACTGATAGCATGGCACTAATATTAACTTACACAGCAGCTTCCTCCAACATGCTCAACCACTTCTTATTATGTGCGAGAAGGGGAGAGAGCCAGAGAAAAACAGTCTGGATTTAAGGTCCCAAAGTGCAATAACTAGATGAGCAAGAGTCACAGCCAGCTTGCTCTTGCATTATTTTCCAAAAGATTAAACTCCAAATTTGTGTCATTCAAGGCAAAATATGAGGAATAATAAAGGAGCAGTAAATGCAGTCATTTCAGCACCCGATCTTACACTTGACTTTTTTTTTTTTTATACGAGGACAAAATGTTAAAACAGCTGATGAAGGACAGCTCAGGAGATTTTAAAGTCCAAAATACCAGCATAATCCTGTGAGTGTGATTTATGGCAGTCTAATCCTATACGCTCGTCCAGACACAAGCTTGCGGTCGCTATTAACACTTGTGCTGCTTCGGGGGTATTCATGAAGCCAGCGCAAAACAGCTTTGCAATTTGTTCACCACACCCCATCTGCTTCATCAAGCAGCAATATTCCCTTTCTCACCAGCACGACTTGCAAATCACATCCAGAGCGGGGCAAGCTTGTCTCCTTTTACAGAGCGGTCGTTTCCTTGCATTCACTGCGGCCGGCCGGGATATGCTATCTAGACAATACCTGAAGGGGATGCTGAACAATGACTTGATTGAGAAAAGACACAATTGAGTTCACCTAGACATTCCACAGCAGATGTGAGGGCGACAGAGTATCGACAGAGGGCCACTGGTGCTGCTGGTTATTAATAGACAGTCAATGGGGGATTCTGCTTTGTTTAGATACAAATGGGGTCTCCTGAATGGGACAGTAATGACAGGATATGCATGTGTGAAGACAAAACCACAAGCAGAAGAAAAAAATAACAGAAGCAACTTAAGAGGAAATAGCAGAAAAAACACACTAGTTTATACCTCAGTGTTTCTTTAATAGCAACAAGAGTTCAAAATAAAAAATAAAATAAATGGTCCATGATCCCGACCCCTCCAAAAAAAACAAATCACTCACTTCACTCATTACATGAATGATCTTTAAAAATCGGACATCACACTTCAAACACACCGTACTTACAGAACTGGAGGCTCAGGCTGAGGATGGCCAGCGCTGCTCCACCTACCACCACCAGGAGGAGGAAGCGGTTACGAGCCAGCATCTTGTCATTTGATCATGTGATTGGTCTGCTGCGCCCCTGTCCATCAGCCATCCAGACCAAGTCCAATACCCTGCAGTCTGGACACAGAGCCAGGGAATCCATGTCAAACAGTATCTTTACCTTTGCCTGACACCCCTGAAAGTTTCATGCAATAAACTTGTTTCTCCTTGTGCTTCACAACATTTCAAATATTTCAAACATATCAGCAGATAAAGGTTTTCAACCCTTTATGTCATGAAGTTCACTGATATAATACATTTGCCCATATGAAACAAATGCTGATGAATGGACACCTCACGAAAGCACAGCTGAGCCATTCTGGCACAAGCTCCGGACTATTTCAGGAGAATCAATTTGAGCGTGCATCAGATGTGTTGTCTCTGCTGGAAATACTCCAAGCGGTTCGGGCTAACTGGACAGCGTGTGCAGGCGCTGAAAACGCCACGTCCACTCGCTTGATGTGAATTTACACCAGACAACCACATTTGTCTGTCACATAGATGTAGTACTAAGACACTTTTCTGAAATCGTCATCTAATGTGATCATTTTTCAACTCATCGACTGGAGATGTGACAGAATGAAAACACATTTAACTGTCCAGCGTTCTTGATGTCATGATGCATCTAGTGCTGGTTTGTCATTAATAAATCAGACTTTGGTTGCTGCAGCAGAAAAAAAAGACAAAATTTCATCGCACAAATCAGTGGTGCAGATTTACACTTTGCCTGAAACAGAGCAAAAGTGCAAATTGGTTTGCAAATGCAGGGCATCATTGTCACTTAGAAAGTGTATGAATCAGAATCAGAATACTTTATTAATCCCGAAGGAAATATGCTTATGCATATTTGCTCTCTAAATTGCTTAATGAATATTAAGCTAGTGATGAGTTATATTAATGAGCCTCCCAAGCCATCAGTCCTCTGGCTTATTGCTAGTTACCAGCCAGCGAGCTTGTGTACTTTATTATTTCAGCATATTGAAGATTGCTGTTCTTATTCTGGTCACACTTGGCTTCATTATTTGTTTACAGCACAGCTACAGTTCCAGGTGACTTCAAGTCAAATGGATGTTACATGTCACTGGCCAGCAGCAGCCTTTATTCAGTTTGAATTTTGCTGTAAATGAATATGGATCAGTCAGTATGGAGTAATGCTGCTTTAAATTCTTACCTCTACTGCATGTGGTTAGGAGACTGAAACGGTGTCTGGTAAACATAGCTGATCCTTTGCCCTGGGTTCAATAACTAAAGAGTCCACCATAAAGCCAATGTATTATACTGAAATCTGTGATTATTCATTCTGAATTATACTTAAAAACTGCAACAGGTCATTCAACTAATGAGACTGTTTTAAGGCAAGACTGTAATGTGTAACCACCTAAATTACGGTTTGCAAATTTAAAAATGGTCGACTACCTTTGCAAACAGGATATTCAATTAATATTACTGCAAGGCACTTTTACGCATGGGCATTATGATCAGAGGCTGAGCCCACCTAAAGGTTTCCTGGAATCGACCCTTTTTTAGGTGGTCTTAAAAACAGAAGTATGACTGCATTTTAGGGTTGGGGGGGGGGGGGGGGGGGTACCGGATGTTTCGGCATACATACACTTATGTTAAGCCCGGGTTGTTTTTTCAGAAGCCCGGGGTCTTTTGGGGTGTGATTTTTTCATAGTTAGATGCCTGGCTGATAACTGTATAAAACAAAAACTACACACAATATTCGAAGCACATAGTGCACACTGTGGGAATTTACAACTGTGCGTAAATCCCCCCTAATATTGGTATGATCCGAGCTCAGACACTGAGCGAGGGGGCGGGGGGAGCTGCTGCCTGCGAGTGTGCTGTTGGAGAAGCGCAGCCAGGTAAACAGAGGAGAACTGAAGATACCAAAGCAAATCATTCATACTGTACAAATAATGTCAATATGACAGTGTATCACAAAAGAAATGGATCACTTAACCCATATTACGTTTCTTGCTCTTCAAGTGAATCAACAAATGGCGAAATGAAAAGCCGAACAACAACAATGCTGTTTCTTTAGAGAGTCTTAGCTTACATGTGTTTATTTCATAGTTTCAGTTGTTTCCCTCCATGGCTAAATAAATCTGTTTCAGTAATGCACTGATATACAAGAATGGGCATAAGGGGCTTCTTTCAAAGAAAAAACTCAGGTAGATGTTATTTTATATATTATGCTTTGTATGTTGTTCAGTATATTTCTATGCAAAACAAGAGGAATTTCAATACACAGCAGTATATTCACAGTTGAAACCAGATATTTACATACACTTTATGGAAAACACAAAAACATTTTTTCACTGTACAACATTAATTTAGAGTAAACTTGTTTTGTTTTATGTAAATAAATATTGAAATCCATCCATCCATCCATCCATTCGCTTCCGCTTATCCTTTTCAGGGTCGCGGGGGGCGCTGGAGCCTATCCCAGCTGTCATAGGGCGAGAGGCGGGGTACACCCTGGACAGGTCGCCAGTCTGTCGCAGGGCCAACACACAGGGACAGACAACCATTCGCACTCACATTCACTCGCACATTCACACAATGGCAATTTGGATTTTCCAATTAACCTATCCCCTCAAGCTGCATGTCTTTGGACGGTGGGAGGAAGCCGGAGTACCCGGAGGGAACCCACGCAAACACGGGGAGAACATGCAAACTCCACACAGAAAGACCCCGGCCTGATGTTGGAATTGAACTCAGGACCTTCTTGCTGTGCGGCAACAGTGCTAACCACCGTGCTGCCCCCCTAAATATTGAAATATCTTTTGAATTACTTAAATGTCAGAATAAAGAGACCGAGCTGTCTATTTTTATCACTTTCATCAAATTTAGGAGTACATATACACTAAGTTTATTGTTAATTAATAAGAAAACTCCAGACGATTCTGTTCTGAGCTGAAGAAGCTTCTGATAGGTTAGTAGAGTCCATGTGAGTAAATTGGTGGCACAGCTGTGGATGCATATAAGGCAAAACACAGAGCCCGTTTCTTTAAAATGGGAAACCAAAACACCAGGAAAAGAATTGTGGAGCTCCATAAGTGTGGCTCAATTTTGAATACAATTTGGTGCCATTTATAATTAAGAAATACAGATAGAAAGTTAACAAATATGTTTTTTATATTTATCAATCTAAAAAAAATAAACATTTAGTCTGATTTGATGTTACAGTTAAAAAAGTGTTTGTGATTTTATCTGAAGAGTATGTAAATATCTGGTTTCAACTGTATATTTGATTATGTTGGTGTTTGGCTTGATTGTCAGCACAAAGAGGGAGAGAGAGGAACAGAGAGGGAAAGGGAGAGAGAATGAGGACAGAGCAGATGGAACAAGAGCAGGTGAGAAACACATGTTAGTCAAATGGTTGTTTACCAAAAGTATCACCGTATCATAGGTACTCGTGTATCTCATACCTAGTGTTTCTTTTTAGGTTTGTTATTTTTTCAAATTCTGTATTTATTAAGTTATGCAGACTTGTTTGCACAACAAGGCTAAATAATTATATAAACTTTTCTAAATAGTGGACTTTGGTACAATTAAAAAATAAGTGTAGTGCAGCTCTATGATGATTTTTAGTGCTACTATCATCTAGTTCTGATTCTGGTTCTGTCTTGATTAAGTCCTAAGTAGTCCTGATTTTGAACTGTTGTAGTCCTGCTTTAATTCCGGATCAGTTCTGGGTCTGGTTGAATTGGGGTTTAGTCCACGTGTCTTGATACAGCCCTGATTCTGTTCTGCCTTGCTGCCTAGTTAAAAACCTAGTTTAAGGTGTCCTGCATATGTGATATATATTTTTCGCTATATGAAGTCATTCTTTTTTTAACAAAACTCAAAAAAATCTTTCAGCCATTTCTAACCCCCCCCCCATCCCACATGCATACTACCCTTTAGGGCTAAACCCCGAGTGTATCAAATGCCTGCCTCCGCCTCTGATTTAATCCATATGCTTGTTATCTTTTTTTTTTTTTTTTAATGAACAAGGGAGGCCTATTTTAAGTTAACGGGGTGCTACTTTGCACAATGCTTTCACGTGGAACTCAAAGAATCCAAAATAAAGGAGTCAAATAACATTGAGTTATCTAGAGTCACGCTTTAACTAACAGAAAAAAACGGAAGTACTTGAGAGATGCGGGACAGAAGGGTCTGTTAGCGTTAGTTAACTAGTTAGCTAACATTTAGCTAGCTGGCGTTCATTAATCTTTCATGTTGCCTCAGCAGTCCCGCTGACTGACAGCTTTATGGACAATACAGTACTGTTGCCAGTGTTATCAGGGTTACTGTGACTCGACTTCCTTTCACTTTATTCGTCTATACCTGTTGCTTCAAAGCGCTGGAAAAAGGGCAAGTTATTATGTTAAAGCGTAGCTTTGTGTTACCAAGCATGAATACATTAAGTTGCCACATCAACAATCCGACTCGCTCCAAAAAAAGACGAACAAGGAAACACTAGTTGCACACTTTCGAACAGCTACAATCATCAGCAAATGAATATTTTATTTTTTGTTTTCCTTACCTGTAAGAACTGACGCTGTCAGAGCCACGGACAACAGGGTCAAGCACTTGAATCCAGCGCTTCTGTGTCCACGATACGACTGACTGTGGACAGTGTGAAGAGACCGGCGTCGAGTCAGAGATGATGTACAGCACGACTTCCTGTCGCAATTTTCAAAATAAAAATGACCATGGCAAATATCCTGCCACATTTCGCACATGAACGAGGGCATCAATTGTGTGCCTTATTTTTAGATATGCAGTTTTTTTCTAATTCGCGAATTTAAGCAGTATAATAACTACCGTGAATATAAATTATGAAAGAGACGACAAAACAAAAATAGTTCTCTTTTGGGTTTCCGGCTTTAATTTAGCACTCTTTCTCTAACTTAACAAATGTGTAAAGTCAGTCAAAAGCGTAGCGCGACGGCTCCATCTACTGGACTCTTTCTTTCATTCTTTCTCCCTGTCCTATCCCCCAGTCATGTCTGTCCCGTTTGTAGGAACTGAAAATAAAATAAATTCATAATTATAATAAAGGTCAATCAAATGGACCAATATGGCAAGGCCATGATGATCCACTTGGTAAAATAAATCCGCTTGGCATCTTTCTTGGCCTTAAGACAACAATTCTGATGGCTAAAGATCCAAACGGGACACAAAAAAAGAAAAAAGAAAAAAAAATACATGTATATTAATAGTTTTTACATTTAACTGCAGTTAAATGTAAAACCTATTAATATACATGTATATTAATAGGTTTTACAGGTTTCCCAACAGATAAAGACCTCTATCGTAAATATACTTCACCAAAGTAATTAAGTAGTAGATAAATCACAATAATGTTCAAGTTATTTAAAATTACAGAAAGATTTATAGAAGAACTCCTATAAAATCTTTCTGTAATTTTACAGAAATTATTTATAGAAATGTTTTTTCACAGAGAGGAACTTTTTTTTTTTTTTTACAATTTAAGGCCAAAAAGTCATGCTTAGAGCACTATTTCTTTATCACATGGAAATCCAGACATGCTGTTGAAATTGCTCTTTCCTTTCTAATATAAAGATATCTCTGGCATTAAATGCACAGTTCATCTTCTTTACAATGACAGAAGGGAGCGCTTCACTGGTCCTTTAAGATCAAAGTGGGATGTATGTGGTCCGGTATTTAAATGAGTTTGACAGCCCTGCCCTAGAATATCAATAGTTCCCACTGTGTCTGCGTGGGTTCTTTCTGTTTACTCTAGTTTCCTCCCACAGCTCACAAGAAAAAATAAATATCATTAAAATTTGCAGTCCTGTGTGACCTTCTAATGATAGAGACAAGTCCAACTTAATTTCTTTGTCTTTCACAATCACTGTTCAAATGTAACTTTCAAAAGTAGTTTTAAGTATTTCACAGGAAAAGAGACACTCCTTTCCTTAAACATACTTGCAAGTTAGGCAAAATTAAGCTTCATAATACAGCCTCCACGCTGAAAAGTACAGTGTACTTATAATGTAAAATGGAGAAATATTGTTTGTTTTGTGCAAAATTACCTAGAAATTATGCAGTACTTAAAATTACTTATGGAGTACTTAATTTACTAACAGCATATTTATTTGTTTCCCTTAGAAACCAGATTTGTTACCCCCTTACTCTAGCTTGCATACAATTAAGTATCTGTAGTTAAATATAATTAATATGTAATATCAAATAAAAGAGAGCAACATAATACATAAGACACTCACAATAATCTGATTAAGTGTAAATAACATAAATAATTTAACTAAATGTTGAATGTTATTGTTCAGCACACAAGACTGACAGCACACAATGTGCTTTGAGGTCATTGAAATTCCTTTTAATTACAGGGGAATTACAGCCTTAATCATAGGCTATAATATGAGGGGTTACTTTGTAAAGGTAAGCCTGAAGCATGCTAAGAATAAGCATGAATGGTCCAAAAGTCAACATGCAGAGATAGTTAATGACATTCAGAAATTAATTTAAGTTACTTCAGCCGTTATAAAATCACCAGCACCAATGACATTAACTCAAACTTTAAATTCTTCTTATGTAGGAAACAACAGCAGCCACAGTTTAAACTAAATGAAAGCACAAAGATTCCACTGTTATGCGTTATTTTCAGACTTCTATTGAGAAATATCAAAATTTAAACATTATTTTTATTGTGTGTTTTCTTTTGTTTTGGTTTTATTTTGCCAAAGTCATATTTGATGCCGTTCTAAAAGTGCCATAACACTTCCTTTATGATTTAAATGAAAATGTCACCACTGAAAAGTTTTGAAAAATGACACGATTGGTTCAAAGTTAATGGTCCGTTTCTTTCTAGACTACTGCTGCCAGTGTCCTGCAGCGCTGCCGTCTGGCTGCCACTAATCAGTGTCATCCTGCCTGCAGCACACCACTGTCTGCTCATGTGGTTAACGAATTCTGCAATGACTTAACTCGCATTCAGCCTCGGCCGAGGCAAGACGCTGAGACTTTTGCTGATAACAACATCTTATTTCAGGACACATTTTCAGTCTGCTTACCTGCTTAACTCACAGCTCCATTGTTTATTTCAGTGTTTTCAGCCTTTGTCTACCAAGACAAACACACTAGTCAGTTCATCGCTGAATGTGATGTGGATTTAGTGGATACATCGATATGTTTTAAGAGTGAAAAGTTACATTTTGCCGCAATCGAATTTATATTCATCAAATATCTGTACAGAAGATAAAGAATATAAGAAAATGAGTATAAAAAAATACATTCTCGACAAGGGAGAACTCCCACTCTTGGTCTTACTAGGCGGTGATCATGAGATAGTCAAGAATGAAAGGGATCCTAGAGATCTTTAAATAAAGTTAAGTTAAATTAAAAGTCAAAAATAATCACACTTTTATCTCGTGGTTGAGAGAACAATAAGTTTCATTCAAAAGTTTTTTCATCAAAAGTTTTATTTTTAGATCATCTGCAGTGGTTTGGCTGCCGGAAAATACCTTTGTGGAAGTTTTAGGGACATTCCAGTGTCAACATCCCCTTTATGGCATTCACTTGTGGTCAATGTTTCTTACAGATCTGTTATTGTTTTAATCTTCTGCTCTTAATGTTTAGTGTAGTTGTCATTTTTTACTGATCAAGGGACATGTCTTGTCATAAATCCTTAATCAACCAATTAGCATAAGTTAGCCAAAATGCCAATTTTGCAATCAATATCTTTCTTGATCTTTCTGAAACTAAAATACAGTGGCATTGTTTTTTGTCTGGAAGCAGGTTTTTAGCTCCATTCACTCCTATTCAATGAGGATTTCTTGTAACTAGAGCCAAACCACAATTTAAAATTCTGCTATTCTGGTTCCGGCAAGGGGCTCACAGTTGCTAGGCGAAATCAGTCACAAAGGAGTTGCCACGCTAAAAACCACCTTGTGATTGCTTTGGATACCCTGATCGCCAATAGTTTGCATGGAAGATGCCAAATTATATGCAAGCACTCACTCACTAACTAGTAGCTGAGTCGTAATAAAACTTGAAGAAACACAAACCATAAGAGGCGAATATTCACCAGGCAGAACCATCTTCTTTTCCAATTTGTGTTGCATTTTTCACAGTCTTCTTAGTTTGTATACAAGTCAAATAGAAACTGCCAGAGCAACCTCCTAGCAACCAAAACAATTGCAAGGAGAGAAAAAACTGAGGTGACCCTTGCACAGCTAATATGTAGATGTAAGAAGGCACTTCCTTGCCCTCACTTCAGTGTGTTTGTTAATACAACAGATGAGTAACCCCAAATTCGGTTACACCATTGTTCAATAACCCTTTCCTTTGAAAACGTTTTCATGGAACAAGCTGAAACGACTGTTAGCCACTGGATCAGCATTCTTGGAGGAAGCTCTCAGGCCCTCAGTGGCTCATTGTCTGTAACTTCCTCCTGCTTCTTCTGCAGTAATATCTGAAGGTACGGCAGTCATATGAGCAGAGCTGTTGAACATGCAACCACTTAACTTGAACAGTTTCCTTCCCACTCTACTCTGCACCAATGGAAGTCATGGGATGGGGATGACAGGGATTATGCGGGTGATTGGGAATATCATGTCTGTGCTCATGTGTGCGCATTTGTGTTGCCACGTGAAAACCTTTAAGAAGTTAACTGAGCAAATGTGTACTATGTTTGAGTGTGTCTTTTTTTACAGTAATGCTAAGGCTGTGCTAATATGATTTTATAAGAATTCAAATCAGGCTTGGGGATCAGATGTGTGTGTGTGTGTGTGTGTGTGTGTGTGTGTGTGTGTGTGTGTGTGTGTGTGTACATCATGAGATATGGGTTGGCAAGAGACACACTGAGTCTGAGAGACTGCAGTGTGTGTGAATTCCTGACATCCCAGATTGATTTTCAGTGAATCACGGGTTTCATTCCTTGCTATGTGAATGGAGGAGATTATATAACACTGTCTCTCTTGTTTTCTTTTTCCCCCAATTAAACTAGATAAAAGTAGGACTTTTATCTAGTCCCACTAGTAGAACCAAATTTGAAAAGGTTAGCAGGTTAAAACACACACTTAAGACTGTGAACACGATAAACACTGAAACTATGTGTTAGCATTGAAAATTATTTACTTGTTAACATATTGATGTTAGAGTGCCGAGCATAATTGCACCTGGAATACTTTTATGATAATTGAACGGCTGATTTGGGCAGCATTAGCATGAATGCTAATGCTAATGTTTTAGCTAATGCTTAGCTAAAGCCTTGAACATATAGTTACTTTAAATTTACATAATAAATTTATGTTCAGTAGTAAAGTTAAATATGTTTAAGTCAACATGACTACATCATTTGTCATGGCTGTCAATTAAAAAAAAAACCAGTACAATATTAATATATTATCAGTAATTTGATGTTGAAATCGCCCCAGACAACTGAACCGAATTTCTGGGATTTCCTTACCTGGATGATTGAGCATGTATCAAAAAAATGTCACACAAAGGGAGGTGGAGCTTGACTTGAGTTTCAAATGGAAAACAAGCCTTTATTATGGAAAATTACAAGGAACCGAAAACAAAGCACCAAGGACAGTGGCGAAAACTAAACTAGAACCTAAACTGGGAAAACTATGAGGACTGTGGTAACTATGAATCAACTATGACAACTATGACAAGACATGGAGGAAGGTAACACAGATGACCCGACAAAGACAGAATGAAAACACACAGACTAAATACACACAGGAGGTGATCAGGAGAAGTGGAAACACATGGGAAAACAGCTAACACAAATGAATATCATGACAGCACAGGGAAAAATAACACTAAGCACAATGAACATAGAAACAAGACTTTCAAAATAAAACAGGAAACATAACGAGATGCTGACATGACACGAGCGTGACAACATGAAACACATGACAGACTAAGACTAACATGGTGGACTGACGAAGAGAGCGAACACTGTAGAACAACCAGAGGGAAAAGGGAAGTGGAGATGAAACATTGAGCACAAAGAGAGACTTATAAATTAGAAGTTATAGGAAACGAAACTAGAATAAAACTCAACTGAATCCTAACTAGTAATGCTAACACAAGAACTTAACATATGAACATGACAAGATGCAGACATGACACGAACTGGGTAACGTGAACCACACAGACATGAAACAGGTCAGGTTAGACACACGAACCAACAAAGGAGACTAAAGCACCGGGGGTGAAGACACAAAAGGATCTAATAAGGAGGAACTATAACTGAGGATCTAGGAGCTAACGATGATTAAATGGACCAAAACATAAACAATGAAAAACCAAATACAATGAAACTCAAAACACTGGGTGACACAACCCAGGACCATGACAAATAAGTTAGTATTTTGCACTTCCTGTACCCTTTTCTCAAACTCATTTGTTGTTTTGAATGTGATTTCAGGTACATGAATGACATTTTCACATCTTGTTTTACCACATAAAACACACAAGTAAATATCCCAGTTATACAATGAAACTTGTATAATGTGTTATAACTTGTAACTTGTGTATATAACTTGTAACATGCGTCTTGGTCATTGTGTCCTTGGGCAAGACACCCGTTGCCTACTGGTGGTGGTCAGAGGGCCCGGTGGCGCCAGTGTCCAGCAGCCTCGCCTCTGTCAGTGCGCTCCAGGGCAGCTGTGGCTACAATGTAGCTTGCCACCACCAGTGTGTGAATGTGTGTGTGAATGGGTGGATGACTGAATGTAGTGCAAAGTCCATAGGGACTAGTAAAGCGCTATACAAATACAGGCCATTTACCATTTAAATCAAACTTGAAATTGCGTGGGATATTCAAAGTCATGATGTTGAATTCAGGGAATTAGTGGTGTTGATGTTATATAACTGTACTATACTCAGTGTTTTATCTCCTTTGACTGTATTCACTCTCCAGAAATCATAAACTTGGAGTAAGTTTGTGGAAAATATCTTGTTGAATAAAGCATGTATGTGTCGTAACTTTTTATTTCTTAAAGCATAAGAGAATAACCAATTAGCCCTTTGTCAAACAAACCAGGACAATGCTAACTTTGAGGCCGACCTATGAAAACCATGATCCCTACACTTCTTTGTAGCAGAGAGGATCCCATTGTTAAAAACAATGAAAACTGTTGGTTTTCTTCTGCTTTTTCGATTGCATTTTGCTTTCAGACTACTTTGTCATGTTAGTCACCGTTTCGGTTTCTTCCTTTCCTGTTCAAGCCAACTTTTCAACCACATACCTACCTACCCATAAATCAGCAGTGAGCTAAGTGGAGTTTGGGTATTTGGATGGCTTCTCCATTGTAGCCTCTTCCTAGGTTGAATTCCTACAATCGATATAATCGGAACAATAAAATTAGCAACAACAACAACAACAAAAAAAGATGCCAGCCATCCTGGAGTTTAATCAGGGCTTAAAGATGCCAGGCAGCACGTGAGTACAGCGTGGTTATCTCTGTAATGAGTGACTATGCGAGTGTCACATGTGCTCCACACATAAACCCAGTGCCCTGGAAATGGTTAAACTTTAACTGGCATTACCCTAATAAATTTCACTCGTGTACAAAAGAAAACATCTATCTTATCTCCACAAAACAAAACACACGATTTCAGGCCGTATAATCCCTGTGAACTGTGTTCTTGGAAATACTGCAGGTAAACTGTATAAGTGGTAAAGGCATGTCTGTCCGTATGTCATTTGTCTTAATTATAGAAGTTGAGCTGCCCAGGTGATCAAACAGTTGTTTGATCATTCATGTGTTTACTGAGCATGTGCGTTCCCGATGTGTTTTAAGCACAGCAGTGGTGTGAAAGGTCTGCTTTTCTTCTTCTTCTGCAAAAAAAGAGTCAGTATTCAGAGTAAAATACACATATTTTCTGTAGTAAACACATCATTTATTGCTCTTGTGGTGGCCAAAGAACTGCACATTACTGCACAGTCATACACAAATACCTGTATTTCCTATATACAGCATATAAACTAGTCTCCTTATATGGTGCACAGACCTTGCCAGGGATTACTTCAGAGAGGGTTTCCCCAAATCAATTTTCTTTATAAGGGAGCACCCTAATATGGCCTCCGCCAAGCTACACAGTCACTGTCTCCCTAATACAGTGGGTGCAGGAACCTCTGGCGTCAACTCAGGGGGGCAGTGACCTTTTCTCTTCCTTTAAATTACTGCAGTTGGATAGATATAAGAGCTAAAGATATCCTATATACCCTAAAAGTGAGCCCCTGGTTGTTTAAACAAAGACAACAACACTTTTGCTGAACCAAAGCAATCATGTGCCAACATGCCATATAGTTAAATAACGTCATATAGTGATTGGACAGGAAAAGTATTATTCAATGTATCGAAATAGTTAGCTTAAGTTGGCTAAAATCAGCTACCATCACAAAAGGGGACACACAAGAGCAATATTAAGAAACCGAGTAAATCCTGATAATTGCAGTAGGTTTAATCCCCAGTCTGCATATAAAATAACCGACTGGCCACAGGATTGCTTTGCACGCTCTGTACGCGATTTGTCATTTTTTTCAAGACGTTTTTGTTGTTCTTGTTATCGTGTTTGTGCTCAGAGGTTAACCAAGAGGCACAAAAAAAGTTTGCTCTCAAAGGTCAGACTAACTTTGTATTTGACTATTTCCAGACAAACCAGCAGGAAGACACCCACCGAACGCTGTTTGCCTCTGCACTGACAGCCAACACAAACACACCGAAAATACATTTCCTCACAAACAGACAGCAAAGAAAAAAATCTATACTCGGCTTGTGCGAAGGGTTGGCCTGTCTAGTTTGAAGAGTTTGTGCAGAGTCAAAACTTACTGCTGTAGAGACAGACTTTTGGGAGACAGGTCTTCCTACTATGCAAAAGATCGTGTTAAGAGGGAAATCGCATTTACTTTTGTAAATAGTAATGGACATAGTAAATGCACAACCTTGCAAAGATGTCCCAATAAAGAAGCAGTCTGTGGGAGCAGGACAGATCACATAAAGGTAGTAATAAGGACCCACGCGGAGTGAATCATGGTTTAATTACCTTACTGTGTATCATTAGAGCAGTACAGTAGATAGTTAAATAGGTTGCAGACAGTATTGGTTAGACTGAGTTATCATGAAATTGAGGGAGCTGGAGGCAGGGCAACTTACTATAGCCGGATGGCTTCAGGGAGATCAACATAGGTTAGATCAACACTAGTTTCACCAAAACTAAAATACACAATATGGAGAAGAAAAATTGGACCCCACTGCATAATCGTTGAATTCAAGTGTTTTCAGTGTCACAAAATCAAACACTTGCTCATGGAGTTTGTAATTTTTTGTTAAAGAAAGAGTCATTGTAAAGGGCTCACTGGATTTAAGCTAGCATTGCGACAAGTCAGTTTGTGAAATTTCTTCTCTCCTAGATATTCCATGATCAGCTTTAAGTGGTATTCATTACAGAATGGAAGTGTTTGGGAATCACAGCAACTCAGCCACAAAGCTTCAGACCACATAAAGTTACAGAGTGAAGTGCTGAGGCACCTCTGGCATTAATATCGGCACAAAAGCTATGCACTGGGAGCTTCATTGCATGGGTTTGCATGGCTGATCACCACGTGCAAGTTTGCCTGATGCATGTCACAATAAAAATCCCTTTTCTAAATTGCATAAAATGACAAATGTTTGTCCGATCACAAATTCATGGTAGCTGCCGCACTTTGAGAACATCAGGAAAATGATATATTTACATAACATTAAGTTCTTCTTGAGTAAAGACCATAATTATATTCCAACACATGTAACACCAGCAACTGTAAAAACTTGCCACTGTTAGCACGCTAGTTAGCACTAAGCTCGCTGTCTCTACTGACAAAGTATCCTCCTCTAACATAGCTGTTACATAGCCACGAGTGTGACCACTGTGAATGAAGGTGTAAAGCATTCCACACTTAAGACTGTGAGTTCTTCAACTTTCGATAAGTCACTTGTCACTTCCTGTGTTTTATATATATATATATATTATATACAGAGGTGGGACCAAGTCATTGTTTTGCAAGTCTCAAGTAAGTCTCAAGTCTTTATCCTCAAGTCTCAAGTGAAGTCTCAAGTAATGTCAGGCAAGTCCGAGTCGAGTCTCAAGTCACTGGTGTAAAAGTCCGAGTCAAGTCACAAGTCTGAAACTTTGAATTTCAAGTCCTTTCGAGTCTTTAAAAAATCCCGAAAAAAAGCATGTTGCAGTTATATGCTAAATGTAAATATTAGACCATGTAATTTTAAAATCTGTGTTTTTCTCAACACATGACAAAATAGTGAACTTAGAAAATATACACAAATTGTGAAATTGCACCTCTATAAAATGCAGCTCAATTAAACCTAGCTCCAAGAATAATTTTCACCGACAGTTCTGAGATAAGCTGCATGTTATTCTTGGATGCGGTTGTAGGACCAGCTTTAAAATCGCATGACAAAAATATCATACATATTAAAAAAAACTGTATCACCAACGTAGCCTGGACAACATTTGCTAGTTAGATGAAGTCAGCTATCTCATCGTAGCATATTTATATGCATATTTATAATTATACGGTTCTTGGAGTGAGTGCATACACTCATGAAGTTTAGTAACTTCAGGTCACTGCAACAAGCCCAGGTACAGTTTACCGACGGATGGGTGCAGGACCTTGAAACGCACCGTGTAGAACGAAAGACCATCGTACGTATCATAAGTTTACCAGTCTCACAAATCGTCGTCATAAATACACATTCGTTAACCGTTTATTAATATAACCTTTGAGCTCAACGGTAATTAGTCAGTAGTGGAAATAATTTCTGGTAGCATCACAGAAATGTAGCAGTGACAATAATACTGTATGCTGTAATCGTACTGGGCAATTAGTGATTCAAAAACCTGTTTTATCCTGTGAATAAAAGTATATGTTTTTGTCAATGTACCATAATAACAGAGGCGAAACGCAGTATTGTGTCAGGACAATTCACTATTTATGCACAATAAATAAAGGAGCATAGCGCAACAATTTCTGTTCAGCGCCAGACTTGCTTGTAACCTATATCACCAATTATGTTATGAAAATGACGTATTAACTACTAAAAAACACTGACCTTTGTGTAAATGCTTGGAGCAGACTAACCTGTGAGCTGGAGTGTTCTGGGACGTTATATTTGATCTTTAAATGGCTGAAATCCAGGCCATCCGTCGCGTCTTTGTCACTTCGGAAACATGGCTTGAACAATTTCTCTTCAACGTCGTAATCCGATAACAACCGATCTCTTTACCCGTCGGCTTCCCGTGGCTGTCATGCGACCGGCTATTGCAGTTAATAATACAACAGCTTCTTGACATTTTTGTGTTTCTTTTTATCGCTGTGTGACTGATTTCAATTGAAAGCCTGCGTGCGCTAGTACCTCTTGCCACGAGTTCCCAGAATCCTTTGCGGTTTTACCCCTGAATGACGTCACATTTTCAATCTCTATATAATATGCATGTTAAGTTTTATATTTGGGGTGAAATATCAAGTCTTTTCAAGTAAACCGGTTAAAGTCCAATTCAAGTCCCAAGTCATTGGTGTAAAAGTCCAAGTCAAGTCACAAGTCTTAGAACATTTTTTCAAGTCAAGTCTAAAGTCATAAAATTAATGACTCGAGTCTGACTCGAGTCCAAGTCATGTGACTCGAGTCCACACCTCTGATTATATATATAGGTTCTGCAGCATCCGGTCCCGTACCAGCAGACTGAGAGACAGCTTTTTCCATCAGGCCATCAGACTGCTGAACACGTCATAGACACCTCAGCTTCACTACTGGAACTTCAACATTATGCACTCCACACTGTATATAAATGCCACTTGTTTTGCACATATTCAACTCTGTATATTTTATATATTTTATTTATTTTTTTATTTTTTTTATTTATTTATTTTTTTTACTATTTAATTTGTAAAAATGTGTATACACACACACACACACACACACACACGTAGGAAAATATTTAGTATACACATCCAGAAATGCATACACTATTATATATTGTACATATATTTATTAGTTTCAGGTTGGCCATTCTTGTATTTTGCTCGTTTGTCTTGTTGTGTTTGCACATCTCTGTTGCTTGTGGGGCTCGCACACAAGAATTTCACTCGCATGTGCTGTGCCAGTGTGCCTGCACATGTGATGTGACAATAAAAGTGATTTGATTTGATTTGATTTGATATATTTTGAGAGTTGACATAAGACGCAGCCTCACAAAACCATTAGTGTGGCTGTAGCTATACTGACTTATCAGATCGTACCGTAAACTGCAAATTAAAGAGCAGATAAATAATAAGATTAAAAGAAGTGAATGTAATCTTTTTTTCAGCTAATACTCAGTGAACATCAGCTCTACACATAGTTTTTTAGTTTTTTCCCTTTTAACAACATATAAGATTTGGTTTTAGATTTTATACTAATAAAAATCTCATAAAGGCTGCCAGGGCAAATTGCCCTACAAAGGTTTCTGTGGTTTTACGTCATATATTGTCATGTACATGACAACTGAGTTATGACAAAAATGCTATATGAGTAGTGCAGTTCTGATAGAGGGCTCCTCTGTGTCCAGAAGATGTAAGAAAACTAACTGCTTTTGTTCCCACCCTCCCTCCCTTTTAACAGTCAGACAGTAACATGATTACACGAGAAACTTGGGCACATGATCTGACCTTAAGTTCAGCTTCAACTCTAATTATGAAATTAAGTGGCGTATGGATTTTATTCTGCTGCCCAAATTGGAAAACCTCATTTTAGTCTCTGGCGAGAGTTTATCTATTTCTTTCCCCCCTACACTCACACACACAGTTGCCCATAGTAAATGCACAAAGAAACTCTGTATGAAATATTTGGGTTGCACATGGATCCAAACTGGATTGAGATCCAATGAGCCCATAGTGGAGCAACATTTTCCCCGCGTCTGCATTCATCATATCAAACATGTCATACATCAGTGGCAACAGAAGGCCCTTTCTTTTAAAGACTGCAGGATCCAGTCTAGTAGTTGCATTACATAGCCACTGCATTACAGCCGCAAGACGCAAACCACCTTTAGCAGCCTCTAAACCCTCCTGAATGGGAACCTGTCTAACTACCTACACCTAGAAGGGGCCTATCTTGTGGGTTTGGGGGCATCTTACATTAACTTTAAGGGGTCACATAAGGAATATATGTTAAAGAAACAGTTTCTAAACTTAAACAAACATGTATATATATATATATATATATATATATATATATATATATATATATATATATATATATATATATATATATATATATATATATATATATATATATATATACATATATATGTACACATATATATAGTGATATACTGTAGGTTTTGTTGTTGTTGTTGTTTTTTGTTTGTTTGTTTGTTTTTTTAAATTTAATCACCACTGGTAGCAGCACTGAGCATCTGTGTATGTGAAAATAATAACCTGTCATGTAACACACATGACATACTGGCACTCTGCTACAAGCATAATGATTAAACCAAAAACATGATTACTGGAATGCGGCTTGACAAGTTATATTTTTCAGAATTCTTTGCTTGTTCGATACAATGAAGTGTCACGTAACAGCTGCTTCCCAGCAGTAAATGCTTGATAGGCATAGTAAGTGTCAAAACAGGTCATTGTAACGTGATTTCACTTATCCAAAAAGGTTTGGATCATGGCTACCTTTTATTTGACAAGCCACTAAATTATCAACATGTTGTGTCCTCAGTCATGACAACTGACCTTTAGAAGATAAATTATTGAAATTAAATAATGATATTCAGTGAGTTTAATTATTTTAAAATGTAACACAAGTACATTGTAAGTAACTGTAATTAAAATACCTAAAAATGAACAGTAATCAGTTACTCTACTTTTTCAGTGGAAAAGTAATTT
Source organism: Aulonocara stuartgranti (assembly GCF_965226115.1). NCBI lineage: Eukaryota > Metazoa > Chordata > Actinopteri > Cichliformes > Cichlidae > Aulonocara > Aulonocara stuartgranti. The sequence continues at coordinate 33,071,072 of NC_138950.1, read as the reverse complement.
AATTACAGTAATGCGTTACTTAGTAACGCGTTACACCCAACACTGCTTCTGAGGTATCTGGAACACAGCATTAAAAAGCAATTGCTGAGGTTATTGTGGTTACTTAACATATTTTATATACAGTCTGTGATCACAACACTAACAAAATGACTGCATAGATGGTTGCGTTAAAAAAATGGGAGGCAGGAAAATAATAAATCCTTGTAACTACAAAACTACTCTAGGTGTTATTGCATTTTTAGGGAGCTTCGCTTTTAGAAGTTGAACTACAGATTTGATGGAGAACTAAATACGTTGAAGCCACCATGACCAGAGCCCGGATAGCTCAGTCGGTAGAGCATCAGACTTTTAATCTGAGGGTCCAGGGTTCAAGTCCCTGTTCGGGCGGCGGAAGTTTTAAATATCGAGACTAAACACTGAGCATAAACAAAACCCAAACTGGAACTACATGATATAATTTTTAGGAGTCGTGATTATGTAGTTCTCCAACTAAATGCTGTGGCTTGTATTCAGCCATTGTATTCGTTTATATGAGTGCTATATCCTGGTGTCCTACTGTAACCTGAACGAATACAAATAAAAGCTTTAGATCAGCCTCGTTTCGTGTCTCTTCTACGTTACATCAGCCCAGCTCGTTTCTCTGAGTCCAGTGACGATCTCTGCCCTCAAACGACATCACGTGAAAGAATAGTGACAGGGCGGGCTCGCGGGATCCCTCAGCCAATCGGCTCCTCTGTTTTGCGGCTTCCCATTCGACGATAAACATTGCGACGTGACCCGCAGAGCTCCTCAGTGAGGCAATAGCACGTCAGCGGGAGGGAGGTCGAGTGTAGTCCATAGTTGATCTTATTACCACAAGACTGGAATTACCCGACAACATTAAAGACACGCACACTTTTACGGTGAAGCAGTGTCCCGTTCAGAAAGGAGAAGACGCTGTCCTGTCGCTCTGACGTCTGCCATTACCAACGCACTCCCGCTAGCCGTGGCAGCTAGCGCGAGCTAGCTAAGTTAGCTGTTACATACCCTCGCTTTTAGCACGCAGCTGACCTCCACCACAACACAGACCTGCTGAGTAACATTTGCTTGCTACGACGGGGTCGACATTCCCCCGTCTCTTCACTTACGTTCCCGTTGCCCCCTGTGTGGTGCCCCGTGGACGCTTCCCGAATATGATCCACAATGAGTCAAAGAGATACCTTAGTTCATCTGTTTGCTGGAGGGTGAGTATATTCCTCGTCTTCCTGTCGTCAGAGCGGGGCTAGCTAGCCACACACTGTGAGTTAATTGCAATCGCTATAGACGCTGTAGCTGTCCATTATGCGATATCCGTATTGATGTTTTGTGTATTTTGGCTTTGGGTAGTTGCGTAAAGGTAACCCAGAGATAACTTTTTGCATCACTGTCAGATGTCAGCTAATCTTGTCCTCACGTATGCGCACTCGCAGTTTTCTCAATGACATTTCAATGTATGAATGAAATGGCTTTTTACGAACACTCGGAAGTCTTCGTCAGAGTTGTGTATTATCATATATTATTTATAGCTACGACCAGGAAAATTTTGGCTTTAGAAAGCCGGCGTCTTTAAACGTCTGTGCGCCTTGTGTGCAGCAAAACAAATGTGGGCAGACTCCCAGTAAAGGTCACTCGAAATAGTGACATCTCAACTATGTCAGCGTATCTTAACTATAGGCTTGTATCAAACTCGTTTTCCAAAGCATATTCGGTATATAGCACGTTCAACTATGATTGAATCACAGCCTGGGACTGTTACGAAAGGGTGTGAATCAGCAATCCTGTATTTTTGCAGATCCGTGAATTTTGCAGAAACGTTCATCTTCCGTCTGAAAGACTGACCTGGTACACAGTGAAACACAATACTAGTGTTTCAGCACTAGAAATGGGCAAAGGGATCATTTATCAGCTTAAATGAGCTCTTTGCTTCTCTTTAACAACATGCAGCAGTTTATTGCACTGGCATACTAAACCATATTTAAGAAAAGCACTGATAAGAGTTCTGCTTTTGTAGGCCTGAACATGTTGAGTGGGTGTTATCTTGTTAAAGGAGTCAGTTTTTGCATATTAAGCTGTAGTCGTATGATGTCTCTGATGTCCTGCTTTCCCTTTATATACAGTAATTATCTGACTCTTGATTACTTCACCTCTGCTAAAAACTGTGTTTTGGGGACTTGCTTTCCCTGTTTATCTGTGTGTGTGTGTGTGTGTGTGTGTCTCTCTCTCTCTAACACACAGACACACACACTCTCTGTTTTGGTATCAGTTGAAAATTAACTTTAAGTGTAGATAACTGCTGTTTACAATTCTTTTGCTATTGCCTAGCCTAAACTAAACCTAACAGGACCTGACCAATACAGTCCTGTTAGGCTCAGTTTATTTATCGAGTTCATGTAGATAATATTCTTGTGCTTTGTCGATGCAGTTTGTTTTACTTTTCGTACCTGACTGTACGTTGTACCTGCTGTTTGAATATTTGTAAAAACTGTAAAAAAATAAATAATAACAGTATGTTTACAAGATATGTTAGCCACCATATCTATTGTACCTCATGCTTAAAAAAAGTGTCTTAAAAATTCAAAATTAGCAATGCATGGGAGCCCCGAATATTGCAATGAACATGGTGTAGGCATTAAGATCATTTAGAGCATCAATGATATATTAGTTTTCTTTTCACATTCAGTTTCATTACAATTATACTAAAAGTGATACATTTAACTTGTACATCCCCATGATCTAAGACTGCAGCGTTAACTTTGTACACATAAAATGAGGTAGCCTTTAGTTTCTGTGAAACATAATTAGCTGCCATTGGTTGAAATAACCAAGCTTTATTACTACATTTACACTGTTCTAAGAATCCTCTTCTAACCATGATGATCTAAACCAAGGTTCCAATGTTTTCTGCACTTAGCTTTCTGATATTAATGGCCACTCAAGTGGCCATTAATATCAGAAAGTATAGAGATTTATTTTTATATTTGAATCTGCCTGACAAAATCCCCTTGTTGTAATTCTAAATGTTTAGTTGCTGCAAACTGGCTACTCTTGGCAGTTTCCCTTCTCAGCTTCCTTTCTGGCAGGCTAACCAGGTCAGTCTTCAGTGCTGATCCTACTATGATCTTGAGATCCAATAAGCTTGCGAGTCATTCCAATCAGAGCTGGCAGCTAGGGGAGAACTGGTTCACATGGCACTACAGCAATGTAATTGATTCTGCAGAGGAGAACAAGGGGTATAACTGAAAAGCTCGCTGGAGAGGCAGCTGATTAGGAAGAATTTATAGTATTCCAAACATATACGATTACTTATGCTTCAGAGAAACTAATGATACATCTTTGTCCTGATGTATGACATGATGAATACAAAGTGGGGCTGGCTGCACCTGACTTTGAAGCCTGCTAAAAACAGAAGTATTTTTATTTGTTTCCTAGTTTATTAAAATCCACATATCTAGGAATTTTAATATGGTGTGGTGCTAAATGGGAGCATGCTGTTACTTCCCAAGAAACACAAAGCATTCCTGGCTGGCTTTCTATCCCAACACTGTGCTTTTTCTTGTCTACATGCCTGGGATCTTTAGAATTCCACTCACCACACCGGGTGATTCGTTTAGGCAACGCTTTGCGGATCTTTTGGTAAAGAATACAGGAACTGTTTGTGCCGATTTTATCTGTTGTGCTTTGCTGGCTCACATCAGCCTTCTCTGTTTTTGCACCAGATGTGGGGGCACCGTAGGAGCCATATTGACTTGTCCACTGGAAGTAGTGAAGACCCGTCTCCAGTCATCCTCCATCACCCTCTATGTGTCTGAGGTTCAGCTCAGCACTGTCAATGGGGCCAGCGTGGCCCGTGTGTCTCCACCGGGCCCCCTGCACTGTCTCAAGTGGGTATCTTTTAACATGTCACACACATACACACAGAGCATATTTTGACATTGTACATAATGTTAGCATTGCTTTGAATTAGCAGCTTACAGTTATTTGAGCTAAAATGAGTGGAGCTGTTCACATGTGTATTCAGTTGTCTGTACTCTCCCCGAGAGGTGGTTTAATCTGGCCAGTGCCCCCCTGGCAAAACCACTCTCTCCCTGAAATACAACTCCTCAATAGCAGCCTTTGGGAGAGGTACACACAGGAGAACACACTAGTTCCTTTAGTCAAAGAGGACATTTCACAGCAAATCCAACTGTTACCATTTATTTATCTGTGATTTTATTTGTGAAACTAATCATCAGTCACAGTATCTGTTATGACAGTCACAGCAATACCATACAGATTTAGGCAGAGGGTGTAGTGGTTTACACATTGGACTAACACGTTAATGATCCCTGGTTCAGTCCCAGAATGAGACACAAATCCCAAATGTAGGGTTTCATTAGCATCCGATGTAAAAACCAAACCCATTGTGGCAACCCAAAAGCAGCATGGCAACTTTAGAAGAGGAGCGAATGCTACTCTGAAAAAAGTGTGTTCGATGGCAGAGTGCCACCTTTCCAGTTTAGTCATATGGGAGTTGCCAGCTGCAGCTTTGCTCTGCAGGATGTAGTGTATTCCTAACTTATTCATGTTTTATATGTTCTCCAGCTGCTGCTGAGTACAGACATTGTTGACATGTTGCAGGCTGTAGATGAAGGGGTGCAGTCAGCAGGCCTGTGTGAAAACACCTGGCTACCCCTGCTAACTAAAGCTGAAACTGCACACCAGTATTTAGACCTGATTCATGACTGGAGACTGAAACTCTTCAGCTTTTGGAAGCTGTTGCCAAAGACTGAGAAATGAGCAAAATCATATCACAATTTCTGGCTCTAGTTTAATTATTACTACTTGTAAATCTCATGTTGATTTGGGTGAAAACAACCTGCAGCATAGCACATTGGGTGCTGCCACTCTTTAAAGTGGTGGAGTGCTCCTAATCCTTGGGAACAAACTGAGACATTGTGTTTTATTGTGTGTCCCCCTAGACCTTGCGGTGTTCATTACACACGACAATCCAAGTGTTGGAGTGACAGTTTTTGCTATTCTTAGATTGCCTGCTTGTTTTAGGGCTTTGAAACTAGGTTAAGGTTCCACACAGAGGGTCTGGGTTGGTGATGTGGTGAGGGGGGCATAACAAAACTGTAATGACTATAAATAGGGCTGGCACTCTGGGATTGTCTGACTGGCATCATCTTTAGGAAAAGACTTTCTGTCAGATAAACCTTGGAGTTTTGTGCAATACGTTGCTTCTAATCCACATATTTGTGTGTGTGTGTGTGTGTGTGTGTGTGTGTGTGTGTGTGTGTGTGTGTGTGTGTGTGTGTGTGTGTGTGTGTGTGTGTGTGTGTGTGTGTTCAGATTGATATTGCAGAAAGAGGGACCTCGATCTCTCTTCAGAGGCTTGGGGCCAAATTTGGTGGGTGTGGCACCTTCCAGGTAAGTTATGTGATACGTTGTGTTTTTCTTACTGTTAGCATTACGTACAAAAGCACGACCTGATATACCCGTGTTGGTTTTGTTAATGCGTCATCATATAACATAGGACCAGGATCAGTATTACAACTAAATCACGTTGTCTGAGCATTCAGTTTGCATTAGAAGTTAGCTAACAGCAAACTTAACTTGATAATATAATTTATTATATTGGCATATATTTATATAATATGGTTATATATTGGCATATAATATATTTATTATATTATAGAGCCATTTCTTGTTCATTGCAAAGCTATGACATCCCAACAGTATGACTGGTCAGTTGCCATATTGATCCTGGAACATCAAACCGTGCTTTTATCTATATCCAAGCACTTTTAGCTAACATCACAAACACTCACACTCTGATGCAGTTGGGTCAACTCGGGATGGTAGACGACCAGTTCTACCACCTGAACCACAGCCGGCAAATGAGGGGCAGAAAGAGACTGTTAGCCAAGTACTAGTTTAATAGTTATAGTTAATTCTATCATCATTATTTGTTATCAGTTTCAAAACATTGTGGAGTCAAGCTGAACAGATAAAATGGTTTGCTCTGATGGTTTTATTCTTATCTTTTTTCTCACTGTCTTCCTGCATTATTATTTTGACCATCCATAATCCTCCATTTCATCTTTCTGAGTCATTCCTAGATGATGATTATCCCGCTATGTTCAGCTTCCAATTTTGGAACATGTGTCCAAATGTTTACTGGTTATTAAGATTCCGTATTCGTGGGTGAATTAATGACTGTTAGACAAGAAAATTTCCACCACCTTGTTTTAGTTGGTGTGAGGTAATTCTTTTGAACAGGTGTCATTGATCTACTCCAAAAAAATTTATTGTTACTGTGGCCAAGTAATTGGCCTCTGTTCCTTTTTGACACCAAAGGCCTTTCTTGGCATCATTTCTATGCAGGTCAAATTTGTACAGCCATGTTCTGATTGTAGATTGATCCATGTGCACACAGTAAGCTACAGGAGTGCAGGCGTATTTAATCATCTTCTGCACTCCTTGCTGCTGTTGTAGATATTTTTGTCTATATTGTTACATAGTTTGATATCATAAGCTCATATAGTTTTTGACAACCTTGAAGAATCAAGAGCACTAAAAATACTGTGTGCTTTAAAGAAATGTTGATTTAAGTATCTGGTAAAAAGTCTACAGCTCCATAGCCTGTGAAAAACAGTTGTGCTCTGTAACTACTACAACGTTTGCTGAGGTTACTTGGTGACGAAGAAGAATCAGGGATCCACACTCATTAAGGAGCCATTCATTGTCATGGCATTCTCAGCAGTTTGTGCACCACTGACTTCATGGCGACGTGTTCACATAGTCTAAGCCTGGGGAAAACTTCTAACCAACTGCCATAATAGTTTCATTTCATTAACCGCTCTGACTGGTAATGAGAGAAGCAAAGTGGTGACTAATGGCAGTGGGCAGCAGCTAGTGCTGCGGAAGCAGGTGCCAGTGCTAAGCATACACTAAGTGTTTTGTTAGTGTTATATGAACAAATGGTTAGGTAGAGGAAAGGAAGGAAAAGAGGACTCCTGAGTACAGATGGAGATTTAATGAAAAGCAAGCAAAGATTCGCACTACAATGTGACGGATGAACTCCAAACATCATTAAAAGTCTGACTAAGCACATCTGACAAACCGGTGTACAAATGAACCAGATGGCGCACAGCGTAGTGCCATTACTGGAATAAAAGCAAAAGCAGCGCTCCTATTTAGACACAAGTGTGAACATGATCATTATGACCATTTTAATTAGTGAAAACAACTAAAGATAATTACTGCAAATAAATGAAGGCATGCTTTTTTTGCTGAAAGCCTTATTTGTCCAACTAGGCTGATTTGCTGAGAATATTAGTTCTGCTCTTGGCTTTACACCTAATGAATTTTTAAACCCCATTAAACTGAACCAGACACGAGGGCAGTTGTACACTTGTTAATGCAGTGTAATTGATGAGCTGTATTGCTACTGGAGGCAGTGGCTCAGACTAATTAGTTGTGCACTGAAATACAAAAACATGGCATATATAACTTGTTTTGCCTCATTCCAGTTTAACACATGCTGACCCCCTTTTTTTGTCCTCCTTTTCTACTAATAGAGCAATCTACTTTGGTGCTTACTCCACTGCCAAAGAGAAACTGAACGGAGTGTTGGAACCTGACTCCACACAGGTGCACATGGTGTCGGCTGGAATAGCAGGTAACTACATGTCTGCAAAAAAGTCTTTTTTAAAGTCAAAGTTAAATTAGTTGCATAAAACACTCTCAAGTCTTTTTCTTACAGTCTTCTTCTATGGATTTAAGATTTTAACTTCCTTGCCTTAAACTTAAAGAATCCCCACAGTGGTGGTACAAAAGACTACTAGTACCTACTCTACTCAACTCAACTTTACTGTACTCGGTTTCAGTCATTTTTTTCATGATAATTGAGTACCACTTAATATGCATAGGGTCGTTATAGCAACGCGCCCGAAAGTCCACGGCGTCATTTCTATCCAACAAACAACATGACAGCAGGGGATAGTGATGCAATACCTGCTGCTCAGTGTATGGCTTTTTCAGACTCCGGGACCACCGTGTTGTTTTTGTGTAGCCGTTTCCCTCGTTGCTGGATTTCAAAAATGGCGTTTCTGATTTTTGTAAGAGAGTGGCTCTCATGAGTCATCGAGTTACGCCATTGACTGGCCAATCAGTGTCATGCACTGATTGGCACATGTTGCACATGTTGATGTCACATTTCCAGAACCATAAGTCAGTTTATTTGTACATTTGAACACTGGAGTCTGTGAAGAATGACTCACTTTTGGAACCAGCCTCAAGTGGCCAATGTGGGAACTGCAGGTTTTGGCACGTGTGTGTTTTTTGTTTGTTTTTTGTTTTGTTTTTAAATTAGCTTTTGTTTTTTGTGCTTTCTTTTTTTCTTTATCCAGCACAAATATAATCTCTTCATTCTTAAACTAATTTGGTGGTGCAATAAAGGTCAGACTGCAAATATGAAATGCACATCCATATCGTTTCCTTAAAAACTATAGAGTTTTAAATCTATAAAGTCTTTTTCATTGCAGTAAATGGCTATGTCAAAAGAAGAAGAAGGAGAAAACTAGAGGTGTTTTATGCAACTAGTCCCCAAGGCATCAGACAGACATGCATCATCGTGTCCTGCTTTTTAGAAACTAAAATAGCAGTTGTTTCTAATGTTGTGAGCATATTGATCTTGACTCTTCAGTGTTGGTGAGCTTCCACAAATAGTCATGTTACATGAAAGTTAAAGTGGTAAAACTAATATTGTATCAAATTTGATTAAAATCCAGTTCCATACAAGTTGTGACGTGTGTACAATGTAAATGACAACAGAATACAATGAGTTGTAAATCTCATCAACCCAAATACTGTTCCCAGTAAAACATAAAAAAAAGGTCATGAAATGTTCAAATCTAGACATTTTACTTTTTATCAAACATATTAGCTCATGTTGAATTTGATGGCAGCAACATGCCCCAGAAAGTTGGGTGAAGACAGCAGAAGGCTATAAAAGTCAATTGGACTAAAAAGAAACATTTGGAGGAACATTTTGCAACTAAATAGGTTACCTGGCAACAGGTCAGTAACATGATTGGAGCATGATGATGAAGAGCATTTTAGAGGGACAGCCTTTCACCAGTTTCCAGGAAACGGTGTCTATAAATTTCATCATACTGTTAATCAGACATTAAATATCTCATCATCTACAGTATATAAAATCACTAAAAGAGCTCTAAAAGAAATCCCTGTGCACATTCTGGATGTACAGACAGAACTTCAGTAAAAACAGGAATGATTCTGTCATGGAAATCAGTGCATATTTCTGAGATTTTCAAATGCATTGCATTCAGTTTTATTTCGATTTTACTGCGTCCCAACTTCTATGGAATAGGGGTTGTAGGAAAATCCTACAGGCATCACTTGTGTTTCTTTACTAATTGCTGTGTGTGTGTGTATGGCTCCCTTTGCAATGCTGATTAAAATAAATGTGTTATGAGGTCAGATTTAAATACCACTCCACAATTCTCTGATGCCTTGCATGTCAGGGGTGGGTTATCTGCTCTCAAGTGGCTGATTGTTTTGGGAATAATAAACCTGTATGATATGGGTCAGTCAGACTGCTTCACTGAGTTTCTGGGTGAATCCAAAGTTCACAGTAACACCACTTGTAGCACACCATGACTTAGACCTTTCAGCAAACCAGTCAAGGTCAGCGTCACTACATTTCCCTCCAGCAGCAACCAACAGAGCTGCCTGAGCTGAAGTGACAGGTGACGAGGTGTTAACAGTCATCTCATCTTTACGTGACACACATAGCAGAGGCTAGAGCAGTTTTCTGCTGTTGATAGCAGGAAGAGTAAGCGTAGATGCTAGTCTTTCAGCCTCAGGATGGTTGTGCATTCGATGATTCCTCGTTTATACTATTCCCACAGTATTTTAATTTATTTAATAAAATATCAATATCTGGTCTCCATGTATCGATATAATATCACCATGCAAAAGATTGCGATACTATGCTGTATTCTTTTTTTCCCTTCCCTACCACTAACATTTAAATACAAATAATAAGTAATATTAAGATGTATGGAATATAGATTGCATAACCTAGTAAAAATCCGAATCGCAGGTGAAAGATGACATTAAGAGGCTCTATATAGGAGCGTAAAGTATAATAGACAGTGCAGAGTGTTTTCAGTTTTAGGGTTTGAAATAAATTGTTAGCAGATGATTCTCTGCTTGACACACTTGGATATGATGGTTGAGGAGCTGCAGAAAGGCTCAGTAAAAATAAAAAGATAATGCAGAGCTTTTCTAGTAGAGCTGAAAATGAGCATAACCGTCCCTATTATCCCATAATCCCTCAGAACTGCAGGTATCCATGCAGCATTGTAGTTTTGCAGTACTCTTGCATTAAACTGTTATTTTTATGTAAGTTTATTTCAATCAATGAACAGCTGTTCTCTCCCGTCATATCCATTCTGCTGTCTTTGTGTGTGTGTGTGTGAGTGTGAGTGAGTGAGATTTCACATGACGTTGTGCATTATGTTAAATCCTGCGGGGTGATGGTGGGAATGGGATCTTGAATGGTTGCATGCCGGGTCTTTTCGCAAACACACAAGCCCTGTGTCTGTTTTAGGCTTTTACTCTACCGTAGCTCTCCTCTCGCAAGGGCATGAGACCCCCGCACCACCAGGGGTCTCTAGCTGCATCTGTGAGGAGTTACTTGGGTCTGCGTGAGTACTCGCCACAGATCTGTGCTTCTTCTTATGTCTGGTTCTTCTTTCTCTAACTCTCACCTAGCTCATTGGATAAGATGGAGTTGTTCTCTCTTTCTTACAGCTGTTAGCATGACATACAAATCTTATAACATGCAGTTTCCCCTCTACTTGGGGCTACCTGCTTTTGTGGCTTTGATATTTTTTTAATTTAATTTAATTTATTTTTTTTTACTAAAAGAACCTGTTTATTCTTACTTTACTGTTAGCATCTTGAGAATTAGCTTATCATATTTCTTAATTTTGTAGAAGAGTAACCTTGTTGTGTTTTTTTTACCCTCTTTAGGTTTTACAGCCATCACCGCAACCAATCCAGTATGGCTCATAAAGACGCGTCTACAGCTGGATGCAAGGTGAACAGTTCATGTAGCTTTCTTTTTCTTTTTTGTCTGTTGCTCTGATATGCGTCACCACACAGATATTCGCTGTCATTGAAGAACATGTTGCTATCTTTATTTCTGAATCCTCCTTCATAGTTTAAACCAGTTCTACTGAACGAGCGCTGCTTTTGTTTGGACCTTGTGCAGCTCGCCTGGCTGGGTGTGGTCTGTCTTTCATAACCATAAAGCTTCAGGCTTTGACTTTCCTTTATTTTACATGTACAGTAGGTTTCAGAAGTACTTGTAAATCTGACTCTGAAACACTAAGAACAAGGAGCTGTCTGTTTAGATATTGGTTGAATTTAAAGAGATCACGCTCAATGCTCTGCATTTAGCTTTAAGTGTTTTCGTGCCCTTCCCACGAGGCTTGCTATGCAAAACGTTGCCAAACTGACTAAAGGTTAATTGGCATGCGCTTCGGTGATCATAGAACAGTTTTCACTTTACACACTCGAATGTGTTTTCAGTGTAAATTTAAACAGTGAACTGGAGACAAATCCTGTGCTTTTGTATTTTCTGCAGTGTAATCGAGGAGTCCATCTTTGCAGGAGCCTTGCTTTGTTCTGTAAACGGGTGGCTTTGTTTGTTTTGTTGAGTAATGTTACCCGGACAAAGGTTAAATTTCATTTGTGTGGAAGTCAGGTGGCTCAGCTCCCTGTTTTATGTTTTATATTCTTAGTAACTGTGTGCAGTTTTCTTTCGTTTAGGGGTTTGGGGGGGTTCTGTTTGTATTTTTTTTGGGGGGGGGGGGTTACCCCTGAGCCATGAAAAGCTGATGTGGCATTGTCATCACCTCGCTGGACAGATGGCTGGGCGGCGTGAACACCCAAGTTTGTGACTTGAGAACGAGTCACTCTAGCATTTTCAAATTGATACCACAGGTGTGTCTACTGAGGATCTCTGAGGTTGAATCTCAGTGATCTCGACCTCAATATCAAGGTCAGAGGTCAGGTTTTCTGAAAGTCATCCAGGATTCTGAGCTTGATATCATAGGTGTAACTAATAAGAGGCTGAGTGGCTGCTGAAATTGTTAATTATTTTACATACTGTGCTCTGTAAATGCAACTTCTGTACAATATCTCTTCATCCCTCCTTAAAGTCTCTGAAGAAGAGCAGTTTTTTCTCCAAATCCACAGTGAGAGGAAGCAGTATGCTACACAGCTTGTAATCCCTCCATTTTTCTTGTGTTTTCAGGAATCGAGGCGAGCGAAGGATGAGCGCTTTCGAGTGCGTGCGTCAGGTGTATCAGACAGACGGCTTTCGGGGCTTCTACAGAGGGATGTCGGCATCCTACGCCGGCATCTCAGAGACTGTGATCCACTTTGTGATCTATGAAAACATTAAACGGCGCCTCCTGGAGGCCAAGGCACCACAGAATATGGACGAGGAGGAGGATTTGACAAAAGATGCTTCAGACTTTGTGGGGATGATGCTTGCTGCTGCCACCTCCAAGACTTGTGCCACATCTATTGCTTACCCTCATGGTGAGAGGCTGTTACTAGCTGTTCTCATCTGGATGTCTGATCACCCCCCATTATGTTCTCTTACCCACCCTCTCTCTTGTTCAAATTTGCAGAAGTGATTCGCACGCGACTACGCGAAGAAGGCAACAAGTACCGCTCTTTCTTCCAGACGCTAACGACAGTGCCCAAAGAGGAGGGCTTCCGCGCCCTGTACCGCGGTCTCACCACCCACCTGGTACGCCAGATACCCAACACGGGCATCATGATGTGCACCTACGAGCTGGTAGTCTACCTCCTGAACGGTTAAAGCCTCCCCACCCCCCTCCCTCCTCTATTTGGAGAAAGGAGACCCAGAGCACCTGCACACCAGCTAGCACAGCTAACAGCCTGCTTCCAGAGACAGCACCTCAACTGCTGTCTTGGTGACACAAGACAACACGAGCGGTCGTTCATAAAAAAGTCTGGAGTTTTGTTGTATAGACGAAGAAGGAGTGTGAGAAAGATCTTTGCGTTGGTTTGGGCATCGAGGTTTAGCAATGGCAAAGAAGTAGATCCCCTATTTTCACTTTTATTCCATCCTTTTCTCCATTCTGACGTAAACTTTCTTCCTTATGAAGAAAGAAGCTAACTTCCAGTATATTCTATCTCTTAACATTACCGTACTAATAATGAAGCTCCGTAATACCAAGTGAGCATAGAACCATCTTAAGTAAAAAGCTTAGATCCAATCCTCATGATCACTTTCTTTTAAAAACAGTTTAGCTCTAGTGCATAGTCCTCCACATATCCCTCAGAGAACCAGCAGAAATCCAGAATACAAAGGCCCCGAAGTCGATAGCTCATCTCGATGTGCATCACAGAGGTCCTGAGAGCGAGGACGAATCGGGGGTTTGTGGCTCACAGAGGGGTGGAGGGAGGTGGATGGAAGAAGACGTGCCTTGTGTGAAGACCGTTGAGCAGCTGGAGATGCATCTCTGGCTGATCTAGAACAACAAAACGTCAAGTCATACACTGGTGTTGTTTGATTTCAGGTGCCCTCAGTCACCGTTTTTACATATCATGAAGGTAAATGCAGTCACCTGCTGGTTTCCCTCACACTGACTCTGTTATCATCCAAATGATTCAATTCTGTAATCTCACCAAACTAAACAACAGTATAATCCACCGCTCTAAATGCTGCTGTGGTTCATGGTGTGAAGTAAAAAACAGTAGAGGTAACTAAGCTTAACAGACTGTGGCATAGATGCAGATAAATATATGAAATAACTACCTAACGTGATTGTATTTGTCGGGCCAATTTAGTTGAGATGCAGACGTGTAGTGTGTTTTCTTTACTGGAGCACTTGGTAGTTGTTACCTTTCTCTCAGAAAACGTTATTGTTTATAGCGGCTTTTCTTTCTCCATAGTGCTCATCTCATTGTACTCTAATTTTTATTCCCTTAGCTGGAAAATCCAGGCTAGTTTTCCAGGCGAGGACAATCCTCTTGAGTTTACACTGGAACACTTGTTGTACAGCTTAGCCAGCACGTGGAGGAGGTTGGCCAGGAATATTCTGTGTCATAAAACACACATTAATTAACTGCAGTTTAAAAACAAAAAAGAAGTTTGTTTTTCTTGATTCCCTATAATGTTGTTGTTGTTTTGTTTTTTTTCAGTCGTTTTCAACCAGTTAGAAAAATCTTTTTTTGGGTGAGTGTGACCAGAGGGTCAGTGTGTTTTATGTCTTCTTTGGAAACCTTTGAGGGTTTTGTTTTTTGTTTTGTGGCATCTTTGTTTAAACATTACAAACAATACAGTGTTTTTTTGTTTTTGTTTGTTGTTTTTGCTGTGATTGTATTTATCCCGTTAACTTTCCTCCTGTTGTGATCCTCCCATTGTAGAGTGGGTATGTTAAACGGTGATTCAGCCCATTACGCTAACAACGCACATCTCGCTTTATGACCACGGGCTCGCCCTTCAGATGTCTTTATCCAAACACTTCACCGCTCAGCTCTTGGTTTTACAGCACGCACAAAGGATGCTCTAGACTCTTCTTTAGACTCTCTGTGTTAAAGTGCAGAGTGTGTGCGTGCGTGTGGCATACAGTACCATCAGCACACACTCTTGATGTCGTGCAAATCCACGAGTGATCTGTTGCTGCTAGTAGCGATCGGACAGTTGCGTATCATGGTGCTGGCTTCACTCACGTGGATTTTGAAGGCTGGACAGATAGTGTGAGCTGATTGTACCTAACCCGATTAAAGGGTCATTTCACTCAAATATGAGAAAATCTTTCCTCATCTTTCCCCCTGACTCCTAAAAATCTGGAGCGTAAAAGTGCTAACAATGAGTACATTTTATTTTATTTTTTAAACTTCGGGTGATGTGACCCTGTACATGTGCATTTCTAAGCATCTCTTCATGTTATTTGTCAGATGAACCAATCTTCCCTTGTTATTCCTCAACCCCCACACATTTGCATTATGTACCAGTGAGTGTGTGTGTGGGTTTTTGTTTTGTTTCTTTTGCGTGCGCTTGCCCAGATCAGACTCCCATGTGTGTCATTCAGTTGTATTGTGTGGGCGGGAGACCTGCAAACAGTGTTGTTGTTGAGTTTTGGTTTTTTTTGTTTGTTTTTTAAGTTAATCACTTGAAATTTTTTGCCTTTTCCTGACGCTCTTTGTTGTGTTGCTCCATGTTGTCCTTGATGAGTCGGCTGTGAGTGCGACTCACTATGCATTCTCTCATAACTGTTTTTGTAAAACAAAGTGTCAATAAACCGGAAGGAGTGCAAATGTATTCTGCTGTCAGAGCATCTTTCTTAACTACTCTGAAATACAATTTTTGTTAAAAAATCTTATTTCCTCCCCTTAAAGCAAATATTGAAATCTTTCGCCTGCTCACGCCTCTAAAATGCATCACAATAACATAGTGTGTTGTCAGGATCTGTCAAATTAGTATTCTTCCTAGGATTAGCAAAAACATGAAACTATATTGGCAATATTTAGGTGTAATAAAGAGGCACTATCTTCTGTAGGTGGCTACATAAGATATTATACTGCAAAATGTATATAAATGGAAAGATGAGTGAATACCTAAAACTTAACGGGTAAACAACACTGTCAACAACAGGGTTAGATAAAATTATGTACAGTCACTGGTCACTTTATTAGGTACACCATATTACTGTTGGGTTGGCCTCCCTATTGCCTTCAGAAGTGTACGAATTCTTGGCAGAGATGAAATAAGGTGCTGGAAACATTCCTCAGAGATGTTGGTTTGTATTGAGGTAATGAAACAACGTCACACAGTCAATGTTGATTGGCCCAAAGGTGCTTTTTGGGTTTGAGATGTGGTGACTGTAAGGAAACTGTCAAGAAACCAGTTTGAGATGATCTGGACTTGTGGTGGACGGTGGATCACAGGGCTGGAAGCAGTCGTCAGAAGATGTGTACACTGTGGTAATAATAGGGTGACATGGTCAGCAAGAAACTATCCACCAGCAGCCTGAATCACTGACACAAGGGAGGCAAACTCTGACCCTACAACCAAGTGCTGCAACAAAAATCAAGACTCATCACACCAGGCTCTATGTGATTTGTAGCCTCAGTTTCCTATTGATGACTTTAGTTGTAACAAGTGCTTCTTTGAGTTGCTGTTTCCTTCCTATCAGCTTTAACCAGTCTGGTCATTCACCTTTGACCTCTGTAATCACCCAGAGAACTGCCACTTGCTGGATATTTTCTCTTTTTCCATTCTTTGTAAACCCTAGAGTTAGTGGTTTCTGAGCCACTCAGACCATCTTGTTTGGCACCAGCAGCCATGGTGCTAAGTACCATGGTTACTAAGAAGACAAATAATTTGTCTTCTTTCCCATTCTAGTGCTTAGTTTGAACTTAAGCAGGGTATCTCAACTTTGTCTACATGCCTAAATATATTGACTTGCTGCCATGTGATTGGCTAATTTAATATTTGCATTAACAAGCAACTAAACAGGCCTAACAATGTGGCTCGTGAGCATAAACAGAATAAGGCAGAAAGAGACCTAACACTGCACAGAAGAGCATTTAAGGTTAAAAAATGAATGGCCCAGGGGCCAGAATCAGCTTGCCAAAGTCTCCTGTCCAGCCCGCTGTGCTGCTTCCTGCACAACCAGAATTAAGGTTAAAGTGGCCCACGGTGTAAAATGACTTTGACATCCCTGATTTTAAACAAATATGTCCACTGTGTTTATAAACTGTGGTTTTCATTATTGTGAAACTTGTATTTGTACTTGTGTTTTTTCAATGTGTGTTATCATTATTTTTGCAAAGGACTTTTGTTAAATTCAATGATATTATTGTGAGAAAATGTAATAAGGTTCGTTACTTCATTCAAACCCCTGAATGTGGTAAGTTACAGCTAGCTCACTAACCTTAGCCTGCCTCCTTGTTAATGTCATTACAGGCAAAACACGTCCTGAGTGGATGTTTCTGTAGCCAACCAGACTCAGAAAAACGCTGACTGTAACTTGCATGCTTCAAAAGGCTGCACGATTTCATTCTGTAATTAAGGCTAAGAGGTATGAAATGATGATTCTCACACCACAAGCCAGCATACCTCCAGGCCCTCTCTGAGCTCCTGTGTGTGTGTGTGTGTGTGTGTGTGTGTGTGTGTGTGTGTGTGTGTGAGTGAGTGAGTGAGTGAGTGAGTGAGTGAGTGAGAGAGAGAGAGAGAGAAAGAAATGAGTTTGTGCTGATTAAATAGCAGGGCAAAATGTCAAGTCATTACATAACATATAAATCTAATTTAACATACTGCTATTAGACTCACAGCACCAGTGTACTGATATTATACTGTTTTCTTTTTTCATAAACATAAGTTTGGACACAATTATCAAAATAATGACTTTTATTCTGTTACAATTATTGGTGTAGCCTGATGATCTGTTTGACCTCTTATGTGATTTGGCACCAAACAGGCTGAAAACAGCATGTCGCTGTTTGAAGACATGAAGACATGACCGAGGAAGAAAGAAGTGAAGAGAGCAAGGAAAATGAAGGTGGTCCCTGGGCGTGATGGGAGAACGAGGAAAAGGCAGATTAAATGATGCTTGATGCTTTGTAAGGAAAATGCATTTGTGGGTTGAGCAGTAGTAATTCAATTCAATTCAATTTTATTTATATAGCGCCAAATCACAACAACAGTTGCCTCAAGGCGCTTTATATTGTACAGTAGATCCTACAATAATAGATACAGAGAAAAACCCAACAATCCCATGACCCCCTATGATCAAGCACTTTGGCGACAGTGGGAAGAAAAACTCCCTTTTAACAGGAAGAAACCTCCGGCAGAACCAGGCTCAGGGAGGGGCGGCCATCTGATGCGACCGGTTGGGGTGAGAGAAGGAAAACAGGCTAAAGACACAAACTCAGTAGAGTTGAGTTTACACATGAAAAACTTGCCGGATCTCCTCTGCCAATACCAAACAGCTTATTCTGCTATTGGCCCTTATTTGGTGTCAGTTATTGGATTGGATGATTGGAGTTTGATGAAACAAGACATTAGGAATTTAATCATTTATCCATTTAACAAACAAGGGCTTCAGTATCATGTGGAAGAACCATACACAGAGAGCCATACTGGTGTTCACTCTGTGTTGTAGCGTCCTGATGACACCGAGTTTATGCTCCAGTGGATGATGAGAGTCAAACCTTACATACTGATCTGTATACGTTGGTTTATGGTACACATCAACATTTAAATGTCACCCATTACTGATGGAAATCTCACAGTCTAAGAAGGCTAATCTGTCACTTTTTATATCCTCCCTGCTGAACTTGTGTTGGTCCACCGAGTTAATGTGATCAGTGAATTGTAGTAGTAGCAGTTCTGAGATTTGATTTTCACCGAGGTGTCATACCTGAACCAACGACTTAACAGAGCCCTCTTTTCCACTTCTTCCTTGTTCAAGTTGGCCACCATGGGTGAAACTGGGGAACCCATGGCACACCCACGTTTCTGACACAGTTCCAAGAGCCAACACACTTGGTCGGAGCTGAGAGTGGTCCTGTTGCTGAGGTTGGGGTGTAACATAGTACGAGATCATTGTTTCATCTCCCTCCATAATGCCATCTCTCACCTTCTCAACAAAATCCAAGCTGTTCTTGATGTGGTGTTTAGAGCTGCCTACCAACAGGTTGAGGGTCAAAGCCAGAAAATTTGAGATGTTATAGGTGACCAAGCTGATCATACAGACAATTGGTGTTAGAGGTACACCCTGTTTGTGTATCTTTGGTAAACCATACACAGTGAGTCTCATTTCAGGGGCTCATAAGTATTTTTGTCACTGAGCAGTGACAAAACTTAGCAAAACCATGCACCTAACCTTTTCTGCTGGAAGGATGATAATGTTGTGTCATTAGCGATATGAGCGCCTTCCTCTCCTCCATGCTGATTAATGATCAAGAAACTGACCTCACAGCCCATTGTTTGTCAGTGATGGTAGTTTCAGTCATTATGCAGATGTACTGTTTGGGAACACCTGCAGTCAGCTGAGAAGAAGTCACCTGGATTTGTGACGGAACATTTTTCCCACTAAAAACACTACATCCAGATGAGCAGAATCAACTTTTTGAGATTTCCTTTTGAGCATGAATCAAGACAGCGATCTTCTTTATGTTTTGTTAAAGCTAAAAAGGTGATTACAACTAAAATGGGTATTTGTGCTGTTAAAATGTGTCCATATGGAAACTATGGCTGGGGAGAAAAGGCCCTGCAAAAATGTTCTACTAGAAAGATTTATGCCATTTCTGTGTTTCAGTGGTCTGTTATCTGTGATTTAGTGAGTGGTTGATTTGCTTTTACTGCATGTTCTGTTCTGTTTGTTTGATATCAGTCAAATTTAATTGAATTTCATTTTATTTGGTCTCAACAGATTGTTGAAAGCACATTACCTTCCAGCAGGTGGCAGTGTCGCCTGCTTCTCTGCCCCATTTAACTCTCACTCAAAGACTCTCAAAGTCAAGCCAGTGGAGCAGATGACAGCCTGCTTCCATCCCATTGCTCAGTCCAAATGCTTGGAGACTGGGGAAGAAAACCCCAAATTTTAATTCTAATTGACACGTGAAATTTGCATTGACTTTTTTGCCAACTAAATCAGAATATAAATGAACTGTAAAAGACACAACAACGGATGAACAATGGTGTAGCTTTCAGCTGACAAACATTCTTCCCTAATTCACAGTTAATTCCCTTTGCTAAACAACGGGCATCGCATCATCATATTAGCTCTAGCAGGACCAGCCTGACTCACACACCACATGTATTTAGTTAGTGTCAGACTGAAAGGGACGAGTGTGTTCCTAAAACACGTTCCACAATCTGCCAGTGTTCTTGGAATAGTACAAAGGGCTTCAGGGTGTTGGTTGTGGCTCACTTGTAAATTGAGCACTGGGGACACACTGAAAAGCAACAGCTACGACAGAAAGTGATGGAGCCAGTAGGGCGTTATAACTGGTACCTTGTTTACCTCTAGAGTGGAAAGGAAAGGAGATTAGAAAGAGGCAGAAAGATGCTGTGATGGGAGCTTCGGGCAGATTACACAATGGATGGAGCAGAGGATAAGATATCTAGACTGCTGACCCTTCGTGTGGGTCAAGTTACAAAAACACATTCCCATAGTGTATTCTAGGAGCAACTTAGAACCTGTGTCTCCAGTAAAATAAATGCTAATAATTGACAAAGTTGTCCTGAAACAGGCTTCTTGTTATAAATTTGACTTGTCAAGCGATATTCAAGAAGAGAACTTGTAAATACCAAACACACCTCCTTTTGCAGCTCTCCCCTTACCCCACTATCACCAGCTTATGCACGTATTTCATATAGAACTGGCAGCTAGCTCAGCCAGATCCAAGTTCTCTGCTCACCAATTTTTACTTCTCACAAGGACCTTTTTAACTTTTTGTACTCACCCGATCAGATCATTAAAGAACTGAGTTTCCAAAGCTTAGACTGTACATTAAACATAGATATAAGCACTGCGATATTACCTACTGGTTTTAGACTCCACAACCTCAACAAAGGTGCTTTGGTCTCTGTTTTTTCTTTTCTTTCTTTTCTTTTTTGAAGGTAAAAGTGGGCATGTTTGGACAAGAAGGATTTGTGCTAACACTAGCAAGCTTGGTTAGCAGCTAATACTAGCAAACTTGGTTAGCAGCTAGCAGTAACAAGTTTGGTTAATTGTTTCATTCTAACCCTGAAATGCTACAATCTGGTAATTGGAAGCTGTCTGCCTGTTGCAGGTTTATATGAGGGTGAAGCACTAGGCTCCAGATTCAGACAAGCAATCCCCTCTCATCTTGCTTTAGATGTCTTCCACGGCTCATACTGTCAGTGAAAAAAACCACAACTCCGGCATATGGCTGACATGCACAAGGCATTATGCACACCACATTGCGTGCATGGATTAAAAAGGAAATGCATTTGCTCTCTGTCTCTAGCTCTTATTCTTCCCCGAGCACTTAAATCTTATATTGTTCCTGGATCTTAAAAGCCACCCAAAACTAACACTAAGTGTAGCTTTTTGCATCTTAGGCGCGACTGTCTGTGGCCTGAGAATCTCCAGCCATGCTTGTGGGTCTGTGCTGTAAGGTTGTTCTTAGGCTGCATTCTGGTCATGTACTTCAGGCCATAATTATGAGTTTTAGGGGGAAAACCATTGATATCAACTTCCGAGTTGCAATCCCAAGTTGGAAAAATAAGGGGCACAGAAGCATTTCCAGTTAGCTAACTGCAATGTCAACAGCAGAGGATTGCTGACAACGTGTCTGCACAGATACCAGTGCTCGCATTTCAGAATTAACCAATATTTATACTATCTGTATATGTCTGTCTATGAAACACATTTTTAAACCTGTATTGTGTTTTAACGGCCAGCAGAGGGAGAGGTCTCTAGTTTTCAAGCAATTGAGATTACTAAATTATTTGAATTCTTGGTTTACTACTGATTGATTAACTCAATAAATATTTTACTAATGGTTTTATGATCTTATTCACCAGTTTTGAGTGTTAATAAATCAAGAGTTTGGTTTGCCCTAGCCAGCGTATCATATCATACAGGTGTACATACAGTGCTTAGACCACCTGTATTTTTAAATGTTTTTTTTAATGATAATACTGTAATGTAATGTTTACATGCACGTACACACACACACACACACACACACACCTGTTGTTATCTGTTTAGATTTTTCAGGAAGAACTACTTATTTGGTGTCTGGAGCACCATAGACAGTACAGATTCATCCTGTGGGCAGCAAGACCCAGACAATTACACAATTACAGAGACAGTAATTCAGCCACAGCCTGTTGACTGTGGACTTAAAAGTCAGACTGGCAAGGTTAAATTTAGAGACATTTCTTTCTGTCTGAAACACACAAACACTTACATCACTGTATATGTGAATGTAAAGTGAAGGGAAATACAGCCAAACCAGAGCAAAGTACTTCCATTTATTTTCTCACAAGCAGCTATCCTCATGATGATTCTGTGACACCACTTCGGCTGTAGGGACACTGTCCAATTACGGTCGGCCACACAACCTGGTCCACAGAGGGATTAAAAAAACTCAGACACAATGAAGGTGTGACACATGAGGACTGGATAGAGACAGATAACCAGTGGGAATGGTAGGCAAAAAAGATTAGGATGGGTGTAGATGTTGGGAGGTAGAGAGACAGAGACGACATAATGAAAGGCAGTGAATGAAAACATCCCATGTAAAGTGTCTGTCAAAGGACTCGCAGAGGATTCGGTGTGTGCTTGGTGAGAAGAGCCATGGCAGCTTCTTCTGAAGTCAGCACTGAAGAGCAGGGAGACACACACACACACACACACACACACACACACACACACACACACACACACACACACACACACACACACACACACACACACACTCACTAACTTTCACAACTCTCACAGCCTCTTTCATAGACAATAGATACGCTCTTACACAAGAGTAGAAATTCACTGCTTGCACACTCACACAGCATGCAGCATGAGTCATGTTCGGTTGAAGTTGCTTCTGCCTCAAGTACATCAACTTTCTGACTTTATGAGTAACAGGCGTTTTACTGTCTAAGGTGACAGCTTGAAGATTGATAGGTAGATATTTTCATGCTTCTTTCAGGCTAAGTTAAGCACACCATCTCCTGACTCCAGCTTCATATGTAATAGACAGACACGAGGGGTGTTATTGATCCCATCAACTAACTTTTCTAGAAAGAAAATGAAGCGTGCTTACCAGACAATGTTGAATTATTCCCTTAATGACTCACTGCAGAGGAGCAAGGGGAAAAAATCAGCTGATTTTTATTGACTGACAGGCGAGTGATCTGGGCTGTGTTAAACCCATCAGCTTCAATTCTCTGGTCCTCTTCGGAATTGATTTGAGGCCAGCTGCTTAGGGAGCCAGTGGTCTACTTTCTACAATGAGCCTCATTTCATCCAAACCTTTATTACTCACAGAGGCTTACTTGCCCGTGTTTCCGTACGCTTTTAATACCGTTGCAGGTGAGATGAGCACAGCTGGAATTGGACTGGGATGATGGAGAGGGAGTTAATATTGATATGAACTGACATTAGGTGGAGTCACAGTGGTTACTGTGAGCACACACCACACCTAAATCCAAACAAACCAGTGTGATCGTCATTACCTGAACTGGTTTGGCTTTTGTGGCAAGGTGCATTAGAAGTGAGAAATAAGCTTGCTGAGCCATTAGTTTTGGATAAATCAACAGTTTTAGATAAATCCATAAACAATGTCAGCTTTAAGTTATTTATTTAAGTATGCAACATTAATCAAAGACAAAAAAGATCAGGAAATGTTCTATGGAATGGTTGGATTACATATTGTGTGTGTCACCAAGACATAGTCTCAATTATAGAAATATTTTCTTATATACTTTTTCATAACAAAAAGTAGAACCAGTGCTCCAAGTTCACGTTAATACACTGCAAAGGCACTGAGCCGTTGTGATTAAGCTCAGCGTAAAACTATGTAAGGCATGAAGTGGTCTCCACCCTGCCTCAGCTGTAAAAGCGAGAGTGTAACAGGAAGTGCGGAGAAGCCGACACACAAAATAAAAGCACACATGTAGACACCTTCAGGGAAAAAATAGCATTTGGCAACAAAAGCTCACAAAAACACTCCACGACGTCGTTCGGTGCGTGTTCTTATAACGCCATGCTTGTAGACTGGACACAAATTCGCTTTAAAAAAATGCCGTTTTTAAGTGAAGCGTTTCTCTTCGGGCGTCGTGACCGGAAACGCTTTGCTGGGCTGCTAGCTTAACGCTAGTCACCTTTTCTTGATCCCGACCCTCCAGCCAATCAGCGGCTGTCAGGGACACATGAACGGCGATAATATCCGCGGAACAGCCGCTGCAGGCAGGAGGAACAAAGAAAGCCGCTCGCTGTTCGTAAGGCGTCCTTTCACTTCGTCAACACGGACGTATACCGTGTTGGATTAGGTCTGTGTGGGTTTTTGTTTGTCTTTAGCGTAAAGTCATTACCGTAACTATTACATGTTATTCTACGTATTAATTCCGAGCAGTCGTTTTCACTGAGGAAAGAGGAAACTTGGCGTCGTGAGAGGTGGTTTAGTTTTTTCTTTCGTCGGGTCGGCTTTCTCGAAACCCTCCAGCTTTGGATGCGCTTGCCGGAGGTCTGTGTGTGGTAAGTTAGTTTTTCTTTTTCTATCAGTCAGAAACTACAGAGTCTGTAAAGGACGCTCGTCGCTTTGCATTGCGGGAAGCAGAAAACTCCTCGAACTCAAACTTTGCCTGTTTGATTTCTGAGGCTCGAGAAAGCGACGTTACCTTCTTCTCACGAACAGCCCGGAGACGGGAGCGTTCTCCCGAACTCACTAAATGTTCGGGTCTTGTTTTCGTGCTCCCCTCCTTGATGACAGACGACACAAAGAATAACTAAACTTAAAGGTATTTTCTGAGTATTTCGGCATAAGCTTTTTGAGAGCAGGTCGGTCATTGTTATGTTTAAGGCTAACTTGTTGAGCAGCTAGGACTGGCGCTTCAGCTGGCGTATATAGGCTTGGTATACTTATCTAAATGGCTTCGTAGGGAGTCAGTCGTGCCCGAATGCATTAAGATGACATTGCTGCAGCATTAAGTCAATCGACCTGTATTGTAGTTGACTAAAATGTGTCAACACCAAACTATTTTTTTTAATTTATTTCTTTGCCGTTTTAAAGGATCATGCATGAAACTAGTTTTCCTTGTGTTTATAAGCTGCTTAAAGGCACTTTTTAAGCACAGTTTTCACCACCTGAATGCCTGAGGTCTTGAGATGTTTTCACATGTGTGCTGCCTGATTGGTTTAATTTCGCTAGTTGGTGAACTTCTTTTCCTGAAACGGGCTGTTTTCCATGTGAGCAAACAAGGTAGGTAGCAGAGTGTGTTTCAACCAATAGCAGCTAGGCTGTTTGACTCCATTCAGTGGCCATTTAATCTTAAGCCTGCCTGCTATTCAAGGCTAAACGCCTAGCCTGTAACCACACCATCTGCTTTGCCCTCCAGGGTATTGTCAGGCTACTGTCCAGATCAAGTGTTATGGGAGATTTGTGTGGGTGGACCACAGCAGATGGTAAGATGGAGAGCATAGCTGGCTGATGTGGCAGCTAGGCAAACCATTGTGGTGGTTGGTTGGATCGTGTTTTTAGTTGTCAACAGTGTAATAAACAAAAGCCAGAATCTTTCAACAGGCAAGCACTTTCCACAGCTCCATCAGAGGCGGCACTGAACATGGTGTGAATGTTAACTAGCTTCCCATACAGTACAACGGCAAGCTTATCTTCTCCTAATAGAGGGGCTAATGACCCCTGCACTCCACTTCCAGCCATCTGGATTTCGACCCTGTGGCTATCATGACGTCAGCTCACCTCACTTTGACCATGCATAAATGTAAACATGGCGTTAGAAGTCAGCAGTTGAGTTCTGATTTATGTTTAGTTTATATTATGGGTCATCTTCAGTCATATAAAAGATAGTAGCCACTTCGTGCATTTAAAAAGCAGGGAATTGGTATTTCTTCAGCTTCTGGATTTTCATGGTTGATTAGAGTCCACTGACTGTGGGGTATGTGTGTGATAACAAACCGCCTCTGTGACATAGTTTAACCTGCTCAAGTAGACCTTACTTAATGATCAGTGATCTGGATTGATTTTTAGTGAGTGGGGTCTTTGGATGTGCATTTCCCCCATATAGGAATCTCACCAATTGGTGCTATGAGGTTCACGAATGCAACGTAATTGCTCATCACATACTAGTTTTGTAAAATCTTTATGATAAACTGATCATAAGGTTATGCCACTTAGATTGTGATAGATAAATGAATTTTCCACCTTCAGACTATACTGAATGTGTCTTTTGTTCACCAAGGTACCAACTACCGCCATTTATTTATCCACATCTAATGCAAGCCATAGATCGTTGTGACGTATGCAGAAGTGGTGCAGTAGACCCTTTCTGGCTCTTATTTACTGCTTTCCATCAATAATCTGCATATAACATAAAGACCATAAATTCTTCGGCGTAGCATTTCTGATATTTCTACAGTCTGAACCACGAGTTACACTTGGACAACTTTCTAAGGTTTGTCTGGATCCAAACATTGAAAGACTGAGCCCTAAAAATGGCAAGGTCATTTGGTGCAGCAGTTGGAGTCTCCAGTTATCTGATATACAGTTTGAACAGAGCATAAATTTTGCTTTACTGTCTCCTCCGGCTGTTACAAACCCTGTCCTGCCAATGTCTCTAAAAATGAGACTATCTGCTTTTTTGTTCAGGATGTGGACAGGAAATCTATTCTTAATATTTGTTGTGGGTTTTTTTTAAAATTTATTTTATTTTTTTTAAACAAACTCGCTTTGCTGCTAGGATGTTACCATTGAGACACCATGATTAGCTCTCCCTGTTATTTTAAAGTTTTTAACATAAAATGTGGTTTGGACAAACCCTTGTGCTTACGGATACTCGTTTACTTCACAGGGATCAAAGTGTACCCTAGTGGACTCGCGGATGTGGCAAGAATAAATCCCCTTTTCTATTGGACCTACTTGGATCAACTCGGCATGGTTCGCTATGGTTTTCAGGTTTTTCCATTAGGTCACAGTACCTGGTTCTTTTGTTAGTACCTGCTTGCCCGGGCTTCCAAGCGCTCCGAGTAGGTACTAAAATGTGATGTCTTAAGACTGCATGCCTGTGGTGTCACTTGATGAATTATGAGAGTGACTTATTCATAAAAACCACTTTTTTTTTCTTTTTTTTTTTTTAAAACCTGGCAACAAGGGAAAATGCAACAAAAAAACAATGCTGTGGTCACTGAGTCTGATAAAAAGCTCATACACCGAGCAGCAGGTATATTCTTGCCTAGACGTCCACCTTTGTTGTAGTGTTGCGGGACTCTCAGACGCGTTGCAATCGGAGTAGAGTTGTGGCGATCCAAGGTGAGTCGATCTGAGTAGGTACTAATGGAAAAGGGGCTTTAAATCCACTTGAGTCAGTCTGCACCAACAAGTGGAAATCTTCTGTGATGTGACTCTTTGCCAAAAGGGACTTGACTCGGTTGGTTGCCAGAAATATACTGGTTAACCTTGAGTTTAACCAGTATATTTCTGGTTAACTCAGGGTTTCCATAGGTGAGAGTGTGCTGTGGAGGGATTATCGGTCTCCCACTCCAGCATTTGTCTCCAGATCGCTCAGTGTCTCATGATCCACTTATACACAGGATAGCCGTCAGCTTTCTGGTCTCCCTGAGGCAGTCAGTCCCTTTGTGTAAACATCCTGTGGTGATGGCAGGCTTGCAGAGACTGGTGGTTGTCTTTGTGAGATGGACTCTATGGTCGGTGTCCAACTCATGTCTAATGTTAAAAGACCCTGTGTCCTCGATCACCATCAAGGACACAGGCTCGGGCTTTTTTTAATTTTTTTAATTTTTTTGTCTTTGTGTTTATTTCCTTTTTTAAATTTTCTTTTATATAATGTTCATATAGTATTAGAACGTTTGTTTTAAATAATTACAATATTCAAGAAAGTAATCGCAATTTCTGCCGTAAGGGAGCAGTTGTGCTAGTCAGGCAATCATAGATGGCGTCATTATCACAAGCTTATACAGAATGCTAAAATGTGCTTTGATGGTGGTTAGAATATCTGTATGGATGTCCCAAGTAAAATATAAATGTGGGACACGTGACAGAGCCTGGGATGACTGATGTGGATACTTTCCAATTCAAACATTGTCAGGAAAGAGCACTGTGCTGAAATAAAAACGCAACAGAAGGGTGTGTAACCCAATTTTCAAGCAGCACTTGCAATGCTCATAATTTTTTAATAAGTGAAAAAAATGGATTGAAACTGTTAGGAGACACTTTCCCTCCATAGACAAAAATTGAATACTGTCTCTAGAATTCCACTTTTATCTGTCTGGTTAATCCCTCCATCCCACGCTCACTTTAACAGAGACTTGCACTCGGTAGTAAAGATGTACACTCAGAGCCCAGGCTGTTTCAGCAGAGCAAGGCTGTAGTCAGTGTGTCTGATGCTGACTCAGTAGAATGTTAATGTTGTGAAATCCCATTAAGAGCAAGCCAGTGCTGAGCAGGGCCCAGCCTGGGCTTTATGGGACAGCAGGTCATTTTAAAAGGCCGGCAGTGTCCCTGTGTTTGCACTCTTGTAATAGGATCTAATTACTTACTGGGGCGATCGTGGCTCAAGAGTTGGGAGTTCGCCTTGTAATCGGAAGGTTGCCGGTTCGAGCCCCGGCTTGGACAGTCTCGTCGTTGTGTCCTTGGGCAAGACACTTCACCCGTTGCCTACTGGTGGTGGTCAGAGGGCCCGGTGGCGCCAGTGTCCGGCAGCCTCGCCTCTGTCAGTGCGCCCCAGGGTGGCTGTGGTTACAATGTAGCTTGCCATCACCAGTGTGTGAATGTGTGTGTGAATGGGTGGATGACTGGATATGTAAAGCGCTTTGGGGTCCTTAGGGACTAATAAAGCGCTATATAAAATACAGGCCATTTACCATTTACTTGAGTGGCTCACAGTAAATTGAACGGCTCTTTTAAATTGCTCCCACTCATGTTTAGTTGCTCTTAAAGGCAGTTTAGATGAGTTTTTTTTTTTTTTTTTTCTTTCTTAACAAGTGTTACTGATGGAGGATAACATTTTTCAGAGAGGCTTTAGTCCAAAGGGCAAATGCTGGATGGATTTGCCCTAAGGCTTTAGCCACTCTTGTTGGCTGGGGTTGGGGGTGGAGAAACAAATCCACCTATTGCTTTTGTTGCCCTGTCCTGATAAGGGTGATTGAACAGCAGGGACTGTATGCAAAGCAGCAACATTTCCCACCAGGTTCAGCTGTGACTACCACTGGCTTTCAGATGGGTCGTTTGTGGCCTTTGTCTGCTATTGAATAATAGTGTCCACCCAGTCTCTATCATGACACTGATAATAGACTGTATTGATGCAAAGCCTCTTCGTCTTTTAAGCAAAAGGTTTCCTTTAACATGCAAAACAATTGAGAAAACCCTGCTCATTGCATTCTTACTTCAGGCACTGAATGTATGACTAGAAGATCAGAATACTGCGTGCCACCTGGTGGTACCTGGTGCTATTTAGGGTTTTTTTTTTTTTTTTTTTTTTTTTTTTTTTTTTACCCAGCCCTCCAGGCACACCAAGGATTTTCTCAGCAGAGTGTGTAGAGGGAGCGACAAAATACCAGGGCTGTTTATCTTTCGCATCTAAGAAGGATGTGGTGTAAAGAGCTCCTCTTGGAGAAAGTTTCCACCTACGCTTCTGTACTTTTCACAGAAGCTGGGCACAGTGTGTGTATAGAAGTACAAACTCCTATGAATGAAAATTACTCTTGTAGAGCTGCACCCAAATGTTCAGCTACTTAGGATATCATGATCATCCTGTAGTCTCTATTTTCCTGTCTTGAAACGGTCTATGAGCCAAGCTTTCATTAGTTTCAGCTAGTGCTGGGCGATATGGAAAACATATTTATCACGATATGAATTATTTTATATCACGATATACCACCTGACCTTTGGTCATCGGGAAAGTACGCAGTCTGTAAACAGCGAGCGCAGAGGGTGCAGTCTTTGTTAATGAAATGGATGGTTACGCTCATGTAGGGCTGCGTATCTCTGCTCATCCATAGGTCAGTCGTCAAGGCATAATGCACGACACTGCAAACATCCTTCTCTACTTTGGCCCGGCATGCGTCATACAAGCGAGGCAACTTTACTGAAGTGCTTACGTACCTCGGATCATGGACTTTGACGAGGTCACGAAAGCTGTCCTTCTCAACTACATAAACGGGGATCATGCCTTTACAAATGTAACGCGAGATGGCTCCTGTGGTTTGTTTATGGCGCTGGGACGTTTTCTCACAAGGGCCTTGTGTGAAAGACTGTATCTTCGGCTGGCTATAGTTTTTCTTTTCCCAACTTGCTGCAAAGAAACGGCATGTGCATCAAAAAAAAACTATTTCCAACAGTGTAACACTAGTTGCAACTGATTACTTCCAAAAAAAGTATTTATTTTGCTATTAAGCAGTAAGATCTTAAGTTTGCCTGCATGTGTCTTGATCTGTGGATCACTTTCAATAGTTGACTGCAGCTCTTTTGTTGCTAACACTGCGACTACAGTCTCCTGAGGCATTCAAGCCCCATTTGGCTCTCTTTGCCTTTGCAGGCAAAGGGAAACCAACTGTGGTGTAGGAAGGCTGTAAAATGCCCTGTGAGATGGGCTTTAGGGTCAGGAACGCCCCCAAACTTGGCAACTCATTCCATCCCTCCTGTTTTTAACTCATTCACTGCCATTGACGTCTATAGCCGTCAATTGCAGTGAATGAGTCAATGGGTTTAACTCATTCACTGCCAATGGCTGGCAGTGAATGAGTTAATTTGAATTGCATTTAAAGTGCTCCTGTCTGTGATCTCTTTTCATATGTGCATGATTTCCAAATAATCAAGATTCCATTATTGATATAGAGATGCAAAACTACCAGATTTATCTGATTGACCCCACTTACCTGTCTGTAGCAGTATATGCGGTCTGTGCTGTCTCTCTTTAACTGCTGCATGCAAAACAGTGTACCCAAACCGCTGGGTCAGCACAAGGCCACAGTCCACATACACAGCCTCAGTGAATCATCTCACCTCGGATAACGTATTATGCAATGGTGTGTTTGTGTATGTTGGTACAAGAAGTGCAGACGTACACAGCAGCCTAGGGCTGCTCGATTATGGCAAAAATGATAATCACGATTATTTTCACTGAAACTGAGATCACGATTATTTGACGATATTTATTTAACCCTTTAAGACCTACTATAGAACCAAGTCCACCAGAGCTTATATTATTTTTTTTACATGCTGTAGTGCCATTTGTGGGAGCATTTCAAGTTGCTATACATCAATACAACTGTTATAGCCCATATTTTAATAATATGTATGCATTAAGTCCATAGTAATTACATAAATTGCAAAAAAGTGCAATAAGCTAAAAAAAATTGAAAATCGCTTTTGTTTTGTTTACATATATTTCTACTTGGAGAAATTTAAGAGGTTTATCCCTCAAAACTTTAAATACAATAAAGTTGCAAAAAAAATAGTTTCCCACCACAGGAAATTTATTTTGAGTGTCTTCATAGTTTTATTTTGGAGATACAGCAATTTTTATATATTGCAGGAAAAACAAAAAACAATCCTATGATGCAAATTTGCAAAGAAAACAGCATGTGCATCATTTCACTGTGGGAAGTGTTACGAACAGCTGATAGGAACGGCAAAGCGTGTTTCTGGAATATTATGTTTTTGTTCCTGCAAGCGCTTTTTATGCAATTTTTGCAAAGCTATATGTGGAACGAAACCATGACCGAGGACAAGCTGATGGCATCAGATGTAAGTACAACTCCTCCGGTTTCATATGCAAAACAAATTATTGCGCTAGCTTACACGGTTCAGATTCTACAGGGATTTAAAAATAGTTACGCAAAACGGAGCGTGCTGCTCTGACCGGCTTTAAAGGGTTAACAATGACTTTAAAAAATAATATAAAATAGTGTGCAACACCACTGAAGTTTTTTTTTTTTAAACTCTTTTCAACCAACGGCAGTCACTCTCCAAATAACTTCTGCTTAGCTTTCCGAGCTTCCCTCGGGTCCTCTTAATCAGCGGTCTCCAACCTTTTTTGCGCCACGGACCGGTTTATGCCCGACAATATTTTCACGGACCGGCCTTTAAGGTGTCGCGGATAAATTAGGGAGGGGCTAATAATCGGCTCAGTCATTTTTAATGATCGTTGAAAGCCCAGATCGTAATCGTGATTAAAATTCGATTAATTGAGCAGCCCTACAGCAGCCTGCTGTCAGCTTACTGAGACAGAATTGAAGGGATAACAGGAGGGTGGTGGATGCATTTTGTCAATATGCTGAAGCAGAGGCATATGATTATCAGAGTGTGAGTAAACCAACTCCAGATGCAATGTTTAACTTTGTCGATAGTCTTGTGGCTTTTTCATTTGGAGCTGTGCACTGACTATGGTAAATCTTGTGGCAATGGGATAAGTGTGTAGCAAAACCTGTATAAATTGTTGTGGAGCGGTCACCAGCTGTGCTCATTTCATGATAGTGGCCTTTATGTCCAACTATCCATGTAAATACTTATTGTGTTAACAGTCAGTTTCTGACAGGAAAACATTCTACATGCCACTGAGTTCAGATGAACGTGGTTCAGACTTTCCCTCTCAATAAAGTAAGTCTTTTTAATCCTCATGGTTTCTAACCTTGTTTACTGCTTTAGTGGTGCCTAGTCAGTGATTTGGACAATGTTATTTATTTATTCTTTTGCCACCTGCAGTTGTTGTTTGTGCGTCCCTGCCTCCTGTATGTATTTTCAGTAGGGCTGCTCAATTAATCGAATTTTAATCACGATTACGATCTGGGCTTTCAACGATCATTAAAAATGACTGAGCCTATTATTAGCCCCTCCCTCATTTATCCGCGACACCTTAAAGGCCGGTCCGTGAAAATATTGTCGGGCATAAACCGGTCCGTGGCGCAAAAAAGGGTGGAGACCGCTGATTAAGAGGACCCGAGGGAAGCTCGGAAAGCTATAGTTATTTGGAGAGGAGAGTGACTGCTGTTGGTTGAAAAGAGTTTAAAAAAAAAAAAAAAAACTTCAGTGGTGTTGCACACTATTTTATATTATTTTTTTTAAAGTCATTGTTAACCCTTTAAAGCCGGTCAGAGCAGCACGCTCCGTTTTGCGTAACTATTTTTAAATCCCTGTAGAACCTGAACCGTGTAAGCTAGCGCAATAATTTGTTTTGCACATGAAACCGGAGGAGTTGTACTTACATCTGATGCCATCAGCTTGTCCTCGGTCATGGTTTCGTTCCACATATAGCTTTGCAAAAATTGCATAAAAAGCGCTTGCAGGAACAAAAACATAATATTCCAGAAACACGCTTTGCCGTTCCTATCAGCTGTTCGTAACACTTCCCACAGTGAAATGATGCACATGCTGTTTTCTTTGCAAATTTGCATCATAGGATTGTTTTTTGTTTTTCCTGCAGTATATAAAAATTGCTGTATCTCCAAAATAAAACTATGAAGACACTCAAAATAAATTTCCTGTGGTGGGAAACTATTTTTTGCAACTTTATTGTATTTAAAGTTTTGAGGGATAAACCTCTTAAACTTCTCCAAGTAGAAATATATGTAAACAAAACAAAAGCGATTTTCAATTTTTTTTTGTAGTTTATTGCACTTTTTTGCAATTTATGTAATTACTATGCACTTAATGCATACATATTATTAAAATATGGGCTATAACAGTTGTATTGATGTATAGCAACTTGAAATGCTCCCACAAATGGCACTACAGCATGTGTAAAAAAAAAAAAAATATAAGCTCTGGTGGACTTGATTCTATAGTAGGTCTTAAAGGGTTAAATAAATATCGTCAAATAATCGTGATCTCAATTTCAGTGAAAATAATCGTGATTATCATTTTTGCCATAATCGAGCAGCCCTACCATCAGCAGTGCTTACAGAGTTTGAGCGCCCAAAGGTCTATTTTTATCCAGGAATTTTAACTCTCACACCAAAAGGTGGTTTCTCATCTTATTTTTGTTGATGGGTCTTGCACATACACATGCCTCCACCTGTATTTGCAACCGTCCCGAGAGCCTAACCATTGTTTAGCTGTAGTTCACTGACATGAATAATTGAGCTGTGCTCCTACATCTATGCCCTAGGGATCCTGTTGTTCTACTGATGTTCAACGTCTTTGTTGCCTGCTGTATTGTTCTGCAAGATGTCAGCATCCTTTGTTCACAGCAGTTGGTCCATCTAAAGAACCCTATTAATCTTTCCACTTTCTCTACATTTTTTTTTTTTTTTTTTCTTGAGTAGTTTACGGTTTAGTAGGTCAGGTGTCCGGTTTAAATGAAGAGAGGAATATATTTTAATGGTGGCAAATGCCAATCTTTGTTTGAAAATTTAGCCTGTAGATTTATTGCACTATTGTTTATCTACATGTTCAGAGAAGGTAATTGTAAAGCTTTGTTTTGTAGTGAGTTCTCTTGAGTTTGGGACAGACGAATGTCTTTGAGGCTGAGTGTTTCTGGGACACTGGGGGAGGAAATTGCTTAGATGAAAGTGACACAAACAGGAGAAGACAGTTTTCACACCCGTGTCTTTTTTTTTTTTTTTTTTTTTCCTTCTTCCCCTTTCTTCCAAATATTGTTTTGCATTTTTAATTGGACGTCAGTCAAGTCCTTGAGCAAAAAACCCATTAATTATCCAAGTAAATTCAGTCCGTGTTTGACTGTAGCTAATGACTTATGTGTGACTTCAGGGTAGATGAGGCCACAAGCTCTCAACTATAGAAGATTGAGCTTATTTAACTGCTCAAAGTGACATGGCACTTTTGATCTGCTAACATGCCTTCCAGTTAAGCTCAATGTCGTCACGACCATCCCATGGCCTACATGCAGAGCTTGTCAAGTCATTTTTGAGCACAGCTCATTATGCTATTAAAATGTTGTTGTTTTTTTCCCTCTTGTAGCAGGAGGAATCTGAACATGACTCACAAGATGACTTATCTTTAAATTCTAAAATGAATGAATAAAAGTGGTCTTGAGCAATCGTTCGCCAAGCTTTCTGAAGAAGTCTGAGTTTTTTTTGGGATATTGGCTGCTTTTTCGCTCACTTTCAGCCCAGTCAATGTATCTGATCATTTTCAGATGTTTCTTTTGTTTGGTAAGCTACCCACCAAATCTATGAATCGAGCAGTAAACCTTGTTGATTTGAATCAACAAGGTGATTCTGAAAGATTTATTGGCCAAAACCTTAACATATCTCAGCATGGTGTGCAGTGGTTTCTTAAAAAAGTTTGAGGAGACTGGACAAGTGGGGGACCAAAGTAGTGGAGCTATGACTGTGTCTAATAATAATAATAAAAGAATAATGTTAGTGTGAGAGCAAGGCAGGAGGTGTTATCCAGCCTGCCCGATTGTAAGTAAAACTTTCTATGTCTGTCATAAATTCTTAGATTGATGTTTTGAAACTTTACCAGCAATTAGAAACTGTGGCAGCTGAACTTACCCACTCTGTTTGATCAGCAATTAAAAAAAATAAAATAAAATAAAAAGTTTTGTGCCAAATTACCAGATGCACAGGAAATAAACGCGGGTGGTAGCTGAATACAGTTGCATGAACCAGCATTGTTCTAATTTTTTATTTTATTTTTTATTGTAAAAAAAAGTGTGTCCAGTGTTCTGGATATCAGTTTTCAGTTTGAATTTCTAGTTTCAAGAAATTGCCTCACGTATTTCCCAATTTCCTAGTAAATTATAAAGAACTGAAGAGTGAGTCTTGACGTTTGCCCAACGCTGTACATGATGGGGAAACATCCCCAGAGCAGTTCTAGTTGAATGCTACAGAAAGATATAATGCACCCCTGCGTGGTACTATGTACAAGTAAATTATTTACCGTGAGGAGACTCGCCACTAAATTATCAAACTCAATCACTCAGGGAAAAAAAAAAAAACCTTCCTAATAAAAGCACTGGCGATGGATGTGTCATAGAGCTGGTATGTTTGTTGCCCAGCCATAATATAGCACACCTAAGAAGATGAGAATTGTGACAAAGGAGTCAGCCTCTGGCCAAAAGATAATCATTTGCACTGGGGTTAAACATTTATAATGACATTGCTCCTTTTTTTTTTTTTTTTTTCTAAAGTGGCGTTTAATTTACTCAGCTCAAGTCATGTTGGTTTATCAAATGAACAAAACCTGCAGGAAATTTAGAATTGAATTTAAGTGTGATTAAACAGACGCATGACCTTTTTAAATATACAGTGGGGCAATAAAGTATTTAGTCAGCCACCGATTGTGCAAGTTCCCCCACCTAAAACAGAGGTCAGTAATTTGCACCAGAGGTACACTTCAACTGTGAGAGACAGAATGTGAAAAAGAAAAAAAAAAAATCCATGAATCCACATGGTAGGATTTGTAAAGAATTTATTCGTAAATCAGGGTGGAAAATAAGTATTTGGTCAATAACAAAAATACAACTCAATACTTTGTAACATAACCTTTGTTGGCAATAACAGAGGTCAAACGTTTACTATAGGTCTTTACCAGGTTTGCACACACAGTAGCTGGTATTTTGGCCCATTCCTCCATGCAGATCTTCTCGAGAGCAGTGATGTTTTGGGGATGTCGCCGAGCAACACGGACTTTCAACTCCCGCCACAGATTTTCTATGGGGTTGAGGTCTGGAGACTGGCTAGGCCACTCCAGGACTTTCAAATGCTTCTTACGGAGCCACTCCTTTGTTGCCCGGGCGCTGTGTTTTGGATCATTGTCACGTTGGAAGACCCAGCCTCGTTTCATCTTCAAAGTTCTCACTGATGGAAGGAGGTTTTGGCTCAAAATCTCACGATACATGGCCCCATTCATTCTGTCCTCAACACGGATCAGTCGCCCTGTCCCCTTGGCAGAAAAACAGCCCCATAGCATGATGTTTCCACCCCCATGCTTCACAGTAGGTATGGTGTTCTTGGGATGCAACTCAGTATTCTTCTTCCTCCAAACACGACGAGTTGAGTTTATACCAAAAAGTTCTACTTTGGTTTCATCTGACCACATGACATTCTCCCAATCCTCTGCTGTATCATCCATGTGCTCTCTGGCAAACTTCAGACGGGCCTGGACATGCACTGGCTTCAGCAGCGGAACACGTCTGGCACTGCGGGATTTGATTCCCTGCCGTTGTAGTGTGTTACTGATGGTGACCTTTGTTACTTTGGTCCCAGCTCTCTGCAGGTCATTCACCAGGTCCCCCCGTGTGGTTCTGGGATCTTTGCTCACTGTTCTCATGATCATTTTGACCCCACGGGATGAGATCTTGCGTGGAGCCCCAGATCGAGGGAGATTATCAGTGGTCTTGTATGTCTTCCATTTTCTGATGATTGCTCCCACAGTTGATTTTTTTCACACCAAGCTGCTTGCCTATTGTAGATTCACTCTTCCCAGTCTGGTGCAGGTCTACAATACTTTTCCTGGTGTCCTTCGAAAGCTCTTTGGTCTTGGCCATGGCGGAGTTTGGAGTGTGACTGTTTGAGGCTGTGGACAGGTGTCTTTTATACAGATGATGAGTTCAAACAGGTGCCATTCATACAGGTAACGAGTGGGGGACAGAAAAGCTTCTTACAGAAGACGTTACAGGTCTGTGAGAGCCAGAGATTTTCCTTGTTTGAGGTGACCAAATACTTATTTTCCACCCTGATTTACGAATAAATTCTTTACAAATCCTACCATGTGGATTCATGGATTTTTTTTTTTTTCACATTCTGTCTCTCACAGTTGAAGTGTACCTCTGGTGCAAATTACTGACCTCTGTCATCATTTTAAGTGGGGGAACTT
Source organism: Aulonocara stuartgranti (assembly GCF_965226115.1). Taxonomy (NCBI): domain Eukaryota; kingdom Metazoa; phylum Chordata; class Actinopteri; order Cichliformes; family Cichlidae; genus Aulonocara; species Aulonocara stuartgranti. The sequence continues at coordinate 33,033,473 of NC_138950.1, read as the reverse complement.
GCACAATCGGTGGCTGACTAAATACTTTTTTGCCCCACTGTAGTTGGTTCCAGTTCAGTAAATTTATAGACGGATGTCACAACCTTTATGAAGTTTCTCATATTTATTGGTTACAACGTGGTAGTTTAAAAAAAAAAAAAAAAAAAAAAAAAAAAAATTCCCTGGAACTGCAATCAGGTCAGTTGTAGAAAGGAACTCGTGGTGCCAGTCATGTTGGTTGTAATTTTTATATTCAAATGTTCTTGCTTTATCACTGGGTTTATTTGTTTCTCATCTGTCTGGTACATACGAGGAGGTGGTGGTTCAGCACCTCAAAGCAGCTAACAGGGTTGTTCATCCTCATACCAGACATTAACTTGTACAATAAAGATAAAGCTTATCTTTACTGGCCACTATTTTGGTCTTGGCCCATGAGCTGCTCAGACAGTAGAAGTGATTGGTTATGAAAGTGTTTTTGAATTGAAACACAGAGCTGGAAACTATCGTGGGCTGTAGTGTCCCAAGGGCCTTCTACTGATAAATGGTTCACTGCCTCTTCCCTCTAACCATCATTAAAAATGTCAAATCGTTAAAAGCTGCACTTCTTCATAATCACCACTCTCCTCGCTGATGGGCGATGTCTCCTGGCCTCATCTTTCCTGTTTTGGAGAATGCTTAATTGCTTTCCCTAGTGTTTGTAAACTACATTTGAATTGTTCCTCAGTTGCCTCAAACCGATTGTCCTGTTAATTATTAGTAGATGATAAAAGACTGAAGCAGAGTTGCACTGGCAAGGCGACAGGTGCTCAACACTCATGCACCTAGTTAAAGATGCCAGTGTAGTCAGTGGTTAAGGGTCTTGTACGAGGGCAGTGTGTGTTCTTTAGGAAGTGAACATTTAAAAGAACAGAAGTAGAACACAAAAGTGGTTACACCCATTTAAAAATAGCTACAGTTTAGGCCGAGGTGGTCCAAATCTGTTGAGTTATTTAAATAAAATCGTAGGTATAGAGGTTCTCGCAGGAGTTATTAGACAGTAAGGACACATTAGCTGTAAGTTACCTGGCTAGTTGACAGCTAATAATTGCATGCCCATGATCTAATAGAGAAAAAAATATACAAATACATGTAAAAGCAGTTCCGTAATAATGGTTTTGAATGAAGATGAGAAAACTTAAAGCCAGTGGTTATCATACTCTGTGGCTAACTGTAGGTGTATTAAACAATGTAAAACAAACAAAAACACTTAATGCAGTTTTCAGGTTAATGGGTGCAGTTTCTGGGTCAGTCCATGACAAGAAGTTGGCACTTAAATGTAGGCAATTACAAGCACGAATGTAAGCACAAATGTAAGAATGGTAATAGGTCTAGACCCAAGCCTGTATCAGCCAGCATATTTTAAGCCAGCCACAGTGTCCATGCCCACTAACTTTTTTTTTTTTTTTTTTTTTCCCTTTTTTTCCCCAAGTGCTATTTAATATGTTGCAGCGTGGTTCAAATTATTTTGCTGCTAAACACTTCTAATCCTTAACTTGACCTCCAATCTGAAACCATTATTGACCACAGAATGATTCATCTTCTGTGAGGCATCCAAAACCCTGAGACCTGGAAAGAACAATATCCAAGAGTCCATATGCCATCACCGAACATTGGACAGGATGTTGAAGCCGTGGTCCCTTCTGACCTCTATGTAGCTCTCCCATCGCTGTGTGTGTGTGTGCCTGCCTGCCTGCCTGCCTGCCTGCCTGCCTGTCTGTCTGTCTGTCTGTCACGGAGCATATTGGCACCTTGACTCCAGATTGAAAAGTGGTTTTGATGGCGTTTTCAAGAAAAGTCTTTTGTGCCTAATTTCCAGTAACACAGATTTGAAAATATAAATGTGCATCATCTTAAACCTTCAGATAGGGCGGGCTGCTCCTTCACTGGTTATGCTATGGCGATGAATGCTTGTGTGTTACTGATATCACCTTGACTTGAGTTTCCACACCAGCTCGCTGCCTGTCACTGGAGCTGTGTGGAGGCAGAGTGGGAGGAAACAGTTGGCGACGAGTGAGGGGCATTGGAAAGCGGCTACCGTGTAAGCTCTGTGAGCCGTCCTGCTGTTTGGTCAGACTACACACTGTCGGGGCCCGGATCAGTTAGATGTGCTTGCTTTTCTTGAGGGCTGACAGTTTAGAAGAGGGGCACTCTGTTGCCACCGTGCTAAATCCATCATTTTTTCCCCCTCTCCTATAAGTGCAGTTTAGCTGAAAAAGACACAACGCTAGAGTTGCCATGGTAATATCATCCTCAGTGCTGACAGTATTTTAGGTAAATGTCTGAGAAATGATCTTAAGTGTTTGCATCAATTCGTCTACAGTTAAGCAGTCACAAAGAATACATACAAAGTAAGATGTGTACTTGAGCAGGTTTTCTAATGAGCTCAGTAGCTTAGACTTCATAGGAGGAGGTATCGCTCTTTTTCACATGTAATGCTTAAGAGGGCATCTGTAATTCATGCACGTGTATAATTGGTGAAAGGCTTGAATCTGGACTCAGATGACCGTAAGTGACAACATTTACATGCACAAGCTAAGGCCTCTATAAGGAACTGCACATTTCTCAGACAGTTTTTTCTTAAATGAATAAAAGCCCTCAAATACTTATTGGAAAGAATTACTGCTCTGTTCTAGCTGTGCTCATAAGGGTTGAGGAGCCAGCATATTGAGGACTTGACAAGTGGGATAAGATGAGAGAAACCTTTTGTTAGTCCCACATGTGGGAAGTTTGTTTGTGTCACAGTAGAAAGTGAACAGTGCAAAGCTGCAGTGTGCATGACCATGGGGAGGAATGTTGTGCTAAAGCCACAGCAGTGCACCTCCCTGCCAGTCAGACATCCTCCGAGCTGCACTGATTCAGTAATACAGCTCACATTCATGACATTTAGGAGTCTGTAAAAGTTAAAATTTATCTTGAATTTTTTGGCTCCTCCCCTTTGTGAGTGTGGACGCTTCATCTCTTTGCTCTTGAATGCTTTGCTTCTTATATTGATTTTTATTGATTTTTATGCTGATTTTTTTCCCTTTTTTCTGTGTGAGCTTACCTGCGATAACTTCTGGACACTTGTAGATCATTAGGACTAGAGTGTTCTTAACAGAAACAGCAACATTTTATGGTTACCTTGTCCTCAGCGCTCCGTGTGTCTGTGGCCTAGACACAGCTGAAGCCTGATTACAGCGTCTGGGCACCGAGCAGCCTCAATAGCCTGGAAAGGTGCTAGCCGCTAGGCTAACTAGCAACAAGATGCCTTCCCTCTCCACAGATGACTACCACAGCCTCCTGCAGAAGATTGCAGTACTGGAGACAAAAATTCATCGCTTAGAAGTAAACGTGGAGGTAAATGGACTGTGTGGAAATGAAACAACCTTGCCTTTGATTCAAAACAATGGCGATGAGCAAGCTAGTACACAGCTAAGGAGCACAGATAACATGACCAAGAAAGTAGACTCTGTGCATTATTATAAATCCTCAAGTGATAATCCCCCCTTAGACTGTCTTGGTGCAAAACCAAGACATAAATCATGTCTCCTGGAAGGGGGAGGACGTATCACAGGCAGGGCACAGCGAGCTGAAATCTCTGAAACCGACTGGCCTTCACTTCCTACGAGACAGAGAAGCTCTTCTACCCCTGTATACAGGAGGAAACAGGACTGGACAACCGTGAATAGGAAGGTTAACAACAAACCTCCAAAACAACTGAATGTGAAACTGCAGAACAGATTTGCTCCACTATCAAAGGACCCTGGATCTATATCGGACAACCATCCATCTAAAAGCAGCGAAATAAGGTCTGAAAATCTGTTGAAAAGTGAAAGGCCACAGGGAAAGCTAAAGGCTAGGCCTGAAACTCTGATTGTGGGTGACTCTGCCGTAAAGGATGTACAAAGGATGTGCGGTAAGAACACTAAAGTCCTCTGCTTTCCTAACGATATGGTCAACAACCTGAAGGAGAGAATTCTTCAAATTGCAGATGAATATCCAACTGTGACAAACATTGTTCTGCATACAGGGTCAAACGATGTGTCCAAACAACAGTCGGAGGTTCTGAAACGGGACTTTACTGGATTATTAAATACTGTAAACTCTCTGAATGCAGCTGTATTCATCAGTGGACCTGTACCGCCGGTCAGAGGAGGAGACGAGAGATTCAGCAGGTTGTTTACACTGAATAAATGGCTTATATCAGCATGTGCTGACCACTCAGTGCATTTTATCGACAACTTTAATATTTTTTGGGAACGCAGCCATCTGTTCAAAGCAAATGGATTTAATTTTAACAAGTCAGGGGTGAAACTGTTCACCTCCAACTTGTTTTATTCCATACGTCATCCATCTGTGCTTGGTGCCAAGGCTGAGATAAACGAGGAGTTATCTCATAAAGAGGAACAAACAGTACTCCAAGAACAGACAAAGCCCAGCAGAAACCTTGAGGAGGAGCTCCATTTGCCCCCACCCGGGAAGAGCCTCAGAAAGGAGAGACATCTAAGGCAAGAAGAGGGGTCCCTATTTGCCTCCAACTCTCTCAACAACACCAACGACCAGGACAAGGGACCACGACCTTCCCCAGTCCCCCAAACCCCTGACAGGCCATCACCCTCCTCCCCCTCCCTTTCTCCCTCCTCCCCACACCTGAAATTCACTGAGGAGATGATGGAGCGGGTCAATGCTGGGCTCAGATCTACCCCCCGTCCCAATCCCTTTTTGTCCCCCATAAACCCCCCACCAGAGCGGCCAAAGGTTCGCCATCGAGCCCCACCCTCAACAGAGCAATCGAAGTCACATTGCCCAGCCTCGCCCCCCTTAGTTCCTCTTCATGCCCTGTCTCCGCAGTCTGATGCGTGATGTGTGAAGGGTCCGGGCTGTGAGGATTATGGCAGTGATGACTTTTCCCAGGAGAAGCTGGGACCCTGTTTACTAGAAGGTTTTAAAATTTCTGTACTTTTAGGTGACAGGAGACATGTGGCCTGGTCAAAACACAGAGAGCTGCACTCTAAAAGATCTTTAAACATAGTAAACATACCTTGTGTGCCACAGACTGCTCCCAAACACGAGGGGACAAGTAATACCTCTAAAACACTTAAGTTGGCTTTATTAAACACTAGATCTCTAGCTGGGAAAACATTTTTAATTAATGATTTAATCACTGAGCACAGCCTTGATTTTATGTTTTTAACTGAAACTTGGTTGGACCAAAGTAACAGTGGAGCTGTTCTCATCGAGACGACCCCTCCTAACTACAGTTTTATCAGTGAGGTCAGGGCGAGCAGGAGAGGAGGAGGGGTTGCTGTCTTATTTAATGAATCATTTCAATGTAAGCAGCTATCTCCTGGAAGTTTTCAGTCTTTTGAATATGTGGCTTTACAGCTGAAGGCCCCATCCAAAGTTGTTTCTTAATGTTTACAGGCCTCCCAAATACTGCACAGACTTTTTTAATGACCTCAGTGAACTGCTGTCTGTGATCTGTGTTGATTTTGACTGTGTAATTATTGCTGGGGATTTTAACATTCATGTGGACAACCCTCAGGACAAAGGGACTAAAGACCTGAGTAACACTCTGGGCAACTTTGGGCTGACTCAGCATGTAACAGAGGCCACACATAATAGAGGACACACTCTTGACCTACTGATCTCCAAAGGCCTGAGCATTTCAAAGGTTACTGTGTCTGATGTGGGCCTGTCTGATCATTACTGTGTTTTCTTTGAAAGTAAAATCTCAGCCCACACAAATATATCAACAACAGTGATCACAAAACGGTGTATAACTGAACACAGTAGTGCAATTTTTAACCAGGTCTTCCCATTAACACCTGACCTGTCCAGAGGGTCAGTCAATGAGCTCGTCAATAGCTTCAATGCTAACATGTTAAATGTAATGGACACTATTGCTCCCATTAAGGTGAAGGTTATCTCTGGAAGGAAAAAGTCTCCATGGAGAAACTCCACACTGGTGAAAAATGAAAAAAGAGAGTGTAGGAAAGCTGAGCGCAGATGGAGAAAAACAAACCTCCAGGTTCATTATGACATTTATAAAGAGAAACTTCACAATTATAATTTACAACTGAGGAATGCAAGGAGGTCCTACTTCTCTGACATCATCACTAAAAACAGCCATAATGCTCGGGTCTTATTTTCTACAGTTGACAGGCTAACAAACCCCCCTGTGTCAGTGGCAGCTGAACTTCATTCGACCATGGCCTGCAATGACTTTGCCAAATTCTTCACTGAAAAAATCCAAAAAATTAGACAAGCAATTGGTACATCAACAGCAGATCCAGGATATGTACTGTGTCCACCAAAAACTGTTTAAACACCATGAAACAGTTTCAACCTATTAACAGCAAAGACCAGGGGCCTGTTCTTCGTACCTCGCTAAGTAGGTTAGCTGGATTAGATTGTTGACAATTTCGCGTGATCTTGGATCGTTCGGTTCCCCGAAGCTCATCCGGGACTTGCTGTCATAGCAACAGAGCCGTAAGCGTAAACCTGCTCGGGAGCAGGTTTACTTTATGTAAACAGGATTAGATCGCGGCCACGCAGGTATGTCCGCTTCATTTATACGAAAGCAACAGGGATATTCCACCACTGTTTCACCATAAATAAATAACATCAATGTAACTAAAGATAATGCAGTACTTGATCCTTGTATTGATGTCACACAGATACATACAGGTCATTTCCTAAAAAAGGGAAATGTACTATTAATCATTCTATTACATGTATGTGATTATTACAGATGTAATTCATATTTCAGAGTAGTAATTGTAAATCACTCCGTGTAATCAAGATGGGAGACCACGGCTATAAAAGCGAAGGTGGATTTGGGAAGTCTGTCGCAGCCATGTCCTGTCCGTTTACGCGAGCCACCCATTGCGGAAGGTGCAAGATTGATAAGGAGAGTTCTCAGAATTCAGCGTATATTGCGGGACAGACAGGATCCTTTAGCTCAGCGCGACAGTGTGCTCATTGAGAGATATCGATATCCCCGTGAGGGTATTATTCACTTAACCAACTTGTTGACGAGGGGGTGCAGGACCACCACCTGTCTTTTTTTGCTCTGCCCTTTTCTTGGTTGCTGTTATAAACAAACTAACAGACTATTACAGGGTCTCTTTCCAAGAGACGAAAAGCAATATAAGTGATAAATATTACCATTCTGTAGAATATTCTTATATTCCACTTTTACTTGTTCCCATGTTCTAGTGGGTCCTGTTGTGGCTCTAATGTGAAAGGGGATATAATATAACAATATAATATAATGTAATATAATATAGTGTAATATAATAAATCTATAAATAAATAATAAAGTGACTGAATAGTGGTATTGTCAAGCGCTTTGGGTGCCTTGAAAAGCGCTATATAAACCCACTCCATTATTATTTCTATTATTAAATTACTTACGAGTTTAATTTGTCAGCAACTTTCTGCCAGCCCTCTCTCCTTGCTTTTGCAGCCTTTGCAGTGTTCCCTTGCGTTTTAATTAAACTCTGAAACTCCTGAAATCCCTCAATCAAGAGTTCTTGCTCTGCTGCCGGAAAATACCGAGCGCGCCCCTTCGACATTTTCGCCGACCAATCAAAGGGTTGCCGATCAATGTTTCTACTATCGATGCGTAGCCCCTTTTACGACACTCAGTGATGTCACATTACTGCGTCCAGCTGTACTAATCGTCAACAACAGGTGTGTTCGGGGAACCGGATTAGCGAGCTCACGGTTAGCGCGATGGTTTGGTCTTGGATGTGTCATTTGATCTTGGATGTAGTGAGCGACGTACGAAGAACGGGCCCCAGGAGGACATCTTAGGTCAACTGAACTCCTCCTCCTGCTGTTTAGATGTCCTGCCAACAAGTTTTTTCAAAAAGGTCTCAAAGACTTTAGAGTCAGACCTGTTGCAGATCGTCAACTTTTCTTTATTATCAGGTGTGTTTCCAGAATCACTAAAAACTGCTGTAATCAAACCTATACTGAAAAAGGACAATCTTGACAAGACACAAATGAACAACTACAGGCCGATCTCAAATCTCCCGTTTTTAAGTAAGATCATTGAAAAAGCAGTTTCTCAACAGCTCAGTTACTTCTTAAAACAGAATAATTGCTACGATGCCTTCCAGTCAGGTTTTAGACAGAACCACAGCACTGAAACCGCTCTGACCAAAGTGTTTAATGACATATGTCTGAATACAGACAGTGGAAAAATGTCAGTCCTAGTTTTATTGGATCTCAGTGCAGCATTTGATACAGTTGACCACAACATATTACTCAAACGACTGGAGAACTGGACAGGTCTTTCAGGAACTGTACTAAACTGGTTCAAAACATACGTAGAAAACAGGAAATACTTTGTATCAATAGGTAACTTCACATCTGAGCAGACAAGTATCACATGTGGAGTTCCCCAAGGTTCCATCTTGGGACCCCTTCTGTTTAACATCTACATGCTCCCACTGGCACAGATTATAAACAACAACAAAATAAACTATCACAGCTATGCAGATGACACACAAATATATATCACAATGTCACCAGGAGACCGAGGCCCTGTACAGGCTCTTGGTAAATGCATTGAGGAAATCAATGACTGGTTGTGCCACAATTTTCTCCAGCTAAACAAAAACAAAACTGAGGTAATAGTCTTTGGCGCCAAAGAAAAACGATTACAGGTCACCAGAGAACTTCAATCTATACATCTAAAAACCACAAACCAGGCGAGAAATTTGGGTGTAGTGATGGATGCAGACCTAAACTTAGAAAAACACATTAAGACAATAACAAAGTCAGCTTACTATCACCTCAAGAATATATCAAGGATAAAAGATCTGATGTCTCAACAGGACCTGGAAAAACTAGTCCATGCATTCATCTTTAGTAGACTTGATTACTGTAACAGCATCTTTACAGGTCTACCTAAAAAAATCAGTCAGACAACTACAGCTCATTCAGAACTCTGCTGCTCGAGTCCTCACTAAGACCAAAAAAGTGGACCACATCAGTCCAGCTCTGAGGTCCTTACACTGGCTGCCTGCCCGTCAGAGGATAGACTTTAAAGTTCTGATGCTGGCCTATAAAGCTCTGAATGGTTTAGGACCAAAATACATCAATGACCTCCTGACCCAGTATGAACCATCCAGATCCCTCAGGTCATCTGGATCCGGTCTTTTATCAGTTCCCAGAGTCAGAACCAGACACGGAGAAGCTGCATTCAGCTTTTATGCTCCTTATATCTGGAACAAACTCCCAGAAAGCCTCAGATCAGCTGAAACACTCAGTTTATTTAAATCCAGGTTGAAGACTCACCTGTTCTCAGCTGCATTTGAATAAAGCACCAAATCCACACTTTAAGCTTAAATTTCAAAAAATCAGTAGTTAAATGTAAGTTATCTACTGTTCTGATTTTATCTGTTTTGATTTTATATACTGTTGTTTGTTTGTTTGTTAATTAGTTAGTTTATTTGCTTGTTTTAATCAATTTTAAATCATGCTTTTTATTTGTTCTTGTTTCTAATGTCTCTGTAAAGCACTTTGAATCACCTTGTTGTTGAATTGTGCTATACAAATAAACTTGCCTTGCCTTGAAGAAATATTTAGGAAGTTTTCATTGGACATGGCCAAGGTTGTGCTTTGTCGCAGTTTTTTGTCGATACATTTTTACTGGGCAGAGAGTGTCAGGTTTCTGCTGGCTTAGTTGACCTCAAGCATTAAATGGGGTGATTGGCAGGAGAGTGTGATGTGACTGGGATGAGAATTGGTACCACAGAAACATCGTTGTCAGCAGGAAAATGGTGCACTGACTGCTCTGATCTGCCTCGAGTGAAGGAGTTCAAGCACCTCTGGGTCTTGTTTATGAGTGGTGGAGAGTAGATGGATCAGCAGAGCACAGTGGATGTGTACTGGTCTATTGAGGCGAAGAGGGAGCCGAGTGTGTAAGCTCCTCCATTCACCCATGGCAACGAGGTGTGAGTAGTGACTGGAAAAAGATCAAGGATACAAGCAGAAATGAGCTTCTTCCAAAGGTTGTCTCGGCTCACCCTTGACGATGGGGTGAGGATGTCAACATTGTAGAGCTGCTGCTCCTCTGTATATAAAAGGATTTTCTGAGTAGGATGCGTCGAAGATGTTTTGAGCAATGAGGCACGTGCAGGACGTGCTGGGGAATTTACAACTTCTGTCCCCACTACCAAGATCTAATGTGTAAGACTGAAAATAGTCTGATTTCAGTCTGTAGAATGAGAAGTCATCCCACTTTTCTTTTGTCGAATGTCATGAACAAAATATTTTTGTGCCTTTTTGTGGACAAACCATAAGCCATTTTATACACTGATTAATAAAACTGAAGTTGTGTACCTTCCCTGTCACTGTTGCCGTTTCTTCCCGGTGCCTAACAAAGGCACGGGTTCTATTTTCTTTCTCATTAAACATTTGCCATTTCGAACATCTCAGATTCTGCTTTGTTTACATCAGCGTCTAGCTTGCAGTCCTCCTCTTCAATGTCTTTGCTGGCGCATTGCTGCGTCTCTTGGCACATTCTGGCCCCTGTTGATCACTCAAATAGTGTGAAACCATTGGCAAGAATGCATATTACGTCACCCGTGTACACAGGCCCGCACATGGCATGCAAAACGCCAGAGACCCACTCATAAAGAAATGGCTCCATTGCACTGCCAGAGAACTGGTGTATCCACAGGATACTTTTAAAACACCATCCCCTTTGCTTTTTTTTTTTTTTTTTTTTTTTTATGTTTGAAGATGCAGTCTTAAAATTTGATGAACATTAAGATTGCACAGGCTCATAAATATTCATCAGACCAGAACCCCTTTCCTCTTCCTTTCTTATCTCTTTGTCACCGTCCTCTTATTTCCGATCCCTTCATGTTGGCCTGAATTTGAGCTGGACCCAAACAAACGGCCTTTCTCATGAGATCATCCAGCAGCACTTTAGTGATCCTTGAATGTATAATGCAAAACGCTGCCTGCCTGTTGCCTCTAATTGTCCTTTTGAGTGTTTAATGTTTGAGCTCATTAACATGATCTGCCATCTATTGTTTATCATATTAATAGCACCATTTCCTCGGCTACAGTAAAGGGACTGTTAATTAGTGACCACAAAGACAACATTTAGTTCTGTACATCACACTAATCCAACCTTAACCTGTTTTATCTCAACAGGAAATAACAAAGACTTCATTGTGTGACCCTCACTCCCACCACCCCACACTGTTCCCTTTTGACCTGGCAGAGATGCATTTTTGTCAAGGAGTTTGCACTCAGATGGATTAAGAGGTTAGTTTCCAATCTCACATTCAACCCTAATCTTCCTTCATTAAAGGCTGCGTTTTGTCTATTCAAAGCAAGTCAAAGCCGTGCATTGTGTTTATTATTGGCAGCTAGGGGAAAAAGTCTTTCCTGTCAGCAAAGACTGAATACACGGTGACTCCATCGGCACAGGGAGTCTTTGTCATTATCAAACAAAGGCATATCACTTGCTAGAAAGCGGCTGATTGTTGCTGACGTGAAGACATATTTCAGTGATCTTCGTCCCAAACCAGAGCCCAGCGGTGGAAACCTAATCAGCCTGGTTTGGACTTACCTGTAGGAACTGGAAAACTGAGCTGCGGTGGCTGCTGATAAATTTTTCAACAGCTCCTAACCCAAAAGCAGCTGATATGCACTACCGTCTCAGAATTTTGGTTAGGGTTACATTCTGTGGAAGGCTACGTCACCGGCTCAATTGTTGAGCACACTTGAGTGTGATGGAGGCGCACCGTATGAAGTTACAGAGGATTAGATTACTTGAAAGGTGTATCACAGATCTGGCCTGTCTTTACAATATTTATATTAATTCTCTGAAGTACATCACACTTGCAAGGAAGTTACTGTCTAGATCAAGGAATAGTTAAGGTGGTTGGGAGATTTAGACTTGGTCATGACACTGAAACCAAAGGTTTGCGTTAACATATATTGCAGATTCCATTGGCCGATTTACAGAATCAAAATTCAGATTGTAGATTGTAGCAGTATTGAAATACTGTGTATATAAAACATTTATGCAGAGATGATGGAAACGGGCACATCTAAAGTGCTGATACTGGTTGAGATTGGGCAAAACTGAAATAAAGATGTGGTAACAACGTGACTATTCTAAAAGCACATTCAAGCCAAAGCTTAGTTACTTTTTACTGGGAGTTGGCACCACTTGTGGAATGAGGTGATCCACTTTAAAAGAAGAAGAAACCCCTGTTGTTGTTGTGTTTTTTTGTTTTTTTTGTGTGGTTTTAATCATGACCGTTTAGATGGCTCCTTGGGAAAAACAGATGTAAAATTACTTTTATCATCCTTTAGTTTTTGTATTATTCATCAAATATATATTTTAGGTTTATTTCAGAAACTACTGTCTGTGTTGCTATTCAGCTCCTGAATGACTCTCCACTACAACTGCAATTTCCTCATCAGGACACAGTATTTTAAAGTGAACTTGGTGACTTGAACTACCCTGTCATTCTCCCTCTTTTATACATTAATTGACTGGGGTACTTACAGTAGATCCCTTTATCAAGCCAGCCAGAATAGTCCCAGACCTTGTTTGGTGTAGTTGATGTCGAGTGTTAAATAATAGCCAGTAATTTCTCTGGCTTTATTTTGCGCAACTTGTAATGTGTGCACAACCTATTTCCGAGCCGTGTTAAAAGGGCAGTCTGCATGAGCAGGGTTTACGCATGTATGAAAGCATGAGAGTGATGCTGCCAGATTTCCAGTCTGATTCCACAGATATGTGCAGTTCTGTGTTTTGCTTATTAAAGTGTTAAATAGTCAGTATCCAATGAGATCTGAACTTAAAACATCAAGATGACCATAAGAGTGAGTGTGTGTGTGTGTGTGTGTGTGTGTGTGTGTGTGTGTGTGTGTGTACACATATTTTACAAATACAACACGTGGTTGCCATCAGATTCTTTTCCTGAGTAAACAGACACCGGGAGACAGCAAACTGATAGTTGTCTTCGGCTGGTGGCTGCACCGCTGTGTGATGGGCAGGAAAACATTTGGACAAATGGGCCTATTATTGACCACTCCACTATCTTGGCCAACAGGAAGCTTTGATCTGTATCTTATAAAGTCCTCCATCTCTTCCTTTGAGGAAGAAAGGCAATAGATTTGGGGAAAATTTGTAATGCTGATTTTGGATCCGTAAACACCAGTGTTCTTTTGTTTTGCTTACCCACTTCACCCTTGCTCATTTATTTCCACTTATTCATTAACCTCACTTGTCTTATTTCAGTTTCACTGCAGTTTCCCCCAATCCGTGTGTCTGCCCCTGTCAGTTCATTATGTTTGTAATTGATTGATGTGTTCACTCCTTCCATAATAATTTGCACCCTTAAATCAAAATGGGATGTTGACAGAGTTGTGGCCCACCCTCATGGTGTCTACATGAACCATCAACCTCTTGCTGCACTCTTATGCATATAAAAGGACGTGCTATAACAAGGTAGTTCCACGGCAAGCACTGGCAGCCTTAAGTGTGGATGTTGTTGAATATGTTATGAATGTGGTGAGTGTGCCATTTTTTTTTTTTTTTTTTTTTTTTTTTTTCCTTGTGGTATTGTGTTAATGTATGCAGAATTCAGCAGAAGACTAAAAGCAGGCAGTGAGGAATGCCTGTTTGGAAGGGGGGGGATAAGTGAGAGGAGGGCTTTCTTGTCTCTCAGGGGAGAAAGATGAGAGGAAGAGAGGCATGGTGAAGAGGTAGAGAGCGGGGGATGGTGTCAGAACCTAGCAGACGAGAGAAGATGAGGAAAGACATGGTAAATATCTAAACACCGCATTGAAGTGTAGGTTTGACTTATAGGCTTGAGCTCTTATAAAACCACATCATAAAAGGCTGGGAAAAACTGTTTGTGCTGACTTTAAGGGCAGGTGTTATACTGATTTCCAGTCGCATATTTAAATTTTTGAACTCTGCAAGTGAATGGTCATTATTTATCTACTGGGAACCGTCGCTTCATCTACGGTCTGAATTGTTTCTGCTACCTTTAAGCCAACTTTCTTCTGATTGGCTTCAGCTCAAAAAACAGAAGGTTTGAATAGCAGGTGGGTGGCGCTTCTGCACTCGGTTACAGGTATCTGCTCTCATAGATACAAAGAAGTTTGGTAAAAACATTTAAAACACTTTCAACCTCACCTGACAGTCAGCACATGCCTCCAGTAGTTTCTATTTGATGATTTCTTCAGTACTTGTCGCAACATGACCCTGAAATCTGTATTTTTTATGTAGTGACGGGACGACTGACTGTTCTCATCATGATGAATAGCAAATGTCAGAGATGCGTAAGCCCCAGGTTCTAAAGTAAATGCTAGTATTGGCATTCGGTATTGTGCAATAGTGTTAGTGGGATGTATAAAGACTGTACATACAAGTGTGAATGTACTATGAATCTAACTGAGGCAAGGTTTGTTTACTTTCAGCTTGGACCAAGTGACAATACATGGTTACGTTGTAAAATATAGCGAATTTTAAAAATAAAAAATTTAAAAAAGACTCCACATGGAGACGACAATCGTTGAAATGTGAGTTTGTTGAGATTTCAGCAATCACTTTCTCTGAGCTTTCACACAGTCTGCTTGATGTTAGTAGTTGCTGTTGTTGTTGTCAGTTGAATCGAACTCACTGCTGGATTCCTGGAAGTCACTTCTTGGCACTTGATCTAGTAGACGCTGCAGTGTGTATGTTATGTCTCGAAATGTTATCTAGTGTGTACAAGTTTTTATAGTCTAACATTCACAACTTTATTGTCTAGACACGAGTGCAAAATTTCAATAAAAACAAAAGCTGGGCAGCAAAGCTGAATTCAGTGGAAATGAACTGGTAATCAGCAAATGCAGGATCACGGTGTGTATGTGCACGCCCACATTTCTTTCCGCCATCCTTTCTTCTACTGGGGGGGGGGTTCTTTCAAACTGCTCAGGAAAGACGTTGAGCGTGCTCCACACTAAGCCCCACACTTCCCCCTCCCTCTCTCTGTCTTCCCTCCTCCCTCAAGCAGCTGTTTTCCTGTCTTGGCCTGGGAACTGGAGCCAAGCTGTTTTTTTTCCCTATCCTTGCCTCACAAGCAGGAACTCGCAGACTTACCGAAATACACACACATACTCTTCTTGTCCGTCTCTGCCCTGTCCCACACTCGTCTGGCTGTTGACTGTGTGCTGACCTCATTTTGGACTAGAGACTGAGGAGCAGCTATTCCCACTCTTCTGCTTGGCTGCTGTGATTGCGTGTTCACATTGCAGTGTGAGAGCCGCCTGACTGTTGGTAGAAATGCTTTCATGGTAAGACGTCTCTTCCTGTAATCACAGGCTACTTCTGTCTTTTGACCTCTTATTTGTGCCTCCTTCAGTCTCTGACTCAAGTGACTCTCTGTTGGTAAGGCTGCTGTGTGGCTCATCCAGTACTCAGTTTCTAAAAGTCTTCTTGACTGTGCTGCATTGATTTCAGGCTGTCAGCATTTTGCAAAAGTTTCAGTCAATGAAATAAAACGGTGAAGTTCTAGCATGACTTAAACTCACTTTTTTTTGGTTTGTCCGTATAAAAATAAAGCGGTCATATTCCCTTTTTTTCATTGACTGACACAAGGAGGTGTAGCTAGGCCTCATCGCTGATAATTCAAGTCACTAAAGTGGACACTGCGACTGTTATACTAAACAATATTATAACCTATTGTTATAATATTGTGTTATTGTTTTCTATTGGAGCATTTTTTAAGCCTCCACGGAGTTGGTGCTTCAGTTTTAGTTTCCGAGAGTGTTATTTGGCACAAATTAGCATTTATCTTTGTGTGTTCATGAATGACTTCACCTGAAAATACCCCCTGTATTGTGAAGCCTCAGTGCTGATGCTATGACTGGTTCTATATTGGTATTTGAAGCCACAAGGAACTGTTTTGGATGAGAGGCTGCCCAGAACTGTTTGAATGATCCTTACATCACAGCAAGCCAAGATCATTGTCTGTTAAGTGGGATCTAGCAGGCGGTAATTTGCCACTAACACTTTGGCAGAGGATTGAGTAAAGGAATGTTAAACCAAGATAATAACTGAATACATTTGTAACAACAGGACAGGTTTGTTAAGAATGTAAGTTTTAAAAGAAAATGTAAAATATTTAAGCTGTCCCATGCTTAGATTAATCATTCTCATAAGGACTGGGTGGCTGTGCTTAACTCTGTCAGTTACACTTTTATCCAAATGTTATTTGTACAACAGTAGCAATACTTGTCGAGTACCAGTGAACCAAATATTTAAATACAGGGCACTGTCTGATGCTCTTGCCATGTCATCTGTCACGTCCTATTGTAACCAAACACATTGTTTGAATTCATTTCAAACATTAGAAGAAACTCTCAGACTGTGTGTGCCTTTTTTTTTTTTTTTTTTTTTTTTTTGTCTAGCCCCCGACATGCCGTCTTGCGTCATCTACCTGTATCACAGCAACAAACGAGCACCAGCATTTCATGGTCCAAAAATCCTCGAGAGGAGGCGATTGTAAAGAATGTTTCATGTTGAGGCCATGTGGGTAAGGGGGGGTAGGTGTGGTTATGTGTGGGTGGCTTATTTAGTCTTCAGCAATAGTCTTAAAAGGACATTCAAAGCTCTTCTTTGGATGTTGGCTGCTTTTTGTTCCGTTTTATCTCACTGATGCCACACTGCTCTATTTATGCTGCAGTCTGGGCTCTGAGGAGGCCAATCCATGACTGATGGCGTTCCACTGTGTCCTTTCCCTATCACTGCATTGGGAATGTGTTTGGGATGATTGTCATGGTGAAAAATAAAGCCATATCAATCAAATACTTTCCAGACAGTGTTGCACAGTGGATGAGAATCTGACGATACTTGTCTGTGTTCATAATTCCATCAATTTTGACTCGACCCCAACACCAGTGGCTAAAATGCAGTCTCAAGCCTTGATGGAGACTAAACTGTGTTTTACAGATGGCTCGTACCGCTCTCCTGACCACCTCTCTACATGCTGTTGATGATTTGAACCACAAATTTCAAATTTGATTAATCACTCCATTGGAACTGTTGCTACCTCAACCTTTTCTCCCTGTTTTCCGTCCTTAAGGAAAGGAAAATCTGAACAGCCACTCTTCCACTGAGGCCGTTTTTGATGAGGCTTCAGTGAACAGTAAACAGATCAACTGAATAACATGTATCTCTCAGTTCTTGTGTCAGGTCTTTCGATGGGTTATACTATACTATAAACACAGCAGTTTAAACCCCCCAAATTTGATTGTGTTCATCTGGACATAGCGTTTTCAGTGGGAGAAGCAGTTAACTCGTCTCATGAACTTCTGCCTGTGATTTCTAGTTGTTAATTTGAAATATAACATCGGTTTTAAAGTTATAGATATCAGTGATTCTTTCAGAATGGTTCTAAATTCTAAAATTCGAGGCGTTTCGAGTTCCAGAAACATTTTCCAAGTCAAGCTTTTCAGTAAGAGTTAGCATCAGCAAACTGTCCTTTTCCTTATGTGTTCTTATGTGACAGATACTGTGATGACAGACACAAATCATTGTCCAAGTGAGAGGGAGACTGTTCATGTGTGTTTAGACCCTTGTCATGATTGCCCACAGTTCATGTTCTAAAGCCAGTGTGCAGATAACTGCGTTGGTGGATTTGCGTTTTTCAACTTCAAAGTCCCTGCAATACTACAGTGCATTAATGTGCCCTTAAGCGCATATGCATGAGTCTGTGTCTGTGCATTGGGTGGGGGTTGCTTGCGTTAATACTAGCTTGTGTATCTTTGATATGCTAACAGTGGTTGTCACGCTATCAGCGCCCTTCTCCATGCCACTGCCTCGCTTGCGTGAGATAAGAAGTTTGTGCCATGGTTTACAGTCCAGCTACATTTTAAGTAATTCCAGCTCCTTCTCACATCCAGTCTTCTGTGTGCTCAGAGCTGATGAAAATCACTGAGGTGGTGTTGAGGGTTGTTTTTTGCTGCTGAAGAATGATTCCACTAAACTAAACACTCTTAATCTGAAGAAGTTCAGGAAAGGACACTACATCTCCTTCCTTCATACTCACACTTTCTCTTATCGGGCCTCTCACATTACTCACCTGCTCCATTGGTGCTTCTCATCAGTTCTCTTGTCTCTTCTTTCCATCACGTTCCAACTCTTTTTCCCACCGCGGTGCTCTTCACTAACCCTCTTCACATCCAGCTTTTTCCTCACCCTTTAACTTTTTTGATAGTTTGCTTCTGCCTTGTCCTCTTCGTCTTTGATGTACAGTGAAAGGCACAGGCTGTTTTTTAGGTTTGTTTGAGCCGTACCCATTTTATTTATTTATTATTATTTTTTCCTGGATCAAGAGCTGAAACACTTTTAAACAAAATTATATTTCACATAGTTCTCAAAATTATCACGGCATTAGACATAGTCTTATTTTTGCTTCTCCATCAGAATTTTTCTTCTTTCATTCAGTGTGCTCGATTGCACTATATTGGTGTTAGTCAATGTGGATTGCCCGTGTGTGGGGCTGACAGCACGAGTATTTACTTGTACTCAGGTCTTTTTAAAACTGCTCATACTTTTACTGCAGATTTCTCATTGTGTAAAACAAAGTATTCATGTTTGCATTCGTTGGTCATTTCTGCCACCATGTTGTTGTTGTTGTTTTTTTTGTTTGTTTTTTAAATATATATGTTGGTTGGTACGTTGGTTTTATGTTACAGTAACAAAAGCTGCTTTTTTGGACACTGGAAAAACTCTTTCACTACAGTTGAGCTCACGGTCTCAGTACTGTGGGTGAAATGCTTGAACTTACAAAGAGTGTGACAGAGTTGTGGATAATATGAAGGATCAAAGCAAAACATTTGAATTGAGGATGGTGTTTTTTTTTGTTTTTTTTGTTTTTTTTTTTTAAAGTAGTTGAGTTACTTGATGAATCGTTGCAGCCCCGTATTAAATAGACTCCTCATTTGTCTGGAACTGGTTCCATGTGGCATATTTGGTAGTTGCAAGCAATGTTCCCTCTAAGCTGCGCACGTGTGCAATTGTGCACTGCTGGCACAGTCTCTGCGCACAGAAAATCTGCATTGCGCACAAAAAAAAAAATCTAACCTGAATTGAAATTAAAATTAATACTTTAACAATTCTGTTTTGCAGTGTTAGTCAGTGACTGGCTGCTCCCGTATGGGATTAGAACGATCCCACCTTATCCCATAGTCCAGCCAATAATGCAATTCACATTCGTATACGCAGCCAATCAACGTCGTTGACAGGCTATGACAGCGTCCTTATGTGCCGACACCGGTGTTTTAGCTAGCAAAGCGGCTGATGTGGAGTGAAACCACGATAATGATAACATGTACAACCATTGGAGATATGAACAGGACAGACGGAACAATTGACAGAAAAAGTGTGGACTTTATACCAGTTTTTAAATTGCGTTGATAGGCCACGTAAAACCAGAGTTGTCATTAAAACAATATGCAATGTTTGGTTTCCTTCCTGAACACCGTCGTTGTTTATATTTACTGCGGGAAGAAACGGTAAAAACGGCGTTTTATAAGAAAAAAGGCTCGAAAGCACTCTCCGCCTGGGAGCAAGAACAAAACCAAAAACACCCCCACCCTTTCCTATTGGTCGAAAAAAGTACCATGTCGACCAATCAAAAAATGACATGGCAACCTGGCATTTAGTTGTTTAGAAACGGGGGGAAGTTTTAGGAGTGACGGCGGTGTTTTGAGATGTGAGAGATTTGAGACGTTTAGCGCAAATCTTATGTAGTTGGTGTGTAGTGTAGTCAATAGATTTGTTGTGTGTGTGTCAGAACAATGAGGCGACTGCTGAATATTACAGGAGTGATACATCTCCTGTTGTCAGGCCTGCAGGTATCAGGCTGTTGTTCTCCTTTATCTCATAGTGGACAGATTATTTTTTTGGAGTGGCACAAATAATTTGTGTGGCATCAAATTTGATGCAGAACAGCTGATTGTTCTGTAAATAGTTTGAAATGTTTATTTAAAAAACGCCTTTGCTGCATTTAAAAAAAAAAAAAAAGCTGCAAAAAACATTGTTTGCCAAACTGAGTTACTTTTTTTGAGGAGTAACTATATAATTATTTACCCAACATTGGTCATTACATACTATATTTTGCAGACAGTTACAGGACTCTCTCACAGACCACAGACTCATAATACAAGTCAGAGCTTTATAAAAAAGAAAAAGAAAGTTGTTTTTGAAATTGGAGTTCAAGTTATTTTTACTTCCAATAGTGTTAACATAGTACACAGGCCAATGGCTAGATTTTTACATTTTCATTGTAAATGGGCTAAAGCAGTTTAAAAGTAATCTAACATAAATGTAAATGCTGTAATTTGATTATTTTAATAAACCATGTAACTTGGTTGGATTCGATGCCGGCGTGACCACAGTGCACACGTCTGATGTCGCTCACAGTGGTCCATGGGATCGCTCAGGGAGTTTGTGTGTTCGCTCAGACACGTGAAAAATTAGAGGGAACATTGGTTGCAAGTAATTAATATGGAAATGGGGAGCTTGTCTCTCTTCATGGATGTAGTCATAATGGAGGTTCTGCAAATGAAACTGTCATTAAATGTGCATGTGGAGAGTGTTGTCGGAGCGGCTGCTTATTCATCACTGTGACATTTTTCTTGGATCTCATGTCTCCTTTTACTTCTGCAATTCATGTTTACTTTGTGATATTTAGACACTAACATGAAACGAGCGAAAAATTTGAGAATTTTCCTTTTTTTTTTTTTTTTTTCCTGGGATCCGATGTATAGCTTGGCAATTTGATTTTCCATCATTTCATCATTATGCCTTTGTTATCAGTTGTAAGTCACTCCTTTCCTATACTGGCATGCTTTTGTGCTTCCCTAACAGCCCAAACTTGCATGGTTTATTTCAGAATGAAGGAGGAAAGAGCTTTTGGTCTACAAGATATATATTTTTAAATGAATATGGTCCAAATCAGCTCACAATTAATCTCTTCCTGAAAGGGACACTAAACAACCCCAACCTCCTACCAATACATAAAAGTAAGCATTTTCATTGTTTGGATCTCAAAATGAAAGGTTTTAATTTATCAGTACTACTGTTTCACTCAATTTCAACAGATAACATTCTTCTGTTTTACTACAGAGATTAGAACACACATTGACAAATTGGAATCTAAATACCAAATGTAAATGAAGAGTATTCCTAACACACAAGTTAATTTTGGAGTTCCACAGGGTTTAGTGTTAGGACAAATGCCTTTTATAGTGTAAGTCCTTTCCTTAATCGGTGGTCTTAGAAAACACTGCATACGCTTTCATTGCTATCCACAAATCCAGATGATACAAATCAACTAGTCAAACTACAGGCATGGATGACCTCCGATTTCCTGCTTCTAAGCTGAGGTTTTTGTACTCGGCTGTTTTTGTTTTGTTTTTTAAACCAGATATTTACTTGAGATGGCATTACTCTGGTCTCCAGTGATGCTGTGAGGAATCTTTAAGTCATTGTTGACCAGGATATGTCTTTCAGGTTCGAGCCCCGGCTTGGACAGTCTCAGTCGTTGTGTCCTTGGGCAAGACACTTCACCAGTTGCCTACTGGTGGTGGTCAGAGGACCCGGTGGTGCCAGTGTTTGGCAGCCTCGCCTCTGTCAGTGCTCCCCAGGGCATCTGTGGCTACAATGTAGCTTGCCATCGTGTGTGTGTGTGTGTGTGTGTGTGTGTGTGTGTGTGTGTGTCTCTGAATGTAGTGTAAAGCGCTTTTGGGGTCCTTGGGGACTAAGTAAAGCGCTATACAAATACAGGCCATTTACTACTTCAGTGGCTCCCTGTTAAATTCATAATTCCTCTCGTGACATGCAATATTTTAAATAATGAGGCCCCATCATATTGTAAAGACTTTACTTTTCCTTATCCTAACAAAGTACTTCCTGGTGTATTTAAAAGTCGAGTGGGAGGCAGAGCCTTCAGTTTTCAGGCTTCTGAAAGCTTTCTGTGGAACCAGCTCCCAGTTTGGATTCAGGAGACAGACATACTCTACTTTTAAGATCAGGCTTAAAACTGAGAATAGGGAAAAAATGAGACTGAGTTGTTCAAAATCAAAAGATTAGCAAATTAGTTTCATTTGTTGACTATTACTTTGAAAGGATTTAAGCTGTTTGCGTGGGTTCTCTCCGGGTACTCCGGCTTCCTCCCACTGTCCAAAGACATGCACTTAGTGGGGATAGGTTAATTGGTTAATCCAAATTGCCCATAGGTGTGAATGTGCGAGTGAATGTGAGTGCGAATGGTTGTCTGTCTCTGTGTGTTGGCCCTGCGACAGACTGGCGACCTGTCCAGGGTGTACCCCGCCTCTTGCCCTATGACAGCTGGGATAGGCTCCAGCGCCCCCCGCGACCCTGAACAGGATAAGCGGACGCGAATGGATGGATGGATGGATGGATGGATGGATGGATGGATTTAAGCTGCATTTAACTGTGTTAAAAGTTTCATGATCTCTTCATCTGTTTTACTCACATCTATGACTGTCTCCCTTGGTGGGTCACTACTAGTTATTATTCTGTACTTTCCCTGGAAGAACCCTGCAGAGTTGTTTCCTCAGAAACTCTAGGGGAGTGTGAAAAACACTGTGGAGGGATTGCGCACGGAGTAATGCCAGTGCAAAATATTTAGAACAGCTAAGTCATTCGAGGGAAACTCTGCACCTGTGTTTAGAAGTAGCTTCAGGCTTTCAGTTTGCTTGCTGGGAAAGCTCAGCATGCTACGTTCTCTTACAGGCTTATAAAATATGAATTGCGTCACAATTGTGTGCTTTGTGAAGGAGGAATTGGCTAAAAGCAAATGCATCCTGCGTGATTTCACAGGAAGTCAGCAGCAAATTTAAGCAATTCGGCTCTCCTTCTCTGTTAAAGCTGAGTTCTTAAATGATTCTTCACAGATTGTTTGATCAAAAATGTTGTAGGTGCTTTTGAGTGTGTCATGTGTTTTACTTTCTAAAGTTATTTTTTTCCCTCCCCAAATATGTAGTAGATGGGTCAGTCCATGAACCAGATGTCGTCTTCTCAGCTTTTTGGATAATAGTGTAAAGGCAGACAAGTCACATGTTTAGACTGCTGCAAACTCGGTACATGGTGTACAAATGACTGCCAAGGTATCAAGTGGCAAATAAACAGTTCCACATGGTGTAACTTAAATGTCACTCAAATGTCAAATCACTTTCATTACCAAAGTAACTTTTGATATTGAGGTTTTGCAGACATGGGCCGCTATGACGCTAACTTGTATCCCACTATGGATGTGTGACAACTTAAGATCCAGAGAATAAGGCCCCAGGTTTACAGAGAGGATGGTGGCCATCTGCCAACCACTAGTCATGAGGGGGGAAAAAAATCAGTTGTGTGTGGCAGAAGGGTGATGGCAGAAAATAAGGCCTCGGTCATGCAGGCCAAGACACCACTCAGTGACCCCTGGTTAACCACCTGTCACTTGGGGAAAAATGTGTATACCTCCAGCAGCCTCCTTGTGCATGTATGCTTTGGTTGCCAGTGTATTGTGGTTGTAGTTTAAATGTAAGTGACCGACTACTAACAGTCTACTAGCACTGTTGAGTTGTAGTGAAACTGAAGTGACAAAAATTGGAAATAGATGCAACCGTCAAAGTAAAAGCTGTGTATCAGAGCTGCAGCTTACCTTTAGGGTGAACCTTACCAATTTTACTGTTTGCACTTTTTAATGTTTTACCTCTGCCCAACTAATAGACAGTGACTGTTTGCAGGTCAACATAATATACTATAGCCAACCCTGGCAGTCTGCTAGCAAACAAAGCAATCACTAGGATGTTTTCGGTGCAGCACTTTGCCAGTAATGTCAGCAGCACTTTGCCTTGCAGCCTTGATGACCAGCACATGACCTTTTTTTTTTTTTTTTTTTAAATTAATTAATTAATTTTTTTATACATGGTTGAAGTTCTGGTTTGGCTCGCGTACAAGCACAGAATCTGCATAAGAGAACAAGCACTGGCAGCTACAGTCCATAGCAGTGCAGCTGGTTTCTGACTGGGATGAGGAACTCTCTTTAAAGGCAGCTGAATGAAGTACCTGACAGTGGATGAACTAACTGGCTGCACCAATCAGATGTACACTGTTAAAGTAGCTTTATACAAAATAGTCCAAGAATAAAAATAAGGAGCTGAAAATGAATGTGTCATGGGTAACTCTTTTAAATTAATTTTGTGTTTTCTTACATTTCAGGAGTGTTGTTTCCCCTGGTTGAAGACGGTACTTTCCAACCAGACTCTGCATTACCATTGCGCCCATGAGGTAACGTCAGGACTTACCGGCCCCTCATTATCACCCTTGGTCCATCCATTTCCCTCCCCTCTGACCCTTCCTTCCTTGCACCTTCCCAACCATGGGCCAAAAGATCTCTGGAACCATTAAGTCAGTCGACGTACGTGGAGAGCCATCATACAGGCCTGTTCGACGTGAACTGCGGGGCCCAGATTTCTGTCGGCCACCTAGGCTGGACTTGCTGCTGGACATGCCCCCTGCAAGCCCAGAGACTCAGCTTCAGCACGCCTGGAACCCTGACGACCGATCACTCAATGTCTTTGTTAAGGAGGATGACAAGCTGACGTTCCACAGACACCCTGTAGCACAAAGCACAGACTGTATCCGAGGTAAGGTGGGATATACAAGGGGCCTCCATGTATGGAGGATTCACTGGCCAGCCAGACAGAGAGGCACCCACGCTGTTGTGGGAGTGGCCTCTGCTGAAGCGCCTCTACACTCGGTGGGCTACACAGCCTTGGTGGGCTCAGACTCGGAGTCCTGGGGCTGGGACTTGGGTCGGAACAGACTCTACCATGATGGGAAGAACCGGCCTGTTTCCACATCAGCACCCACATATCCCTCTTTCCTGGAGCCAGATGAATCGTTTGTGCTTCCGGACTGTCTGACAGTGATACTAGACATGGATGAAGGCACGCTGAGCTTCATGGTAGATGGACAGTACTTAGGAGTGGCTTTCAGGGGGCTGAAGGGCAAGAGACTCTATCCTATCGTCAGCGCTGTGTGGGGGCACTGTGAAGTGTCGATTCGTTACGTTAACGGACTAGATCGTAAGTACAACACTGTGTTTTCTGCACTTTAATCTTTGAAATTATTTTTCTGACAAGCTGGCACAAAAGGTTCTGTTCAGTAGGGCTGGGCCATATCATACCGTTCACGGTAATACCGGTATAATGTTGGGCAACGATAAGAAAATGCCATAGAATATGGGTAAAAACGCACATGCACAGTGCCTTTGTTTTCATATGCACATGGCGGAAAAAACATGGCAGCGACAGAGAATGAAAAAGGCGAAAGCGGATCGTTGAATGAAACCGATGAACCAGAATTGGTTTGTAAAAATGCTGCAACTTCAGTGATGTGGAACTGGTTTAGCTTTCGTCCGTCAGATACACAACAAAGCACTATTTTTGGTAGAGCATGCTAGCGGGCCGTCGTTATTACCTTGTTTTTTGGAAAATGCGGAACACTTAAAATCAATCCTTTGATTTTTCTGAAAGTCGACAGTGCCCCTTATAATCCTGTGTGCCTTATGTATGAATTCTGGTTGTGTTTACTGACCTCAAAACGATTTTATGTGGTACACGGCGCTGGAAAATCTGTCAAATGTTTTAGTACGACTTTGCTAAGCTACGAAGCCGCACCGCTTGATGGATTGTTGGAGCATTACGGCTACCGTAGTCAGGAGCCTCACGGAGTGATACATACTGTGCTTCAACATAATATTATCGTATTGTGTGTGTGTGTATATAACCTCTTAAGTTTTGTGGATATTATACATGGTTATGCTGAGGATATGTCGGCCAATTTCCAACTGCTTTTTGGTTAAACTGTCAGCAAGGAATTTGCACTGTTAAATTTTTATATAACTTTAATGCACATAAAAAAACAGCTGCTTGTTTAAGTGAAAATACATTGATGGTTTTTTTTTTTGGGGGGGGGGGTTTTTGCACTAATAAAGTTGTGGAGTTGTAAAGTATTTTGTCTAGTGTCAATTATATCGTCAGTTATAGCGTTATCACAAATTTTCGAATGTATATCGTGATAAATATTTTTGGTCACATGCTCTACTGTTCAGATCAGTTTTGTTTTGTTTTTTTGTTTTGTTTTTTTTGTTTGTTTTTTGTTTGGGATGTAGAACAAGTTCACAATGAGTCGTCTAAATGCAAATTCCCTCAGAGCAAGCACTAAGTGACTGGGAAGAAAAAACTCCCTTTTAAAAGTAAGACAGCTCTAGCAGAACTAGGCTTAGGGAGGAGCAACTGCTTGCTGTGACTGATTGGTGGGTGAGGGGAACACATGGAGAGATGAAGAAAGTGTTGCAACAGAAATGACATAGGAAGGGAAGATATAATTTCTTTCCATTCCCTTTACGGTCTTCAGTAATCTCCAGCATCTGCTTTTACCTTCTGCTGTTTGTTTTCTGACAGTGTTGAGCTTTAATACTGTATAATTTATCAAAACATGTTACATAGCATGCATTTAGGGGAGCACTTTCCAAAGTGAGACTGGCACAAATTGAATGTCTTGACTTTTCTGCTTAATTCTTGTTTAAGTTTTGCATGGGCTTCTCTTACTAGAGCTCATGCAGCTTTTTAGGTTGTCTGTGGACTGCTGTGTTGATACCTACTTGAACTTAATTTGTAGTCAGCATGCACACAGAGAGAGAGAGAGAGAGAGACTCTGGTGTGAAAAGCACATAACTCGTAGCTCTCTACCGAGTCGACTACAGCCAGTTTTGCTGATTGCATTTGCATCGCTGCAGAAATGCGGAGAGTTGGATGTGTTGGGCAAATTTTCCACACTGTGGATATGTAATGTTTATGGCTGCAAATCAGGAAAGACTTCTATTTAGAGCAGCTCATTAGGGCTTCAGTGACCCAGGGTGTGATTTGTGCTGTAACATCTTGGAGTCCAGCGAAACTGGGAGAGGAGGGAGCAATTCTAGCAAAGGCATGTTTATCTAATATTTAATACACGAGTGATGTGGAGGATTACCCATTGGTAATAGTGTGGATGATTTCCAAGTGCTTATAACATGTGTTGGCTCTCAGGATATATGGTTTGAGGCAGTTAGAAATGCTCAATGAATTTCCATCTACAAAAAGCCCACAATAGGAGGGACTGCTGCTTTGTTAACCACTAGGAAGCAGCTGAAAGATGTCTCTGTACTAAAGCGTGCTATTCATACTTCATTTGTGGCACTTTCATACAGACTTCAACTTTCAGACACGCAGAAGGCAAACATCCAGCTCTGTCCATTTCACTGCTGTCCCAAACTTAAACATAATGAATGTGCGTGCGTGCGTGCGCTGGCTTTGTGTGTTTTCTGTTAAATGTCATCATTCCCTAACCCAGAGACTGGAGTCGGCTCAGATTGCGTAACAGCCCTGCCCTCAGTCAACCCTCCAGCTCTTGCCTGCATGTTGCGCGCAGGCCCAAAACAGGCTGGGGGCGTTGCCAACAGTGTGGCACGGACGCCGTGTCCATGGCTGTGAGCCATGTGTGGACAGCAGACAGTTGAGGGGGAG
Source organism: Aulonocara stuartgranti (assembly GCF_965226115.1). Lineage (NCBI taxonomy): Eukaryota > Metazoa > Chordata > Actinopteri > Cichliformes > Cichlidae > Aulonocara > Aulonocara stuartgranti. Next base: position 33,005,849 of record NC_138950.1, on the reverse strand, counting down.
TTCTGGAGGATTTCCCAGTGTGCTTCTGAGTTAAGCGTCTAGCCTTGAATGGTGAGAAACTTAAGGTTAAAGTTGGCTCTGTGAACAAAACATGCCACAGTACATCTGTCGTTACATCATGACGATCACACTTGTTGCGTATATATGATAACATTTTCCCATCTTCGTGTGAAGGTGGGATTTGGCTAGTGTGAAAAATATGTTAAAATACTAATGTGGTCTGTGTAAGGATTAGGCATGGCACTTTTCTTTGACTAGTTTCAGTTCACAAATCACTGTATGCTAGTCCTTTTTATATCAGTGATAAGCCCTTGGACAGCTAGTAACATGGTTGAAACGGAGAATCCACTTTAAAGTTGTATGCTATCAAAAAGAGGGATTTCATTGAGTGTTCTGAATGTATGGATCCACGGCTGAACGTGAAGCTGCTGTAATGTCCGGCCCAGACCAAAGGAAATCTTGCTTTGAAGTGTTAACATTTACTGCTGTTTTCAAAAAGTGAGTACAACACAGCCCCGAACTTTAGAAGGTCGAGGTATTTCTTCTCTCTGTCCTACAGAACATTTGGTCAATTGTTTTTATTGTCAATATATGGCAACACATTTAAGCAGCCGACTGTCAGCCAGTGGTATCATTCTTTTAATGTAATGTGATTTCAGAGTTCGGTCACAGCGATGATCAGTGGAATGTCCTGAGGATATAAGCTCGGCTGTCTCAATTGTCCACTTGGCCCCTCAGTTAGGTCTAATAAGAGGATGTGGGTATGTGGTTGTATGGTGTACAGTTTCCCACATATAAGAGCTCAATGTGTTTTGTTTTGTTTTGTCTTTTATTTTTATTTTTTTTTGGGTGGGTGGGGGGGGGTGAAAAGTGTGAAAGCCACACCACAAGGCTCAGGCCTTTTGGAGGTCGTTTGATTGTCGGGTACTCTGTGACTAGGGCTGTCCAAAAAAACAAACTATTCTAATCAACAGTAAAAATTACTGTGGGATTAGATATTCATTCATTGCTGTCTTTCATGATTGTTGCCTATTTTTGTGCGTGATACTATTTGAAGTTCTGGCATCATGACAGCATCGTTTGTGACTAGAAAAGATAAAGGACTGGTATCAGGAGCTGCCGTCCTGCAGGTGGTACTCCTCATTCAGCAGTGATGATGGTGATCTTTGCGATGGATGTAAAAGTTAAAAACATGAAATGCTAAGATGAGTTTCCAAAAATACCTACTCGGGTAAATTCTTTGCGGCAACATAGACCTAATCGCATATAAGATGTAGCTAAAAGGTGTGCCAGTATAGCATGGAAGTGACTATACAGCAGTCTGCACTGGTCTGTCAGGAATGGATGTGCTTTTAGCAAGTAAATTGTTAGTGATTCTCATTAGTTTAACTCTCAGAACATTTATAGTTTGTTTTCTATTGACGAGCTTCATTAGTCTTTGCAAATATAAACCGTTTGTTTTCATTTTCATTTTGCTTAACATTTTAAATTATAGATTAATGATCCATGAATCGACACAATCGTACTCCCATTTGTCTGCCTGGTATATCGTGTTTTTGTCTGTTGAGTTTGGAAGTCTCAAATGTTCAGACGAGCCTGTGTTGTGGCAGATTGCACATGGGAGATCAGTGTATGATATTAGACACAAAGCACATCTCTCTGATGTAGAGAAGAATAGAAGCGTCAATATGTATGCTCGGAGATGTCAGTGCTCCCTTATTCCTGGGTCTCACAGAGGATTCACTGATTGTTCGCTTTCTCGGTTCTTGGTTTTTCATGTGTCATGTAGTTCTTTCATTCCTTTCTTCCCCTCGTTCTACCCCCACTTGGACTCCTTTGTTCTTCATCTCACTCCCCAGGAAGCGAAAAGAGATGAGTATCCTTTTACCCTTCTCCTGTCTGTATTGTCCCTTAATACCCCACATTAAAGCAGTTTTCTCATCCTCACAGACTCAACGCCAAACTTTGGTCTTGAGTCCCAGATACAGTTGAAAGCCACACCTACTGAGACGGGATTTGTTTATTTATTATTATTATTATTATTATTTTGATTATTTATTATTTTTACTTTTTTAAATCACTTTTATACCTGTAACTGGCTATCATGGTGTCACTGGATTTTGGCCTGATCTTTCTATCAACCACACCAGGCCTCATGATACCACAGTCGGTGTAATGGCAGCAATTTACACCACATAAGAAGGGGTTCAGACATCCTGCTGACATGCATGTCCACCCCTGGTTGTAAATCAACTGTGTTTGCCTCCAGTTCTCATTGTGTTTCATTACCTCCCTCCTGTTTCATCGTCTTTCTCCCCCTTCCTTTCAACACTGATACCCCCCCCTTTAATTCCAGTATTTACACACCCATTTGTTGTGGTGGTAGGTAGGGCTGGGCCATATCGTACCATTCACGGTAATACCAGTATAATGTTGGGCAACGATAAGAAAATGAAATATTGCGATAGAATATGGGTAAAACGCGCATGCGCAGTGCCTTTGTTTTCATACGCACATGGCGGGAAAAAGCATGGCGGCGACAGAGAATGGCAAGGGTGAAAGCAGATCGGTGAATGAAACAGATGAACCAGAATTGGTTTGTAAAAATGCTGCAACTTCAGTGGTGTGGAACTGGTTTAGCTTTCGTCTGTCAGATACACAACAAAGCACTATTTTTGGTAGAGCATGCTAGCGGGCCGTCGTTATTACCATGTTTTTTGCAAAATACGGAACACTTAAAATCAATCCTTTGATTTTTCTGAAAGTCGGCAGTGCCCCTTATAATCCCGTGTGCCTTATGTATGAATTCTGGTTGTGTTTACTGACCTCGAAACGATTTTATGTGGTACACGGCGCTCGAACATCGGTCAAATGTTTTAGTACGACTTTGCTAAGCTACGTAGCCGCACCGCTTGAGGAGCATTAGGCTAACGTAGGCAGGAGCCTCGCGGAGTGATACGTACTGTGCTTCAACATAATATTACCGTAGTGTGTGTGTGTGTGTGTGTGTGTGTATATAACCTCTTACGTTTTGTAGATATTATACATGGTTATGCTGAGGATATGTCGGCCAATTTCCAACTGCCTTTTGGTTAAACTGTCAGCAAGGAATTTGCGTTTGCACTGTTAAATTTTTATATAACTTTAATGCACATTAAAAAAAAGCTGCTTGTTTAAGTGAAAGTACATTGATGTGTTTTTTTTTTTTGTTCACGAATAAAGTTGTGGAGTTGTAAAGTATTTTGTCTAGTGTCAATTATATCGTCAGTTATATCGTTATCGCAAATTTTCAAATGTATATCGTGATAAATATTTTTGGTCCTATCGCCCTGCTCTAGTGGTCGGTTGCTGTGGAAACGGGTTAGCTGACTTTTTCTTTTGTGTGCAAAGGTGGGTGGTTAATTGTTGATCAGTCACTTTGCTCACTAGTTTGTTGGTCAAGGATTGCCCCATGTAAAAGCCATAGTTTCTTCTTCCTTGCTGTCTGGCGTTCAGCACTGTTAGCAGTGTTCACAGCACAGATGCAAGCTGTAACTTAATTTATGCAAGGTCTAAGATTAAGGTTGAGCTCATTCACTGACTTGCAAGCACTTACCAAGTGTGGGTTGTTGCTTTTTTTTTTTTTTTTTTTGTCTTTTTTTTTTTTAAATCCAAAGTGTTGTTATGCTTGCTATTAAGTCAGAATGTGGTGTTGTTGATCAAAATGTCCCACTTCTAGTATCGAATAGATGTAACAGTCAGACATGTTTTCTGGCTAAAGTGATCCTGGTAATTCTATCTGCCCATTTTGGTGTAAATTAAGCATTTAAATGAAGTACCCTTTGAAGTAAAGAGGACATCAGTTTAGGACTTGTGATCAGCACTGATGACTGGCTGAGTGCTGCTCTTGTGGGTGCACTTTGAGTAGAACAATGAAACAGTGGTCTCAATGACACCCTTTTTCAACTGGTGTTCTATCCTATATTATGTACCACAGAGCTTTCAAACTGCTGCTACATGCATTTGGTTATGATTGACAGCAATTAGAGATTTGACTGAGGTAGTGGGTAAACAGTTGGGTCTCTCTTGCAAGACTGCATGTAAAGATGGATGACGCATTATAGCTGCCTTTCACCGTACACCAGAGATGTCATAATATTAACATGGCAGATCCCATCTTGGTAATATTTAGCTTCACTACTAAGGAGCTGTCACACTAAGGGCCTTCCTAAGACGTATTAGAAAGCTTCCCAGGCAGAACTGGTATGGAATGACCACTGGAGCTAAACACATTTATACTAAGCCCATTTAAGATTGGTTGTTTGTTTGCCTATAATGTTGCATGTGCTGTTAGCTATCACTTATTTTAGTGGTCTGTGTAGTAATTCTGTTGTTAGCCTCCATTTCTTGAGCAGAGACTAAATTCATGGCAGTTGATTGCGTGGAACTCGTTTGTTTGCCGATGCAATGTAAAAGGAAGCGAGAAGCCAATACAAAATTCTTCCACTAATGATATCTGATTCGTTTAGCATTCTGAGTGGACCATTCAATTTAGATAGCTGCATTGCCAATTGCGTATAGAGAGAAATCCCTTTGGGGGTTTTTTAAAAACCACAGTTTCCTTCATCGCCCACACAGGTCATCTTGTTCTGTCCATTCCAAGACATCTCTCTGGCTCCCTTTTCCCCTCATTTTGGGAACAGAGCTGCTTAAGCACCTTAAGGGCTATTTATATAGACACATGCACCCATCATTTTAAAAGTAGGTCTGACAACCGCACCAGTTTTATGCTAATGTATTGGATAAGCATGGCTAGGAGCCTGTTACCTCAGTACATTTGTCATATTGAAGGAAGGCAGGGAAAAGTGGGTGGAATTCAAGGATCACTAAATTGGAACACGTGCCAGAAAGATGGACCTACCTAAGCCCCAATTTCTAAGTAAGCCATAACTAGGTCGTCTATTATGGTGAGCTGATGTCTATGCACTTAAAATTAGTGGGCTGCACATGTGAAAGTAAAGGGAACCATCAACAGTTACCCACAAGCCGTCACACCTGAGTGAGGCCAGACAAACTGACGTGCTGCCAACTCTGAGCTCACCTCCCCTTCCTACGCTTTGTTCTTGTTTAAGTGTTAGGTGGGTGTGGGTGCCTGCCAGCCTGCGGGCCTCTTCTGTCCACCTAGTGCATCAGGTGCTCAGTCGTCCTTATCCACATGTTTTCATACTCCATCTCCCCTTTAGTGTGCCGTAAATCTGTCAGTTGAGTCTCTGGCTATTCCAAATAAGTCATGAGTGCGGTAGGTGAAAGGGAGAGCGCACACTTGGACACTCACACGGCAGACTGGAAGCAGGAGGAAAGATAAAGAATTGGCAAAGAGCTCCACTTTTAAGCTGACTTAAATGCCTCCAAAGGATGATAAAGATTCTTTGCTAAACCTACTCTAACAGTCAGTTTGCATGTCAGATGACATGCATGGTGCTGAACCAGTTTTGGGTTGAATGGCAATAATGCGGTGCGTCAGTGTTTTCTTTGGAAACAATATATGAAGTGCCCGAAGCACATTTTATTAGAATAGATTGAAATAAAATGCAAATCAGTGTCTTGGATAATATTTCGAAACAGTTAAACTTTACTGAAAACTGCAGCAGATTCTGATTATTTCTGCTGTAAGGAATAATGATTTCATCAACTGCATGAAGACAGTGGGCATGTCCAGTGGTTCATTCTCTGGAAAGTGAGGTTATGAGATTCTCACACTTTAGTTCACCTCTTTATTGATTCTTTAGTTGTTATTTGTTTGGTGAAGCTTTAATTAGTTATTGTGCTATGGAAACCAAAAATCCCTTATAAAAACTGTTACCTATACTTAGAGCTGGGCGATATGAGATTTTTTCATATCACGATATGTTTTTTTCATTTCAGGCGATAACGATATCTATCACGATATAAGCCAAATAACTATATTTGTAAGATTTAAATGTGCCGTTGCTCACAAGTAAAATGTGAAATAATCAGCAGCTTGTTTTTATTTAAATATTTATTTCCCATAATAAGTTCAACAGGGTAGATGTACTTAAGGAACATGAGACTTTTTCAGATAAAGGCAAATATTGCAAACTACACAAAAGGCAGCCGCTAAAGCGTTTAAGTTTCAAAATAGAACAAACGAAACAGACTACTAAATTGTCAATTCCACTTAGAAACAAAATATTAATTCTAAAAATAAATCTTAGTTTGTTTTACAGAAGAACAGACAAAACTGACTAACTTTTGTCAATATCAAATAAACTGAGAACTAAAAGGAAATTCTCAATCTCTCCTTGTTGTATAGCTGAGCTTTTCAAACAGTTTTAACAGTTACTTTAGTCTGACAAAAGCCGAATGACGAATTAGCGCTTCCAGTCAGAGACTGAGGCTACGTCCACACGTACACGGGTATTTTTGAAAACGGAGATTTTCCGTTTTCGTTTTAAAAAATAATCCCGTCCACACATAAAGGCAGAAATGAAGGAAAACGCTGCTATGAACATGCCAAAGCAGCAGGTGGTGCTGGATTCCTAACCGTGCAGAAATATTGGCCAATCAGAAGTCTAGAAGCCTCGGTGGGAAAAAGTAAACAAAGCTGGGGCATAGAAGCAGAACCGAGTCGTATGTGTGGACGGACAGTAACTGTGTGTATATGTAAGCATTTAAACACTGCAGAGAGTAGAATTAACAGTATTGTAGAAATTCATTTCACCGAAACAATAACGTGGCGCACAGTGTGACGCATGCACCAGTTCATTGTATTTCCAGACTTGCTTTCGGCACAATTTACAGTGCACGCTACTCTGTTTTTTTGTCAGACTTGAAATAGCCGAAATACCTTCAAACTACGGAGCTTCTATGGCTCTTCCGTTCGACAATCTCTCCGGCGTTGTAACAATCATCTGTTTTCTCTTCGGTCACGCTCGGTTGATTTTTCTAGTCGGCACACTCATTTCCTCCATTATGCGCTGGCTGCTTCCCAAACAAACACACGTGCGGCTTGGCACTTGTGCTGTACGTTACAAGTCACGCGACGTGACGCTGCGGCTGTGATTGGTTCGGCTCTGCGCTACTTAATTTGGATTGGCTGATCTTTTTTTTTTTTTTTTTTTTTTAAAGAGGACAAGAGCGGCGAGGTCTATCGCGATAGCTTAATTTCTCTATCAAGTAAAAGTTATATCGCGATACATATCGTTATCGTTCTATCGCCCAGCTCTACCTATACTTAACAGAAGCACACAACCTGAACAGATGGTTTATGTAACACAGCGTAAGACTGTATATAAGCAATATTGTCCAAATATGTCACTATATTTTTAACATCACTATGTACACTGATGAAATGGAAATGGGTACACAAGTTTTAAAGCGTGTACAGTAGCACTCGAGAATTTAAAAAAAAAAAAGAAAGAAAAAAGAAAAAATGTAATTGTGTTAAATTGTATTGTTGCTCATCAGTGATATTCTAAAATGAGCTCCAATATCCCAACAGTCTGAACATAGTCACAGCTGGATGTGGTGTGAAGTCGAATCTGAGACTGATTCGACTGAGACTGAACATATGCAGATTTGAACAGAAGCAGTTTTGTAATCCAAACTCGGATCACTTGTCAGTGTTAGTCGAGTCTATCAGCTGATGGACAGTGCCTACCTTCTGTTAGTGCTCATCATCAGTGTCTGACAGGACCACTTGTCACCCCAGGCAACCCTTACCATGGAGACCAGCTTGTGCCGGCAGTGACTGGCTTCCAGCAAGTTTGTAGAAACCCCACATCCCTCAGGAGAGCACTGTCAGAGAGTAATGAGTGAAATACTGCAAATAATGGTTTTTCACATGTAATGACATCATTGCACTCTAAATAACGAAGTTTTTTTTCTTCTTCTCTTTTTGCTCAGCTCTCCTTGCTGATGCATGCACATGTAGTACCTCTGAAAACAACTGTTGTAGGTGTGGGCTGAGATAAATGTACATTAAACATGCTGACCTCTATAGGAGTACAAAAAGACATTAAGGAACCACTTATAGCATTCATAATTCACATCAATATTCATAAGCATATAAACCTAATGCTGACATGATGCACACTCATTTATGACAAATGTACATGGACATGCACACACGCACCCACACAGAGGCCCAATCTTAGCAGATTTTAGACTTTCTGTCATTTGACTGACAGGCTCATAAAGAAATTCTTAATGTAATTATAAGTCATTAAAAATAAATTTTAAACCTATTTCAAATGTGCAAGAAGAAGATGGACTCGTCTTGCTGCAATTACAGCTGAGGCACGCAAAAACTGTAGTCAGTGTGGCTACAGAGCAGAAAAATATGAACTAATTGGACTGCAGCTGGGTGGTTGCTTGAGTGTAATCAAATACATCAAGAAATGTTGTTGCAAAGGAATATTTTAATTTTTTTATATGCATTCCCCTGTTACAGACACCTGTCTGGTTATTTCAGCCATAGTGATCTCATCTGTGTAACAGGGGGAGACATAAATGTGTTGTGTAATGTTGTATGTGTATTTTTTATATTTATTTTTTTTAAACACAAGTGATCAGAAGTCATCAAAGGTTCTCTGAACGAAGGTCTCCAAGCACTCGCTCCCCCTTGCACTGTGCACTACTTCTGCAGCGCAGTGTGGAAGAAGCGCTCTGCAGGGGTCATAGATATTCCAGCACCTTAACAATACAGGTGAAAAAACTCCATTAGAACAATGCTCCACTAGTTTATCCAAATAATCAAATACTCACATTAATTGTAATTGCACTGTATCAGAGTGTGTGCATGTAAGAGAACCCACAAATACAAAATGCATGGTTGAAGCTGTTGCTGCACAGTGATTCATGACATCTATGTTGATTTGAGTAACATGCAAAAAAATCTGTCATTAACACCAAGCTGCTGGTTTACACATCGTGTACTTGGGAACACCATAGACTCATGTACATGGACACTGTATGACATCTTATAGTCACTGACATTTTTCACCTCATTTAACGATCCTATCCTTATTCATCCTTTTTATATTAATGCTGCAGGAACATGATCAATATTATTGAGGCTTTTTCCAGTGAATGCAAAGCAATGTCAGGACCAGGTCTGCAACCACATGCAGTCAAAATCCAGTTTTTTCCACAGCCAATGTTCAGAATTGGCCAGATGCCCTTCTGGACTGTGACCTTTGAAACCAGTGACCTTTCACTTCCCAAGTGATTGCGTTAACCACTGCACTAGGGAGTAATGTGAGAAAATTCCACAAAGCACTGGAGGAACCACCGGTTTCTTTATTCCCCCCCAAGTCCCAAGGAGAATGTTCTAATTGTACTGTAATGTGAATTATTCAATGCGGCAGTAGATCCATTGCCAATATTATGTCAGTATGACAGACGTCCTTCAGAATTTTCCATTTGTTTAAAAAATAAAAAAAAATCAGCTTAAAACTAAGTGTAAGTACACTTGTGAAAATGTGAACAACCCTTTATAGAACCTACTTCTATAACCTAGAAGTCCAATTAGAGCAGTGGTATTGTAGCTGTAAATCGGGGTGTGCAGCTGTGTCTTTATTGGGGGATCTGCTGCTATTAAGCTACTTTTTAATACGGTCATTTCCATCTGAGCTGAAACAACTGAATTTGGCTCAATTTTAACAGGCTACAGTCAGATGCAGACAGTGGACTGCACAGAGCACATTTGCATCTGAGTCTTTACCGGTACAGTGACATCACATAGTGGGGGTGCAAGGAGCTGGTTACTATGGAAACTATCCATATGCTAAGGCTACTGCTAGTAGGCTGATTGATTGCTGTCAAGGGAACATGCATATGCACAGGCTCCACGTGCACAAAGAGCGCGTTCCTTGTTCTCGAGAGCAAAGTTCAGCCCGTCACAAGCTGCAGGCTGAATGGAGATGATGTTGTATCATCGGTTTATATTGCAAAGACTTAAGTTCTAATCTGCTAAGCTGCTGCGCTAAAGAATGGACTTGCCTTTGCAGAGAGAGGCTAATAAGATGTTGGAGGGATGCAATTGGCCTGCCAAGTATTTCACTTGCTGCTGTGAAGGATTATCGGCTGTACAGTCTCATTGCACACATCGCTGCACATTGTCTATATTAAGTCGGAGTTCATTCAACTCGTCTTTGTGATATGGGCTTGTTGATGTGGCTACAAATAAATCCACACTGCCACATGTCCACAAAGAACCCTTAACAAAGACTTCTCATTAAGCATGCGACACTCACATAAATCCAGACAGCTCTACTCGATTTCCTTATGCCTGTTCAGCTGCTGGATTTCATCACTTCCCCTCACTGTGCTTTCAAAACGTCACTTAGCAAAACCACAGCAGAGAGATTTGGTGGGATGTTCGCCATGATTTACAAATAACATGACAAGCATGAGGACGGAAAGCCCATCAGCTTTGATTGTAACAAAGACATAAAATGATGAAGGCGGTTTTTAATTAGTATTGATGTGTGCTTGTCCAGCCTCACCAGCTCCTGCTGCCTTTCAGCTGTGATTGCCATTCAGCGGTCATGAAGCCACAGTGGCAGCAGTTCATGCCCAGAGGAATGCCCGAGGTCTCTTGATGAGCTCCATGTGCTTGATTTCCATGAACACTTGTCAGAATAGTCCTCATAGGAGTTTGGCAGAGGGTTTCGGTTTGTGGTAATGCTGCATACTGTTAACTGTAGAGAGTAAGGGCTCGGTCAGTCATAGCCCTTGTTGCTTTTCTGTGGATGTTTAAAATGTATTTTCATTGCTTCAGACTGTAAGCAGGTTCTGGAAACAGTCAGTCTGACGTTGTTCCATCTAAAAGCAGTCAAATCTGGAACAAGTTCCAACTCTCAGAATTTATTTCATTTTCATACTGTGGATATTTTGAGTAACAGGACCGTGAAGTACATATGAGTGGTTTGAAATTTTGATTTTTAGTTTAGGGCTCAAAAAGGCTTGAAAAAAATTATGACTTCATAAGTACGGGAACTGGCCCCATTATATTACACCCACCCTAAGTGTCATAATCAGTCAGCTTTGCACATTTGGGATTGATCATAGTTTCATAGACATAAAACTGCACCACTTTACTGTGTTTGCTGAATCAACAGCTGGGTTGATCCAGTCTGTGTTTTTAGTGTTTCGTGTAGATTCCCATCTTAATTCTTAAGAACCTGTCACTGGCAGATGTTCTCAATGTTATCTTTTTTTTTTGTTTTGTTTTTTTTAATAAACAAGCTTAATATTTGACAGCTGTGATCATGCTGTCACGGTTGCCCGGGACACGAGGAAAAGCCAAAACTTTGTTACATAAAAGAGAACTGCATCCCATCATTGGCACGTTTTCACACATCATACTGTATATCAGCGATCCCCAACCTTTTTTGCGCCACGGACCGGTTTATGCCCGACAATATTTTCATAGACCGGCCTTTAAGGTGTCGCGGATAAATACAACAAAATAAAACTAGTACCGGTACCGAAATTTTTTTTTATTCATAACACACGTGAAAAGACCAAGGAAAACCGAGTAAATGATAACAAAATAACGCTGAAAACCGATAAAAACCCTTAAAACTGTACATTTCACACCTGAGCCTCAACTCTCCCGGCCCTTTACCAAACGACTCACGTACCGGTCCGAGGCCCGGGGGTTGGGGACCGCTGCTGTATATGATCATATGGGCCATGTAATGTTATGGCAGATGATGGAGACTGTAAGTGTGTGCTGTGGCCCTCCTTAGATTGTTTCAGCTAGCTGACTGAACAGATGGAAATAGCATTTGTGCTGATGGATGTGGTTACTGAAAACATCTACTTTGGGAAGAAAATCTAGTATCAACTGTGTTTGTGTGTGAGTAATTGTTGTGTTGTGATTGTGTGTAACTGAAGTGGATCCTGCAGGTCAGGTTGGCTCACGGAAGTGTCTTTCTTCAATATTTACCCCCGTCAACTAGTGTGTGTGTGTGTGTGTGTGTGTAACTGGGTTTTTATGCAGGTGTAAACGTCTCTCCTCATGTCCTTCACAGTGTTTAAGTGGACTCCAAGCAGCAGGAATTCTGCTTCACCAGATGGTGCTTCCAGGTGGAGCAGCTTGACATCCGTACAGGGGTAGCAGTTTAAGAGGCTTGTCTGTGTGACATGCACAGACATCAGTTGCCTCTAAAACTGGTGGGAGGGAAGTTGGCGTGCTCTGCTGGGCACACTCTGTTGGAAGTGATGACAAGTGTATATATTTAAATGTTGTTAACAGCTGCTTCTCTTTCCATTCGCATGTATGAAGATGCAACGTAATTAAAGTAGTCGTGAGATTGCCCCCACCCAAAAAAGGCTGCTACATTTTGAGTGCTGTAACATTAGTTTGACTGATGTTTTACACTTCAGAACAACAGAGTTGCATTCATGCAAGGTCACAAGGTCGCATCTGCCTTATGATCACACTCATAAACCTTTTTCCTTAAGTATTATCTTTGTGCAATCAGTCCATTAAAAAGAAGAAAGAAATTCCTCGTGTTCTTGTGTTTTGCAGTAATAATTTAACAAAGTCCTAATCAAACAAAGCATTTTACACTCTGCACAGAATGTCAGCTCCTGGTGTTTACTTGACAACCCGTCACTGAGTGTCTGTTAACTGCAGCAGCAGTTGCTCTATAATGACACAAAACGATGAAACAAATGTTAACATGTATCACTGGGTTTGCTCCCTCTGGTTTACAATGGTTAATGAGGCTTGAAAGGGACGACCTATGCTCACTCCTAGCTCCCTGCTTGTTGTTCTTGGGTTCGACCAGAGTAGTTTTGCATGGTTCAAAATGCAAAAAAGTTCAGCCATTAGTGGCAAATGCTCCTCCCTGCGCCTGGTTCTTCCTTCCCGCTGTTCCAAATTGCTTGCTTGTTGGGTCGTCTGATTGCTGGGCTTTTCTTTCTCTTATTGCAGGCGCTGTTAATTTTGACAGCAGTGTTTTAGTTCTGACTGAAAGGTCATTTAGTCACTTTGAAAGCATCCAACTATTTCAGTTTTTGTCAATTAAGTGTCCTAAATCTAGTTGGTGTAAAAGTTTGTAGTTTATTACTACCATGACCTACGGTTTTGTTTTGCAAAGTGTCTTACTGTCCTTGATATGAAATGTGTCTACATGTTTATGCTTCTTTATGCTTTCCTGCCTCACAGGAAATATTGCCCAAACTTAAAAATTAATGTAAACTGTGACTAAAATGACTCTGGACATGATTTGTCATCTATACCTGGAGCATTTTGAAGTTGTTCCTTGGCCCGTTTGGACTCTAACCCGTGTCTGTGCTCTCTTCTATCTCTAACAGCGGAGCCCCTCCCCCTCATGGACCTGTGCAGACGAGTAGCTCGACTGGCTCTGGGTAGAGAGCGCATCCATCACATTGACACACTCCCCTTGCCGCAGACACTAAAGAACTACCTCCAGTACCAGTGACGGCACATACACATTAAACGCACACAGCAAGAAACTGAGGCCCATTTGTTCTTATGGTAACCAGCCTCTGGACTGAACATCAGACATCTGCTGAGGATGCAGGCGATGACATTGAACAGGTGGTTAAGATGCCACCGCAAAGGGTTTTGTTTACACAAGTTTGGGGGTTTTCCATTTTGGGTGTTTTTATCTTCTGGTTTTATGCTCTTATTTTTTTTTTTTTTGAATTGTTTCCATCTTCTGACAGATGACTATAGGAGCTGATGAATGAAATGAAGGGAGCGAGAGATTAAAAGAGAACGTGTCAATCCATTTTCCTATGTCGAGTCTAACCACATGTCCTCAGATAGAAATGCTGTGGTTTTCGGGTAACAGTTTACCCAGACATCTGCTGTGCACAGACTCTGTGGAGGCTTCCTCGGGAACATATTGATATTTATATTCCCAACAACACAGCAGGCTCTGTGGAGACTCGACAATCCCTGCAAAGCCACACGCAGTTCTATTTCTGCTGCTGTGTACACGGCACACATGGATCACGTATAGGCAGCCTGTGTATAGAAACAATGTGAGCCCGGTCTGTAGCAAGAAGACGACTCTCTGACAAGCAGGCAGTAATACACGCAGGCTAGAAAACAACCCCGCTCTGGTTTCAGATTTTTAAATCGTCCTTCTCTCTGCTGCCAGCTGTACTCTCTCTCTTTCGTTCAGTATCTCTCCACCCCTCGCTCCAATGTGATTTTTAAGCCCCCGTCAGGCTTAGTGAACTGAAAGGACCGCAGACACGCCGTTGGTCGGCTCTCTAGCTCCTCTAACACTGATAGGGATTGATCCAAAGGTGAAGCAGGGGCCCGCTCTGCTACAACACACAAACACACATTTATCAGGAAACGCTTTTTTCCCCCAAAAATTTTAAATGCTGCTTATCCTCCATATGACTTATGTTTTTTGTTTTGTTTTTAATCACTGACGTACCCTTAGACTTTTTTTTCTTTTTAAAAAAAAGAATTTTATGGGATTTTGTTTTTCTGCAGGACAGGATGTCTCGCCTGTATGGTTGGAAGAATGTGCTGCCATGAAAATGTTTTAAATGTGAATAAGAATAAACTGAGATGAATTAACACTGCCTGGCTCTGTTCTCTGACATTAAAGATTTATTTTTGGCCTTTTTCCCCCTCAGCTGTAAAAGCCTGATGGGGGATTGTGGTCACCCCGGTGGGTAGGCGTGATGGACCCAGATTTGTGAATGCTTTAACTTGAGAACGAGGTGACAATAGGAGCATTTGCTAAAAATCTTGGATGAGTTTGAATAAGACTGATCTTGACCTCAAGGTCAGTAAGTTTTCTGAAAAACTTGCAAATGCGATAAGTTAAGCGCCAGACCACATAAGATTTTGAAATTGAAACCATGTGTGTCTGAGGGGTAGCACTAATGGCTGCCAGTATTTTTTATTTTTATGAGAAAGAAGGGACATACAGGGTGAGGGGGTGACACGTTGAGGAAACAAGCTTGGGGCAAAATTAAACCCAGGCTCCTGCTGTAGCACATGCTTCACCCACTTGATCCAGTGAGCTAAACCAGTGCTTAGAACACTGATGTGCTAAACTGCAACACTGAGCAGCTGTTTGGTCACCGTGGTCTGCTTTGTCACGTTACATTTGCTAACCGAAGTGGGCTTTTTGTTTTTTCTCTCCCAGATTGTTTTAAATTTAAAGTTGAACCAGAAGCTGAAACCAACTGGAGGGAATGGATTAAAAACATTATACACCTAAGCTGTGCACTTTAGTGAGCACATGTAATCAACATAATACCTACAGTAGGAAGTTATTTCTGGATGTATTAGTACCCGCTTTAAACCACACACACAAAAAATCCCTGATCCCTGAATGATTCCTTCAATTATTTATTTATTTCCTGGGATGTGGACGTGTGAAAGCTGTCTGTGGGTGTTACTCATACCAATATGGCTCTTTGCTTCCTTTACATGCATCTTTGCTTTTTAGCTCCTGTTGGTGACGGTGTCAAAGAGAGATTTTTAGGGTGGAGGAGCTGAAGGGCTCGACGTGAGAGACTTCACTTATCCATCCTGATAAACATCCGTCAGCTGTTACATGCTGTATGGTTAGATCGCCAGTCAAAGCAGACGGCTGCTAAAAACGGCTTCTTTTGTCATCCTTCAAGAAAGATCTTTGAAATTTGTATTAGCAATTTGTAATACTGATTTTAACCATTTTATATTTCTTTGAAGTTTTCTCAAATCTGTATGGATCAGTGTTATTTCTTCCACTGTTTATGTACTCAACACAGCTGTATAAATAGGTCTGATTGTCCAAGAACTGAACAAGCAGAAGATGATGCATGGATGGATTTTCTGATATATTACAAAAATGATGCAAGCGATAACTTATGTTATTACATCCGTCATCCACTTCAATTACCTTATACAAAACATTGATTTTACGCACTCTAACTTAATAGAGTGCGTAAAATAAATAAAGAATTTTTACATGAAAAGCTTACAATGTTCACAAGTGCTCAGCATATGTCCATATGATGGCCAAACTCGTCCCATACATCCCGAGCATGTCTTAAATCACAGCAGCCACTGCTATTGTTATGCCTTGTTGTTATACCTATCAGCAAATACGTGAAACTCGAGCATCTGCTCTTTCCAACAGTATATGGTTCAGTCGTTACCAGTAAACTTTGACCTTCAACACCTGGCTCCAGCCGAACTTGTGTTAGGACACAATATAGTGTTCTTTTCTCATTCTCAGAGATCCATAATTGTAAATTCACAGGCTGACATTGAACGCATATTTACTGTATAATATTTGTATAGTATGTTGCTAACCACATCTACCCCCATAGATTTTATGCATGTAGCCTAGTTTCCTTTCATCGGTCACCGTCATTGGTGTGGCATTAAATGACAAGTCTGCTTTAATTGGCTCTTTGTGAAGTCATATACAAGCAGCTGTGAATTCTGGTCATTTAAAAGTGTGTATTGGCAATAAAACCAGTGACATCACACAGCATTGAAATCAGTGTAGTTACTCCAAAGGTCTGCAGTGATACAAAGTCCTTTGCTGCTGTCAAAGCCCCCCTGATGCTGGTTTTGGTGTCGAGTCGAGATGAGGTGCATCTATGAACAGGATTTCCCCGTGCCGGGACAGCCTTTGAACACCAGAACAAAGCTGCTCGTGTGATCAAAGTTCAGCTCTGTGCTTCTTTTCCTGGCACTGCCAACAGAAAATCCATTAATGTTGTGCAGCAGAAAGCAGCCTGTGTTGATAATATCATAATCGCAACAAGAGGCATCTCTACCTCAGTGAGAGGGAAATGTCCAGCGAGACAGCTGTTGGATGAGAACATTTAAAGCTTTAGTAATGACACGAATGTGTCGAGTTAGCCTTTAATAATACCTGGCTATCAAGAATGTGCTCATTAAGCTCTCTGCCAACACAAGGGTGAGCAATGAAACGTGAGTCACTGCAGAGACGAGATCAGCCGTGAGCTTCTGCCTGCAATCGATTCTCCTGCTGTAGCATATAGTGCTGTTCAATAATGCAGGAGCCAAGCATTTAAAGCATTATTGGAACAGGCTGAAAGTTAAAGCTGATGACTTGTTTGATCAGGTTGGGAGTGACTCTTCTCGTCCAGATCCATATTCAGCTGCTGCCTGACAGCGAGGCTTTACTTCATCTCATCATCTCTTCATCTCGCCTCCTCTGCCTCTGCTTCCACCATCACATCCTGCCTTTTCCTCCTATCTTCTTTTCCGACCGCTCTGCTCAGGCGATATACTTTTTTTTTTCTTTCGTTCTTTTTAAAAAATCCTCACATCACCGTTTGCTTTGCTCAGAAGCACACCTTCCATCCCCGAGCTTTTATCTGGAAGGGAAAATGACTTTCAGGCCAAGAGAAGCATTTCTGACAAAGGAAGTGCCGAGCATCCTTTTCCCTTCGCTGAAACCGCAAGCCCTGCTGCCTCCCTTTTCTGTGCTTGTGTTATACATATGCATGTATGGAGAGCAGCTGAGGAGATGGTTGGTTGGAGGTCGGATGTCTCTGATACAGAGACAGGCAGAGATCCATAATTTATGGAGGGGGAAAAAAATCCTGTCTGCTTTGCTTGGTAAGTTATGTAAAAGCTAACATTTATTTCACTCCTCTAGATCACACACGGAGATCTTCACACGCCTAAATTCCTCAAAGCAAAGGATGTTTCTTTGACCTACTTGAGGATTTGCATGGCCGCAGATGATAAGAATTGGACTGCTGCTACATTTATGTCCAGTATATGTTCAGTGCCGACATGAAAGATGCGTTATCCGTCCTGCTTTTTATCACTTTTTTTTTTTTTTTTTTTTTTTTTTTGTAGTTTTAGGATTGAATGTTAAAGATTCTTTTCAGCATGTTTCATATCTTTAAACTACCCTGCAAACACTAAGCATTTTGCTGGTAATTTAAGCTTCAGAGGTTTTTTTTTTTTTTTTTTTAAAGTGTCTGTTATCAAAAAGATGGACCGCTATCCAAGCTCCCCACCCCCACAAACCTGTCCACAGGACACAGAATTAATAAAGTAAAAGCAACTCGTGGGCTGCAGTAGTTTTTACTGTGATTCTTTAAAAGAGCAAGAACACAGCAGGCCGAGATGCTTTAATCACATGAAAAGTCACAGTATATATCCAGATATAGATATAGAGATATCTATATAGAGAGATTATATCTATACATGTTGTGCCAAAAATTGGTCCACCTCAAAGAAACCAAACAACCTTTGGCAAAGTGGATGGCACAACACAGAAGAGCCAGGACTCTGCAGTCTGTTTACACCTAGAGGCCTGAGGACACTCTTTCAATGATGAGGATGTACACATCCTGGACAGGGAGGAACACTGGTTTGAGCGCGGAGTCAAGGAGGCCATTTATGTGAAAAGGGAAAGACTATCTCTGAATCGAGGAGGGGGCCTAAGGGTACATCTGTCGCCATTTTACAACTCTCTGTGAATGGTACTCATGGGCATTGATCAGTGGTTGTTGATCAACGGTCATGCCAGTTTGCATAATAATGATCAAGGAACTGACCTCACAGCCCATTGTTCATTCAGTGGGAAGGTTTCAGTTATTGTGCACATGTACTGTTTAGAAGGTTGGGGAAACCTGCAGTCAGTTGAGACCGAAGAAGTCAGGATGAGTGACGAAACATTTCTCCCACTGAAAACGCCACGTCCAGATGAACAGAATCAGCATTTTGGGATTTACTTACCTGGTTGAGTATGCATCATGACATAAATATATAATATACACACTACCAGTTTGGACATACCTTCTCATTTAATGTTTTTTTTTCTTTATTTTTACTACTTTCTACATTGTAGATACATACTGAAAATATTAACTATATGAAGCAAGATATATGGAATAATGTAACAAAGAAAAAATGGATAAATAACTCTAAATATGTCTCATATTTTAGATTCCTCAAAGTAGCCATCCTTTGCTTTGTTGACAGTGCTGCAAACCTTTGGCCTTCTGTCAGTGAACTTCATGATGTAGTCACATGAAATGGCTTTCACTTCACAGCTTTCATTTGTGGAATTTCTTGCCTTTGTGTTGTGCAGCAGCCAGGCTGGTACACAGCTGACAGCCCTATTTGACAACTGTTAGAATTCATATTGTGGCAAGAACCAATCAGCTAAGTAAAGATAAACAACAGTCCATCATTACTTTTATAACTGAAGGTCAGTCAGTCTGGAAAATTGCTAAAACTTTGAATGTGTCCCCAAGTGCAGTTGTAAAAGCCATCAAGCCTCCCGCAGCGACATGCCATCCCATTGGGTTTGCGATTAGTTGGACACCAAACACACCTCCAGGATTATTTGACCAAGAAGGTGAGTGATAGAGAGCTCCACCAGATGGCCTGGACCCCACACACACCTAATCTAAACCCAACTGAGATGGTTTGGGATGAGATGGACTACAGAGTGAAGGGAAAAGGGCCAACAATTGGTCAGCATCACTGAGAACTCCTTCAAGACTGTTGGAAAACCATTTCAGGTAACCACCTTATGAAGTTTATCGGGAGAATGCCAGGAGTGTGCAAAGCAGTAATTAAAGCAAAGGGCGAATCTAAAATATTAAACATATTTTGAGTTATTTCACGCTTTTTTTGTTGACTACATAATTCCATATGTGTTCATTCATAGTTTTGATGCCTTCAGTGAGAATCTACAATGTAAATAGTTGTAAAAATAAAGAAAAATCATTAAATGAGAAGGTGTGTCCAAACTTTTGACTGGTAGTGTACATGCGTGTGTGTATATATTTGTATGTATATACACGCACAAGAATGTATATACACGTGTGGTGTAGGTTTTTTGTATTGACAAAAAGAGTTTCCTTACTGTTCCAGAAGACGTTTTGAAAGAAGCAGCAGCCAGTGGATCACTGACATTTCTGCTATGCTCTGAAGAACAAAATTATGTTTGCATGAGTCCACTCGTATTTTCACTAGCAAATCCAAGTCTGCCTGCTCAGAAATCACATGTGTCACATAAAGGAAAAATCCCGTGCGTCTAGGCTCTTGCAGATGAATGTTTAGGTAATCATATTTGCAAAGATATTTTTGATGACACATTTTATGTTTTTAAAATTCTTTTATATGTTTAGTAGTAGTATATTTTTTGACTTCAAAGGTGCTATACGTAAGCATTTTACTTTAAAACTTTAGTTGCTGTGAAACCTACTGCATCCCGTTGTTGTCTTGACGGTCTTCAGCTGCTTCTCCTGTCCAGTCTCTGTGTACCGACTCAAACTTGGTAGCTGAGGATGACGGTCCTTGTTCTACTTTGCAGCTTTGTACTTTTGGGGGGAAAAAAGTTTAATCCCAAAAAGCTGATTCTAAGTAATATGATTACATTTCAATCTTCCATGTAATTCTGTTACATAAGTACAATGTAAAATGTTACATTTTAATGGAATCTGGTCAAATGAAGTTTATTGTGTGAGTGAGTTTATATCAAGCATATTTTACATAGTGATTATTTTTTTTAAATAAATCAACCTTTCTTTTTTATTTATTTTGGTTTCAGTGTGTTAAATTTATGCTGTATGTTTTGGGTCGTAGGCTGTATTATAGAGTGGATTATCGTTGCCTTTTTACTTTTTTAAAATTATATTTTGTTTATTTTATTTAGTATCCATCTTTTCTTGGTTTGGTTTTGCTTCACGAATCCTTATCTCAATGCTTTTACAATGCTGGAAATATCCTTGATCAAACAGTCACTAGCACAGTTATATAAAACCTAAAACACAAAAGGTATGCTTCTGTTGTTTTGTTCAACTCTGTGCTACAACAATGCATACTTTTCCTCAAAGGCATTCCTGCTGTTGTCCTCAGACAATCCACCGACAACCCCCCACTGTTGCCTTTAATAGAGCTGACCTTTCCTGGTCAGGATAATGTGCATCTTTTACCAATTTACACCTTCCTGACATGATTTTATAACACTAAGATTGTCCACCATCTGGTGAGACTGCATTTTAAGCATTTTGGTTCCCAGCTGGAATCAAACTGTGAATATCTGAAATGTTCAAACTTCCTAATTGAGGAAAATCCATTTTATTTGTGAGCATGATCTAGGGTTGCACGAAATTTGTGATTCACACAGGACTACTTTAACTCTTGAAAGACTTGTCACATTTTCTTGGAGGCCGAGGTGACCAGTTTTTGCTTGAGACCACACTGGAATGGCAGCATGATGATCCAGAATATGTGTGATCATTTTCTTCTGCTGGATTCGTGCTACCTCAGTGACTGCTTCAGCATGTGCGGCAGCAGCTTCAGCTCAGCCTCAGTGACGATGCTCTCTTAAGTCTTTCTATCAGACCGGAGCTCAAAATGCTCTTCAAATGCTACCTGAACAGTCTGTTCCTTCAGCTGGAACACAGGGCTGATAACCAGAAGAAAGTGAAGAGAAAATGAAGGAAGGAGGGAGAGGATTAGTGAATGAGAAGCGGAGCGAGTCGGACTGAAGGACGATGGGTAACAGTAGGGTTGGCAGAGAGTGAGAATGAGGGGAGAAAAATGTAGGAAAGGCCATATTTTAAGCTGTGCTACCCAGGATAGCACCCCTCCCTAGCATTTGTGGAGCGATCATGGTGGCAATGCCACCGCCTTTGCTTGTATATATGGAGGAAAGCTGCAGAAGTACAAAAATAAAACGCTCTAAGGCGAAAAAAAAAAGCCTCCACTTTGTAAACAGCAGCTTAACAAGCACAGGAAACGGACAGAACGTGGAATTCTAATTTGAGTAGCACAAGTTCTGGAGTCTGTACTTATGTGAAGGTATGCATGAGTCATACTCTTATCTGAGTGCCGCGCACACTCTCAGCAGGAGAACTCAGTGTGAGGCCCAATAATAACAGTGTGGTGCTTCTTATCTCTCCTCCATCTTTTTTTCTGTCTGTGGCCTGTGAGCCATCAGCATCACCCTCCATTCTTTTCAGCTTCGGTGCATTTCTTCGGTTGAACAAGAGGAAGTCGAGGAGTCAACAATGTTTAAAAAAAAAAAGTGTCTTAAAGTGTAAAAGGAGGTGGTGTGAAGTTGGTCTGTGGTTGCTAATATTTTCCAAAGGGTTCCAGTTGGGCCTCCTGCCTGCTATCGCAACCTTTTCAAATGTCACCTGCTGCTTGTTAGGTAAAAACAAACTACCTTTGCTGCGAGAGGTGCTTCTAAAAACAGTGAGAACAGATCCGTGGGCGCACACGTATAGTACACACACCTGTTTGATTAGTGGCCACAGCCTAGAGGTGATGTGACGCTCAGATATGTGTATTTAAATTTTGTGCGTGTGTGAATTGGCACCTTTATCAGAACACTGGACCTCATAATCTGATTGGAGCACACAGCAGGACGGCGGCGGCCTCTTTGGTGACTGACTCTGTGCCAAAAGTAAAAAAAAAAAAAATCCTCCACAACTCTACACACACTCGCTGTGACGTCACTGCACTGTGTCATCTGTGCCCACTGGCCTGTCCTGTTTCTCCAGTGCTGTGCCCGCTACACCTTATGTAAATAAGCACCCAGCCAATAACAGCCGCGGGATTTAGGATCATGACTGCTAATGCTCTTATACGGTTTTGCTTTGTGGCTTGATTTCAGTAAAAGGAACAAAGCCTCTCTCTCTTCATTTATTATTTTTGTTTTTTCAAAGTAAACACTCCCAGATGTCTGCTTTTTTTCCCTTATTTTCTTCTTTTGTTAACAGAACGGCTCCTTTCACGCTGGATTGTTGCAACTGTCACATTCTGAACACGTAGCGGCTGCAAAGGTCCTGTTAATTTAAGTTGTGTTGATTTTGAATCTAGTTAACTTGTTAAGTCATTAAAAACTCGTAAAATGCATCATGAATCAGAGGCCTGCTCTTTTCTCTCTAATGAGAAACAGTGAGATGTAGTATTTTCTACATTTCTGCTGCCACCATTTGGTTGTTTGCCATCACTGCAACACTTCTGGCTTTGATTAAAGTTCAAGCGCTTATTCACTAACTTCATGCTCCTTGAGTGACTTCTGTCAAACAGAATCTGCAGATATACATTAAATTAAATAATAAATTATCAGATTTTTGTAGATCAATATTTCTGTGGTACGTTTCGACTTTAAAACGACCCATGATGCAAACGAACACATCTCATCGTTAGACCATAGCCACATCTTTCAAACTGCTCTTGGTTTGTGTTAAATAAATGTAGCCCGGCCATGATGACATCAGCATTACATTGTCAGATTTTTATGACCAAGCTCCTCTAGAGCAACAGAGGTTAGATTTCCAGGACAACAGTCTTAAAAGACCATTGCAAGCAGAATATATGTTCAAACACAAAGATGTAATTAATTAGATCAAAAAGGATGAAAATATGACCCAAAATTGCCTAAACATACACAAGTAAATAATAAAAAAAATCTCTTTCTCATTATGTCTTTCTTCTCCTCAACTGCTCTCTCCTCCCTCATTTCCACCTCATCCTCTTCCTCTTCATCTCAAGCATCAAGTCAGGCCTCTAACACACAAAACAGTTTCATTGTCGCAATTACTTTATGCGATAAAAACAGGTGGTTGTGAGCTGACATTATACCAGCTAATGTTAGGCTTGAAGGTCCTAAAAACCATCTTTTCCCTCTGATAAAGAGTTTGATTGCAATCTGACATGTTATCAGAGTTTATTCATTAAGTCCAACAACGTTAGACCCATTTCAATGAGAGTTTCAGTAATGCTAACAGCATTAGAGACTAACAGCAGCAAAAATAGCAGTGCTTACCGATGGAAAGGTTCAGGATAGTCTCAGCAAGTCACCTCAGTATCACTGCCATCAGACATGAGTGAGTTTCATTGACTCCTCAGCTCATATCGGCTCCTTTCACAAAGTTTTACAGCCTCTTCCGGAGTAAATATGTGAACGCACATTGACAGCTGAGGTAAACATCGGACTGATAGCCTACGTTCACTAAAGATGAACCGGGGACCAGAGTTGTTTGTCCTACAGCGGCCGCTGTAGCTGGGATTATACACTTGAATTGCGAAGGGTAAGAAAACAGAACTTATTTGACTGAAATCTCCAATCTACTGTAATCTACACACTTTATATTTAAGTCTTGATTTTATCAGATGTATGGAAAGCCAAATAAGAGGGGGTGGGTTGGGGGTGATGCAATGTCCTCTTCCATAAGCTTATTTTGTGTTCTTCACTAGTTGGAAATGACGTATATAGTAACTTGAATTTCAGAGCTTTCTTTTGATTATGTCTGTGGACCTTATTTAGAGTAAACTAATAAAAAGGAAGTAGATCGTCCTTTCAACCTATGAGCTAACCTGGTGAGCACAAAGTTACTTTATATGTTGATTAGCTGTATTTATGAGAGGCATAACTCATTTTCCAGGCACCTCTCTGATGGTGGCCTCGTAATTAGAGCAAAGTGGATTAGAGCGTGCTTGACTGTGAAATGGTGTGGTGCTGCTGGCCGCTGGAGTGTGAACGACTGTAATTGTTTGTCAAATGACTAATCCAGTGTAAGAAGGTGGAGGTTTTTAAAAGATGATTATGGAAGAAAGTTATTGTGCTTCTGTGCTTGTAAACTGTGAATATACACCAGCTTCTGATTTGCAGGAGGAAACAGAGAGAAGACAGTGTCCTCGTCAGCAATGGAAAATACATGTAATTTCTAGTCTTCTTTTGAGCTGCTGTAATTGATAACACACTCAGCTCAACAGAGCATTTAAGCTCTTTCAGCTCAGTTTATGTTTGTTTATTTTCTTTGGTTTTTTTGTTTTTGTTTTGTGGCCCACAGATTTCATTTCTCTGGCCACACTCAGTTCATTCAACTCAGAATTGCTAAATTAATTTCCAGTTATACTGTAGTCCCCCAGGGATCTCTCCTGGGCCCTCTTTTATTTGTAATCTATCTACTATCTACTTCCTCTTGGTCATATCAGTTTCAAGGTTCAAGGTTCAAGGTTCTTTATTTGTCACATGCATAGTTATACAAGTATAACATACAGTGAAATGTAGCCTGACACGCTCCTCGACATGTGCAAAAATTGGGGGGGGGGGGGGTGTAGAGGAAGAACATTATATATATATATATATATATATATATATATACATATAGTATATACACTGGGTGAATGTGCAGTAGTAGCAGCAAGCAGGTGAATTCTGTACATTAATATGAATAGACATCTGACATTCATGGTTATGCTGATGACACCCAGCTCTACCTATCTACTAACTCTACTACCACTATCCCACCCACTGCCCTCAGTGTTTACCTCCAGGAAATCAAATCTTTGTTTTATTGCAATCTTCTCTAATAAAACATCAATAAAAGTGAGATTTTCCTCATTGGCACCAAATTCACTTTATCTAAATGTAATAGTTTTTCATTTTCTGTTGACAACTCCTTAGTTTCTTCCTCTCTTTCAGATATAGAGTCTGGGTGTCATCCTTGGATAGTATGCTTTCATTTCGCACATCGAAAATAACACCGTGCACATCAGTAAAACTACAAGGTCCTGATCCTTCTGTCTTTGCAACATTAATTGCCTCTGTCTGTCTCTCACACTCACCTGTTCAATCAGCTGTTCTTAGTGATTTTTAAATATTGTAAATATGGTTTTGACTTGATGGGTATTTTTGAACTCAGCTGTTTTGGTGACCTTGAGTGTTTTGAAAGGTGCTTTTTAGTTCACTCTTTCGTAGTATGCCAAGCTGCCGAGCACAGAAGAGATCGTACTACTGAAGACTGTCAGTAGTTGGTGGGAAACCAAAAACAGGAAATAACTAAAAACAGAACTTTTTTGTTTGCTGCTGTTTTTGAGGACAACCGAGGAATGTGAAGCTGATTTGAAATGACTTCAGTCATGTTCTCTCTATCTGCCAAGTTAGTGATCTAATATGTCATCTGTGTAACCTGCCACAGCTTGTTCTATTAAAAAAAAGTACCCTGTTTACACCACAGTGAGTTCAGAAGCCCGCGGCAGTGGAGATCAAGGGGTTGAATGCTACTCTGCACGTAATGCACAGTGTTTTGCAATCCAAATAAATGCTACTCGGTCTGTCAGTTCTGCAAGCTGTTGCCAGAAGTTCACCACAGTTAACTTCCTCTGGAGCACAAACCTAGTTTCAGTGAATGCTGACCCTGCCTCAGGCACCTAAACCACACTTATTGGTGCACTGTATACATACTTCATTGGTGTGCAGCTTTGTCAGTTTGAATGTATGTATGTGTATGTATATGTTAATTGTTCAAACTGAAACATAGGAGCGGTAGTTGTTCTTTTTTAAAGTGTTCTAGGAGTAAGTTGAAGAGGTTTTGGCAGGGAATGGTGATATTTTGGAGGATCGTACTAAGCTGTTGGATATTTACATGGAAAAGTAGTTTCTGTTCCCAGCTGTGGGCTGGTTTGTGTTCTGCCAAAGCTGATGTTGTTTTTCCAACATGGTTTTCCTTTTCCTCCTGTTTTTTTGGAGAGCTTACAAGACTCATGTCCCGAGGAAGCATATCTGATTATTGAGTTTAACCACTTGTTGACTGTTTACTGTCCCACACAGCTTGCAAAGGATTTCTGCTGATGAAGTTTGTCTGTTTTTCAGGTCCATGTTTGCCAGTTGCTCTTTTAAAAGAAGACATAAAAACTTATGGAGTTACATTTGTGCCATAATGTGATTACATGCAGATATTGTTGATTTTGGTACAAACACACACTCTCACTCGTTTTTACATCTTAGTGATGGCATCAAATAATTGACATAGTGATTTCCCTAGCCCGTTAGCCTAACCCTAACCATTAGAAATACATGCCTAATCCTACCCCTTGCCCTAAACATAAACATAACCTAACCCTAACTCTTAAAGCCACATTTTCAGCCTCAAAAATACCTTCAAATTTGTGAGGGCCAACATTTGAACCCCACAAGTAACTGTTGGTCCCCACAAATATAGTGGCATGTCAATTTTTGGTCCTCACAAAGACATTTAAACAAGTACACACACACACACACACACACACACACACACACACACACACACACACACACACACACACACTCACTCACTCACTCAAAAAACAAGACGATGTTCGCCCAAGTTGACATTTCCCTTAAAGGTGCCATATGTGAACATCTTAGAAGCAACTGAATTTTCCAAATAAGTAGTGACATCTCATCACAGTCCTCAGTGTCATTTAACTACCGCTCTACTGGCTCTGTCATGCTGGATATAGACACCACCGGCTTGGATGGATTTACAGGATGGAGGTTTGTCGGTATATTAAAGGTGGGCATAGTTACCATTTAGGTTTTCTTTAAAAATACAATAGGGTAGAGACTTGTGAAAAATTTACTGTTACTGACAATACTACTTTTATGATTTTATTAAGAGGGAACAAATAATGATAAAAGATACAATTTAAAATGGGTTCTGTTATGTGTAGACACAACACTTGCTCATCCAGTTACGGCCTTTTTTAAAAAATATGCTTGAATGATAAGTAGCTTCACAAATAAAAAAAAGAAAAGATTCCTCTGAAAATGGCTCCTTGGAAGCAAAATATACAGAAATGAGTAGTAGCTTAAGACTTTTGCACAGTTACTAACCCTTCATCTACAAAATGAATATCGTGTTGTACTCATTAAGACTTGGAACTCAGCTTGAATTTAGCTGAGTTGCCACATATGCGCGACTAGAAAGCTATGCAGATTTAAGGCCATTGAGCTTTGTCAGAGCCTTAAGCTGCATTTTTTTTTATATTCAGTCCATGAATTACAGTAAGCCTGCAAGTGACTCACTGCCAGCCAGTTTCAGCTGATCTAACCATAACATCATCCTTAAAGAACACACATGTTTTTGTTGTAACTCTTACTATTACCATTCTCCCATTGCTTCACTGCTTCCGTGATAATTTTGACATAAACTGTCAGCTTGACATGTAGGTAAAAACTAGAGGGAGGAGTCATTTATTTTTCTAATAAATGAAAGGTGAAATTAGTCTTTGCATTACAGTAGTTTCTCCACAACATTTTCCTTATTATGCCACAAATCTGCTGCCACACATGTGCAGGGAAGCCTGAAGCCTTTTCAGCTTTGTTTCATTCATCCTGTTGCTGGTTTGCAGTTTGTCAGCAGCCTGAAGGTGAATCTCATCCAATCACTTTGTGAGTTTTGGACAAAACTATTTTGCTTTTTGTAGGACTGCAAATGCTTTATTTTTTATTTTAATTGCTTCTAGTTTACAGGATTTGTACTTTTCACAGTAATTAGTTAACACAGCAAAACAGCTTTTTATGTATTTTGATGAAACTGTTTGTTGTTGTTGTTGTTTTTTGGATGTGTCTGTCTCTAAAGCCCTTACTTGGGTCAGCTTCGATCGTTTAAATGTGACATGATGGTCAACATAAAAGGTTCAGAGATTTTTTTCTAGCATATGTTTGAGTTACTGAACGTAGAGGAGGGACACAAAGTATCTGTTGGGCTAGCATCGAGCTGTTACCATGCATGCTTCATCACCATCTACTATTACCTCCAAGTATCACACAGCACAGTGTTTTATTATAGGCTTACATTTTTCTGCCTTTTGTTGTCACATCCACCTTATGCTCACTTTTAAAAAACATAAATGAAAATTTTTTTTTAATAAAAGAATTATTGTGAAATTTGACTCTGTGTGTAAAATCATAGTTTCTCTGGTTCCTCTAGAAGCCTTAGTCCTGTTGTAATTTTCTTTTGGTGGTTTTTTTTGGGAGTTTTTCGAGGTTACAATTACAGCCTTAACATTAATGCATTCTCGCTGCCTTGGAGTGGGAAGAAATGTAATGAATAATGCATGATGGGATAAAGGTAGTCTGTTTTCTTCTGGGGCATCGTGAACTTCATTATTTATATACTGCTGCCTCAACCTCTCCGTACTCGATGTTCCAGTGAGTGACAGGAAGCCGTGACTTTGCAGCCTTGACACCGACTGCCGCCATCTAGCAATGACAAGCAAAAGGCAACATCTGTCCAAATCTCTCCCCACTGGCTGTCCTGAGAAGTCAGGTCAAAAGAGTTTCTGTTAGAGAGACAGTAATTATAGATGTGCATTAAAGCAGCTTGACAGAGTTTAGTTTTTGCAACATCTCTTTGTGAGTCAGGAGTGAAGGTGACAGCGCCTGGGGCTCCCCCTCTGCTGTGCTCGAAGATAAGTTTTGCAAATACTTTAATTCTTTCCTACTGAGCTGCTGAGTTCTCGCTAGTTTATGCAAGCAGAAGGCCTCTTGGGTCTTCATTTAACCCAATTTTTGGCTGTGCAAAGTACAGTTTGAGTAACACTGGGTATTCTGAGACCATGGTAATCTCAAACTGGCTCAAGGCTGATATGAAAACAGATAATGATCATGACAAAGACATGTGTGAGCAGCGTGGCAGGACTGCGTGAGCTCAGGTGTGACTGGAGAACATTTGCAATTGCTAAGGTCATGCAATATAGTTTTTATCCACTAGAGGGAGACATTCAACTGGATATACAATCTCTCCAGCGCTTAGCACATATCCCCATCACAAACATCAATGACATACTCAGTGTACATAAATGGGCTGGGTTGGTGCAATCCCATGCCCCTCTTCTAGATATGCCCATTACTGGTCTATGATATACAAACATATTAGATAATTTTGATCTTTCTAGTGATAATCTCACTGCACAGATGCTGTTTTTCAAATAAAAGATGCCATAAAGAAACCACAGAAATAATAACCCGAGCCAAAAATCAGCAAACTTAATATTTAAAAACCAGTGATCAATGCTTGGAGGCAAATACAGCCAGCCTGAAGCTATCTTCCCTCTTGCTTAGTGGTGTCCCAGTTCCATAGTAAATGTTAAATGCAGATTTTGAGACTGTTCACATGGGAAGAGTGACAAAGTAAAGTATACTCGACTACCATTCAACAAGCCGCTCAGAGCTACAAGTCACTGTGAATGAAATCGCTGAACAAGCTGTCTCTGGGTTGGGCTTAGCAGCTATGTTCTTCACTTTCTTGCACTGCATTGGATCTCAGTAATATGTACATGTACATTAGCTGTAACAGTACTAACAGTGCACTCATGCATCATTAGGCATGGACTTGCACATGGTCCTCCTGCATTGTTCATAGATGTGATTTTGGGATGCGCATCTTACACTGTTTTTTTCTCATTTTGGGTTTGTTTAGGGTCATATTGTGTATCATTATGGTTATTTGGCATCTATTTGAGCTATTCTATGCCTTTCTGAAGTAATTTTGTATCTTTTTCTGTCTTAATTTGGCCAGCTTGTTGCTCTGTAATGATTTTTATGTGAAATCTTGATTGTTTTGCATAAATTAATGATTGTTTTCTGGGTTAGGGTTAGGGGGCTATTTTTGCATCTTTATAGGTTGTTTGGATTCAATTTAGATCATTTTTTAAATCACTTTAGAGCCAGTGTGTCTCTTTAGAGCCATTTCACATTTTTTGTGGTCATTTAATGTCTTGTCTGAATCTCATTTCGGATATTTTTAGTTCTATTCTAGAGAAATCTAGTTTATTTCAGGAACACACCAATGTTTTTGGGACGCTTAGTGTATCTTCAGAAGGCCTGTCTATCCTTGGGTATGCTTATACCACACAGAGTAACCCTATCCATGAGGAAAATAAGTAAAACAAGTTTTGGTTTATGCAAATATATATGTACATTTAGCAAGTTCTCTAAGCTGAACAGGAAAAAGAGGTAATACACATAGATGTACTCCTTACTAACTTACATCCTCCTTCATAATTGCTGTGGCAAGTCATACAAAGAGAAGCTGCTTTGTGGCACTAGCTGCTGATTTTCATCTTCTTCTTCTTCTTGAAAAGATGCTTTTAATCTAGGATACGTTTGATGTCGCCATCTCAAAATTAGGAAAAGCACAACCCAAATAGCCACAGAGGACTTTTAATGTATTGAGAGAAGTCTGACCAGATGGACTGTCTTTGCCGGGCAGCATTTCAGCAGCATGGAGAACACCCAACCCTGCAGCTTGCTCTGCGTTTACAAACTGCTTATTGAACAGTTACATCGACAACAGTGCTGGCTTGTTCTTTAGGTGAAGATTAGATAGAGCGCACAGTTGGGTGGTTCAGTCATTGAACTCCAATTTCTCACACAAAAACATGTCCAATAACAGGCTTTGGTAATGCTTACTCTAACCAGCCCCTGGCACTATGAGTAGAATTAGTGTTCATAGAGGCAAAAATGACTCAAAGACCTTGTCAGTGGCATTTTGTACAGCCCGACTTATGTTTCCTGGCTTTTCCACACTTCTAATTTGACACAGCCCTGAGTCTTTTGTTGAAGAACAAAAAAGTAATCCAGTAGGGATCAGCGCCGCAGCTCCGCCTGGAGAGGATAAGTAGTTTAGAAAATGGCTGATTGCGTTCAATTAAACTGATGCCTTTAGAGACATTTGCTCCTCAGATGTTGTGGGTCTGTTGTGAATTTAACTGGAATAATTTTTTTTAATCTGGAGTGCTTTATGCTTTAAGGTAATTATTGTAAATTCTTATACTGCTGTCAGCAGGATGCAAAGAAACACCCACTGTCCAAAATGTCTGTGTGCTGTGCTGAGGACAAAAGTCTTCACTCACACATCCAAAATCATTGAATTCAGATGTTCCAATCACAGGTGTATAAAATCAAGCACACAGGCATGCAGACTGCTTCTACAAACATGTGTGAAAGAGCAGCTCGCTCTCAGGAGCTCAGTGAATTCCAGCGTGGTACCGTGTCCAGCTGTGAAATTTCCTCACTACTAAATATTCCACAGTCAGCTGTTAGTGGTATTATAACAAAGTAGAAGCAATTGGGAACAACAGCGACTCAGCCATGAATTGGTGGCCACGAGTCAGCAGATGCTGAGGTGCAGAGTGGGCAGAGGTCGCCAACTTTCTACAGAGTCAGTCGCTACAAACCTCCAAACTTCATGTGGCCTTCAGATGAGCTCAAGAATGGTGCACAGAGAGCTTAATGGAATGGGTTTCATTTGCTGAGCAGCTGCAGCCAACCCTTACATCCCCAACTACAATGTAAAGCGTGGGCTGCAGGGGTGTGAAACATGGCACCACTGGAATCTAGAGCACTGGAGACGTGTTCTCTGGAATAATGAATCACGCTTCTCCATCTGGCAATCCGATGAATGATTCTGGTTTTGGTGGTTTCCACGAGACCAGTAAATGTCCGACTGCACTGTTTGGTATAGGACATATTATGGTCTGGGCTCGGCCCTTTACTTCCAGTGAAAGGAATTCTTAATGCTTCAGCATACCAAGACATTTTGGACAATTTTATGCTCCCAACTTCATGGGAACAGTTTGGGGATGGTCCCTTTCTGTTCCAATATGGCTGCACACCAGTGCACAAAGCAAAGTCCATAAAGAGATGGATGGCTGAGTTGCTGTGGAAGAACCTGACTGGCCTGCACAGAGACCTGACCTCAACCCTGATAGAACACCTTTGGGATCAATTAGACTGCGAGCCAGGCCTTCTTGCACTCCTCACAAATGCATTCCTGGAAGAACAGTTGAAAATTCCCATAAACACACCTCTAAAACTTGTGGAAAGCCTTCACAGAAGAGTCATTAAGCACACAATGTAATTTCTAATGGCTAGGCAAAAAGGCAGAGCATCTAGAGGAAATAGGGCTAGCTAAAAAGAGAGATTACAATTTTTAAATGCAGCAGCATACATACGTGCCACCTGGTGATGAAGCTTTTGAACTGTGCAGAAGTTGATTACAAAAAGTCCCTTTAAATAGTTTTTAACTTAATTTTTAGTACAGTGCACAACTGTTCTTTTTGCATAATTCAATTGATATTGCTCACATACAGTTTCCACAAGAGGATTATGAGCTCCAAAGAGGATGCAGTTCCACAAAATGTATTACTGGCTACACAGAAACACTCACACTGTCACACAAATACAGACCCCCACAGCTAGATTCCAAAACAAGTTTTTATTGGCCAATTTACAGAAAGTGCTGTAGTGACCATTCCAAAGGAAAACAGACCAAAGAGTCCAGAGAAAAAAAAAACTAAAAAAAAGAAAGAAACTTTTACACATTATACAAGGTTTCGATGTTAATTTCACCGTCCTCTTCTAAAACAAATGTCAGGACAACATTAGGGCTGATGCAAAATCCACCAAAGATGTCAAGGGGGGAGGAGGGGTGTGTGCAGGAAGGGAAGTGGCGTCACAAGACCAGGTGTCACAGTAGATGAGGAAAACTCTTAAACAACATATGAGATCTTTAGATGAACATACAGTAGAGCTACAGTATACACATACAACAGGTTCTCCCAGTTATACCCACAGGACAGCTGGCAAAGGCTCACTAGGTTAGAGGAGGACATTTTCCAGTGTTTATGACTTTAACCGAACCCTTTATCGATTTCTGGCATATAGCGCACAAGCTTTCCTGTGACACAAACATCATTTCATTGGTCATTTGTGGATTCTTGCTGCCAAACACTACAGACAAGCTAAATTGAGGATGGCTACAGTGATTAATGCCCCTTCATTTCAAAGTGGGAAAAAAAAACCACGACTGGGTTTTCTGATCGCGTCAAACGTGACACTGCCAAATGCATTCCACTCTCTGTCCTCTTAAAAGTTGCACGAGCCTCATTGCACGAGGCTAATGAGGTGGGATTTATGTAATGTGACATTAGTCTCTAGACCTAAATTTCTTCCATTAATGCTGCGGTTTTTTTTTTTCAAAGTTAGAAGTTTGGAGAAGTTCCTCTTCTATTTTAAATTTGTTATTTATTTTTTTGCAGTGTGTATCTGATGTCTCTGTAGACACTAGCAATCCAGTTAGGAAGGCTGTGTTTTATAGTTTAGGCCATTAGGCCACAATAAAGTGTCTTTAAATGCATAATGTGAGAGCTTGACTATTTATTGGCCTGGTCACCATTGAAGGCTTCTGAAGGTTTGAAATTTCTGCCAAATATGATCAATACCTTAGAGCTACAAAGTAGTTTGATGGGTAACAAAGTAAAAGCTGTACCAAGATAAGTTCTGCAAGATGTGAAATTCACAATTGATATGGCTAATGTGTTGGCTAACTGCTGACTATCTACACACCCAGCAGACATGAAACAACTGTTTAATTTATTTAGATTTGTATTATATTCACCTTATAAGTCCAAGTACACTATTGTTATTCTTTTAGCTTAGGTTTCCCCTTTTTGAAATCACTAGCTAGCGGCTAACATTTCATTCCATTAAGCTAGCTTCCACACCAAGGATCGTGTGTTTTACAGCTGGAATTTTTGACTTTAAATCAAAACTCTATCACTGAGTTTCTGCTGTTGTTTAATGAGAGGTTGTTCTCTTTTTTTTAAATACAAAAATCTCACCTAGTCCAGCTTTTAATAACCCACCTATTTCAAAGGCAGTAGCACATCCGTGAGAGCAAACCCAAGTTTGCCATTAGCCAGAATGATCTGAACACTGAGCTAAAAACACGCAGGGAGGATCTGGGGCTCTGCTCTGGAAAGACTCCTGCAGGCTAAGGGATCAGGGCGTGTACATACATATGAAGAGGTGTGTTGTGTACAGGTGGAGAGGAAGGTCTCTGGTTAGACAATGTGGGGCTGACTCAGTGGGTCGGGGTCACCTACTATACTCAATATTTACAAGAAAGGAGCGTATAAAAATGTACAAGGAGACTCCTCTGTCTTTCCCAAAAACCCAGAACACAGGCCCTGTCGGCTAGTTCAACATGACGTCTGTGACAGCACATTGATCATCTTTTTTTCCCCTTTTTTTTGTTCTATTTGTTTTTGAGTACCATTTAAAATATGCTATTTCTGTAAAATTACCTGGCTTTGCCACATAGGCCAGAATAAAGACTGATAAATAACATGAAGTATACAAACCAAAAAATAGTCAGTTTCTTTACTTTTGCAATTGACTTTTCCTAAATAAAGGATGTTTTGCATTTTGATTCTTATATGGGACATCAGAAATCTTACTGTGGAATTTGACACATCAAACTGAATGCATGATGCAGGGTTTCACTGACAAAAGGCTTCTCCTACAGCTCGAGTTCACTAAAGATTGCATTGGAATGGGAGAGAGATAATTCATGGGACATCTCTCTGGGAATGAACTAAATTTGGTGATCTCTTCGTCTAAGAACAACGAAAGTCATGTGATTGAGGAGCACTTTTAGAGTCATATTATCTCTTATCAGCTGTATAAAACAGGAGGTTCTGTGACAAGGCTAAGGTTAAATCACTGCACTGTGTGTGTGAGTGTGTGTGTAACTGTGTGCGTCTGTGTGTGGTTAAATGTTGTCTTCCAGTAGGGGGAGATATTACCTTATTTTTAGAGCATCAACATCATAGTCTTTTTGTTTCAGCCATGTGATTTGAGTATAGATGTGTTGTAGTGTATGTGTGTGTGTGTGTGTGTGTGAGGGTGTATGTACGTGTGTATGTTTCAATAGGATATTGTTGTTTTGTCCCAATTTTGGCCTTTCTTGGTTGAGCGTTGCATCCTGGGTAGCTGGACGTCTATTTCCTCCTCGCTGTCATCTGACTCAGCGCTGGTGATGTCGTCCTCGTCGTCGTCTTCCTCCTCCCCCTCCTCCTCTTCGTCTTCCTCCTCCTCCTCGCTGGCTTCCTCCTCTGCAGCCTGAGGCCCCTCCAAGTTCTGTGGTAAAAAATATTTGCAAAGTTTCACAAACTTAATCATCAGACAGTAAGCAAGAAACAAGAAATGTCAGTAATTCTTCCTTTGACTGGTTTAATACAAAGGAGACATTAGAGATGGGCGGATTGATCCAAATATTGACAACATTGATACCAATTGCTGGTATTGGTATTTGGATCAATAGTGGCACAACAGGATTAATCCTTTGTTTCTATCCTTAAATAGAAATGGGATAGTATCCCACTACACACGGTCCACTGTGGGTAGCTCCTATGCTCCCTCCCTGACAGCATCCTTTTAATTCCTGAAGTTCCCTCCCTCCTACCTCCATTGGGTTCACTGTGATCGTCAGAGCAGACTCGTCCCAGGTCACGTCTGCCTCTTTAGCCGCATCTGCCAACTTCACCTCCTGCTGGTGGGTCAGGTGGATGCGGTAAATGCCCAACACTACAACCACCACCAGGGCAGCGATACACATTACTATTACCACGGTGGCAGCACTCGGTACACCTGAGAACCAAATGAAAGGAGATCAGGGATTTAATGACTTGAAATCAGAATAATTCTGTTTGGTCAGAAAATCTTCAGCATGTACTGAATCGGTTTATTCTTTCACTTTCACGGGCACAAAATACCCAGAACAGCCAGCTGAATGCTGCAGACCTTGAGAGGTACTGTACTCTAGTCCTTGATGAGAAAGCTCCAGACATCTTATAATGCACTTAAGAAGCATCTCACCATATTACTAATCTGTGCCTGCATCAGTACGCAACCCAACATCCCACCCAAAGGAGCCAAATGTTATTGTAATTTTTTTAGTGGTCTTAGGCAACAGCTATCCAGGATCTCTGTAGGTCTTTTAAAGTTTTTCTCTGGATGTTGGCCTTTTCAGTCCTTGCATCTGATCATTTTCAGAGAAATGTTGGCTTGTTTTTTTAAGCCACTTAACACTGACATATGAATCATTCAAGCATAAAAAGGCACAAGACTCAAAGGATAAATAAACCAATGTTGTGTCTACACCTACCAGAGCGTCTTAGCAAAGCATTCATTCTAAACCGTATCTTTAGACACTTCGTAACTAGCAGCTTGTTACAAAAAGACATCATTTTGTCACTTTTCTTTAGCTGAATCTATGAAAACTGACAAAGATAACACAGTTTTCACAGTGTGATTCCCAAAGAGCTATTAGCTGGAAACGTGGCATATCTCGGCATGGTGTGCAGTGTGTCCTTTAAAAATTTTGAGGAAACTGGATAAGCAGAGGACAAAAGAAGTGGCAGGCTTTAAAAACTACAGCAGCAGATGATCAGTATCTGAAAGTCATATCCTTATGGAAAAGGAAGAAATCCAACAAAGACCTGACACAGGACCTGAGAGATGTATCTGGACTTTCAGCTGATTCAACTACTGTTCACTGAAGGCTCGTGAGAAATGGTCCCAGTGGAAGGATGACTGTCAAGAAGCCATTCTTAAGGAAGGGAAAAGGCTGAGATACGCCAGATTACACAAGAACTGGACTGAAAATCAGTAGCAGCACGTTTGAAAATTCTGGTTCAAAATGCTGTCAATATGTACAAATTAGGACGATCCAACATTGACTGTCTACAGCCATCTGAAAAAGATGGTGAAGGTTCTGCCATTGTTTGGAGCAGGAAGTCAAATGTCCAATGCACTAAAAGCACATATGTTTAGAAAAAACACAATGTGACACTATCAGTCATGGACTGGCCTCCCCAGAGCCCGGACCTTAACATTATTTAAGCAGTGTGGGATCATCAGAACAGAACAAACGATATTTTCCTAGCAAAATACAAAGATTTTGTACAGCAGTGCATAGTGAAAACAGACTGCAACATCTAGGGCTAAAAGATAGAAAGCAGAAATGGTAAGAGACAAAAAACTGTAGTGCTTTAAATGGTCACTAGAGGCAGGCTCCAAATATGAGCAGACTCCCATTTTAACTGTGTATAAAGTTATCATGTCTACAGGCTGAACTGTCTTGTTGACTTTAGCAAGACTGTTCAGGCTGAGGGAAAACTTTATGGCAGGTTACATTTTTTATAACTAACCTGTTTGGATTTTGTTAAGTACGGAGCCCCGCAGGGGACATGGGAGAAAAAAAAAATTAAGACGGATTTTTGCGAGATCTCGCAAAAGTTTTGCGAGATCTCGCAAAACAAACTCGGGATCTCGCAAAAGTTTTGCGAGATCTCGCAAAAGTTTTAGCCGCCAGCTCGAAGCCGACCGGGAGGTCGAGGCACGATGTGCCGGGAAAGCGGTGTTCCTCCCGGCTGTAGTAGGTCTTGACCTCCCATTAGCTTTGAGATGGTGGGTGTCAGATCTCCGAAAACGTCGGAGCACTTTTGCAAATATGTGATGTCTTGTAAACCGAGCAGATATCTGACGTTTACACAACTACATTCACGCCTCAAAATATCTTAAAAGTGTATTTTGTGACCCAGAAAGAGTAATATTACAACTAAGTAGCTGCCGCCATTGTTGGAGTTCAACTTTTGCGAGATCTCGCAAAAGTTTTGCGAGATCCCGAGTTAGTTTTGCGAGATCTCGCATGTCTCCCATGTCCCCTGCGGGGCTCCGTAGTTAAGCCTTAAAAAGTCTTAAAAAGCCTTAAAAAGTCAATCGATTGACAGGTTTGGACAGCTTTCTGCCAGCCCTGCTAGTTCAAGTCACGGAACTGGGTTTGCGCTGCTGATGCCTCTTCACTTCAATAATATGGGACATAAGTGCACTTTCTGTGCGCTACAGACCATGCAAGAAGTTTGTGCTCCAGTTTTGGTGCATGAAATTCGGCAAACATTTTGATAGTCTGTTCAAACTAATTAGCAGGTCTCTGTGCTGCACCCAAATAGTTTGTGGGGGTACCAGCTGGTGCTACACCTTGTAGCCTAAATATGGTCACTTACTGGGTGAAAAAGTGGATGAAATATTAAAATTTTAATTCAATTTTTCCTCTATATGATCAACACATGAAACGTTTCTCTTTGCTGCCACTAAACATAAGAAAGCATTGCTAGTTGCTTGCTGTTTAAATATGGTTTAAAATTGTGGTTTTTGTGTTTATAAGGGAATTGTTAGAACATGAAAACAAACTTCAAAATAACCAAATTTAAAAACTCAGTTGTCATCTGCAGCTCCCCCTACTCCTCATGTGTTTAGTGGCTCTGCCCCCCCACCAGCTTTAAACACATTTAGATCTGGCCTGTATGCAGCACATGACTGCAAAGATATATCATAGACCCTTTTAATACCATACCCACAACACAGACTGAGGGATTTCTCTTGAACTAAAATGTTTATTTCATCCACTCTGATCTCGAGCCTACTGAACTAACACGACATCTCTGCGCCTGCCCTCTCCCCACGAGTCCCTCCTGTGTGTGTGTGTATGTGTGTGTGTGCGTGCTCGCTTGCTTAACGAGGTTGAGGCTCACAGAGGACTCTTCAATTGATCATTTGATTCGCTCTAGCTCCTAGATTTTCACATTAAATCCACGGGCTTTGATCTTCACATCTTCTTGAACCTTCATGTAACTTGTGTGTCTGTACGCACACCATGTGACACACATCTTGCCGTTTGCTAATACTCTACATACGTCAGGCCGTCTGAAACATTAGACAAAATCGCGTCACAGGTGTAAAAATGTATTGAAACATTTTATTTGTCACGTATGGCTCGGCGATTGCCCACCATCCACCTCCCTCTGCGCTCCCCTGACCTCCTTTTCACACACACCCTCCAACTCTCTGAGCCGTTAACAGCATCGGCCACTGAACTCTCCAGGACTCTAAGTAGAATCCATTAGAGTGTGATGAATAATTAAATCTCATGTGTTAGATTAAGACCAATGTCTCTCCTCCTCTCCATGTTTTTTTTTAAACTTCAGATCACTCATGTGCTCAGGAGGAGGGTAAGAAGCCTGCTGCATCATTTGGGAGGGCCTCAATCACGGAGAGGCGCAGAGTAGGAAAGCAGCAGTCTGATGAGCGCTGCGATAAACAAACTAGAAAGCGGAACGGAGCGTTCCCTTGGATCTCGCTATGTTTACCCTGGGATGGATGGCTGACAGAAAAACTCTTCACAGGCACAGCAGAGGCTCCTGAGTCTGAGTCTCAGCATTTCACCCTCTGTCTCTCATGGTTTCCTTTGAGAGGCAGTGTTTTGTCAAGTTTACGTCGACACTTTTTCCACATTTGAATTTTCCCATTTTCTAAGCTGAGCAGTCATGTATGCAACTAATGCAAGACTCCTAATACTTTTTACTTCTGTATTATAACTTTAAGCTTTGTAGCTGTGCCTTGTTTATAATGCTTTACCTTTATTGATTTCCTTTTTTTTCATGTCTCAAAATGACTTGACAACTGTCAAAAATGCAAGTTTTTGCTCTCAACTGTCAGTCAAACAATATTTCATGAACTTTACTCAGAACCTTCTTGCTTCTTTGACTTCTTTCACCACTCGTATGTTCGTTTTTTCCGATTAAAACTCACTGCATTACCCGATTTGTGGAAATACTCATTTCTATCACTGCAAACCCCACACGATGAACGCTTTGTGCGTGAGATCATTTAAGCAGCGCTCTGTGCCCCCCTCCAGGATCTGTGCTATACTTCAGTCATTAACACTGCAATATGAGGGCAGGAGTCAGGGTAACTAATGCCAAACTATTTCTGCAGGGTAGTTTAATTAAAAATGTCTCTTAGTGACTAATTTCCCTATCAATGTGTGGAGCTCTATTTGAAGTTCCTGCGCTGCCACATGTGCCAGCTACAGTGGCTGATAATGCTCGTCTTTGTCATAGAAAGACTGAGTTTGAGTCCCTGAATTTATTTGGAGTTTGAGGAGTTTCTCTCTTTTCCTGCTATTTGTTGCATGGTTACGGTGAAATACTGTGCTGTGATGACCCCGCCCACTTTGCCTGGTCTGCTCTTCCTTTTTCTCGTTTTGTGTAGAAGACAGACAGACATTGTTAAAACGGGCTGATTTGTTTGGTTTTGTTTGGTTTTCTTTCTTTTAAACATCTCCACCACATACCTGCATTCACAGGTACTCACCACATGACCCATTTAGCCACTCCACATTTCTTTTGAGTTTTTGTTCCAGGAGTGTTAAACCTCAATATTACTGAAGTAGACTCTATGTAGCTTCAGAATGAACCCCTAACAACCACAATCTTTCTTCAACTGTCCTCTATTCACTATAGAGTACTAATACCTGCAATAGAGTGATAACTCAGAATGTGTAGTAAGACAGTCTGTTCAAACATTGCATTTGTGCATGCAGAGGGCTTTGTAACTAACAGCTTAACCTATAGCAGCTGGCTACAATAATCTTCAGGGATTCATTTACTTCTACAGCTACTTTCAAGTCCTGTTCGGTATGGAATTTAGTTTACTGGTACATGCCCATACTACAGTACTGTTTGTTCTGTCTGTGCTGTTGGCAAACTTATACTTATCAATAGAAAAGCGTCTGGACTTCTTTAAGTTACTTGAAGACGTTTCACCTCTCATCCGAGAAGCTTCTTCAGTTCTAAGGTCAAATGGTGGGGAGTCCCAGATTTAAACCTAGTGGGAGTATCCCCCCACAGAGGGA
Source organism: Aulonocara stuartgranti (assembly GCF_965226115.1). Lineage (NCBI taxonomy): Eukaryota > Metazoa > Chordata > Actinopteri > Cichliformes > Cichlidae > Aulonocara > Aulonocara stuartgranti. The sequence continues at coordinate 32,964,515 of NC_138950.1, read as the reverse complement.
CAAAAGGACCCCCTGATGATCCTCTAATCGCCTGAGCCAAGGTGTGAAACTGGGTGTGGGTCCCAATCAGCCAGAGTTTCGGGTGAGTTCATTGTGAAACCTGGCCCCACCTTATCATGCGAATTCCTGAGGTCAGATGGCCCAGGATGTGAGTGGTCCCAGGTTTAAATCTGGGACTCCCCACCATTTGACCTTAAAACTGAAGAAGCTTCTCGGATGAGAGGTGAAATGTCTTCAAGTAACTTAAAGAAGTCCAGACGCTTTTCTTTGCAAGATCCTTTGACTACGATGACCTGGATGACTGAGAACCTTCACAGACATATACTTATCAATATACTTGATCACATTAAGAAAAGCAGAATATGGGTTGGAGATGTTTATATGGGTCATGTTAGCCTGGTGCTAGTTGGTGGCAGCTTTTGTGGATATAAATGAGATGGTACTGTCATGAAATCGAAATGACAGGATGCTTTCATGAGGCCTTACAGGTGTATAAAAGGTAAAAACAGGTCATTTGGATGGTGGTTGCCCGGCAACATGATAGGATTAATATATAACATGCATAATTCAGATGTGTTATATACAAATTAGATGTTACTGTTATGAAATCAAAATGGTGGTTTTATAAGTTGTTATAGGTACATAAATGGTAGGTGGTTGCTAGGCAACCTGATGTTTTTCTAACATCTGACATAGTTAAAACCCAACAGGTGCCAAGTATGGTTGCTCAACTCCTGATGATCTAGGAGGAGTTCATGGGCAGGCAGAGATTTCATGTAATAAAATAAGATGTTTCAGTTTTTGGTGACCTAAAATGTTTCTTTCACTTTGGACCTTTTGCTTTTTACCTTAATCCATTTCAGGTTTTTCACTGGCCTAGAATTGCTTTAACAGGTTGTTTCTGATGCTAATGACACCATAACTCTGGTTTATATTAAAAATAAAACCTGTCTTCCTGTCTATCGCAACAATAATGTATTAATAATCATAATCTATCCTGGCTGAAGGTGACATTAAAAAATTGTAAACAATCCACCCCAGTTGCTTTTTTCTTACCCGAGCTGTGGATGGGGTACAGATCCTGGATCATGGACGGATGGTGGACCACCTGCACGTACGGAGGTGGAGCTACCACGTGATTGACGTGTTCCCGTGCTTCTCCACTGTGCAGGATGCTCACCTAGGTTGGGGACACATGAAGCAGGAGTGAGGATTTTAGAAAGTATGCCCATCAAAATAAACATTTTACAACATTCAATGTTTACCTGCACAACCAAAAAAGCCTCAACTCTAACGACTGATATTATAATCAGTGACAAATGAAAATGAAAATGGAATAAATGTGGAAGCAAATTTATGCTTGGATATTTTAGGAGACAGAACCAAATCAATACTTGAGTGTGAACACCAGGGATGGATCAATAAGTCAAACCTTTCTCAGAGTAGGGACAGATGCACAAAGAACAGGTGTGTGTGTGTGTGTGTTAATGTGAGGCCTACTCTGACTTTGGTGTTCAAAGTTGCACTGAGGCCTCTTTAGACATGTTTAAGTCTTTTACAGCCTGGGTATTTTAGACGGTATTTTGCTACTAAGAGGCTGAAGTGGCACAGCTGGAAGGCTTGTTGAGGTTCTTTTTTAAATTCGCCCTGAAAGTTAAAGTGGAGACCTCAGCTGAGTCAGCTCAGTCACTTTGCCAGTTCAAGCACTTTGCTTCACTTGGTAGTAAAAAGCAACACGATCTCTAGTGGCACTTAGTGATATTAATGATTTTTGAGCATAATGTACATCTGTTTTATTCAAGCTGCTTGTCAGTTACATCTTCTTACATTGCCTTTTAGAAATACTTGAAGCTTGTCTGGGAGTGGGCGGGCTGAGTAAAATTAAAAGCACTGGGTATAAATGCATTAACCTGAATAATTATAGTCCAGCCCATTAAAAACAAATTTTCATACACTTAAAATATTAATTTTAACAATCATACAGTTTGCTTTTGATTAATGAACAAGTCATTGTCTTTACATCATAAAAACTGAATGCAAATTTTCACACAGTTGTGTAAAAACAAATTAAACTGTCATTTGATGAAGAACAGAAGAAAGTCCTTACATCTGGACTGCAAGAACTTGTTAATGTTTGGCATATTGCTTTAAAAGATAATTCTAGTTTATTTCAACCTTTAATATTCCGATTAAAAAATGGCAAACGTGGCTACACTGGTCACCCAAACTTTATAGGTTCTCCCTTCATTGTAGGCGTAAATGTGTGGCAGAAAATAGTATGTTGATGCAGCTACCATGATCAATAGAGCCTTGACCACCACATGGATAGGAAACATGGAGGGTTTATATGAAAAGGGATTATAATGTATAACAAAATTCTCAGGTGATTATCAAACTAACTGGAGATTCAATTTCCGTCTAAACAGATAGTTTCAGCTATACTCAACACATTCCCAAAGTCCCAGAGAGCCACGACACACTTAAAAACCTGAAAATCTCATGGGGCCTACCCGTTCTCATTCTAATTAAAATACACAAGAAAGCGATGCATTTCCATTTTATTCAAAATACATAAACAGCACAGGCTGTTGGCTATAAGCTGCTAATGCTTTCCAGTCACATACAAGGCTGATGGGACACAAACTTCAGTACAAGAGCAGTAAATTCACAAACTAACCACCTCCTATTAATGAACTCTAGTTTTAACTTTTTATATAAATAAATAAAAGTTTATAAATAAATATGTAATTCTACATACTCGTAATTTCAAACTGAATTTATGTCATCGCTGTGACCCACCTGCAGTACCTTCACTAAAGCAGAGATTCCCTGGTCCATATTTTGGGAATCTCTACATTAGTGGACAGTAACAATGCTCCCGTAAGGTTTTTTTCTAGAATGGTCAACAGGTGAATTCACTACACAAATTTTAAAATAATCCATTATGGTTTTCCTTATTTTCTATGTATACTTTTAATGATGGCTGCTCTCGTTAGACGTTCATACTTCCACATAATGACGTGAATGTAATGTATACAAGTAATCCTTTAGTCCTCGCTTTTGAAGAGTACCTTTCAACTCTCAGATCTGTGAAGTGACAAAAGTGGGGATTTATTTTTTTAATTAGGCCTTTATTTATCCAGGCAAAACTCTAATTGAGATTAAAAATCTCATTTCCAAGAGAGACCTGGCATCTAAACCATGTAATGGATACAATTAACATGGCTATCTCAGGCACCCAACTCCTGCTGTTCTAAACCTTCTGTTTGCAAGTGGCAGCCAATCAGGAGAAAGCTACAGTATCTTAAAGGGAGAGAAGAAGAACTGCTTGAATCAGACAGAGGATGAACTGAAAGGACAAATATGATATAAATACATCTTATTAAAATCTTTTTTTTATTAAATATGGATTACTTTGACAGATGCCAAAAATAAGTATGAAGAGGATCCTATCTGTGATTCACACTGACCTCAAGGCTGAACTCATTGCTGGTGTAGCGTCCGTTGAGCTCTGAACAGGTGAGGCGAAAACGCCTCTCTGTTAGCTGCCCGGGACGCCAGTTGTAGTAGCGCACCTCTCGGATCACCTGCTCATAGTTGGACATGGAGTCCACGCCTGTGGAAGGAGAGAGAGACAGCACAGGTTTGTCCAGCTAGTATATGTAGTAGTGGTAGATAGGAGCCAGCTAAAAAGGCATCAGTAACCTACCGTATATGGACATGCCAGAGGTGGAGTTGGTTGCATCAAGGTGTTTTCCAAGCAGAGCGCTTCGTTGCAGTTGGAGAGATTCGTGCTCTGGGCTCAGCTCCTCCCCCAGCACCAGGACATCACAGTAGTCTAAGTTATGAATGATCTCCTCCATCACTCCAGGTCGATGTGCTACACACATAGACACACACACACATGCAATTTGCTATAATTTGCCCCCTCTGATGCTCATCCCAGAGGGCAACTAAAGAAGATCTGCATCAGTTTGCTTTCAGCTCACTCCATCCTGTGTTTTACCAGCCGAAGATAGCGTTGGTATTATAACTTAGTGTTTGAGGTCAATTTCTATTTTTAGTTCCGAATATGCTGTTACTGCTAATGAGCTCCACTGCAGCTCTTTTCCATTCCTGCTTCTCAGGTGGTTATTTTAGCTCAGCTTCCTTTGTTCTAATCTCACAGAATGATCCAAACTAATAATCAAATACGCGGTGCCAAACACGGCCAGCGTGAATGAATGTACCATTAATTGTCACATTTCAGCAGTCTAATTGCTGCTGCCATGCCAAAAAATGTGTGTGGAAGAAAACGGTGCACGCTTTGAAGAACCATAATTCGAACAGCACAGGACACAACACCTACTCCTACTCCCACTCCCAGGCTCCAATTACCCATGAACTCTCTGAACACAGTCAGCGCTGTGAGCTGCTGTGGTACCGTGTTCCTGCAGACAGCTCCCATCACAGCATTTCTGGGTGGCTGCTGGGGCTCTTTGACAGTCTGCTAAGCACTAGCCTCCACCTCTCAGCTGCTACCCAGCTTTCTCCCTCGCTGTAGATTCCCAAGGGAGGAAACCAGCTATGCCCCTTTTAACAGCTCCCCAGTTGAGAAGGACAGACACTGTATGTTGTGTGTCTGTGTTTGTGGGGAGACTGACGCAGCCGAGAAAAGGTAGGAAAGTGAGCAAAACGGGGAAAAAAATTTGGGTCCTAGAAGTAAAGGTATGTATGCTTTTTGTGAATGAATTACATTTTCTTTCCCTCAAAGTGCTCTGTAGTTCACGATAGAAGTATTTAACCATATTTTAGCCTATTGTTTCAGGTTGAGATCTCCTTTTATGGGAATCTGCAGCTGAATCCAAAGGTGGGTCCATCCAAGACCCTGCCCCTGAAATAAAATGCTGATTACCTTTTGTTGCATCTTATTTTAAATCCCAATGAATTATTGATGCAGTTTACTAACTGAGTTAACAGGCTGGCACCAGGTTTCACTAAAAACTAAGTGATAATGCCAAACTGAAAATTATTAAGAATGACTTCCCAAACAAAGCCATCATGTCAAGGTGGATATGTCTGGCTTTTATATGCAGTCTGTGGTTACTGAATTGACTGGAAATTAGAGAGTAATATATGAGTACACACACTCATTTTGAACAGTGTGGTGATGCAGTCAATTCTGACCTTAGAGCTAGTCTGGGCTGAGATGAAAAACAAGAGCAGAAGGTAGAGAGAATGCAAAAAATAGAAAGAAGATAAAGAGTGCTGAATGAGTAAAGAAATTAAAACTAAAGAAAACTCTGGATCGAAGCAGAAAAGAAAAGAAAAAACGATGACCGTTAAAGCAAATGGGTCAAAAACAAGTTAAAGAAAGAAGTGATGACCTTGCCTTTGAATAAAAGAATCAGAATAAGCCTGGAAAAGATACGGAAATATGAGAGAGAGAAACGAGGCAGTGCTGAGCAGGCTTAATAAAAAGACAAATGAATGACAGAAAGACAAAGCAAGGAAGAGGGCGAGGGGGTGATTAGCAGGGTCCAAAAGAAACCTATTGCATGAAGAAATATGTGATTTATCTTGAATCCTTTAAGCCTTGAGAGAATACAAAATCTGCTCATTATAGAACTTCATCGTGACGCCCTCTCCCTCACATCTTCCCATCTATCCTCCTTTTTTCCCTCTTCCATGTCTTTCTGTGGCTTCCAGCTAATCTCTTCGCCCCCAGCCAGAATATCTCCTTCACCAGCAGAAAGAACTCCAAAAACTCCTGAAAGGGACACCGCTTTCTACTCGTCTTCCTGTGCCGAATTACACACAATGGTGGGCTAAAACCTTCCTCTCGCTCTGCTTATCTGCTCCTAATTGGCTGCCAACGGCAGGGCCTGGGGCCGAGCCAGATGGTTCCTGCCTCGGTGGCCAGATCGTTGGATGAGACCAAAGCCTTCGGGATTTAAATGTCATACTCATTTGCGGTCGGGCAAGGCAGCGTAACCTAGCGAATCAGTCCTCTGGTAGGTATAGGGCTTACTCAGCAGGAGGGCGTTTGCATAGGCTAAGATAGTAAAGGGTATACCTACAAACCTGTGTGCACAGGGAAGGACTGTGCGGGCATTTGACTCAACATATTGGCAAGGTGATTTGAAAAGGCTGTCACTTAGACCCTTAGTTGGAAAAGGCTTTGAGGGAGTGTTACGGCCTAGCAAGAAGTTTTACAATGTTAAATTTGATTTGTTTTTGGTACGGTACTTTTTCTTTTTTCTCTCGTTTGTTTCTAAAAAGTCTAAAAAGTATTTCTAATCATAATCTACTGCAAAACATGAAAAATGAATTTTTAGATGCAGTTTAGCAGTGTTTGTTGGAAGATCCATGCAGTCCTAATGGTCGTCAAAAACGTCTTCAGCTTTACCAAACCAAACTGCTGTCTGCTAGGAATCTGTAAAAATTTAAGGAATTTAAGGACCATTTTTAACTTCATTTCGTATTTAGCGGTGAGTCAAACAAAATTCAGTCTGGGATGCTGGTGATCATGAAGTTACGTATGAGTGATGTACGATGAACGTGACGCGTGAAACACAAACGGAGAACGTAACATCGCATTCACAGAAGGATGATGAAATGAAACAAGATATATACAAAAATCAAAAGAACTGGGATTTATAATAAATCCTTTAAAAAAAGAAATAGATGTTATTAGTCACTAAGATTCATTAAAGCTGGCCCACCTGTTAAGTAGGAGGCAGGGTACATGTAGATATATAAGCTGTGTCCCAATTCCTAGGCCGCATCCTTTGGAGGCCGCATTTGAAGGCTGATTATGTCACAGCCAGGCGATGAAGGCTGCCCCAATTCAAAGGCTTCTCCGACAAATGTGTCCCTCATTTTCCTGAATTTGAAGGACATGTCGGATTTATCCTTCGTGGCCCAACCTATCCCAGAATTCATAGCGTGGCCCAGCCAATTCCAGTTCCCAACAATGGCGGCAGTTACTTAGTTTTGATCTTAACCATATTACTCTTTCTGGGTCACAAAATAAACTTTTAAGATATTTTCAGGCGAGAATGCAGCTGTGTAAACTTCAAATATCTGCTTGATTTATCAAGACATCACATATTTGCGAAAGTGCTCCGACGTTTTTGGAGACGTCTGTTACCCAGCAGCTCGATAGCTAGCCGGGGTTTCAAGGCTCACTAGAGCCGGTGAGAACAGCGAACTCCCGGCACATCGTTTTCAAACTCCCTGTGGTCTTTTGCTACTCTGGTTAAACATGATATATAAGTCACCTGGATAACTTAAAAATGTTATTGTTTGGCTTTTTTCAGTGTTTTATTTGTTCCTTAATAAATCGGTTTTGCTGAGATTAAAGTTATAGTTTTCACACAGCTGAATGAACATCAAGGAGAAAACTGATTAAACAGAAGTGTGAGATGGTAGAGAATTTACTTCAGTGTGCTGTTATAGTTTAGGGAGCAAGGAGCAGACGGCTGAGTTTATTAAAGTCCACCGAGATAGCTGGTGATGCAAATCTGAAGGCTAGACCGTCGCATTAAACAGCCTCGCACTTCCGGCCTTCTCGGTTTTCAAAGGACCGAGACATTCAAAGGACATACACCACGAAGGCCGTGGTCTACTTAAAAAATCAGTTTTTTAAATTGATTTACAATTCTACTATTTTACTATGTTTTATTATCTCTGAGTCAGCGTAGAAACAGACAAGTAAAGGGCTTGTAAGTGACTCAGAGCTACACTGCCACAAGCTTGACGTCATCATGTTACAAAGGAACAAACCAGCAAAGAATCATTCATTGCTACTGCAGTGGATTGGTCAATTTGGTACCAGTTCTAAACTGCAAACTTAGGTGAGGGAGGTGTTGTTGAAGGTCTTTCATTGTAGATCAGGGATCTGCACACCAGTGCCCAGTTTTGATTGATCCATTTCTGACTTTGTTTTGGGACCTTCACACCTTCCAGTGTGCATACATGAAAAATTGGAGTAGTAGCAAACCCCAGCACAGAACATACCAGGTGCAGTTGACAACAGGTATGACTCCATGAAAATTGGAGATGGGTTGCTAAGTGGCTTTCAGATGTTTATATTTATTTGTAGGACTTCCAAAAGAGTTAACAGTTTGCGAATAGACAGCGGGAATACTACTTCAACCTCTGCTACAGTCACATAATGCATGTGTAGGTTTATATAAACCTTTATTCACATTTTTTGGCGATGTTGTCAGTAGTATGGAGTTAAAGCAGCAGTTTTATTGAAGTTTTATTGCATCCTGTACACGTTAGAGAACTTGTCAGTGTGGGAGCAAAAGCCCATCTTTAGTTTCCTCGAGTTTGTATTGTGCACAGATGTACTAGATGAAAGAAGAACTCGTTGCTGCTTGTTCAAAATCTCACGAGGCATCGTGAAATGTTTCAGCTTTCTCTGAAGGTTTGTTTTGCAAGACAGTTGGCGCTGAATAGGCTATGGAACTTCATGAATGAGTGAACATATTATGAATATGAAAAAAAAAGCTAAAATATTTAGCTGAGACAGATTTCTACCTGTGGGAAGGAGTGCATATCCCACTTTGTGAAGTGTACGCAAAGTTGCACTTTCTGGTGTGTAAACTTATTGTTGAGAGCATTATTTAAAATGATCAGAAAGTGACATGTAGCTTTAAAAAATGCTAATATGAGCCCACACATGCAAGAAAACAATCAGGATACTAGATTAGAGTTTTCCTTTCCTCTTCCCCGAGTGTGAAATGATCTAGTCCACCTCCACCTCCTGATTTCAGCCTTACGGGTAACCCCTCACTGGCTCTCCACCCGCTGCTGCCCGTGGTCAATTGTTTTCCACACTTGCCATACTGGCATAAGTGTCTTACCTGTGTGATGTGCAGCGGTGTCTGCCCTGGTGACTGTGCTGATGATGTGGAGGTCCTGGAACAGAACAATCCCTCCTGATGCTCTGAAGTCGGAGGCTGGATGGCTCAGTCTCTCCACTCCGCTGATTGTGATCCTGGGTTCACTGGGCTGAAGCACCATCACCACTGCATCAATATCTGGGATGGTAATACACGTGTCCTCACCAAAACACCTGGACGCAGAGAGGCAGAAGAGTGAGAGAGACTGTGCGAACCCAAGCTGGAATTAGTGTGGTGTTTTACTGCATTGCTCCGTTTAGCTGTAGTGTGAAGATGCTGTTTGGTTAAGCAGATTTTGTGGAGAGACCGCTATATGATACAGATCAGATTTTGAAAGTTTTGGACACTCCACACAGCTGATGAAGTCAGAGTGAAGACTCCATGTGGTGAGCATGGTTACAGAGATTTGCAGGTATGGGATAACTGCTGGTGAACTTTTTAAAGCTCTGTTTTAATTTCTGTTTCATGTAATTTATGGGAAAGTATCTTGAGGCCTCTGATGGCAGAGTACATAAGCATTTATTGGAACATAAGAAAATAGTACAAAAATACACAAATAATACAGGAAATACGGAGCTATACTCGTGCTATAATAAATGTAAATGTGTGTTCTGCAGCCCACACAAACCTTTGATCACACTTCTGAATATTTAACAACTGTGACTAAAATTTGCTATTTAAAAGGAGCAATTATCTTCAATCCAATCAATCCATCCACGCAATTTAATGTCATTTAATGTAATTCCTCCACAACGACGAGACGTTCTGGTTAAGAAAACAAAAAAACATGTCAAACGTTCAAACAAAATTATCCGTATTTTCCTGTAAATACAAACTTGATGCTGGCCGGATGAGACACCGGACAGTGATGATGATGACGGTGATGATGACTAATGGGTGCTGTCCCACTCCTCCAGCCTCACACAAGTGTGCACTGTACACTGAGGGCTCAAACACAAGCTTTCTTTGGGATCAAAGATAGTCCAGTGACATGTATTTTTGAAGCATTTGCTCAATCTTCTCTCATTTGAGCTAAACGCAGATCATTTTAATCGATTTTCAGAAGTTTCCAGAGCGTCATACATCACGCCAGATGCCCCGATTTGCACAAAGTAACCTAGACATCATCGTTATGCTAATGAGGAGCAGGTAGTACAACTATACCAGAATCCAACGAATGGCTGATTTGACAAACGGTCCATGGAAATGTAGAAATGACAGATCGTGTGGACACATACCATGATAATAATGCTACTGTGACACTGGGGGGTAATTTTTCTGGGGGTAGCGCAGGTCATCTACTAATTAGAAAGTTGGTGGTTCGATCCCTGGCTGCTCCAGTCTACATGCCAGAGAGACTTTGAGCAAGATACTGAACCTGGAGTTGCTCCTGATGTGTTCATCAGAGTGTGAATGATTGTGAGTGTTAAACAGAAAGATGTGCTTATATGAATGTGTGGGAATTATTCGTGCTTTAAAGTAGCAGAGCAGAAAAGTGCTGCATAGGAACCACTGACCACAGTCTTCTGTAGATGTTAAAGTTACCTATCAGCAGCGTGTGACAGTAGTTTGCCCTTTTTAAATGTTGACACTTGTCCTTATTTCAGTCAAGATGTTTAAATCCTAAGGAGTAGGTCACTGAGAGTAAGCCACATACTCTATAACAGCGGTCCCCAACCTTTTTTGCACCAAGGACCGGTTGATGTCCGACAGTATTTTCATGGACTGGCCTTTAAGGTGTCGCAGATAAATACAATAAAATAAAACCAGTACCTATACCAAAAAAAAGAATATTTATTCATAAAACACGGGAAAAGACCCAGGGGAACCGAGCTAACGATAAAAACGATAAAAAATAACGTTGAAAACTGATAAAAAAAACCCTGAGAACCATCAATTTCACACCCGAACCTCAACTCTTGTGGCCCGGTACCAAACGACTCACGGACCGGTATAGGTCCGTGGCCTGCGGGTTGAGGTCCTCTGCTCTATAAGGACTATCTAGCTGATACACAGCACCAAAGTGTGACAGGAAAGTGCTTAAAACTTATTTTATAAACATTTTGGCCCTCAGACAAACTGACATACACCTATGCAGCATCACAATGTAAAACTGTGGAACTTTATAGCAACTAATAAAGCTTGTCGATGGCATCAAGCCCTCTCAGCTGTGCTCAAACCACAGCTGTGTGGTTCAAACCCAGACCACAGTGCGTGCAGTTATTAAAGAGGCAAACCGCTCCATCCTGTCAGTGCTTAGGCAGCAGACACAGACCTGCTGCGTTTTCACTCGTGCATGGCTGCCTGTCTGCGTGTGATAGCATGCCTTTAAATGCCCAGCGTCCACTGGCAACATTCAATGCACAGGCTTGGATTCGAGCTCGATAGCTGAGAGCTCACAATACAGTCATGCAGAGAGAGAGAGAGAGAGAGAATAACCCAGCACACACACAGATCTGCCATATTCACCCACACATGTTCACACAAATGAGGGCAGGCATCTGACGTGCAGCCCTTCTATTGCATTATTTGATAAACACAGCGCAGTTTGCAGATCACACGGAACGCATGAGTTATTAAACTGAGAAAAGGCTAGGACGGGCTGAGGCTGTGTCGAGGCGGAGGACTGAGCATTGCGGGGGAAGGAGAGGTAGTAGAAGCACTGAAAGCCAAGCAAACAAGCCAGATTTTTGTTTTTACATTTCACCGAAGGCCTTTCAAGCACACAAACATCTGTCAGTGGGAGGGACATCATTGCCTTGTCTCCCTGCTGCGGCTCTGTAACGGGCTATGAGAATTCATAACTTTTTTTTTTCCTAGATTGGAAGTCTGGGCTATACGATTTCAGCTGTTATGCAGCCTCTATTTTCTCAGCTACATTCTCATGTAAATGATTCTGCAATGCTTGAATGTACTTGATGAATCTGTATATGTTGGGTCACCTACAGCTAGGTTAGAATTGTTTGTGATTAGCATTAGAAAAGCTGAAAGGAGACGGTAGATTTGCCAAAGAAAAGTGAAAAGTTTTCTTTAAAGTATTTGCTAGAACAATAACACAAGTCAGGTATTAGTGATGTTGTTGATGTTGATGCAGAAAATGCCCTTTAAGGGGTTTTACTGTGTGCACGGTAGGCCTGTCATGTCAACTTGATTAATCAGCCTGGCTTTACAAGTAGCTTTTAATGAACACGAAATGGCTAATTAAATACCGCACTTACATGCTGTTGTAAACATCATATCAGGACCAACTGGTTAAACAAATGTATCAAAATAAATAATTATTTACACTCTGAGATGAAGATACATAAATGTAAAGTTGTCATTCTTAAGAAAAATGTAGTAGGTATGAGTATGGTAGTTGTGTAACCATCGTACTCTTGTTTAACACACTCCTTTAAGTTGCTTATTAAGCCGAGCAATTCTATTTTATGACTTTTCAGAACTGCTAATTAAATTATATCTTTAACTTATTTCATGAAGAGCCACATTTTACACACACACACACACACACACACACACACACACACACATATGTATATATATATATATTAGGGGTGCAACAATACATGTATCGATATTGAACCGTTCGATACAGTGCTTTCGGTTCGGTACGCATATGTATCGAACAATACAAATTTTTTTAATTTATTTGATCAACTTTTCTTCTGACGATGCTGTCTGTGTTGAGCGCTCAGTGGATCTGCGTTCGACTACTCCGCCTAGGCTGCACTGTCGAGTGCAGATCCACTGAGCGCAGTGTGCTCTTGTGTGTGTGTGGGGGGGGGGGCAAGCTAGCGAGACAGAAGCCAAGCTCGTTGCAACATGGCAACTGCCTCAACCCTACCCGAAATTAAACCTCCCCCACCCTCATTCAGATCTGGCCTTTGGAACTATTTTGGTTTTCATGTGAAGTATGACCCTGAAGGTAAGCGCGTCATGGACTAAAGTAAAACAGTATGTTGGATGTTCCACGCAATGCTCAATTACATTTGCTGCGTTATGGCGTTAACGTCATTTCAACGAGATTAACTCTAACAGCACTAGTGGGAACACAATGAATATGACTGCACATTTACGCCGACATCATCCTAGTGCAAAGACAAGTGGAAGCAGACAAAAACAACAAGCACGCATGCTGCAAACTTTACCCGAGTCATTTAGACAGCCGTTAGCACATGATTCTCCTTATGGGGACCTGATATGTTTAATATGCTGCTGAGAATATAGCCCAGAAGAAGCGTATAGTATAGCTTTTATTTTGGAAAGAGACATTTCTCTGTAATAAACTCTCTTTTCCAAAGATGATTGATTTATCGATCAGATAGATTTATTTTATTTTTAAATTATTTTGTTGTTTCAGCAACATTTAATTTAAAAACTGTACCTTTGAGTTAAAATATATATTTATAATTTTAATAAATGACAAATTAAAAAGGCATGAACATTTTTTGTATCAAAAAAATATCGAACCGTGACACCAAAGTATCGAACCGAACAGTGAATTTTGTGTATCGTTGCACCCCTAATATATATACATACATATATTTTGCCTCAGACAGTCAGAAATATTATAATTCAGATCAGTACATTTACATATTTTTGTATCTATAAAAAGAAAGCTGACACTCGCAAGACTTTATCAAAGGTGTGAGCATCACAGCAGAGGCCTTTGTGTCAAAGTAGCTGAAGATAAAACACAGTAAAACATGAAGGTGATTTTCCTGGCCTGGGATTTTAGAAAAATATTCTGCAGTACATCAAAAACGAAAGAAAACCATTAATCAACATATGAACATTACCTCTGAAGTTACAGCGGTTTTATTACAGACACAGCTAAGCGTTTTGCATAATTTTAAAAAGTTTACATTTGTTCAGAAGCCTATTGAATGGCAGAAATGAGGCTTTCTTTTCGGAAGTAAGTAAAAGGGAAAAAAACAGCGGCCGACAGCGCTGTAAACAACGGTAGACTTGTGCGTAACAAGCAAGCGAATAATGCAGAAAACAGATTTTTAGACGGGAAACTGTTGTTGAAGAGAGAGAGAGCAGTGCATGAAGTGTGGTGGAAGCAAAACAGCAAAAGTCAGAGGGAATTCATGATGATGTTTTTGTGAAGCGTAGTTTGGATCTTCTTTTGCTGCTGGTTCGGTCAATAATGTTTGGAGAGAGATAAAACGAACAGCTTTAGAATCAGCGCAAAAAAGACGTAAACACAAAGCGTGGACCCGCCAAAACATCAGAATCAGTGAGCTGTCGGCTTTCAGCCCCGACCGTGTCCGTGCCGTCGGTGAGAAAGGCGACATCTCACTGATTCTGATCCGTCGGCGGGTGCTTTGTTTTTATGTCTGTGCAGAATCCGTGTACCTCCTCTCATTTACTGTTTTACCTGTTTGGTGGTTCTTGAAATTTTGTGAGGTTTAACCTGAGATTCTGGCATTAACGGATATGGTCGCCCACTAAAGTTGTTCCCTAATACTTTAACTGTTGCAGTAATCTTCACATCATCAGATCTTTGTCTTCTCCATGCACCTTGGAAGTAGGTGAAGTTGTGCCACAAAAAATGTGTTGGCTTTCTCTAACGTTGCAAGGTCTTCACCTTTCAAAGACCTGTATAAAGCTCATACTGGTGATTGTTGTTGTGAATTGGCTCAAAATTGAAATCAATTATGAGCAATCACACATGTTTTATGCCATATTCTGAATAAGAATAAGAAAACATCCTGCTAATTAACAGTGTGTGTGTGGATGTTGACGTAGAAGAAACCAGAAATGAACTAAATTAAACTCATATGTGAGTTTTTCTTTAATTTATGACAAATATAACATGTAACACACCTATTAGCTGATATATTAGCTGAATTGTCAAAATCACACGGATACATTTTCAAAAGTCTTGAATGTAGCGCTATCATTTAAAAAATGGAGCAAATTCATTTTCACTTTCTTGACACAAAAGACTGAAACAAAAGAGAAAAAAACCCTCTTAAACTTAGCCTAACAGCAGAGAAAAACCTGACTGCAGTCTCTAATCCTCTGTAGTCAGGGGCATGAGGCCACAGTTTGGGACAAAAACAGGTTTCGGGGCATTGTGTAATCTTTCCCTTTCTTTCCTACGGTTATGGCTGGTGTTATGTGTCTGCGTGCCTGCTTGCAGCTTGGGCACCAAGCCATTGTTGTGAGCAGTGGGAGATACAAACTCAGTGATGCGGGAAGTCGGCTGCCGCGTGGGCCTGCAAAACACACACACACACGCAAACAGCAACTGGAGCCACGCCAACTTAATTATAAAGAAATATGACAAGGGAGCTTAAAAGGGCTGTTGCAAAGATTAGCACTGGATACTTTTATTTGCAAGATGCTTGGAGTAATTGCAGTTATTAGGTGTCAGCACAAAACAAATTTAAATGCATTTGGAGGAATCAATTATCATCTCTGTTTATTATGTGAAGAGCGATACTTTCCGCATCAGTCAAAACGGGAGTTTGTTCCAGCACTCGCGGACACGTCGTGGCAGCTGGCCATGTTTCAGCCTCCCAGTGTAGTCTGTGAAATCGCCTGTGTTATCAACTAGACTGTACACAAGGATTTACTGCTGGAAACTCACAATGGCTCACAAAGAGACTTATAGCCACAGGCTGACCATTAAGCAGTCTAGGAGAAAAACTGAGGTCAGTCAATATCAGTCAGGAACTAAAGGTTATGAGCAAAGCCCCCTTACATTTCTTATTTTGTCAATAGAGGTGTTCTTCTGTAAGAAGAGTCAACTTTAAACAAACATGTTTAAATTAACAAATCATAAATATAATGCAGAAAAGACCATATAGAGTATTGAATTAAATCTTAACCTGACCATGAATGGACTGGATTGTCTATTTATGGCACATTACCATGCAGGGAGTAGCCATCAGTAGACAGTTACACTGTGACCACAGACCAAGTGGTCAGCAGCAATATTCAGGTAGGCTGTGATATTTAAACGCCCTTCAAAATGTATGAATATCCCCCACACCAGCCTAAACCGCTGATACAAGTCAGGATGGCTCCAAGCTTTCATATTGTTTATACCAAATTCTGACCATGTTGCCTCACAGCAAGAAGACTGTCTTCATGTTGCAGCAGAAATTGAGACTCATCAGACCAGGCAATGTTTTTCCAATCTTCTATTGTCCAGTTCTGGTGAGTCCGTGTGAACTGTAGTCTTTGGTTCCTGTTTTAGCAGAAAAGGAGTGTCACCTAGGGTGTCCTTGACCATGTCTACATGTAGTTGCTGCCGTGTGATATGCTGATTAGATATTTCTCTAAATGAGCAGTTGAAGACCTAACAAAGAGACCAGTGCCCAGTGTGTCTGTTGCTGGAGGAAACCTGAAAGACCACAGATTACACATTAAACACATGCCTACAACATGACTCATTCACCCATTCACTTTTTTCTATAAATATGTGCTTTCTATCTAACATTTACACACATTCATACTCCGATGGATGTACCCGAGAGCAACTTGGGGTGCGTATCTTGCCCAAGGATATTAGGCATCCAGACTGGAGCAGCCAGGGATCGAAACACCAGCCATCCAATGAGTAGATGACCTACTCTACCTTCTGAACTACAGCTCAGCTGTTTTGTCTGTTCCATGTCCTTGTTTTTTAAACTCCTCTAGGTACCAAGCAAAAATTGTAGGCTTGGTTATGAACGTGTCAGCCCACAAACTTCAAACCTAACAGGAATCTCTTGGAGACACTTGTCTGATTTAAAAGACACTCGACACAGCAAAGCTACAACTAGCTTACAGCTGGCTTCATGATACTTTCTTTGCAAGACTGTTTTGACGGGTAAAAAATGTCATGCGCTCCTACACTGGAATTATTGGTAAGTTGAGGTCACATGGCAAACAACCAGACTTTCAGTTTACAGCTTGCATTTTGCAGTGATTACTACACCACTCATTTAGTCCTCATATAAACATGACATGCCATTTTCATCCTACTACGTAATAGCTGTTAAACTTTATGATCTGATTATAGCTTTGTGTGGTAAAGCAGCTTATTAGCCCTGTTATGTTAGTCAGAGTCTTCTAGAAGAAAACCTTTATAGTGTGTGTTTTATTATCAGACTGCTCGTATATAAACATATACACATCGCTATCACTCAGAGTGCTCCTGCTGTTACAGAGAAGCATAAAGATTAAAGTCAGGGTAGCAGAGCTCTAGAACTAGCTCATATAGTTGGAACGATGCTATAATAACTACTAGTAATTACTGACATTTAAAAACATCAGAAGTCAAGATGACTCCCACACAGATATAGCTACAGTGATTAGTCTAAGACTAACAACCTGATAAGCATTCCTTTTTGAGGTTTTGCAGGCATGTGACCACCATTCTGGATGCCTGAGATTCATAGTGACAGTGTAAGAGCCCAGTCACACATGCCTAGAGACTGGTCCATGACCATTTGTTAACCAGTGGTTGTGAGGGAAAAATGTATATTTCATTACCGGTCGCTGGAGGTTGATGGCAGTCGCTGGGAAAATGATTGCTAAATCCCCAGGCACACAAGCCTACGGACCAGTAAGTGACCACCATGGCAACCACCTATCACTAAGGAAAAACATGTATTCTCTAATCGTTTGGAAAAATCCTCACTGGGATTGCTTTGGCTTTTAGCATTTTGCTGCGGTTGTACTTTAAATGAAAGTGAGTTGTCCAAGCTGTGCTGACACTGTGGGAAGTGCAACACAGACCAGAAATGGAGACGGTCTGACCATCAGAATAAAAGTTGCACCTTATGGCTAGTAGTTAGCAAGTGTTTGCAGACAAACGTAAGAAACTGCAGCCAACTGTAACAATTTGATAGCAACCACAGCAATGACGAAGAGGTTTTTGGCGTAGCACCTGATAGGTTTGTAGCTTGAACCCATCCGCTGGAACGTTGAAGACAATAGGGTAGCCTCCCCCTCACCCTAGATGGTTCATCCTAGATAACACGGTGAGGAAGTCCTGCAGTTCATCTAAACAAAGAGCACTTAGACTAGAACAGACGCAACTACGTTAATCCTACCATAAAACAATAAGACACGGTATGACCTCTCATGCTCCCAAAGTGCTGTCTAATACACACAAAGTTTGCAGACTATCAAGGATCAAAACCTCTACCAATCTACAACTAATTACAAAACTCTAAGCATATATAAGTAAATATTTCTAAGCATAAATGACAATCAACAATACAAATCTAACAGCACCTTCTTCGAATTTGATTTCACACAGCTAGAGTTGGCAACACTGCAAGCCAGGCGGGAGAAAACATTTTTACGTCCCATTTTTCAATTGTATCACATCCAATATAACGGACAACTTTCTGCTCATGACGTCACATCATAAAACTCAATACCTGACCCACAGATTCAGTCATTTTTATTCCCCTATGTAAATACATGTACATGTACAACAGCTCTGCCAGCTTTTACATTTTCCAATTTTATTGTCCACAGACACCACAAACTACTATATTCTTACAAAATGTTGAACTAATATTGCAAAATGGTCAAAACCGTCATTGTTATCACTGGTTCTGATAAACTGCATCCTATCCTTCAGCCTTTCTTTGGTGTTTTGATAGTTAATGCTAAATTAATCGTCTGTAATCTGGGTGTGCTATGTGATATTCAGCCTCACTTTTGAGAACTATACAAAGCAGGTTTCTCAGTCCTGCTACTACCGTTTGATCAGCACTGAGTTTCAGCAATACTGAAATGATCATTCATGCTGCAGTGGTCTTGTAACTGGTGTAAATCAAGAATCAATTAATAGATTTCAAATGTTTCAAAATGCAGCAGCAAGACTTCTTGTAAGAACTAAGACAAGTGTACGTATTACACTCGTTTAACGGCTCTACATTTGCTGCTCATTTGTTTTAGAATGCATTTTAAAATTTTATGTCTCACATTTAAAGCCCCTCATGGCTCAAGGAAACATATTGGAACTCTTGTCTCAGTGAGCAGCCTGAGATTCTGCAGGAGAAATCTGACTGTTCACACACAGAGTGTTTGCTGTTTGGGAGACTTGTTGTAAAACGCCCTGCCTGCAGACCTTTGCCTTCTTTTAAATCAGCTATAAAGAAACATTATGTAGAGTTTTTTATAATACTTTAATATAGCCCTTCCATTTTCGTCCACTTATCCAATTCAGGGTCATGGAGCCCATCCCAGCTGAGATAGACAAGCATTTATACTCGCGTTCACACTAACCCCACTAACTGCATGTCTTTGGACTATGAGAGGAAATCAAAGAGAATCCACGCTGACACAACATGCAAGTTCCACACAAAAAGGCCAGACTGAAGGTGGGTTCAAACTCAAGACCGTGTTGCTGTGAGGCAACGGTGCTATCCACCTCTCCACCATGTGAGCACTTTGGTGTTCTTTACTTTATTCTTAACCACTGAGGTACACTGTTTCAGTCTTTACTTGTCTCTTACTTGTCTCTGTGTTATACTGCTAAACCAATTTTTATAGTTTGAACTTTGTGTTTTTTAAATCTTTCATAGGGGAATGCTTTTCATTACTGGTAGTATGTCTTTTTATACAAAACGCGGGTGCTATTATGGCTATACAAACTTTTTATAATATCATATATAACACAAAATTACGTATGAATTCTTAAAATGATTCTTAAAACTCATTTTCTGGGACGTATTGCATATATTTTTCCATTTCGAAAGTTTTGGACATTTGCATCCCAGACCACGACTGGCTACGACCAGTGTTGGGACTAACACGTTATTAAGTAACGCGTTACAGTAACTACGTTATTATTGTGGTAGCGAGCACGGTAACTAGTTATTATGCCAAAACCGGGAACGCGTTACTCGTTACTGGGATTTAAATAGGCTCGTTATTCGTTACTTCGTGTGGTGGCTATCGCGGAGCTTCCACAGATTCAATAACATTAGCAAGTGGTGGAAGCCAGCAGGTGGATGAAGGAAAAGGGAGGCAAGAGGAGCAGAGACCCGAAGTGAACTGAACTTCAGGAATCGTCTCGTATTCAGAGAAAATATTACGCGTTTCGTATTGAGGTGAAAAGGAACAGTTTGTCCCGAACTTCAGCTACAATGAAAAAGACACAAAGCTGGAGTTATTCTGTCGTTACGCTGCACAGCTGCCTCTTCTTCTCTCATCCTCTCACCCTGCCTCTCCTGTTTCTACTTCAATCATGAAACTGATCAATGATCAGCTGATCGGCTTTTCTCTCTTGTTTATTTATCGCCCACTTTGCGCCAGAAAGAGGAAACCAGCGGATGTTGCGGTAAACAACAGCAGCACTTTTAAGCTTGATCAGCTGTTGTTAGAATTTATTTAATATTACTTTCTAGTATCAGCTGATGTTTGCTGGAGCCACAGCTGTAAAGCTGCTGGTCATGATGTCGGTTTGGTTATCTGGTGAGAGGGAAACATGAAGATGAAACCAGGAGATGTCCTTATCTGAGTCTTACAACAAACGATTGATAGATTGATGCATGTATACCATCAGAACAGTGTACATCACTGTCACAACAGTGTTTATTTTCATTCAAAGGCTTTATGATTTTTCCTATAATGGTGGGCCGGTCTCTAGTCAAAATGCCCGGGACGATTTTTTTGTCCCAGTCCAGCCCTGTATGCAGCTCATCTGCAGTCTGGTGTTACCTACATCTTCCTATTCAGAAGGCAGAATTTCCGAGTTCTGAGTACAATCGAAAGCACCACGACTGCAGTTTTCGTGTTGGATGTAAAAAGCAGGCTAGGATTGAATCAGGTGTGGGATTTCTCTCGTGGAAATGTGGACATTATTTTTTCCTTTCTATTGGTAGGTGGCACAGTGCACTTGTGGCAAGTAAGCAAGCTAGAAGACTGGCAATCTTGCTGGGTATCCAGTTACGGAAGCAACACATTAACAAGAGAATTCTGAGTAAAACCAAAGTTACTTTCCCTAGTAACTAGTTACTCTGAAAGTAATGAGTAACTTGAAGTAACTGAGTTACTTTTGATAGAAGTAACTAGTAATGTAACTAAGTTACTAATTTAAAGTAACTTACCCAACACTGGCTACGACACAAGCCATGTCGTATCGAGTCGTGATTGTTCACCCTCGCGTTGAACATTCCACGGCCAATCTCAAGTGGGCATGTGCAGTAATGTTTTTCCAGACCGGTATTTTCACCAGTTTTAGCAGGAAAAAGCACAGGTGCGTGTCAAGGGGGTCCCAGTGCTGTGCGTTGTGTCTCACTGGCAAAGGCTTGTGGGATACCTTAATGAATCACAGCCAGTGTTAATGTCATTAGTCACACCTGGACTTCGATCACACACACAGGTGTTTTCTCTCTGGCTGATTAAATCTGTTATCTGCAGCACTTCTCCAATCACATCTGAGCCCCAGAGCCAGCTGAAAGCACCTGTCCGGGAAGCGTCCGTCTCCATTTTCGTGTTTTTGTGGTACGAGAATAATGCACCGTCGACGCCACGTTTACACTTTTATTGATTCCACAGCATCTAGAACGCGGAATCAATAAAATTCCGCGTTCTAGTACAGATTCCGTGTCTGAACCGCTCTCTGTGACAAAAAACAAGACCGAGGACGAGGGGAACCCAAGATTAACGTGGTTCGTCTAATTATATTCTCAGTGCCTGCAGTAATTTGGCTTATTAGGCGTCAGCAAGAAAGACGTTTAATTGCATCGCCAGGAAATATTTAGCATCTCTGTTTATTTGTGTAAAGCCATGCTGTCTGTAGCAGTGAAGGGAGTTTGTTCACCCGCTGATGCCTTCTTGCAGGAGGCCAATTTCCAGACTCTCAGTGTAACTAACAGAGCTGAAAGGCAAGATTTACGGTCTTTTTTTTTTTCTGGCGTCAAACTGGATGTTTAAATAAAACTCATCCCCTAAACATGCTTTTGAGTGGACCCCATTTTTAAACATTAGCCACACATGTCCTCAATTAGTGTTTTATTCCTTATTTTACACACACACACACACACACACACACACACACACACACACACACACACACACACACACACACACACACACACACACACACACAGCTGCGGCAACTCGCAGACCAGTCAGCAGTCTGTGGAAAAACTTCATTTAAACAACATTTAGCAATGATGCAAGCTTAGCCCTTATTAGCATAATGTATTCCTTGATAATCGGTGCGCCTCCAGCTACGACTCTGCTTCATCACCAGCAGCTTGTGCAGCACACACACCAACATGTGCATACTCATCCATCCACACACTCACACACTCTTCTGCTGTGTTAGTTGAAGTTCTCGGGCCTGCCGCTGTGCATCGAACCCATCGGGAGGGCGGAGAGTGAAACCCCAGGGCTGTGCTGCAGGGGTCTACATATATTTAAAACAATCATGAATTTTAATGGTAACCCGCCAAGGGAGGCTGTTTTACCAGCCAGCCTCTCTTCTCTGTGCCTTGCGTCTACAAGCACGCACACATACACACACGCACACGCGCACACACATACACACACGCGCGCGCACACACACACACCCTCTCCTTTTGCATCTCTCTTCCCCTCGTTCCTCTGGCAAAATCCAGGAAGAATTATTAATACATGACATGAAAATGTAAAAACCAGCCCCCGGTGGCGACAGTGAACCGAAAATGGTGTATTAAAGGAAAGGGGAAGCGACAGCAGAGGAAAACGAGAAACAGAGGGCGGGGTGGGGATCAATGCGCGGAAAGGGAATCATATATCAGTCGCGGTGTGATGTCTGCCGTGTTGTTTTAACAGAAGTGTCGAGGTGGGCGAACATCTTAAAGAAAAGGTACCCAGAAACAGAGAAAGCGTGTGAACACTAAAGGAAACAAAGATCGTCGTGTAGGAAGAAAAAAACGACAGAGAGACACACACACGAAGCAGATTTCAGTAAAGATAAAGGAGAAAAAACAAGGCGAAGAACAAGACGAACGCGGCAGTGCACTCACTGGACGGTAGTGGAGATGTGCAGGCGTCGGATGCCTGGTGTGGGAAACTGACGGGAGTTTATGTAGGAAACTTTCCTCACAGCAGCGTTCATGTTCTCCAAGTCCTCGCCCTCCATTACCAGGATGGATTGAGCTGGGTTAAAGTGAAACTAGGGAGAGAGAAAACACAGATGTTAGACGGAGAGCGAGAACTGACACAGCAGATGATAAAATGTCGGTGGGAACAGAGCCATTTAAAACTGAAATCAGTCAGCTCTAATTGAGATGCTGTAGATTAGCCTGTGCATACGAAAGCTGACAGAGTGAAAGCGTGCAGGGCATGGGCAGATTAACCTGCTGCAGGAGAAGGGGGGGCAGGGGTACAGATTCCACTCTCTGTGCAAAACTTACCGTTTACATACCGCGCGGCTCACGCTTTGCTGTGTGGTAATGTGATTAAACTCCAACGATTTCAAGTCGTGGCCTTAAGATCAAATAATTAAATGGAATCGGTACTATATGGATGTTTCAGGGGTGGCCGCAGCTTCGAAGGAAGAACAGCTTATCCAATAATCTGAGATGCTTTATTCAAAATCCAGATCCTCAAGTCTGCATGTTTGCCCAAGATACGACCTATAAACATGCCGCCGTGTGTCATCTCTGTTTATTGTATGTGTTTGTGGGTTTGACCAAGTGAATGTGGCTTATACTGAGAGTAGAAAAGACTAGAAAAAACAACATTTTCAAATGTATTTCTTTCACTTATCCCATTCAGGGTCACGATTCAAATGAATAAGCGTTCCTGGGTAAACTGGAGGAGGTTGCGTGAGGAGAGGGAGCTCTGGATTTGTCTGCTTAGGCTCCTGTGGCTGAAACCCAGAAAACCAACTTTTTGTTGCTGAACCTTTAGTGTATAGTGTTTGATATTTGTGATGCAACAAGAGGCAAGGGTGCTTATAATCCCATGGTAGCACTATCATGCCCAGCCCTCAGGCAGATGCACCTATGGTATAAATTTGAAAATCCTTGAGGTCAGCATCACTGAGATTCGAACTCATCTGAGATTTTTAGTAGATGCACGATGATATTTCAAAATCCTATGTCACCTCCTCGAGTTATCATATTCACAAACTTGGGGGTCCACGCTGCCCGCCTGCCCGGCGGGTTGACAGCAATACTCCATCAGCCTGAGGGGTAAAAACTGAATAATTTCAGCAGCGTTTCTGCAAATGATAAAAGGTCACTACCTTTCTGCTTGTTTCCAGGCAGTCCCTGTGTTCTACAGGTTTCACTGTACAGTGGTGCACACATTAGTTTGCAGAGACTCGCAACTTGTTTGAATCAGGCAATCCATCAAAGTGAACATCACGGCTGCGCTGCTTTACCATGCAACGGCATAAAACAAACACATCCAATGTTCACTGTGATGGATCACCTGTTTCAAGGTAGTTTCAGGCTTCTGCTTCCATACTGTACTGAAATAAATGAAAACCTGGCATAACTAAACATGGCAGTATGATAATAATGGGAATATGCATGAACTAGTAAATATCGTAAACATAGAGACACACAGTAGAGCTGGTTTTACAGAGCAGTGTGCTCTCCTGCAGAGTTTGATGGTAGCGATTTGAAGCCTTCTTACTTCAAAAAGGATTCAGTGTTCTCCTGCCAGAACTGCAATGAGTAGTTCCCATTTTCTAAAACTGGGTATCAGCACCAGGGTGAAGTTACTCCTCCTCTCTGTGGTGCTCTATACAGTCCCCACGCCCTGTCATTTTCCCCATTCACACTTCTTTCTGTCTCCTCTCATCTTCTGTTCTCTGTCTATACTTTGTGTCTACCTGCCTCTCTGCCTGTTATTCTCCTCTGATTGTGCAGTGCCAGCTGTCCACCTGCCTGGCTAAGCTTCCCGTGGACTTCCAGGGGCCAGATGAGTGTGTGGCTAAGAAGAAAATTAAATGGCTCTCAAAAGATAAACTGCATTGGCCCTAGAGAGGCTCTCCTCTTCTCTCTCATATCCTCCACCTCATCCCAGCATGCCTTTTCAAAAGGCTGGCATGCATCTCTTTGCTGCGCCACAGCACAAGGTTCTCTATAGAAGGATCTGGAGTTTGCTGGAGAGGGAAAAGCTGAAGAGGGAGAAAGAATAAAGGAGCTGAGAGTGGTAGGGTGCTTACAGGCGATGGCTTTGAGTCCACACAAAGCCCCATCTATCTTGTATGCCCTCTATCTTGCACAGCACAGTGAGATCAATTAGCTACGCCAGTGAAAAAGGGGAAGAAGAAGGTAGTTGAAGATTTTCAGGAAAGCCAGGTTTGGTTGCCATTACATTTACTGATACGTTTCTTTCTTCTTCATGGTCATGGCGTTTCTAAGGTAACTGCCCAGCTGTCGGGTATAGATGAAGTGCTGGTAAGTGACCTCTGTGTCCAGGGTGTACATCTCTGTTAGAGTTCTCTGCATGAAGTTGATCATGGGCAGCACGTTGGGAGACGTGAACTTGCAGTTTTGTACACAAGAAATGTACACTTGCTTAAGAATAGGGGTTGAGGTACGTTTCCTGCTTCTGGCGGCAGATTTTATTGAGGGCCGGGAAGGCAAGAACCCGACTCGTCTCTTCCCCTGTGCTCCACTGCTTCATTAGTTGCTTAATCAGGTGGCGACACTGTTTGGGTAGACACAGGTAATACGGTACAAGCTGACTGGTGTGCTTCAGGAACGCACAGATGACCGTAGCCTCTGTTAGTCTGGATAACAGCTGAACCACTTACATGTATATACGCAACACTTTCCTTGTGACATTACGCTATACTGACTAACGTACTGGGTCACATACACATAACACCTACGGAGTGTTGTTACCCCGTAACATTATGTGGTCTGCAACTTCATGACTGAGTTGGTTTATTTCTTAAACACTTTACTTCCTGACTGAGGAATATCTAGGAGATTCCATGAACTGACTTATGGCAACACTGGGATCCTGTTACAGTACCACACTTGAATTCAGCGAGTCATTCAGTAATTGTTTGGCTTTTGGTATCTAAAACACTGAAAAAAGCCCATCCTCTGTTTCTTTTAATATCCATTCTCTTCACTGAACTGATGTGATCTGCACTATTATCCGACGCTTTAAACCAAGATGAGAGGTTTTACTGCAGTCCCTCTTTTTGAAACACCTCCTTTATCTCTGTGTACGTGTACCTTTATACTCTTATCCAGACTCTCGAGGGAGTTTATGTCCAGTCCCTCTTTGCAGGCCTGCAGACAGGATATGACTTTCTGACTCTCAATCTTTCCCGGTCGGATGGTCAATCCAGAGAGGCTTCCCCGGAAATATTGAGTGAACCGCGGCTTGGTCACCTCCCCACCTGCAGAAAACAACAACAAACAGATAAAACAGTGCGTACTACTACAGTTCAGATAAATGAAAATCATTTTTCCACTTTTTATGGAATCATTACAGAAGGTCATGTAAACATTTAGTTACAGTAAACCACTGGTTTATGATCCTTTAGGTCAAATAATGGTTATAAATGGCCCAAAGAATCATGTTTTGTGTCTCCCAACCTATGATTAAGTGGAAGGGTACTGCTGTATAAGTGCAAGTGCTCCTCAGCCAGCCCATCCAGGCTAAATAAAGGTAAGGAAAAAGTCAACACATTTAAAGGCTGTCCTCTGAACTCCATAAAGGCCAATACCAGCGATATGAGTCTCCAAACCACTCATTAGCTGAAAGGTTACCAGCTCTGGGTATCAAAACGTCACCTTTGGATTCCTGTCCTTCCTTTCATTTCTCTCTTCCTTTTCCCTCTTTTGGTCTCTAATTCTGGCGGTAATCCACCGAAGCACTAAAAGTATTGAACATTCCGCTCATATGACAACAAAATCCAAACTGGCTCATTGATCAAACACATTTGGAGGATGAAGTGAAGCAGTGACCGATGGGAAGGGTGCATACCAAGAGAAAGTCTTCCACTCGTGATTAATTGATCTGTCTTGCCTCTCAACATACTTCTGAGAGACTCTGTGCCCTGATCCACCTGCTCTCAAGAGACTGCTGCTGGCAAATCCAGGATGTTTTTCACACCTGCTTCTTAATGTTGGGAAAATATGTACAGCTTTGGCCAAAATCAGGCATGTCCACAGATTCTTCCATGATTGCCGCTTGCTTTGCATCTAATTACTCAGTAGATACAGCAAGTGAGGGACTGGGTCCAGTTATCTAATAGCCTCGAGCTAATCTGTTATTAACCGCATTAACCCGTCACTTGGATGCCAGTGTCTTTCTTCCACTTTTGCATTGTAAGTAGATTCTGTATAAGTTGATCTCGTTTTGCTCTGACCTGTGAACCTCAGCCTCTGTGTCCAGTAGACACTTAATCCTGCAGCTGTAGACAGTGGGCTCTGGGTAGGATTCCAGATGTAACACATTATTTTTACTGCCTTTACTTTACTGCCAGGCATCTTTGAGTATCTCAGCTCATATGGATGGTAAATAGGTTGTAACAATCTTTACCTCTGGAGGATCCTTACACACATTATATGTGGTGCTGCACTTCTGACAATTCCTTCCTAATGACTGAACTAGCTCTGAAATTTTTAAAGCAGGTATACTGCAGCAGTTGAGTACTACGGATCCCTGCTGTGAAACTGCTGCAGGTAGGTGTCAGTGGCACAATCTGCAGGGTAATATGAAGGAATTGGCAGCCCTTTGGGCTATAGATGTTAAAGGCCAAAGTACTGACAATAACATTTGTCTGCGATGGTCGCCGTGTGTTTATCAGGACACGCCTGTGTCTGTTGAAGGACAAGACACATTCATGCTCAACCTTCAGGACCTCAAAGTTTGATGAGTGAACAGCTGTGGCAAAGGTATTAGCTTTCATGCAAGGCTCCAGTGCACAAGTATTACTGGATTTGACAAAAATAAGAGTCATCTACAAAAATGAAAACTCCCCCTGGATATACTGTCCTTACGCCAGCCATACTTACCTCTGCCAAGGAGGTTATGTTTTTGGCAGCGTTTATGTAATTGATTGAATGAATTCTGATCAATTTAGTGGGGGTGTTAAATCTGTTACATTTTGGCTGACATCCACCAAAGTCTTTAAGGTCAACTCACTGATTTATTGATTAAAAAAAAAAGCCTCATAAATTAGAAACTATGTGGTGTGTGTTTTCAGGATGTAGTAGCTAATGTTTAAAGATTTCAAAGATCATGTTACATTTGACCTCTGACCTCTCCTTTAAGGTCAAAGCATTGATCTGAAGGTCAAAGCGATAATAATGATATCCAGAGCTGTTTAAAACTATGTTTCTTACTGCCATTGTTTGTATCACATCACTATGATGGACCTCGGACCTCTTCCTCAATGTCAAATAGGATCAAGCTTTCATAAAATGGCTTTTATCTTTAAACTATAATTAAAATTTTACTGCCTTTGTTTGTATTGGTAGTAGTTATGAAGTGATACTGGTATATGTGGATTCTAAATATCACATTATAGTTTGTATTCAAATATTGTTTCACATTTGACCTCTGACCTCACTTTTACATTTCACATCTGCCTTTCTCTCAAGTTGATCCCAAAATGAGTTACAGCTTTAAAGAAAGGGAATGAGCTGCCTTGGTGGAGACTCGTGCTCATTTAGCGCTTCTTCTTTGTCTTAATAACTATAAGTTATTTTTTTGTTCTTATTAAGTCATCATAGGCCAGAGAGGAAAAACCAGAAGCAGGAGAGTACGTCTATTTCCCTTTCTATTTCAATACAATAGACCTCCACACTCTTGAAAACTCTTTATACTTTTATGATGATAAACTTTCCTTTGGGGGTCGCCCAGTACCTTCTAATTGTAACGGCACATTTATTACTGTCTTAAGTGATGCATTTAGCTCTTGAATGGCTCAGTCAGCACAGATGGAGACACAACTGACCACTACTGGAAACACTTTATCATGCCTCGCTCTCCTGGTGAGAAAACATGACAGAAATGGGGAGCAGTGAATCCAGCCCTTCAAGTCAGGGAGGCTATGATTGCTGACCTGCAGCTACATTGTGCACAGTGACTACGCAGACAGACCTCCCTTATCACCCACGGGGCAGACAACAGAGTCCTACCAGTTGATGTGATCTACCCGGGGGATCTTATCAACCCAGCTGCTTGTCATCTGCTCGCCTGCCTTCTTAGATGAGAAACAGATGAAGCCTTTTTCTTGACTAGGAAGTGGGAAATAGAGGGGTAGATATAAAAATTCTTACCCCCTAACTCTTCAGCTTACTGCCCAGTTCATGAATTTAGGTGCAAGTCCCCAGTCATGCTTGTATGACAAATGCTCCCATACACCTACTCGAAAGTTAATGGAAGAGTTTGGAAAAAGCAAGCAGGAAACAGACTTTTGAAAATGTTCTTTTCAAACTATTTTCTACTCAAAGAACTGCAATTGTCTTGTCAAGCTTTAGACATATACCTTTTTGTAATTGCTTAGGCTTGTCAAACCAGCTACACACGAGCAGAATATAAGCTTATATAGTGTAGCATATTTATTTGAAGAGCAAATCTGCTGGCTGTTCTGAAGCCTGAATCGAAATATATGGTGTCTGTGGCAATGAAGATGGTGTCTGTGTGACATTTGACTTCCTAGAAGCCTCTAAGTATAACATGTTAAGTGACAATAATCAAGCAAATTGTCTTTTTATCTTAATGCCTCATTCATTGAGACAGGTGCTTCTATACTTTTAGCCTCAAGTAATTACCAAGTGTACACTAGGAGTGGCTATAGCTCAGGAGGTAGAGCTGGTCACCTACTGATCGGAAGGTTGGTGGTTCAATCCCCGGCTCCTCCAGTCTGCATGTCAAGTATCCTTGGGCAAGATACTAACCCCAACTCATCTTTTTATGATGATTGTCCTTAAGCAAGCTGATGAAAATGTTCAGCAGCTGTTGTAAACTGACATAAATTAACCACCGGGGCCATTAAGAGGTAAATGTGTCAAGCGTGTCACTTTAAACTGTGTTATGTGTTGTACAGAACTACAAGCTTGACAGGAAAGTAGTGGTTGTTACTGGATCACTGTATACAGTCTATTATTATTAGTATTCCTGACACCAATCACCTGTAAGTGTATTCACATTTTACTGTGTGGAGCGACAGGGCCACACTGACATCAAGTCACTCCATGTTACTCCACTCCAGTTCAGTTAAATTACCACAACCGCAGCCATGTCTTTATACGTGCTGGCTGATGCCCTGCCAAGTGCCAGGCTGTCAGGCGACTTCAGTCTATCTCATAAAACCACAAAGTCACATTTGGATTAACAGACACCAAATTATGCCAAAGCCATAGTTTCCTTTTACTTCACGCTTCCCTTATTCTCACTCCCATGCTCAGTTACGTTTTTCTTCCCCTGCCTTCTCTTAGGATGTCCACCTTTCCACTTAGTCCCACGCTGACAGATGTTATCAATTTAGGCCGCGGCCAGAGAAACCATTAAGGATCCCAGACAGAGGATAAAAACGGAAAAGCAGAGGAGAGGGGATTACTGAGATGCTTCAGAGCAGGAATGACACGGGTGATAAAATCACTGATCATTCCACTTTACAGAGACTGGTCTTTATGTGGCGTCAGCTCTCTTTGCCCGATATGTGCAGCCGTATAGATCTTCACTCTTTTTTATTTGCGTCGTTTCGAAAACAACAGATGAGGTGGAGAGGCATGGGTGAGCTGGAAACAGGATCATTACTTAAGTGTAAATATGAAAGATGTGGCTCCCTCGTTTAGCTCTACACTTATAATGTATGAGTATCAACACCTGTGAGCCTGTATTTATTCAATACACTCTACATACAGATATATTTATGGCTCAGCAGTGCAAATCATCAAAATTACTTCCCGCATGTTTACCGCTGTGAGGAGGGGAGCTCCAGAGGCAGACCAACGGTGTGTGATTACACACTTGAAGAACGAAGAGAACGAGGCAGGATGAGCGTGTTGCTCTTTGCTATCTGGCTGTTACATACTTCCGAACATGAACACCCTCCGTCAGGTCAGAGGGTAAATATAGATTGACTGTGTGAGGAGTACACAGCCAGCACTTACTCTCCAAGGTGGAAGCAAAGGGTTTGATGGGGGGGGGAAACATTTTTATTAGAAAATAGGAGAGTGTGGAAAAAAGGCAGGCAGATGTGCAGCCAAATAAGCTTTGTTGTTTCACTAGCAGGTTAGCAGGAAAGATTTTGTCTTATGCACAGTAATGGCCAATGGATTCTAGGTTTAAGACTGATTTTAACCATGAGACTAATACCATCTATATCTGTCTTTGCATATTAAAGGTTTTGCACTTAGACGTTAGCTGTTCATTCACAGCACAGGCCTCTCACTCATTTCAATGAATGCAAATCCACCTGGAAAGATCCTGTCATCATATCAGACAGTCCAGAACTGTAAACATAGCCTTATAAACACCTGCACAGTATTTTTGCACATAGAAAGTCACGAATCTGTTACTAGAACTAACCTCCCACCACTCACAAAGAATCATACCTCCATTAATACAGTGCTGTCTGTAGTTTCAATAAGTCTGATTTTAAGATGGTTAACATATAGTTTTGTTTTCTTTTTCACTCACAGTAAGGATGAGGGATTAAAGTTCAGCATGCATTAACTGTTGAGGAGTGGAAAGCCAAAAGTATTATAGTTTATGTAAATTGTCCAACTGAAGTGTATAAGTATTTCAGACCACAACAGAACAGGAACTATTTTTTCTACTGAAGTTGAAGCTAGTTTAACCGTGCATTCATCCAGCAGCAACCATCACACACCTTTGTGTGTGCATGTGCAGAAGGGGCGGATGCTGCTTAGTGCTCACCCAGACATAACGTCTTCATAGAGAAAGATCCGAAATCTCAGAATGAGGATGAATATTTTTTGTTTATCTGAACACATACGTGTGTGTGTGTATATCTACATATATATTCGTATCTGTAAATGAAAATATATGTAGTGTGTATATATTGTTTTTTGTTTTATATGTCTGAAACAAATAAAGATACAATACAATACAATACAATACAATCATCCCAGCATATAATAGTCCAGGCTGTTTGGATTTGTATTGGTATCTCCATGTGCGGGAGTCGGTTTTTGCAGGGAGGAACCCCAACAGCAAGATCCAAACACAGAATAGAGCAGGCATCAAGACAACATAACACTGATTCATTCAGATATGGGATAAAAGGGAAGAGCTGGGCTGGGCTGGGGTGGCTTGCAGATGCATAGCAGCTCAATGCAGGCTAAAGCAACTAAAATAGAGAGCTACATTACATTTGCCAAATGGATGTGCCGAATGGTCACAACTGAGCCATGCAGAATGCTAAGATGGTGCTAAGATCAGGTAAACTGGCAGCAATGCAGCTGATCTTAACTTCACGGTGATCTCGAACTAATGTTGGGCAATTTACACTAAACAACAAGTAATAACAAACTAAGAAGCCTGATTTTTGTTCTTAGGCTGGTTGTTTGGTTAATTCTGCAACTGATTTGCAAAAAGAATGAGTGTTAACGCACACAGTGTGTACACACAGTAACTATTTTTCACGTTGGTGTTTTACCAGGCTCTCTTAAAGCAGACCATGATCACCTGTTAATGAGTTTAATCAGTCTGAAGCACATGTAGCAACACTACAGACCTTGTTACCAATGGCGTGTCCAGCGGGGTGGCCTGGGGGGGCACAGGCCACCCCCCCCAACCAGACTGGCCACCCCAGGTGCCACCCCAAAGGTAAAACAAAATTCAATCAAATATCAAATGTACGATTATGTTTTCACGGTGACGCTCAGATATCCGAGTGTAAGTGAATGCAGCATCGCTTCTGCGCTATGCGCATCACGTTAGCAAAGGTAGGAGAGCCAAGCGCGAAAGACGGCACTGCAGGAAACAATTTTTCGGTGAAAGAAAATGAGGACAGAATAAATATCCCGGTAAGTAATATCAAGTTTGTTGAGTTTAGTAAACTTCGGTGAAATTAGAATACCAAGGAAAAAAATAACACTTAAAGAATTATTGCAGCCGTGGAATATTTCAGACAGTATGCTGCTGAGGGCAGCTAACATAAGAGTTATGAGTTATAAGATATAATCTAAGTCGTAACATTGCTGTATGGAGCTGCAGATTTGGTTGCAGGTTAACATAGCTGGACTGGCCATCGGGCATACCGGGATATGCCCGGTGACTTATTTTTTATTTTTTTTGTAATGGCATGAACAATGAGAGGTGGTGGATTTGCCAGATGCAGGTCGATGTGTAAAAATAACTCAGTTGTTTGGTGGTGGCTATGGCGGGGCTTCCACAGAGGCCAGCAGGTGGATGAGGGAAGGTGAGGCAGGAGGAGAGCCCCGAGGCAGCCGCCAGTCCGAGTGTCAGGTGAACTGAACTTCAGGTAAGAAGTTATGACCTGCAGTCTATCTGGGTCAGATATAAACCAAGTTTAGGTGCAGTTTATTTTCGTTGTGCTGACTTTTTACCGTCAGTTGCAATAACTCGTACTGCGTTCTAGCCAGCTTGATGGAGTTTTTAGGTGGGTGGGTTCTATGATGTTACTGATAGTGAACTTTATTTTATTCATAAGGTTAGTAGAGTTGCCAACGGCTCCTTAAAAATATGGAATGGTCCCTCATTCAGAGAAAATATTACACGTTTCGTATTGAGCTGAGAAGAGATGCAGTTTGTCCCGAACTTTAGCTATAATGGAAAAAGACACAAAGCTGGATTTATTCTGTCGTTACGCTGCACAGCTGCCTCTTCTTCTCTCATTCTCTCCCCCTGCCTCTCCTGTTGCTACTTCAATCATGAAACTGATCAATGATCAGCTGATCGGCTCTCTTGTTTGTTTATCGCCCACTTTGCGCCAGAAAGAGGAAACCAGCAGATGTCGCGCTAAACAACAGCAGCACGTTTAAGCTTGATCAGCTGTTGTTAGAATTTATTTAATATTAATTTCTAGTATCAGCTGATGTTTGCTGGAGCCACAGCTGTAAAGCTGCTGGTCATGATGTCGGTTTGGATATGTGGTGAGAGGGAAACATGAAGATGAAACCAGGAGATGTCCTTACTGAATCATCAGAGCTGTGATGGAGAAACAGGTTTACCTTTTAGGTGACATGAATGAGTTGAAGTTATCAACTGTTTCTGAGAGACAAATAACACCAGGATCCTTTTTTATGTAGCTGACAGCTGGTAACTGTGCAGGGGCGGATCTAGGAAATTTTTGCCAGGGGGCCAGGTAGGGCATTAACAGGGAAAGGGGGGCACAAAGAAATACTTTTCTTTCTTATTCTCATTTAAAATATCTAGCTTTTATTAAATAATTATCTAAATTTTACAACCAAAGTTTTTATCTGACGTAAAATGTATAGAAATCATACATATATCAACAAGACAGTGTACATCACTGTCACAACAGCATTTGTTTTCATTCAAAGTCTTTATGGCTTTACTACCTGGTGGGCCGGTCTGTAGTCAAAATGCCCGATTTTCTGTCCCAGTCCAGCCCTGCAGGTTAATACTGGCAGTGTCACCATGCCAGCTGACTGTATTTCATCATCAGCCAGTGTTGTTCTTTATCAATATTACCAAAGTTTACCATAAGGCAGCATAGAAAGTATTTACTTGCTTTCAGGTTTTATTCAAATGTTAATCTTTTCAGTTGTTTCTCCACTTTTTTCCTGTTTCAAAATCAAACACCAGTTTGTGAGAAGATTATCTTCTTTTTTTAACAGGCAGATAAAGTTTTGCATTGGCATTGGCTAATTTGCCAATTGTTTGTTACAAATGTTCATATTTTAATATTAAAAAATGTTTTTGCCCAAAACATATGTGCACTATATGTCAGTAAAAATACTATGCAAATATTGCTGTCCTTGAATGCTGAGTAAAGACTGACAAAGCACTGATTGTATCTCTTGTACTTTATCAACGCAGTATCTAAAAACTTTGCACCGTAGTGGTTAAAATCTCATTCTAATAAGAGTTAAAAGCGCATTCAGTTATTAGGTTTATAGGCTTATTGAATTATGGTTAATGGTTGGTAGAAATTTTTTTTAAACATTATCTGCCAATTACATCTGCCACCCTTCTCCAAATCTGTGCCCCTACCTGGCCCCCCCAACAAAAATTTTCTAGACACGCCACTGCTTGTTACAACAACCAGAATGGCTTATTTGGGTGACTGTATGTAACACAATAATTCTAGATTAAATCAATTTGCTGTAGTCAGGACAGAATCCTGACTACAGCTGACCGACCAGTTAAGACTTATGAACCATGAAATTAAATCATTACATTGAATTAAATACTCCAGAATATCAGTGGAGCACTTAGAGCTGACAAATTTGTTTTTATTTCTTGTGCCACCACACTCCATCATATTATATCCTGCCTGAACTCTCTATCAGCATCCGACTGTTTCTGTAAAGCCCATCAGTTAGCAGCTATAATAAGCAAAGACATGCTACTGCACATCAGTAAGTGTTCACGTTCCTTCTTTTTCTTTTGCTCTGAAAACACATTTACAGCCCAAACCGGGCGAGTTAGACAACAGACGAGCGCAACTTTGCAAGCATGTTTGCAATCAACATACTGGATACTTAACTCTGTGCTTTGAAAAGGCTATTTATGTCGCTAATGGCTTATGTTCAGATTTTAGTACTGCCTTTACAATACACGACTGAGACTTTGGCCCCAACAAGGAAAGCACAAATAGTCTCTGAACTCCCTCTACTATTCAAGGCCCCTTTAATCTTCCTGAAGGCCTACAGTGTTCAATGAAAAAAAATGGGAGAGGGAGGTGGAGTAAAGGAGGATGAATGCAAATGAAAGCCACACATGATGACCTGCTGCTGCTCCCCACATTGAGAGCCATCTTTATGTAAGGCTAAGCATCACTGAGCATTCTCATTTGGGCTATCAAATCAGCAGCATGCAAAAAAAATCCTCTTTCTTCTACCCTTATGCAATTAGTGGCAGCTATCAGTTTAGAGGACAGTTTAATTGTACGCCTTCATTCACACTCGTTCAGTCATTTGTCAGAGGCAGACTAAGTGCTCTTCTTAATTACATTGTTCATTCAAGGCCAAAGAACACGTTCCACACTCGGTGACTCCCTCAGTGCAAATACTTCAGCAGTGTTATCCCTGAACCTTCTCACGTATAGAAGCAGCAGGAGGATTCTCAAAATACTTCAAATTACAGTGACCTTCATATTAAAACTTTCGTTTCAGTTGCACTTTTTTTTAATTGCCCACAAGATGAATGAATTCTGTTGAAGAACATTAACTGAATACCTGCACCGCTCTCTGGTATCATCATCAGCTTTGGCTGCTCACCTTGCCAGCAGGCACCCACTGTGAGCTGAACATCAATCTGTGAGGGGTGGATGGGCCAGTCGTCCGTCACCAGGTAGGGGTCATAGGTCACTCCGTCCACATAGAGCGTCACCACTGGGAACTCCACATTGATGACATAGTAATGCCACTCCTTATCGCATATCTGAGAGGAAAACCCAGAGAGATAAATGGAGCTTGGATTAAAAGGTTATTCAGGAAAGTCACGAGTATCCTGAATCATTTTTCTGTTTTAAGTAACACTTCACTGTTGCCTTGCTGTGATTACATTAAATATGAACTTATTACCACTGTTTCAGGACACCGTCTGAAATTAAAATGGAGTTTTTTAATATCTTTTTACTTGTAGACATTTTGATAACTAGCATTTTACAGGAATGGTAATCATTAATTTAAAAGTGCATTTGATCCTATGTATTATTAAAAAACAGCAATTAAAAATACATATCTCAAAGTAGAATCTAGGAGTCCACCTGCAGCAAGTTGTTACAAAATGTAATTTCTATTTAAGGCTAATTGCACAAGCAGGTTTATAAAATCATGGCTTTGGACCCCTACAGCCGAAAGACTTTCCTTCTGCACTAATTTATATTTGCCAATAAGACTCACACATATAGAACAGATCAGGCATGACAAGAGATATGACAGTCAGAGACAGCATAAAAAAAGGATCTTGATGAGAAGTGCCAAACACAAGGCTGGGGGACAAGAATCGGTCCAGCACAGACTCCAATCTGGCCCTATGGATGGCACAGGAAAATGTGAAGGAGTGTATAAACTTTGCACTGGACCCATGGCTGGTTACACTACACCAAAGTAATGAAGAAATAAATGAACTATTACAGGACAGAAAGGTTCTACAATAATAGGGAATTTGGTTTTCTACAATGGTTAGTTAATGTGTACTTAAACCTACTTAGACTGACAGAAAGGTGAGTTTCTTTGGTCCCGCCCACTTAACATCAAAGTGGGTTTTATGTGGCCCATGATAATAAAAAATGAGTTTGACATCCCTGAGCTAGATTGAAAGTGGGTTCCAAAGCAGCTTGCATGTATTCAGTATCTGTAAAGCAGCTTAAACAGTGCACCATCTAAGATGTACAAAGTGTAAAGGTATCAGCAAAACCATCAGCATGATGAGAGCTAGTTTCAATTACTGTTTGCTCAGGTTTCTGCCTTGGGTGTTTTTAATAGAATATGGCACCACGTGAAAAAGAAGCTCCTCCAAGAAGAGAGGTGAACGTTCATGAAACTCAGTACAAGTAGAGGAGCATGAGCAGGCTACTGAACGTAAAAGAAACACAAGCAGCAGCAGCTGTTAGGAGGAACGGATAAGGTGGCCTTTGGGGAAAATCATTTCATGTACAATTAGCCCCCCATGCAACTTTGAATTGAAAAATAGTCACGGTAGCGCATGGGAGCTGACACGTGGATTATTTGTTGACACGAGTGACAGTGACAGTGTGAAGGATACTGCACGAAGAAAGCGTCTATGGATTTTTTCCAAGAGTGAAATCATTCATCACAGAGCTAGAAAAAGCTTGATGAATATTGGCAGCACAGACTTTGTTTAGATGAAACAAAATAGTTCTGACCTTAAACCATGAAGAGAGAAGTGGGAATGCTGCTGTGAGGCTACAGGAGTGCAGCAAGTTTAGGGTAGATTTATAAATGAATGCAGGTTTGTATCTCCAAATGATAAAAGTAAATCGGAAGAAGCTTCAAACGCACACTTTTCTTCATCAAACATTCTGTTATTCAAAACAAGCTTTTCTTCATTAAACATGAAAACAGGGACTGCTTTTATTTCATCATTTCTGATATTTGCCCAGTGCATGCTCAGGTTGTTGTACCCTGTATGCAGTCATGGTAAAAAGAAAATACGCTCTCAGTCACAACTAAGGTTTTACATATCAGGACATAATAAAAAATTAATTTAGTCTTTGCTGGTTCTCAAATTAGATGCTTTTAACAACACAAGACATTATATGCCATCATTATTTATTTAGAATTTAAATATTATTCACAGTCTGACCTTGGAGTGGTTGAGTTTGACATCATCTGTGTTGATGAGCAGCAACAACTGTGCCTCTAAGATCATTGCTGATGTCTTGTGTCCTTGTGTTAACACACACCTGAATGCTGCAGACCAACAAACTGCCAAAACCGCTTTTATAGAGGTGCTCACACTTGCTCATGAGCACTTAATCAAGTACATTTGATTAACAGGACCTGGCTGCTACTTACGCTCTGAATGGAAGCAGTAAGAGTCTGCACTTATATGTACCATTTTCAACCTCAGAATATAAACAGGGTGTACTTTCTTTTTACTATGATGAGAAAACATTTTAAGACACAATATTTATGCTTTGTGCATTTGCTGTGTATTGTGCATATTTTTTTAATGACCTGACTCAGAAAACATCAGTTCAAAACAAGAACAACAGGCTAGAGATGGTTACAGCATCTGATGATGTGCGTTAGTGTCAACAGGAGACAACCAAAGAAGAAAAAAAGAACAGCCTTTATGTCATCGACTTGCACAAAAAATAGACTCACAATACTGAAAACCATTTTAACTTTGTTCTTTGTCAGGGAATACAAAGCTCCCTGTTCACCAAGGAAAAAAACATCCTTTGATCTCATTCTGCTGCCAGTTGCTTCTCATCACAGGAAATGCGTGAAATATGTTGCACACAGCAGATTGACTGACACTTGTAAATCAAGTAATGGTGAAATAACTGACTTGATTTTGGATACGTGGGATTTTAAATGACAGAGGTGATGTTTATGGTGTGTTTTGTTTGGTTTTCATTTTTCACCAGACGTTAACTACAGTAAGAATTAGTAAACTCAAAACCCTCCCTCACCTCCCGAGACCACATTGTGTGGGCGAATAAATTAATATTGCAGTACATTGTCTCATTTAAGAGGGATGTTTGTTTTCTATTAGAGCTTGCCTCCACTTTGTGATTTA
The DNA here is from genome assembly GCF_965226115.1 of Aulonocara stuartgranti. Lineage (NCBI taxonomy): Eukaryota > Metazoa > Chordata > Actinopteri > Cichliformes > Cichlidae > Aulonocara > Aulonocara stuartgranti. The sequence goes on along the minus strand of NC_138950.1, from coordinate 32,925,282 downwards.
GTGTGGGAAAAAAAACAGCCCTTTGTACATTAATTCTTGGCTTGGGAAGTGAAAACTAAATGCTTTCCTCTCCACTAAACGCTGACTGAAATGCATTAGTACATCACCTGTTTAACCTCTTCTGAAAAATGCTTGACTGCGGCACTCTTCGGCATGTTTGACCATTTACCCCGTCCTGCTGTGCAATTTAATTGAGTGCACCGGCCCTCTCCCGCCTATCTGTCTCTCTGTCGTTCCCCTTTTGTCGGCTTTAGGCTTTGCCTCTCAAAACTCACCGGGCCGTGCTTCACCTCTTCCTCTCTTGGCCCCTCTGATACAACCTGCGACAGCCTTTGAACACTCTGCCGGCGGTAACCTCCCTCTCTAGGAAAGAGCACTCTGCAGCCTGCTTATTAGCACCATCCCAGCGCAGCAGATGGGAGTTCTAATCAATCCATTCCATTTTCCCTGTTATTTAGGTGCGAGATGCAACATCTGGCCGACCAGTGATCATCCTGCACAGCTGCTTAACACATATGTGGCACGTCGATCTGCTGAGTCGGTGCTCAGAATTGCAGGGGGATAATGTGTTTGTGGTTTTGATGGTGCTGCATATACGATTGAAACTAACTGCATCGACGTTGATTAGCTAGTTAGGATTTGAGGACATAAAGAAGCGTGTGCAAACACCCTGTGGCTCTAATGTCAGCGGTCCACTGTGCATCGTGGGGTTTTCTCGATTTCATATGTTTGCAAGACTCATACTGAATTCATCCCCCGGAGGTTTGTACATCATCAGTTGGAATTTAAAGTGTTTTTTTTTTCCAATCTGGTTAAATCTCAACTACCAGATGTAAAGTCGCTTATGTACACTGGCACACACATGCTCTAATCCCTCTGACATATACACATGCACACTACTGCTTCGTTTCACTTTTTGCTGTGGAGTATTTCAAAGACAGCTCTGAGCACCTAGTGGGTGATTTACTCTTACAGCCTTCAAAAGGGAAAATGGCGCGGTGTTTTTTGCCCAAGAGGACGCTGACTGAGTCGGCTTGTGATGTCAGGTGGAGAGCCCTCTTAAGAGTATAAAGGAGGAGTGAACAAAGTGACGACATTAGGCAAGCAGAGAAAAACAAGGCAAATAACTATTTTGATAAAATATTTTAGTAGCTGCTGATGGTTTAGATTCTTTCTAAACATTCAAAGTCACTAAATATTTGTATTTTCCCAAATTAAAAGGTTTTAGAAGATACCAGAAAGAAAATTCAACTGGACAACTGCAGGCAGAGGTTCTGTGAATTCAATAAATCATGTATGGATGTAATTTAGATGTAAGAACACCTCTGTAAACAAGACTAAAACATCAACAGCAACCTTCCATTTTATTAATCTTAAATATCAGACCCCATCAGATTAAGCAGTGTGAAAGGGAAAAGGATTCAGGAAATCTAGGGTTGATATGCAAAGAAGACAAGGTTATGAGTTTCACAGTTCTGTGAGATTTCCATCTGGCCAGGTAAAAAAAAAATAAAAAAAATCTATATAATGGTATAGATGTGGACCTGATCCTAACCCTGGTTTGGTGGATGTTAAAAGCTTCCAATACCTCCAATATACACTTTATTATTAGGGATGGGTACCGGTATCCGGTGCCATTATGGCAATAACATTTCGGTGCTTTTTTTTCCTGAAATGTCACACACTTTGGATTCTAGCCAATCATTTTACCTTTGCAAGCGTAGTAGGCGGGCCCAGATACGTACGTTCTTTTAGAGCAGAGCTACAGATTAAAAATGCCCAAGGCGAAGCGGTCAAAGTCTGGCTGTACTTCACAGCAAAAGATGCAAACTCAGCAGCCTGCAACAAGTGCTTTAAGGTGATACTGTGCAAAGGAGGTAACACCTCGAATCTGATGAAACACCTGGCGACGTATAGCATTTTGTTAAAAGCCGAGAAATGCGCTGTATTTGATAGCTTGCTGCGAGACCTCACACCGGGCACATCTACTGCGGGTGGGTTGCCTGTTATCGGACCCGGAGTTAGCAACATCCCCCAAGAACCCGAAGAGGAGAGTCCTGGCCCCTAGCCCTGCCAGTGTAGCAGAAATGATGAGGATGATGATGGCAGCAGCAGCCGTTCTTCTCTGCGAGAGTAGCTTAATGTTGTTCGTGTGTAATTTACATTGAGTAGGCTAACCACGTTATTAAATTAATGCATGTAAGGTGAACTAGCAAACACCGTCGTAGTTACATGTGGCTGTCTTCTTGTTTGATGGCAGATACTCTCTTCATCCTGGCCAAAAGCGCTAAAATGACCAAAGAAAAAGTGGAAAACAGCTAAACATGAGAGGTATTTGGACAAAGTTTGTGTTTTTTCCATTGTTTAAGCACTGCTTCCAGCCAAGAGTGATACCATATATGCCCTATAGCTGCAGAAAAGGCTAACATTGTTATCTCTTTACAAAAAAAAAGCTGAACATGAGAGGTTTTTGGACCAATTTTGTGTTCTCCATTCTTTAAGCACCGGTTTGAGCACCGTTTAAGCACCGGCACCGTTTCAAAAGTACCGGTTTGGTACTGGTATCGGATAAAACCTAAACGATACCCATCCCTATTTATTATCAATCCCTGCACACCTGCTTAGACAATTTAAATTCAACCAGCTGGGCGGCACAGGTGTCCTACATACAGTTATATAGATGCAGGCCAGGAGCTTCAACTAATGTTCACATCAAACAGCAGAGTGGGGATGAATATGTAACTTTCACCATGATATGGTTGTTAATGCTGGCAGATGAGCTATAATACCTGACTCCTGTTAGCCAAAAACAACAGCTACAGTGGGCACAAGGTCCTAAAAAGGACTCTTTGCAAAACAACTAATTAAATGACAAACTGATTTCTGCTGAAGCTGCCCATGGTAGACTCAGAATAGGCTCAGAATGCATGGCTTCATGGCTCTGACCTTTCTTGCTTTACTTGCAGGCTGCTGCTGGTGTAATGGAGTGTGGAATGCTTCCTTGGCACACACTGCCATTGCTAATACCAGACAAATGTTGATTGAATGCCTCAGTTTATCTGAGTACTGCTGCTGATTATGTGCATCTCTAAATGGTCATAACCTAACATCTTCCCAAAGGTACGTGCAGCATGACAATGCTTTGTCACAAAGACAAAGTCATCTCTGCTTTCATGAACATAAAAGTGACGTTAGTGGAATTCATGGACCCTCGTGGGAGACAGAACTGTGTCCAGCAAACGTCTTTGGGATGTGGCAGAATGGCAGATCTGCATGAATGTACAGAATGTGCACCATGTTAATGCCAAGGATCACTTCTGATGTGACCTGTCAGTGCCGGAATTGGTCCAAAGGTGTGCAAAGAGACAAGCTTAAAGGTGACGTCGCCAAAAACTAAACGAGGTAAGGGTTTTGCTTTACAGGAAGAATTTTGTGACTTTGGAGGGGGCTAATTGAGTGTATCACATTTTATTGTAGGGGTAAGGTTTCTGCCTACAATATTGAATCAGCCCATAGAGAAGGTTTGTTTTGGCAGGAAGATTATTAAAATATCTTTTAGTTACCTTATGAATAGAATTACCAAATGCATAGCCAGCAGTGGACTTATTTCAGTAACATCAGTGCACCAACACACCACGAATGGGAATGCAGACAATACAAATCAATTAGGCTCAGTTTTTATTTCAATGCAAAGAATCATCATTTGTCAAAGTGCTCCGCTGGCGAATTTCTGATGAATTACCTTCCGCTGAAAACGTTGGGGTAATTTTAATATACCATAATCACCACAGTGGATGGTAGGAATGTGTGCAAGTAAACAAGTGAAATCTTTCAGCATGCTATGAAAATCTCTCCTCAGTGTCTCACTAGAATGAAAAACATGCTCACGTTAACACAGCCTTGCTTTTTTTTTATATTTTATTTTAGTTTTTTCACTCCAGTGCAGTGTGGTTTTCTGTTTCACTGTCTGACAACAGTGTTGCTGCTCTGAATGCAATTTATATCGTTGTTCGCCAATTTTTCCAACTTGCTCAATAAAAAAATCAACATAACTTTACATTATTGGAAATCTGATACCACTGTGTGTAGTCCGAGAGCTGCAGCGCGTAATTTCATTGCAAGAAGCAATAAAAAGCTCGGTGCATCCTGCCGAAACATCCGGTGAATTAATGCTTTGTTTGTGTGAGTGTCTGAGTCACGCTCATTATAGATTTTGCTGTGTTTTTCCATTCTTGGTTTAAATAAAGCTAAAACAACGGTGCGTAAAAATACACAAGCTGTATTTATAGGACTGACAAGACCTGGGTCTGCTTCAACAAGCAGCTGTTCTCTACCAGTTAAGTGCTGAATCAAGACCCAAGGAGTATGACGAACTGCATTCAGACAGGATGATGATGAAATCCAACTGGTGGAGGTGGCACAAGCGCCTGGCATCTTCCCAAAGAAATAAATAATTCGAGTTTGCGGGAGAAAGTAGACTGCTAATAATGAGAAGATGCCAGCTGGACTCGGACAAAAAAAGCATTGTTCTGTGTGCATTTGCTGTGTGTGCGAACAGAGGGAGAAAGAGCCATAGAGTCTGCAATGACGCGTAACAACACCCAACAAATCCAGCATCGTTACGTGTCAAACTCCAAAAACTTCAAAGCAGAAATTAAACTTGATGAGAGCACTCCTGACTCGCCTAGCTTGTAGCAAAGCAAAAAGTTGAGTATTCCCTAATCCCTCCACGTTCCCGTTTCTCTGCCTCATGCAAATTGACAGACGGAAGGAATGAATGAATGAAATAACCACACACACAAACAAAGGAGACAGAAGATGTGAAATAACCAGAGGACAAAGAAAGGAACGTGAAAGAGAGTGAGAGTGATGTATAGGCCGGAAACATAGCACATCAAAGACCCCTCACCGTCTCTTGGGGCACTTGAGAAGAAAACAAAATTGCTATCTGCCCCCCACCCCCACCCCCTACCCCGTCTCACTCTCCTTTTTCTCTCTGCAGTTTACTCTGTCTCCTTTTCTTCTTCTCCAATGTCTCCATTAGAACTTGACTGAGCAGTTGTTGCCTCAAGTCCTTTGGAGTTGAAAGTCTTAAAGAGATCTGTCATCCAACCCAACCTTTTAACTTCAAACAAGAGATGGAGAAACGAGATAGAAAAAGGTAGAGAATGAAGAGAGATGAGGTGATCTAGGATTGGAAGGTGGCAGGGCAGAGAGATGACAGCACGGGAAGGAGGGAGGCTGCAGATGAAAGAAAGAAAGGGACGAAGAGACGGCGGAGGAAATGAAAACTATATGAGAAAAGACTTTAGGAGGGAAGTACGGAGAGATGAGGAGAACTTGGGAGGAAAAGTGACTCAGAGCTGCAACAAGGAAAACCTTAGAAACAATTATCGAGGCACCCAGCAAATAACAGAAGAGCAGTTCAAAAATGTCCTATACTCTCATGTCTGTGCGCTAAAGGGTAAACAGCTAGTTTGCTCACACTTCTAAAGCTCATACCCAGCAGTTTTTTTTCCTCCATCCGAAGTATCCAGAACTTTCTTTCTGAGTAACTTTTCTTCATGGAGCTAAAAGCTTCTATTAGACCATTGTGTATCTTTCCCAAAGACCTGTGACCATTAGGCAAAGTAGTCCCCTGATGTACAGACAGCTTTGTACTTACAGAACTTTATAAAAATGCAACAACCAGATTACGTCTCCGTCTCCATCACAGTTATGCGATGTCACACAGTCTATGTCTGTGTGACAGGTGGTGCACACACATGGCAGGTGCAGTGGAGAGGATGAAGGGGCAATGGGGAATGTAAAGAGGTGTGGGCAGGTATATGTTTGCATTTCAACTGCTGTAAAAAATAGGAGTGTGATATTATATTTCTGTTGCTCAAAACTGCTAGATCTCTTCATTTATTTTCTGGCTCACTTGACCACCACCACTCATTTGTCTGTCTCTCTTGCTCCTATGCAAAACGCAACCAAAGCCTGCGCTGCCCAATCGATCCACTTCGGAATTCTATTTGTTATCTTTTTCATTTGTTCTGTTGTTTCTTTGGCTTCTGCAAGTTTACTGCTTTTGTTTTTCTTGTGGTTGTCCTTTCTGTGTTAGACCAATCAGCATAGATTTTTTCTGGGCTGTTGTTCAGGAGCACCTACTCCAGAGTACCTATTGTTTTCAAAAAATCCAATCAGCTCTAATCAGCAGACCTTTTGGAACCATCATAAAACTGCCCAGAAAATGGTCTGCTGTTTTCTCAGAGCAGACAGGCTCTGGGTTTAAAGGGGGCTTTATTATTTATTGTGTATATGGACAGCTGGAGACACGATGGGCGAGCAGTCATTCCTGTGATACTTCTTTGTAGTCCTCTGTCTGGGGTGCACTCATAGTCAGTACAAAAACCAGCCAGAGACACAGATCCCTGTACAGGCCCTCACACTCACTGTCTGATGATGAAATTTCAGTCACTTTGACCCAAGTGGATCCTGGCAGATGTTTAGATGGAGAAAGAATAAGGCTCAATACTTAAGGAAACTCATTCATTACACTTAAGATGGATAAGGATATCCTTATGCTTATTTGTTAATTACAGCCTTAGGGGTACTCTCTCAAGATGCCTCCAACCTTTATGCTAATCTCAGCTACCTCTCGATGCGAAGTAATAGTTGTAGCTTCCCCCTTTTATTAAAAAACAAACAAAGAATCTTAATTCCCACACTGACCGTTTTATTTTCACATCATTATATTTCGAGCCTTATTTTAGCACCATGAAGTAAAAAAGAAGACTGTTGGCAGAAGAGGGAATGCAAACCATGTTACCAGTGCCAATCTCAGACTCTTTGTTAACAGAATACATCATGACCTTTGAACTACTCTGTGAAGAGCCACTTTTACTTTTGAGAATGTCATCGCTTTCGCTACCACATGAGGTCACATGGGAAGAAAATGTAAAACTGGTCAGTGGAAGAGCTGGAACCAATACCCACTGCTCTGTTTCTGCTGCCCAGCCTCTATAGCCTTAGCATGCCTCAACCAGTTTTTTAACTTGGAAGTGCAACTCTCTACAACACTGATAAATTAGTGACGTTAGCAATATTAGCACAACTGTGTCATGCTAACTGTGTGATGGCAGGATTTGCGAGTTTTACCCATTTTAAATAGACCACCATTGATGGGAGCCATTCTTTGCCATGCTTGCAGGGATGTCTGTCAGTCCATCTGATCGCTGCTCCAACAGTCCAGGATAAACTGCCTCAAACAACTGTAGCTGTTGGCCATTTGTCCAGTGCTTTGGTTGATGACCAAAGCAAAATTGACATTTCTGCTCAGCTCACTGTTAGTTGTCTTAAATAATTATGTTTAAGCTGAAGTTCCTTGCATTTATCTTTACATGATTATTTAATTGGCAACTCTGGTAAAAAACAAATTTAATGCAATCTAATCATGACGTTATTTTCAGCACTTAATGCGACGTGACTGAGGACACATATTGAAAGACGGTTTAAAGAGGAAGTAAAATAGGTGGAAGAATGGAGCAATGGAGGGGGGCCTTTAAGGCATGCTGGAGGAAAGATGCACAACAGAGATTGATGAGCACTGGAAAGAAGGTGACTTTACAGACGGCTGTGCGGGGGGAGGGGAGACCAGGGAAGGAATAAGAACGCTATAGTGCAGGCGAAGTGGAAACAGAGGTGTAAAATAAAGGGATCTGACTGGCTGGGGGATTGGATGTTGAAGCACCAAACAAATCTGGAAATGATCCCATTATGACAGAGAAAGAAGGTCATCAGCATAATGTAGCCTTGTGTTTAACAGGAGGATCAATGACAGGGTAAAAAATCCACATATGGGCAGTGCAAATGCAAAAATTTAGCAGCAGAAGTAAAGAGAATATTGAATTTATCTTTGTTAATAAAGGGAGTAGATCTAAAAAGAGCATAGGGGTCAAAGAGACAAACAAATTCAGACTGTTATGCAGAAGTATGATGGTTTCATATCTACAAGGGCAGTGACAAGAACCTGAGGCATCTGATATTTAGAGAACAATCAGGCAACATTAAAGTAGGAGCCTACTCACAGACATCTGAGGTTGAATTTGGTATTTTGTCTCTCTCACAACAAAAAAACAGTAAAACCGAAAAAGAATCTCCTCCAAACAATTTTCTTTTTTTGTACAGAAAATTTCTACATACCACAGAAACCTGCACACCTCAGTCAATGCCAACTCCATTAAAGCAAAGGCTCTTGTGCAGGCCAAGCTGTCACGCTTCAGAAATACCCCTACCCTTCAGATTCATTAGCAAAGTGCCGTTTGCTAACACATAATTGCTATAAATCATCGTCAGCTCCGTGTCAACATGGAAAACATTATCATGTCAATTGTTGTAAGCGTCCAAAACCGGGTGTCTGAGAGCCCATAATTACAAAAATAGAAGAAACAATTAAAAGAGACCGATAGCGATGGAACTCTTTGGTGTACACAGGATGTTACTGTATGCATCCCCCAAATTGTGTGTATGTATATGCGTGTGTGTGTGTTTGTGTATATGGGAGAAGCACTTGAAGGTGACTATGAATTACCGGCTGGCAAAAGTGACTAATTAGAGTAGCAATTATACAGCCGCTCCCGGCAGAGACTGGGAGTCAACAGCCAAATGACCTCTCCAAGAGCTCATAATGGGTTGCCCACATAAATAGGCACACATACACATGTGCACACAAAAGCACAATAATAACCACCAGGTTGTTAGGCTACGTGGCCATTTCAGTAAGACTGATCACGCTGATCGTGTCAATGTCGTGCTGGATTTCTACATGCAGAGATGCAAAATGGTTAAAACACGGGGACTTCTTTGTACTTAAGTGGTTTACAGGTCGTAATATAATGCATACAGTATGCAGTATGGTCAGCTGGTTGGACAAAGACGAAACAAATTTCCTCTTTTTTTCAGTTCTGCGGGCCATGAAGTCAAGCTCACCCACAATACCGGCAAATCAGGTGATCTCAGTCCCAGCATGCATCAGCTGATGGATCAGCTGATGGATCGGCTGCTGCGTGCACATCCAAAGGGCCATCCCATATAGACTTTTAATCTGCTTTAATCTGGCCACGGTTGCAAGCCACTTTGCAACCTAGCGCTGCACCAGCGCTGCCTTTAATAGTGTGTCTGATGAAGTCTGATGTTCTTTCTTTTTCAGCAAGATTATTTTAACTACCGCACACTTTTGGAAAGGTTACTGGAAATGCCAATTTGAGTGTTTTTTTCCATTAAAGAAAAAAGCTTTTAGAATAATGGAGAAAAAAAACTGAGGTACCATGGAAAATCAAAACACTTTGGTACATTGTCATAATCAAGCCATCAACTTGTTTTATCAGCCTAAATTTAACATTAAATACTCAATTTGCCTGCTTTTTGCCATATCTCCAGATTTAATTAACATTGCACCAGCCACGTCTGTTCTCTCAATACAAGGCACGCCTGACAGAACACGATTTTCACAGTGGTGGTTCCCCTCAAAGACAAGTGTTTCTGACATTTAAATGGCTTAGGAGGCAAATGCTGGGCTTTATCTGTTTGGATTTTATACACTGCCTTTGCTGAAAGTTTAAAAATATGAGGTAACGTTAGGTACAGATGCTCTACTTCGTGCCTGCATTCTAATTACATTTTTGTACTTCAGGAGCTTTTTGTGGCCACTAATTATGATTACTTTAGCCCCTCCAGTGCAGCTCATTTTGCCGTGAGTCATGAGAATAATTTTCTGCACCACTCTCCTAACAGATCTGTGATTTTAAGTTGTTCATTTAAAGATAGAGGGAGAGAAATTAGGCACAGGGTGATACTGGAAATAAGTTGTCAGTGGTTATCTGTATAGCCTGCAACATGACTGCACTGAGTTGTACATGCTCTTTTTATTTTAGACCTTCAGGTAGGGTGAGCAAATTTAAATCTAAATCTAATTCTAAATGCAGGAGAAGAAATATTAGCGTGTGGGACAATATTTCATGCTTGATAAGGGTTTAGAAGTGATCCATGTACTTTTAAGGGCATCACTGTAAATACATGAAAGCCCTCAAGGGTTAAGCCACTCTGAGAACGTTAGGTATTTAGATGCTTAGATGCTTGTGGCAATTGTGAACAGACAAACACAGATCGAGAGGGTTCCCAATTCCCCAAATGACTCAATATGATTGTCAGTGGCTCAGGGGTGCTGTTAATTTGTGGGATGGCTGTTAATTATCTATCAGAGGTGCTCCTTATTAGCTCACATGTTTCCTTAATAATTCTTTATGAATAAAACAAGTCTATTTCAAAGCAGGAAACAAGACAGGGGAAATGAGGAACGAAGTACTGAGCTAATCAGATGGGAATAATAACAATGGAAAAAACAGCGTAAGCAGAGAATGTTTCCAGTGGGAGGACATTTCAGCCTGTCGTATAATCGAAAGGAAAACAAAAGGAGTGAATCACTGCAGAGTGCTTTAATACCTGCATCAAACGAGAGCATTTTAGTTCTTCCCCACCGCTGTGCACAGCTACTCTCCACTTATACACTGCCCATTTGAATGTGCCTGTGAGAAGATTAAGAATCACTTAAAATAGATGTGTGTGAGACAGATGAATTAAGGGAGGACACTCCTATCAAAGCCGACAGTCTAAACCCCACAACGTGAGTCAGTCAGCATGCACACGGTCCTTTTCTTTTGACTTTCTAGCTGTCTAAAAACACATTGCACAAAAACATCATTTCTTAGTGCTAGTTTTAGAAACACTTTGGCCCACATACAATTTTCTGGTTCTCAGAGTCCCAGGAGCACTTTGCTTTGGTCTCTTAGCAAACAGAGAATACTCAGTTGCAGAAAGCGGGTTTTACCTCATTTCACCCCAGTGGATCCCCGGTAGGATACTTGGGCATCTCTGCAGATGAACGCCAAAATCTTAGCTGTGCTGCAGCATCAGCTGTGAATCACCACTATCTGTACTGGTATCCAGAATTAGAGAAGTGATATTGACAGGATGCAAACAGACTATATTTAGTATTAGCACTGATGGAGATGGATTTTATTCTCATATCACTGTTATACATGATATGAAGTCTAGCGAGTGTCTACCCTTACGGTACCCCCCCCCCCCCTCTGTTTTATCATCTCCTACTTTTATTCTTTAGTCTGTGTGATATGCAAACACACAGCGACAGTTAAGCGTGTTGCTACAGTACTTCGATTTGAAATCAGACGGAAAGTCTCTGATTTAAGTTTGGAACCGGACCAGATAGAAACGCAGGAAAGTCTAAAATTGTCAGCAGGGACTCGTGTACAATATGTGCTAAGATTTAAATGGGATTTGTTAAGGAGGAAAGCTGGGGACCCCCCTGTGGGTTGAGAGCCATTCATATTAATCACTCCTTTAGGCTACATTTAGAGCAAAACAATTTGCAGTCACGGGTATGTTTGGATCCAGGGCAGACTGCATCAGATGTTCAGTAATATAAAGTCCATATATTCTATACAATCTATTTTTATGATAGCAGTTCACAACAAAAGCCATCTCTGAATATCTTAAGGTAATATGGTATCACAGTCAAATCCCTAAATCACAGTCCACTATGATTAAACCCTTTATCGATTAGGGCCCTTGTTTCGTTGTCTGTTGTCTCAGTTCAAAGCCCTCCACCTGTGTGTTCAGCTGTCTTAGAGCAGTTTGATCCCGTCTCCCTTAAGGACCTGACCGCGATAGTTAGTGGCCTAAGATCATCACACTGCCCCTCTGATTCTCTTCCCCCGAGTCTGCTCAAAAACACTTTTAATACTGTTGGCCCTTTTATTCTGAAATTGATTAATACGTCCCTTACTACAGGCTGCGTCCCACTATGCTTCAAACAAGCTGTAGTTCAGCCTCTTCTTAAAAAACAAAACCTGGACCCAACTGTTCTGTCTAATTACAGGCCCATCTCAAAGCTTCCTTTTCTATCTAAAGTTTTGGAGAAAGTGGTCTATCTACAGTTGCAGGCACACCTCGATTTTAATATGATCTCAGAAAAATTTCAATCTGGTTTTAAATCATTACATAGCACTGAGACAGCACTTTTAAGGATTTTTAACGATATTCTCTTAACTATGGATTCTGGCAGCCCTGCTGCCCTTTTACTGTTGGACTTGTCAGCAGCTTTTGACACGGTTGACCACGACATCCTGTTATCACGGCTAGAATCGCATGCTGGCCTAAAAGGATCTGCCCTTCAGTGGTTTCGCTCCTACTTGACAGAAAGGTTCTTTTATGTCAATATGGGCCCCCACAACTCCAAATTAGCTCCTCTTAAATACGGCGTTCCTCAAGGCTCTATTTTGGGTCCCACCCTCTTCGCACTCTATTTGCTGCCATTGGGCTCCATCTTCTCGCGGTACAGCATTTCATTTCATTGCTTTGCGGATGATCTACAGATTTATCTACCTTTAAAATCAGGATCAGATCAACCGCAGCTCTTATTACGCTGCCTTGACGACGTTAAACAGTGGTTATCATTAAATTTTTTACAGCTAAACGAAAACAAAACTGAGGTTGTCATTTTTGGCAATTTCAATCATATCGACAGCACGTTGGGTACCCTCTCCTCGTATTGTAAAACACATGTAAAAAACCTCGGAGTTTACATTGATGGTTCTTTTAAATTGAATAAGCAGGTGAGTGCAGTAGTTCAGTCCTGTTTTTTTCAGCTAAGACAGCTAGCCAGGATAAAGCCATACCTTCCGGCTGACGTCTTCGAGCGTATCATCCACCTTTTTCTTACTTGCAGATTGGACTACTGCAATTCATTGTATTATGGCCTAGATCATGCCACCATCCATCGCCTTCAGATGGTTCAAAATGCTGCTGCTCGCCTGCTAACCGGTACCAAACGGAGAGAGCATATAACCCCAATTTTAGCCTCTTTACACTGGCTCCCTGTCCCCTACAGGATCCAATTTAAACTCTTACTTTTTGTTTTTAAGTCACTCAACGCCCGAGCCCCCCCCTACTTGTCAGAGCTCCTCTCTGCCTATGCTCCAGGAAAACCCACGAGATCTAGTTCAAAACTATTGTTGTCCATTCCACGGACTAACCTCAAATCTCGTGGTGATAGATCTTTTTCTGTGGCAGGTCCCAGACTTTGGAATAGTCTCCCCTTTAATATTCATCATCATCATCATCATCATCGTTTATTTGTATAGCACTTTAAGAACACACCAGGCAGACCAAAGTGCTGAACAACACAGATCAAAACAACAACCAAATTAAAAATACCATAAAATCATTACAAACAATAAAATAAATAAGAAGGTGTCAGTTTCCTACAGAGTTAAAAGCCAGGGAATAAAAATAGGTTTTCAATCTGGACTTAAAGACCTGCACTGATGACGCTTGTCTAATTTGGAGGGGAAGGTTATTCCAGAGCATCGGAGCCGCAATTGAAAAGGCACGGTCTCCTCTGCATTTCAGCCGCGACTTAGGGACCGACAGCAGCAGCTGCTCAGCTGAACGGAGCGAGCGAGGAGGAACATGTGACTTCAGCAAGTCAGTTAAGTACACAGGAGCCAGACCATTTAAAGATTTAAAAACCAATAAAAGGACCTTAAAACGAACCCTAAAATCAATGGGAAGCCAATGCAAGGAAGCCAGAACCGGAGTGATGTGATCGAATTTCCTACTACCGGTTAAAAATCGCGCCGCCGCGTTTTGCACTAACTGCAGGCGTGATATTAGATCTGCTCAAACTCTTGAGCAATTTAAATCTTTACTAAAGACACACTTTTACGCTCTGGCTTTTAACACATTATGACCCAAGCATTTTGGATTTATCTGAATTAGTTAGTATTGTTTCAATTCTTCTATTTTATTGTTTCTATTGTTATTATTGTATTACACTGTAGTTTTTAATTTTATTGTTATTGTTAAGCACTTTGTGCAGCATCGGCTGTTGGAAATGTGCTATATAAATAAATCTGACCTTGACCTTGACCTTGACCTTTCTACCTTTCTAACAGGAAGAGACCTCTGACAATGGCAGGCTCAGGGAGGGGCATCTTGTATAAATCCATATTCATCCTCCTAACTTATCAGACAGAGTGATCTTTAACAGAGTTAGGTTGTTCTACATTTTCCCTGCTGGTTTCTAATTTTGATGGTAAAACAGCGATGCGTGCAAGCACATGCACAGCTGTTTCCTGTAAGGTCTAAATCAGGATCAATGCATGCATTACGCCATATTTGTTGTTTGGTGAACATAGTGAGTCACCATTTCCTGGAGTCGCTTGATGACTACTGCACATGTACATATGTTGCAGTGAATATAGTTGAAAACGAGCGGTCGTCAATGACACTGATCAAGTCAATGAAAGGCGTGAAAGGAGGAGCTGCAGTGCAGGTGGGATGTTAAGCAGCTTGCAGATAAACAGCAAATCCGGGGAAGCTAAAGCAGCTTAAAAAGGTGTTCCCTATAGGAGATAGCCAGTGGACTGTGTACAAGGGTATCTGCAGAGCCCGGTGTAATGCTATGCTCAATTAGTGGATACTGCCACGGAGGAGAACACAGTGTGAGTGAAATGTGGACGTCTAGGTGAGGGAAAAGAACTGGGTAACACGGCGCAAAAGAGAGGAGACTCTGAAGCAACAGCAGCTTCAGCAAGAGGAGAGAAAAAAAATAAAAAGGAAAATATGTTCCCACAGGCTTAAACTGTCAGTACAAACCAGGCAGCAGTGCCACAGACCTTTCTCAGAGTTGTGGAAGGAGACACTCTCAAGGGGAGGGGGCACACTACATCCATCACACGCCTCCTCTTGATTATCTAAACACTGATAACACCTACACGGCAGATACTCCTACGCTAAATTTACAAGCTTTCTACCAGGCTCACTTACTCCTCTGCCTCTGTCCTTATCGCTTCTTCAATTCATCTCTTTTTCACATCCCTTTCTCCTACCACACTTAAGGTCAGGGTGGGATGTGCACAATAAATCTTCACTGCAGGTTCTGACAGCCACCCTCAATCCAGGAAGTGCTTTAGCCAGTCGGAGGCAAGGGACGCAGCGCACATAAACTTTCCCTCTTAAAAACTATTTGGGTAGGCAGAAAGTCTGGGTGGAGAGTTTACTGAGAGTCATTTGGCAAGAAAGTAAGACAAATTGGTGGGAAAAAAACAAAGACAGTAAGAGGGAGGAAAGTCCGAAGGGTAAAGGGAGAGATTTGCTGCAGTAGACGTGGATACAGGGAACCCGTGTTTTGCAGATTAATATGATGAATGGCACAGACCAACCGCTTTTACTGTGCTATTATTTTCTTTTATTTGGCCTTTCTGCTCCCTTTTACCTCAAAATGACATCAAAGGTCTCCAGTTTCTCTGACACTCAAACACCTATTCACAAAGCGAGGACATAAAAGTGTCACATAAAGTATACAAAGGCCTACAGACTTGCTTCTTATGCAAGGACACATACGATTTTATGATTTGCACATCTATCTTACCTTCTTACTACCTTTGGGTGTAGTAATTAATGTGATATAAATTACAGCAACACATCAACTTAATTTCACTAGTGTGTAGCTGACACTCTAAATACAGTGATGACATTATAGTGACAAACGTGTGACTTTTGTTTTCTTGGTTAAATATAAACGTACATATGGAAAATACTTTGATTTTTATTTGCACGTCATGCACCAGAAACATTATTCTGGCACAGTTTTCAGAGATATGACAGGCAGTGAAATTATCAGAAACTACCAGTGGAGATATTATTCTTGATTGCATCATTGCTTGGTTGTTTTTGTGCACAGCTACAAGTCTTGGTCTGCATCTTTGGCCGACCTTGTGTCTGCTGTCACAGTTCTCTTTTGATAATTTTGGCCAAATTCCTCCTTTTTTTTATCACGACAACAAAACTATTCCCCAAGTGTGTTTTGTTTTTATCCTTGTGATCAGCCACAAGCTTTAGCCAAACTGGATTTTAAATGGGCAAGAAAGCGAGGATTGTTAGACTCGTAGCACTGTATATGGCTCAAAAAAGCACAGCACAGTATGTAGAGTATAGCATTGAGTCAGTTAAGTGTCTGTTAAATAGCAGAGGGGTTTTTTGATCAGTTTCAGCTGTTTTGATGTTAATAAAAGTAACAACAGGTGCACTAGAGGGGCAAGAGTGAAACCGACCCCAGAACACGAATGATTTTACAGGTGGAGGACATTTTCCTTCCTTCTTTCTCCTCCTTTCTTTCACTAGTTCCACATTTGGCTAGTGTAAGTGTCCCTACTGGTAGTATTAGGCGAGGACCCTACAGATGACCCACAGCTAACATTCAAATGTTCAAATAAGAATAAACCTCTCTTTAATGATGTCTGATTTTACTTGAACAGAATAAATTTAAGTAAAGTTTCAGCTTTCCAGCTTGGATTGGTTAAATGACTTGAACTTTTGGCAAATAATTTCATAATTGATTTATCTCAGTTGAACTGAAACATGTCCCGGATTCATGAAAAAGGACTTGAGATCTGGTTTAAGAGAAGATTTAAGGCTTTTTCTCAATGTGAAGTCTTAACCTCCTAAGACCGAACTCTCCCACGGCATGCATTTTTAATTTCTCTTTGATATTTGGGCTGATTGGGACCTGATGAATGTGAAAACAAAGAATTACCAGATTTTGTTTGTTTTTTTTACCTGATTTTTATTTTTAAGAAAAATGAGAGCCACATGTGTGGATATTTGTTTAAAATTTCGATAGATCAGTGGCAATATAATGTCCTCGTAAGTGGATATCAGGCCCTTGTTGAGCAAAATTTAGTATTTTGGTCTAAATAACCCAAAATGTGATGTCCACATATGTGGACACCAGGTCCTAGGAGGTTAAAGGACTTAAAAAGAATAAATTTTCTTGTAAAGAATTTGACACTTGATGCCAGTGACTCCGGGGGAGCTGACATTAACTTGTCTCTAATGAAACCACAGATAGGAAATCTCTAGCAGTATCACCTTGCATATGTACACAGAGTTAGTGTGTGTGTGTAAAGGAGGTAAGAAAAGCCATTGGTACTCCATTCTGTCATTTAGTGGCCTCTCCAGCACCATTTCAACCTATCTAATACCTACAACACTTACCCCTCTCATAAAGGCGAGGCGATATTACCGAAGGATGCTGGGTTGGGAAAGAAATAAAAATGATGGAAAAGTACATGGATCTGGTTTTTGAAAAGTGCATTTGTAATAAAGGCTGATTTCATTTGTGAAGCAGACCGTGGTAGTGCAGGTTGAGAGACGCCTCGGCGGAATGTGATAATGTCGTCGGTGATGAATGAGTAATATCACACTGAGAGGACTGCAACGGCAAAACCTGCCTGCTCCAATTTCACTTATTAAGTTATTAGTTTGAATATTTTGTCTCCTCGCACTCTGTGCCGCTGCACCGATCTCACGTCTGTCCATCATGTTGTGTGTGCGCATGTGTGCGTGAGGTATCAGAGTAATACCTGTTGTTTAATGTCCATTTCTTCCAGCTTCTCCCTTCAGCGTGTTCTAAATATTTGCATGTCTGTCGCAGTGGGAGGTAAATTCTGACATTTCTTCCTTGGCTGCCTCTATCTCCTCCTATCTTTTCTTAACCTGTTTTTCTCTTTCGAGGTGTTTCTCAAGCCGTGCTACCTTTTCTATCCATTTTTCTATCCTTATTCTTTCCCTGTCCTCTGTCTCTGCCCCTTCATCTTTGCGCTGCTATTGATTCATCCTGTCAATAAAATCCTCCACCTGAATACAAACAAGTCCATCTGCATGACTGCCAATCAATATCACAAATCCAGGAGCAGCTTTTCTGCTGTTTGCAAGTAAATCCATTGCTTTAATGTGAGTGTGTGCTGTGTGAGGAGCAAACAATGGAGACTGCAGTGACAACTGTATTTCAGAGGATTTTTTTTTTTTTATACAGAAGAATTGCACGCTTCAATTGATGCATTTTTACAGGTGAAGTGGCATAGCACATCGCGTGTAACGGCCGCCCCCGTCTTACCTCTCCAGGTGTAGCCAGACATCGGTCACAGTATTTGTGAGTAAAGCTGTGAGATCTTAGCCCTGAGCTTGGTAAACAGTGAGATTTTAGTCCTGACCCCAGAGCACGATGACGCAACAAACACACATAAAAACATGTGTTCGGAGTGGAGAGGGTGTGTGTGTGGGCTACTGCAGGTAGTCTCAGGTGAACAGGCAAAACAAGAATCAGGTTTGAAAGTGTACGAGGCAAAAGTCTGTATGGGTTTGAGATAGCAGGAATGTGTGTGTGTGTGTGTGTGTGTGTGTGTGTGTGTGTGTGTGTGTGTGTGCCCATCAAGCTCTTCGGAGCCCACTGGAGCAGCAGAGCTCTAAATTTAGCAGGCTCTTTAGTAGGAGTCATCTATCATTCAACATGACCCCTCCCATGAGGAGAGAGATGCTGGCTAGTTGTGAGTGTATGTATGTCTCCCAGAAAGAAGGTAAAATAGCAGCACAGCCAAGGTAAAAGACAGACAGTTGTTAAATGTTTTTTTTCCCTGACCTCCTTTTGATTATTACTGACGTATGTCAGCTCATAAATAAAATAAAGGCAGAAAATTTAACAATAGCAAAAAGAAAAAAATCTTTGTTCTTTATTAAGTGGGACACTCCGAGAGCTTGATGTTTAAGGATTTAAAAAAAAAACAACAAAAAAACTATAATAGACGAGTAAAGATTTTTGGCTAATGTAATTTGTTTTAAAAGTTTAAAATCTAGTGTTACTGTAAATTATTCAGCTTAATGGCTAAAATTTTAAAAAATGCACCATGCCTCTTATTTCACTCATCTGTTAGATCTCAGCTCGTGGAACAAAATTGCACCACCCTCATTTGCACATTAATTTGGTGCAGAATAAGAGGCAGCTGCACGCACTGCACTTTGAGCCTGTAGTAAGTGGTTTATGCGCCTCATGGCAGGTCTACTCCTGTGAGGACAGCAGCATGTATGACTGATGCATGTCTCGCTCAGAATCTCCTTTCTGAGTGAGACAGGTGTTCACCCTTTTCTTACAAGCAAGAACATTTTTCCCCTCCTGATGTAAGAATAAAAAAACAACATAATTTCATAAACTCATCAGGTATGGTGGTCCCAAAACAGCCTGCAGTTTACTAACAAGGAGCTTCTGATGACAGCAGTCAACGGCAGCACATCAGCAATTTGAAATTGCCAGATGCTCGGTATTCAAATTGTGCTCAGGAGAGGCTTGTTTTGACAATGAGCCTGGACCGGTTAGGAGGCAACTGTGGGGGATGATCATGCCAAGTGGTGAGCATCTTTTTAATGCCATGACTGAGCATAAATTCAGAAATTGTTGATGTGCCACATGGATGTGAGTGCACACGCTGACAGTGGCCTGTTAGCTTTAGCTAGTTATACTTTCCCTGTGAAGACGGGGGGAAAGAGCATATCGGTCAATAAATAATAATGAACACCTGGTCCACAGGAAATGAGTCAGAGTGGATCGGTGAACTGGCCAGCCTCCTTTTTGATGCAATATTAAACTGTTGTGATAAAAGAAGATTTAGGCTTTTAAAACTCTTTGCACAGCAGTTAAGCCCTGGTTAAATCAGTGCACATCTGCACTCACTGTTTACTAGCTGTTGATATAAACTCATGCTATACTATTAAATGTTCTCATTATCTGCTTTGATTTATTTTCAGTGTTTCAATTACTCATCTTTCTTGTTTTAGGTGCAGCTAGCGCAAATATCAATGTTTGTTTATAGTCGTAAAAAATAGCAACTGCCTGATATGATTTTCTAAATATTATATTAAAAAATGATAAAAACATACATGAAAATACAGCATATACAGCATTTAACTGTTTGTACAATTCTAACAAGCTTGAAAGTCAATATTTGGTGTTACTACAACTCTTAGGAAAACTCTCTCTTAATTTCTTCAAGTAGTCTTCAGGAATATGTTGTCAGTGCTCATATTACACAAATATGTAATATATGTTACATATACAAATATGTTCTTCCATTTGTTCAATATCTCTGAAATTAGAACCATCCTGTCTCATAGTGATGCTAAAAAACTGAATTTTCTACTTTAGGCTCGATGATTGTAATTCATTAATATCAGGCTGTCTTTAAAACTCCTTGAAAAGCCTGCAGTGGGAGCACGGACAGAGACTAAAAAGAGAAAGCACACTCAAAAATGATATGATATTTCCACGTGATTTAACCAAGTACAACAAACCATTTTTAACCATGTCAAACCAACACATTTGGCATTTGGTGGTTTAATGTAATCAGATGACGTTGGATCAACGAAGTATACTTACATTGACTTGAAGTGATTTATTTAAGTATGTAGAGTGAAAATTGTTTTAATTCATTCTACACAAGTTAAAAACTTTGGGAAAACACAATGAAATCTTGTTGTTTGAACAACTATTTTTTAGTCAAGGCAATTACTGTTAGTCTTGCTTAACG
Organism: Aulonocara stuartgranti; assembly: GCF_965226115.1. Lineage (NCBI taxonomy): Eukaryota > Metazoa > Chordata > Actinopteri > Cichliformes > Cichlidae > Aulonocara > Aulonocara stuartgranti. Next base: position 32,904,799 of record NC_138950.1, on the reverse strand, counting down.
AACCAACATGGGGGTTGATGATTTCATAGAGACAAACAACCATTTACATTTATGGGTAATTTAGAATCACTAATTAACCTAACTCTAATTACACACTGCAAACAAGCCAGATTGTGGATTTGAACCCAGGCTCTTCTTGCTGTGAGGCAACAGCACGAACCATCACGCCACCAAGTTGTCAATCCAGGCTTAACAAAACTGGGAAAGCTATGATTACAAGGCTTGATGCAGACTATTCTGTGCGTTTATGTCCTTGACAGGTTAAACCACAATAAATAGTGATAGCATAAATGTGGTGTGGGTGTAGTTGTCTGCCTCTTAAAACTCCAGCAATTTTCCTGCAGTTTGACATCTAATGTGATCTTGTGAATTTGTTTTATCTTTTGTCTTCCATTTTTTTGTCCATTTTTCTCAAATTTTTGAAGAACACACTCAACGCTATGATGAGATTTGCCAAGTTTTTGCTCAACAGCTCTTTGGGAATCACCCCTGCTGCTTCAAAACTATTACTTTATGCCAGTCAAACTGTGTTATCTTTAGCATTCTTCAAAGATTCAACTAAAGAAATTGGAACAAACTGTGTGTTTTTACGACAGTCTGATACAATCTAAAATGGATTCTTAGCCAAGTTTTCTTTTATATGTAGATGCAACACTGGATCATCTGTTGAGCTATAATGATCCGCAGGTCACTGTTAGGTGGCTTAACAAAAAAACTAAAATCCTCTAAAAATGGTTGAGAAAGAATAACTTTGCAGACCACTTAGAGAAATTACACAAAAGTCTGGCTATTATTCGTTTCTGCTCTGTCCAATCTGCTCCTGTAACAACATGAATTTCCCAACCGTGGCAACAATACAGGCTATCTTATCTCATTTCATTTTAAAACCTTGGAAATCCGTGATACATAATTCTATTCTTGTGTTAAAAAGAGTAGCCTTCTGAATTGCATGGGTTTTTCAAAATAGCACTGAACGAACCAGAAAGGTTTTTATTAACAATCAAACAGTGAAGCAGCTACAGCACATTATCTTAAGGGTCCTCTTTTCATTATTTTGAGTTCTTATGAGTAATTATGATCAGAATATGTTTTGAATTGGTCACAGTTATGTTGAAAAAACAATACATTTGTTAGAGAGACACGCTGAATTCTATCAGTGCATTCTGAATTTGAATACATGTACTGAAATTTTAATATATGGAAAAAAACTTTAATAAGTTATGTTTCTGTTTCTACTACGTGTACACAGCAACAGGAAATGCAGAATTGCAATCATTTTCTGGATGAAATTAAGTCATGAGATAGGCCCCTGGCAAAAAACGCGGTCCAGCGCACAAAATGACCTATTCGTCCTTTTTTCTCTACGTACTTTATATGCACTGAACACACAATCATTTACCAAAATGCACAATGCAAAACTAAAAACAACAAATGCTTAAACTGCATTTGAGGTTAGGACCCTTAAGATGGACTTTCATGATCTGGCAGTGATGCAACTGTTGCCTTAAGGCTCGGATCATTCAATTTTTAAATTTGTTGTTATGCTCAGCTGAAGACTAAAACACAGCATTTGTAGCTTTAAATTTTAACTTTTTTTTTGTGAAAGAAGCAAAACTAATGAGGATAACATCTGCTGCAGAAAACATTTTAGTAAAGCCTTTCAACAGTGGCTTATTTACACTATTTAAATGATGAGGAGGAATTAAAATATGACTGAATGTGCACCTGATGAAGCTGCTGTAAAATATAGTCTAACAATGTCTGATGTCTGTGCTAGATTTTTTCAAGTGTTAGGCAAGACTGACGGACAGAAAAGACTTCCATTGATTTTACACATGCACTGATAAACAGTCGCTATATGTGTAAAATAACACACCATTCTGTGTAAATATTCCTTCTGCTGTAGCTCTGTCCCTGGCTTAGCCTCCATGACATATGTACCACACAACAAGAATGGTCACTGATTTTATATTTCCATTACTGTCCACTTGCGAAATCAGAGAAAGTCCCCCCTGAGTGTTTGCTTGATTGCTTTCTGAAAAAAATAAGTGTTTTCCATTGGGTAGCTGAATGTAATGATGTCCTTTCCACATTCAATTTAGACTCCTGGTAGAAACATCATTTAGATCTCAATTATCCCTGTTGGTTTTTCTTGTTCTTTTTTGCCAGCTGAAAGGCTCGAGGTGACTTCTCATTGATTTTCTCCTCTTGCCAAAATCCCTCCAGCCTGTCAAATGAGGACACAATGCTCTCTTTATTCTAACTGAAAAATGAGAGCCTCCATTTACCTCTCTATGTGGGTTCGTATTATCAAACTCTACAGAAGCATGAAAGTAATGAGACACCACTGGTGTGGTCCTAGTTAATATTCAACTTAAAAAAATTCTACCTTTTATAAATCCTAATGGGCTAAAAACACAGCCACGGGAAATTCACACACTCTGCAGAGTGTCTCCAAATGTGGAAACTGAACCCATTTATCAGTGGTTGTTCAGGATGGTGTCTTTGGGTCACAACATGAAACAATGACATGTGTAAAGGTTAACTTGTTTGCTTTTAATAAATTGTCTAAACAGAGCACAGATCTCCCTCTCCATGGCCACCTCCACGAGCTGATCTTGGGGAACACCAAAGCTTTCCCAAGCTAGCCGAAAGATGTAATCAGCATGTCCTGGTTCTGCTGCAGGGCCTCCTACCCGTAGGACATGCTGAGAGCACTTCACCAAAGAGGTGCCCAGAAGGCATCCTTGTCTGATTGCTGAACGACCTCAACTTCCTCCTTTCATTTCGGAGAAGCACTGACTCTACTCTGACTTGTACCCAAATGGCCAAACTGTACATGCTCTACACTAAGAGAGCCTAGCCACCCTTTAAAAAAAACAAATTTTTATGACTTGTTTCCATCATGTGGTCTTTTCGGTGACTACGCAGAGCTTGCTAACATAGCTGAGGTTGGTAAAGTGGACTGACCCGTAAATCAACAGCTTCGGTGTCAAGCCCAGATCCAGCTCCACCAGAACAGACCAGTACAGCAGACACAGCACCACAGACAGTCCCGCTCCACTCACCCGCTCTCCCCTCACTTGTGAGCTAGTTAATTCTCCTCACTTGTTTCTGCATGATATTCATTTTATCTTGTCGTCTTCTTACTATTACCATTCAGTGGTAAAATGACGATAGAGTAGAGTATGCCTTCGGGTGGTGCTATCTTCTGACTGAGAATTAGCAAAAATATGAGAGTGCATAATGCATTTATTCAAGTTATATGGGATCTGTGAGGCACACATTTGCCTAAACAAGGACGTTTTGAGCTGGTCAACGAGGTATCTAGAGATTCATAAACAAGCAATTGTTGCATTTAGTTTAGGACAGACTAGTCAGATGTTTGAAATAATACACACAAAGCTATCGTTTACTTTGTGTTTGAATGTGTGTGTGAATGGGTGAATGACTGAATGTAGTGTGAAGCGCTTTGGGGTCCTTAGGGACTAGAAAGCGCTATAGAAATGCAGGCCATTTACCATTTACCGTTTACTTTAAATCATTAGGAGGTTTGTGCTGTGTGTTACAATATACATTACAATACTTTGCTGGGATTGTCTGAACCTTTATGTGGTCATGCCAAACACACCTCCTTTACCAAGAGCTGTAAACAAAAACAAAAAACCTCCAGAGTTGAAACATAGAGGAAATTTCCTTAAGGAATAAGGCTAAATAAGTGTGAGCTGTCTATGTCTTGGAGCTGTCTATTTTGGAGCCCATTGATATGTTACTTTAGTGCAACTTAAATATTACTAAAATGTAAATAGCACAGTTTTCCTTCCTTTTTATCAAACTGGTTGCAGTTCGGCATTTTGAACAAGTTCATCAGCACCAGTGTGTACTGACCCATTATATACTATGAGGTTATTATGAGGTTGTTACTTACCCTCTAATTTACAGTTTGCTTTATTTATTTTTTGCTGTAGGAAGACTTAATGTATTTTAAAATCAGTCTCTTAACTGTAGAGGACTGATTAGAAGCAAGTTTTTAAACTATTAGTGCTTAAAATGTTTTTGAGGTATTAAGGGAGTAGGCTATTGTCCTTTAAAGTAACACTGATAAATCTTATATCAAATGGATGGTTTTAGAGAAATAATTTACAAATGACATATATACTTTAAATAACATAAAGATGATTCCACCTATAGTTATTAGGGTAGCACAGGGGCTGGAGTCTATCCCAGCTACTATAGGACCCCGGACAGGTCACCAGTCTGTTGCAGGGCCAACACAGAGAAACAGACAAACATTCGCTGACAGCTAAATTTAATACTCTTTGATTGACAGCTGAAAGCAGAGCAGGTGAAAATCTGGTATTTAAAGTTTTATTAACATTAATGTTACAGAACATCACTGACTTAAACAAAACATTTCTGAGGCTGCATGAAAAGGTGCAAGAAAGTAATGTTCCACTGTAAGCTTGACTGCATCCTGTGTGTTTTATTTCCACATTTAAATAAATGTGTTTTTGCTCCTCGCTGTGTCACTTACACTGTAACCGTAATCTTGGCTATGATATGGTTGAATGCTAATGTTAGCTGCAGGCAAAAACACATCTACAGAGAGCATGTTAACTCTATTGTAATTCAGTTTGCATTGAGATAGTCTGCAATTCATGTAGAGGGCGGCAAGACGGAAAAATGTCAACTAACACTTCAAACCTTCTTCTTGATCAAAAAATCCCAGCTTTTTACTTTGGTTTTTGCAACTGTATCAAAAGCAAAACGTAAAGCTACTAATTTTTTACTATTTTCTTGGTGATTTTTGCCCATGAAACACTTTTTCGCTGATGTATGCATCAGATGTGTGTTTATTTGTTAGTGTTTTTAGCATTGGAAGTGCTCATGAGCCTGCTTTCAGAGCACAAACCTAAGTGTTTATTGTAGTGTTGAAATACTGCTTTTAATATTAGATTGTAAGTAAATGTCAGTGTTGACATAGTTGATGTCAGCTGAGAATGTTGTGAGAACAGAAGGGAAAAAAGCTGTGTGCTCAGAGTACTTTTTTTGCTGTTGTTAATGTTAATGTTAGTTAATGTTTTATGACTATTTGCAACAGGACTTCCTCCACTGATGGTAAAAACAGAAATTTAGACAGTTGTGTCAACACTAAACATGAAACTCAGTCAGTGCTTATTTGGCAGCTGCTGGTGGAAATTACCTGCTGCTGCTCATTTGATGTGTGAATTCAAAACGGCGAATACTGTGCGGTGTTTACAGAAATGCAATTTTATTAACCCATAAGAGCTAAAAACAGAACTACTGTACATCTGTTGCTCTCATTGAAAACATTCAAATTACAAGAAGCCCTCCAAGAGCGCAAACCTCTGCCAAAACAGCTTGCTCTCTGTATTTATTTTTAAGGGAATAGTATTTTATTTTGCATATGGTATATATGCATTATAATGGATTGCATTTATATAGTGCTTTTCGGGGCCCTCAAAGCACTTTACAATTCCACTATTCATTCACTCTGATGGAGGCAAGCTACAGTTGTAGCCACAGCTGCCCTGGGGCAGACTGACAGAAGCGAGGCTGCCATATTGCGCCATTGGCCCCATCACCAGCAGGCGGCAGGTGAAGTGTCTTGCCCAAGGACACAACGACCGAGACTGTCCGAGCTGGGGCTCGGACCGGCAACCTTCCGGTTACAAGACAAACTGCCAACTCTTTGAGCCACGATCGCCCCATTATGCATGTTTTTTTTCTTTGCTCTTTTTAAACATACTTTGCATACAGTTTGTAGTGCAAAGTGCATGCATTACATTTATGACATGCAGGATTAGGTAACGGGTAATAGTTTTCTTTAAAGATATAACACATGTTGGGGTCTACTTGAAAGAAAGAAAGATGTAAAATGTAAGAGTGAGGTCAGAGGTCAAATGTGACGTGATATTTAGGGGAAACTATAATGTGATATTTAAAATCCCCATATACTAGTTCACTTCATACATGTTGCCAATACAAACAAAAAATCTGAAGCATCATTTTTAAGATAAAGGACATTTTATAACCCCTCCTTGAATCGCTACCTTATCGTGGTGGAGGGGTTTGTGTGTCCCAGGGATCCCAGGGGCTATGTTGTCTGGGGGCTTTTGCCCCCTGGTAGGGTCTCCCATGGCAAATTGGCCCTGGGTGAGGGACCAGACAAAGAGCGATTCATAAGACCCTTATGAAAAGGACACCGAGGGAACAGTTTACCCTGCCCGGGATAGGGTCACCGGGGCCCCGCCCTGGAGCCAGGCCCGGGGAGGGTGCCCGAGGGCGAGCGTCTGGTGGCCGGGCCTTAGTCCATGGGGCCCGAACCCGAGCGGTGCTCTGTTATTGGACTTCTGTGCTAACCACAGTTTGGCCATAACGAACACCCTGTTCGAACATAAGAGTGTCCATAAGTGCACGTGGCACCAGGACGCTCTAGGCCGTAGGTCGATGATCGATTTTGTAATCGTATCAGCAGACCTGCAACCATATGTTCTGGACACTCGGGTAAAGAGAGGGGCTGAGCTGTCAACTGATCACCACCTGGTGGTGAGTTGGATCAGGTGGCGGGGGAGGACGCTGGACAGACCTGGTGCACCTAAACGCGTAGTGAGGGTGTGCTGGGAACGTCTAGCAGAGGCCCCAGTCCGCGAGATCTTCAACGCACACCTCCGGCAGAGCTTCAACAGCATTCCGAGGGAGACCGGGGACATTGAGTCCGAATGGACCATGTTCAGCGTCTCCATTGCCGAAGCTGCTGCATTGAGCTGCGGCCGCAAGGTGGTGGGTGCCTGCCGTGGTGGTAATCCCCAAACCAAATGGTGGACACCAGAGGTGAAGGGAGCCACCAGGCTGAAGAAGGAGTCCTATCGGGCTTGGTTAGCCTGTGGGACTCCGGAGGCAGCCGACAGGTATCGACAGGCCAAGCGGAATGCGGCTCGGGCAGTGGCTGAAGCAAAAACTCGGGTGTGGGAGGAGTTCGGAGAGGCCATGGAAAAAGACTTTCGGACTGCCTCGAAGAGATTCTGGCAAACCGTCAGGCGTCTCAGGAGGGGAAAGCGGTGCTCTACCTGCACTGTGTATAGTGCTGGCGGAGCGCTGCTGACGTCGACTGAGAAAATTGTCAGGCGGTGGAAGGAATACTTCAAGGACCTCCTTAATCCCACTGACACGTCTTCCGAGGAGGAAGCAGAGTCTGGGGATGAGGGGAATGACCCGCCAATTTCCGGGGGCGAGGTCACTGAGGCAGTTAAATAACTCCTTGGTGGCAGAGCCCCTGGTGTTGATGAGGTCCGCCCCGAGTTCCTGAAGGCTCTGGACGTTGTAGGGCTGTCCTGGTTGACACGCCTCTGCAATGTTGCGTGGAGATCAGGGGCAGTACCTGTGGACTGGCAGACCGGGGTGGTGGTCCCCATCTTTAAGAAAGGGGACCGGAGGGTGTGTTCCAACTACAGGGGGATCACACTCCTCAGCCTCCCTGGGAAAGTCTATGCCAGGGTTCTGGAAAGGAGAGTTCGTCTGTTAGTCGAACCTCGGATACAGGAGGAACAATGCGGTTTTCGTCCTGGTCGCGGAACACTGGACCAGCTCTTTATCCTCTCCAGGATACTTGAGGGTGCATGGGAGTTTGCCCAACCAATCTACATGTGTTTTGTGGACTTGGAGAAGGCATTCGACCATGTCCCTCGGGGTGTCCTGTGGGAGGTGTTGCGGGAATATGGGGTGTCTGGCCCATTGCTACGGGCCATTCGATCCCTATACAACCGTTGCAAGAGCTTGGTTCGCATTGCCGGCAATAAGTCGGACTCGTTCCCGGTGGGTGATGGGCTTCGCCAGGGCTGCCCTTTGTCTCCAGTTCTGTTCATAATTTTTATGGGCAGGATTTCTAGGCGCAGAATCTCATCTCTGATTTTTGCAGGTGATGTGGTTCTGTTGGCTTCATCGGGTGAAGGCCTCCAGCTCGCACTGGAACGGTTCGCAGCCGAGTGTGAAGCAGCGGGAATGAGGATCAGCACCTCCAAATCTGAGGCCATGGTTCTCAGCCGGAAAAGGGTGGAGTGCCCACTCCGGGTCGGGGATGAGTTCCTGCCCCAAGTGGAGGAGTTCAAGTATCTCGGGGTCTTGTTCGCGAGTGATGGGAGAAGGGAGCCGGAGATCGACAGACGGATTGGGGCTGCAGCTGCAGTAATGCGGACGTTGCACCGGTCCGTCGTGGTGAAGAGGGAGCTGAGTGTAAAAGCGAAGCTCTCAATTTACCGGTCGATCTACGTCCCTACCCTCACCTATGGCCACGAGCTGTGGGTAGTGACCGAAAGAACGAGATCGCGGATACAAGCGGCAGAAATGAGCTTCCTCCGAAGGGTGGCTGGCCTCTCCCTTAGAGATAGGGTGAGAAGTTCGGCCATCCGGGAGGGGCTCAGAGTAGAGCAGCTGCTGCTCCACATCGAAAGGAGCCAGCTGAGGTGGTTCGGGCATCTGACAAGGATGCCCCCTGGGCGCCTCCTGGGTGAGGTGTTCCAGGCATGTCCCACCGGGAGGAGGCCCCGGGGCAGACCCAGGACACGCTGGAGAGATTATATCTCTCGGCTGGCCTGGGAACGCCTTGGTATTCCCCCGGACAAGCTGGAGGAGGTGGCTGGGGAGAGGGAGGTCTGGGCCTCTTTGCTTAGGCTGCTGCCCCCGCGACCCGACCCCGGACAAAGCGGATGACGATAGATGGATGGATGGACATTTTATAAAGGTTTGACCTCTCCTTTAAGGTCAAATGTTGTCAAAGGGCCAAAGTATTTAGAATCCCCGCAAATCATTTCTTATATGTTGTAAAGACAAAAAATGGCAGCAAAGTTTTAAATACAGTACTTTCTGTACGTTCACAATACACACCACACTTGCAAAAATCATAGTTTGTAAGTTTTAAAGTGTTTTGTCCATTTTTGACCAATAAATCATTATGTTGAGCCTGAAGACACCGGTGGATGTAAGTCAAAGTTTAATGGATTGATAACATGACCCCACTGCACACCCCTACAGAGGTTCATCCAGAATTTTTAGATCTATCATGTTTACAGACAGAAAAAAAATCACACATAAGCATGCAACAGTTTCCTTGGCAGAGGTAATTAGAAGGCTTTTGTTCTTTGACTGCTTCTTTAAAACATTACATTTTGGGCTTCATATGGTCATATTCATTCTTACATATCTCACAAATTCTGTCTTTGAAACAGGAAGCGGAGGGACTGGAAATACCCTTGTAATCTGCAATTTCTGTTATGATTTAATGGCAGGTAACGGGTCGTTGTGTATATATATATATATATATTTTTTTTTTAATCATTAAAGATGACACAGTGTGTGTGTCCTGAACATTTTTGTCTTTACTCTTGTGTTTTCAGATGCTGATCAATCAGAAACCAGTAACACGATAACAGTCAAATCCCCTGTCAAATTCCCTCTGTTTAGACTTGAAACTACAACGCAGCAGTGTGCAGTATTATAAAAGCATCCGATGTCAGGAGGAAAGTAGGCGCCGGGTGAATATGGTGAATTGAACAATAAAACCTCACAAGCTGTTAATACACTGTGAAAGAACTAAAGTGGGAGTCTGGGTCTGTGAGGCACTCTTTTATACAGTGAATTTCCCGGACACCTGCGAGCGCCAAAGGCTATTTTTTAGACTGTGCGCACCCGATCCAATTTTGTACATAGTTATAACACCTGCAGGGGTTCATTCAGTACTGGCTCATGCAGAAAACATCTTCAAGATTGACAGCCTCCTTCTTTGAGACACTCTTATTCGGATCTGCATTTAAAGAATATGAAAGTGTGCACAAAAGACACATTTGGTACACGTTCATTGCAAAACCTTTCAGTGAAGTTTCAATGAAAACCTCAGGCTTCATCTCCCAACAATGCATACAGCACAGAGAGCAAAGTTTAAGCGTACTGAACAGAATAGGCCAATGTGCATAAAACCATGCTGCCTGTTATTAACAGATAGTACACTCTTTATTTTTTTCAGCAGGTAAAACTAATATCTGCAACCATCTCCCCCCACCACCCCGGTGCGGTTATTATGAAGCAGCTCGCAGTGCGTGATTGGATTGTATGAGAAATTAATTGGACTTCTTACTTCTTTGATAAACCAGTGCAGGGAGAGGAGAATTCTTCTGTTCGAGGGTTCTCTAAGTTGGAGGTATTCAGAAGTTCATTTTGTTTTAAAGACATTAGCAGATGAGGAGGAAATAGCGACAAGGCGAGGGGAGATAGCGACTTAATGAAAGTTTCCTTTCATGCCCCCAGGATTCACAGAGACAACTATTAACAAGAGGGAGGAGGATGAGCGGGAGGACGCGCGAAAGAGTGAGAACTCTAAATGTGCTCGAGAAAGTTTAACAGCTATTGTGTGCCTATGTGGTGCCAGAGTCGACCGTGGAAACTTTTATCGTGAGACGTGCTAATGAAATAAATCAAGATCATTTCAGACCTGCTATAGAACTACCTGTCTCAACCCTTTTTAAGCCACAGCAAAAACAACCAAAAACTGTCAAACTCCCTTCTAATTTACTAACTTCCTTCATGTGGGATTTCATTAACTGTGGCATATGGTTAAAACAACTATGGGGGAAAGGTGTGATATGATATATTTTATAACGAGTCATGTTATGAATTAGAATTATCACAAACAAGCAAGAACATCAAAGGGAAAATTGCCTCTTTCCTGGCCTCTAAACTGGATACGCTCTGCATGCAGGTTGCGTTACCTTAATGGCTCTGTGAGGCTATTTTTCTATTACATTAGCCTCAGCTATACTCTGACTAGTGCCATTTAGCAAATGACAGTATGCTGAACTAGGACTGTTTTCTTGGTAAACAATAAACAGCCTAAACCTTAGTGGCTTAGCTCAAAGCAATGCTGCTATTATGTATGATACATACTATATAATGAATACAATTGGGATTTGTGAAGAGGGACTTTGCCAGGCTGAAGCTCACTGACCATATGGCAGACTGTTGAACACTAAGTAGCTAGAATGAAAATGTGAACTGTGTCAGTGTAGATTGCCCAAAGCAGCAAGACACTGTTAATGGAAGAGAAGTTGCACTTGAATTTTGTAAAAGTGAGTTTACAACATTCAAGTAAGCAACTAAATTTTATTTACCTCCATTGTCACTTAATATCAGAGTCAGACAGTTGAAATGAAATCTATGTCTAAATAGACAGATACCACTGACGTGACACTAGCATCTAATATTTACATTTTGTTCTTACTTTGAATTTTGGTCATTTGTAGAGCACAATTTTTAAACAAATACGGAGATGAACACGTCAATTCTGTCAAGTTTGTGACCACTGTACCTATCTGAGCTCATTTTTCTTAGTTTGAATATTTTTATATTTATCTAACAAAAAGAAAGAAAAAAAAGTAACAACATCAGCCACATGAACAACCAATTTGGTGTTAAAACATGTATTCACATTGCTTTGTCTTGTACTTTTAAAAGAAATATAGAAAAGCAAAAATAATATTTTTATTTTAGGAGGTAGCAAGAAGTAACATTATGCAATGATGTGAAGATGGATTTGTTGATAGGAAGTAATTATAAAGAAAATAGAATAGTTTAGAGATCCATATAAACCATCCATCCTTTTCTGCTTATCCAGTTCAGGGCTGCCTGGGGCCTGGAACATATTCCAGCGGTCATAAGGCTTGCTTAACCTTAATTAAATTGTGAACTATGAATATTATCTGTTTCATTTAATTCTTTGTGAACTGTGAATAAGCTCTTGTTATGTGTCAACTTACACAACACTGGCCTCTAGGACTGGAAAGTGAAGCCAGAATGGAAATGTACAAAACCTGAAGAAGGAGGAGGAGGAAGAGGAGGCCACTAAGTCAGCTCTGCCAGCTCCAAACGAAGTCCCATTGTACTGAGGTCTGTGAGAAAAAGGTCCTACTGCTCACTAGATTGATACTTTTATAAAAACTTTCTGGTCTTGATTGCTAGTTTCAAGTCTCCTTTAATAGAGAATCACATTCATTTTATCAATTACTATCAAATTGAGAACAAAATAAATGATAAATAACTGCATGTTTTGGGGGTTGTTTCCTTGGGATAGACAAGTACATATGAATAGAGCGTCCTGGAGGTTTCAGAGAGATTAGCTCTTGCAACATTGTTTCTGTCTCTGAAAGACGTTGACATCCAAATCAAATCTAAAGTCTTCGAAATGTTAGTCCACAAACCAAAGGTTGACGTTACAGTGGCTACAAATTACTTTTACGTATAATGAAGTTATGCTGATTAATAGTGTTCCTTAAAGCTCAATGTCAATCCTAACACGACCTCTATCAAACTGGCAGTACTAACATACCAATGTTTATAATGTTGGCCATGTTAACAACATTAACATACTCAAAGGTGATGCAACAATATTCCCAGTAGTTTTCAGGTACTGCTCAGAAATATAATTAGTGACATCACAGTAGTATAACACTTTTGATACTCTCAAACTATTTGATTCAACATATAAACAAATACTCTACATACACTATAATTGCTTGATTGGTTGAAAAGAAAGAGGGAATGAGGGCAAAGAATTCCAGCCATGCTTAGTTTTTCTCGTAGCCACTGTAACCTTTGCTGATCTGAACAGCGCCTGAGAAAGTACAGTGAACATCACTGTTAATGTCATTAGCAGAAGCCATACTACTGTTGCAGTGAGGTCTGTGAAATATCCAGATTGGTCAGATGTCTTTAAAAAAAAAGAAAAAAAAGAACAGAACAAATTAAAAACAAAAGGAGAAAATGTAGAGTGAGAAAAACAGACCAATAGCCATGACAGATACTCAATAGAGACTCTGTCTAAATTCCTCCAGATGGGGCCTCATGCACACCATGCTCTGTCAGGAGACTGATGGATGACCCGTTTCATGCTATCTCTCCAATCAAGGACCAGTGATCTGTCTGATTAAATTAGCCCAGGGAGCTGCATCTGGATGTCCAGCCTCAGCTGTGTGCCTCCTGAATCAAATGTCCTCACTGGGTGAGCGTGGGGGTTTTGTGAGTCGAGATGACCTGTCTGACTCCGAGACAGCATCCACGATCAACAGACAGCTGCCTCTGTCTTCACGCAACGCACACACATACACAGAGACACATGCACACATGCACAACCCTGGAGGAAGCTCATATTTCTCTAGCCATCATATCTATTGTTTTTATTATTAACTAATTGTGGAATTTTCATGTGTGGAAATGTTCCATTCCTCGAAGGAATCATATGAAAGGGCAGATGCCAAACATTTATTCAGTCCCTAAATTCATTAAGATATTACATGGATATTAACTAGTATGTGGATTCTCTATATTAAATGGGGTCACTTAAAGGTTAGGTGGTTTTTTTTGTTTGTTTTTTATAGAGGGATTTCTAGTATAGCCAAGCACTAATTGGTTACAGTTTACACCCACAAAACCATGGTTGTTTGCAAATCACTGGGTGAATATGATGTGTGTTAGTAAATCACCAACAGCTCCTACTCCCTTTTAAACCTTTTTGCTGCTGCCAGTGAATCCCAATGTCTTACCAGGAGCCTTCTATTTTTAACGCAAGACACAGACCACCATGGATTAAACTAAGAAAAAAATATCCCAGTGGATGATTAATAGAGGTATAATCCAGGCTAGAGGCTTCATAACTCTCTATGCGAGAGGTCCATACCTCATCAAAAAGGTGAGCTGAGGATAAGCTCAGAGTACAAGTTTCCTGGTCTATCACACGTATTCCAACGTTAGCGCCTCACCTGCTCTAGTTTCCAGTGGAACTCGGCCGGCCGGAAGGTGTCTACCTGGGTGAAGTCTCTCCTCAGCAGAAACACCAGGCGGCAATTATGGACATACAGCGAGTAGTGATGACGGTTCATCTCTGTGGGAGGTAAAAAGAGGAGTAGACACCAGGGACCAAATCACTCCACCTACTCACAGCTGACAGGTAAAGCAAGCCTGACAGGTGGCTCTCACAAATCTGGGACAGCAGCACTTTTCTAAAGGAGGTGAGTTTGCAGGCAGATAGTCTTTCACTGGAATTTAAAAAAACAACAACAAAAATAATCCCTGCAGGGAGGGCATGCTGTCCACCGAGCTGCAAATTTTGTTCAATGTGCCACTATTAAACAGTATCACATTGAAATAAGTATTTCACAAACAGTTGCTGTTTAGATCTGTGGAGGAGCTATAGATATATTCTATACATGTGTAGCTCTATTGTATAGAGGAGTGATATTAGGATGATTTAAGCGGTGATTTATGGTTTTACATCGAACAAAAACAGATATTATCAGACTCTGAGTCTTTATTGCACACTGTCACTTGGGGTATTGCAGTCAGTGTCTTATACCTTTGCTCACAGACCACAATTCTCCTGTCAACTGACCACACAACACATGATCCACCAAAGAATCAAGGTGCACTTCATTTGTGGTGTTTGAATTAAATTCTGATTTACGATTTCTGCTAATCCCCCCTTACTACAGCTTACCCAGACATCTCTTATAACCTAATGAAATGTCAAAAAAATATATTTTTTCCATGAAATGTGTTAACAAATGACTCACCAGTCTTGTCAGAGTTACAAAGTAGGGTCTCCTTTTCAGCTCTGAGCCCTGGACTAGGCCCATGCTTCATCCATGTTGCAATGGTAAACTGGTCTGTCAAATTCTGTGGTACCACCCAGTCTGGGATTTTGGCTGCCTGACGACCGTCAAACCTGAAGATCAAGTCGCTGTCCCTCCCGCTGTCAGACACTAGGGACGCTGTCCAATTGGTGGCCGTGCCGGGAGCAGGGAGGAGGTCAGTGCTACCCGACGAGGCGCCTGGGGTTATTGCCGTGGGAACAAACAAGAGGTGAGACAGTAGATCTGTCAACAACAATAATGGCAGATACGCAGTGTGCATTGCCTTATTCTTGGCTATGATTACTTAAGAGTAATGCAGCTGGCAGGGTTTAATAAGGAATCAATGGGCTGAGATAGCTACGGAATGTGGGTATTGATTCATGGCAAATGAAGCTAACTTTCAAAAGAAATGTGAGCCACTATTCATAAATTCAGAACATAGCTCACTGCTATAATGCACCTCTATGGAAACAGAGAGGAAATACTAACCAAGCACTATGGTAACACAAAGAGAAAAAGACATAGCAAAGGCTTGGTAAGAATCAGCCAGTCGCACAGATGGCTTACAGCTGACACGATCCCTACACATTCTGACAAAACAGACCTGTCGTTACCGTCCTGCACTGAGCTGGCTCATTTGGTTTCTCTTCCTCCCTTTCAAAGCAGCTCCATCATTCCTTTGACACAATAACCCTAATATGTTGAGCCCCGTCCAGTCTTTGTTTTCGAGCCGTCACCTTGACAAACGCAGCCCCTGACACATGCTCACCTCGCTCCTCCATGCATACGACATGCCCTCACCCATCTATCTTCTGCTTTTCCTGTGTGACAGTAAAACATTTATTTCATCCCTTTAAAATACATTTATGAATCATTTCTAATGGCTTACTGACGGAAATGGATCAAAGCGACCTGGGAGCTATGATGTTATAGGAGAAAAACCAACCAACCAAAAAAAACAAAACAAAACAGGAAGTGTCACAACTCACTGTGTCCCTTGTCCTGGCAAAGAAACTCGAACATGCATCTGTTCATTTCCGCTAATAACACATTAGCACGTTAATTGATGTTTTTCACTCGTTTGTAAAACCCTGTTTTTCTCCACTGCGTGCTCGTGGCGCCGTCGACGTTCTGATTCCAGTAATTAGATTCCCTCAGTAAATAAATACCCATCGACTCCTCCAGCACCCAGCTGCAGCCTTTCCTTTGCCCGATGTCTTTGTACATTATCTCAAATTGATTGTGCTTTAAAAAAGCTATTACAATTTATTCTATTTGCTATCAGATAACGATTATGAGGTGCCTGAAAAGGCCTCTTTAGTGGTAAACCATGCGTGGACTGGGAGCCAGGGGAGGCAGGGAGTGGATGTTATGCATTCAGATTAGGTGGAATGTGGCTTGTGAAGGCCGTTAGTCAAAGATGATGACTCCAGCCCTCCTGCTGGCAGTGCGGTGTGGGTGGGGGTATAGGCTCGACTACTCTGCTGGCGCTCTGGGCACTGACACGGCGGCTCGACTGCTCATCAGTCACTGAGGAGAAAGCGCGGCTGCATCTAGGGCGGCTAATGCCCTCGCTCTGTCACATCATTAGTGACACAGCCTTAACTTGCCATTCTGGTGCCTTCATTTAGCACAGGGGTTTACCGGGGACATACGTGGAGATAAGAAAGCAACACGGACTGGGAGCTTTCAGATGTTGATTTAAAAAGGGCACAGAAACACACCTCGGGCGCCGTCTGACCCTGGTGCTCAACGCATGGACTGCATTAATGCTTTTAGCAGGATCTAACTTCTAATTTACTGCCCCAACTTTTAGTTGCCTCAGACAGCAGTCTTTGATGAGCCATATACTGTGTAAATCTGCATATCAACCATCGATTTAATAGTCACAAGTTTTTATCTTAATTATTGCTCATTTCGACCACACAAGAATAGCTAGTGATTATGAAAACACAGTAACCCCAAATAACCCACCACAGAGTTTTTGTAGAGATTTCTCAGAGTAGGTCTCCCGGTCGCAGCCCTTTCCAATGTGGCTGGTCTGCAGCTCCACCGTGGTCCTCACCGAGGACAGAGGTCCGCCACAGGTCTCAAGGTGCATCCTGGGAAACAGCTGCTTACTGCCTGTTCCTGGCTCATAGTCCACTCGCTTATTCCAGCCTGGGTGAAAAGAAGAGATGGAGTGACAGTCTTAGAGAGGATATATTATATTGTAGAGTTCATCCTGTGAGCGGATGCAGATTATTATCTGTAATAATATCAGATTTTCACAAGCCTGTCGTTGCTTTTGTTATTGCACGTTTTGCGCCTCATTTTGTCCAGTTAGACTGCCATCAAAACAACACCAATTCCAATTTTTCTCTGTCACTGGTATTTCTGGCATCACAACTCAATATCCTTCTGGCAGAATGTACCCTACTAATGAAATTGCTGCATTGTTGTTGGAGTGCAGTGCAGTACCTGCATTAGCGGCAATAGTCATTATGCTGTCACTGTCTGCCATGTCAGCTGTGAATTGTGTTTTTCTATCTGGGAAGGCTATTATTTTGTGTGGCAGTAAATTTTTTTCCCTTTTTCAATCAATTTCTTTTTCCAGGCTTTGCGGTGTGATGTTGTGTTCATCTGCAGTGTCTCTTCTATTTAACAACAGAATGAATTGTGGAATTCTGTAACCCGTTTAATGTTGTGTTTACAGTGAGCCGTTCTCACTCATTATCTCACTTTCAAACAGAGCATTTGGCATATCTATAAATGCTGTCAGCACATATTTCCAACATTTCCTCATCCCTGTTACTTCTTTTACTTTGCTTCCTCTGTCATACGCCAGCATCACCGCATCATCGCTCATGAAACTGGCACTTTAAAAACAAATTATGTG
The DNA here is from genome assembly GCF_965226115.1 of Aulonocara stuartgranti. Taxonomy (NCBI): domain Eukaryota; kingdom Metazoa; phylum Chordata; class Actinopteri; order Cichliformes; family Cichlidae; genus Aulonocara; species Aulonocara stuartgranti. Next base: position 32,887,228 of record NC_138950.1, on the reverse strand, counting down.
ACCTCAGAATTATTGATACCAGCTCTAAACCATCCTGCCCAGTCCATGCTTTTTTCACAAGCATACATGAGCTCGAATCCATCCACTGTCTATCTACTCCTCTGTCCACGATTACTAGCCAGGAGCTGGAGGCATAAGCATGAAGCCAAGCTGACCGAAGAAGAAGGGAGCATCTTTTTGTTGCTCACAAGCCTGTTAAATCTGCCATGTTCACTTCCTCTCACACTCACCAGCTCATGCTGAAACACATACACATGCTGCATCTGTTTTGCAGTTGATTTACTTCCTCTAGACTGCAATTGCTCTGGGCTACAGCACCACTGTTTCTATGGGATTGGCTGTAGCAGAAATGAAAATAGGTACCAACAACAGTGCACGCTAAACAAGAAGAAAAGCACATGCAGGAGCATTTTAAGAAAAGGCCACAAGCACAAAAGACTTGGCTAATTTAGCCTTTTTTTCCTTCTTTCTCTTACTCTCCCCCCACTGCTGTCAGACTCCATAATAAAGACTTTAACTGATCAAGCACACACATCCATACATATGCAATAATACTAAGTGCAATAATCCTTTGTCATCGTTGTATTTTTACTCAGTTGTATATAGTATTTGTATTTGTATTCTATTTTTATCTTATTGTATATTTATTTTATTTTATTCTACTGTATATAGTATTTTACTTTATTCTATTCTGTACAGCTGTGTACTGTATTTATTCTTATTGTATTCTAATTTTTGCCTCATAACTTTTGCACTGTCCACTTCCTGCTGTGACAAAACAAATTTCCCACGTGTGGGACTAATAAAGGTTATCTTATCTTAAACACACACACACACACACACACACACACACACACACACACACACACACACACATTTCATTGTGCATACAGTAACTGCATACATGCCTGTCCAATCTTACTTGTTGATTACCCCTGTATGGAGTTGCTACTTCTGTGGTCCACTTTGGGGTTGATGCTTTTAAAGCTAGTCAGCTATTGATTTGAACCATCTGATGGGTTAGCTGCTGATATGCCACTCTTTTTTCAGAGGTAGCAGCAACAACTGCCGACAGACATTCAATCTTCACAACAACAATAGAAGAAAAATAGTTCTTTATTTTTGTGTGAGCAGATAGAGTAGCTAACCTTGCTGATGCAGAGAGGGATTTTTTCACAGCAGAGCTTTGTCTGTTATTCTTCTTTTGCTTTTCTCACTTTTTTACTATCAACCTTTAGCAAGGACGTCCACTAATAAAGCTCCATTTTGTCTGAAAAACATCTTTCCGTTTTCTAATATTTAAACAAAAAAACTGCACGTTTGCCAACAGTGAGATGGGAACATCAGCTAGTGATACAGTAAACTTAGATTAGCATACGTTGTGTTGTGTCTGTGTTTTAAATCTTAATACCAGCACAGTGGCCCTAATTCTGTTCTAATTTTTCATGTTTCCTTTTTTATAAATTTCCACCAGTGGGATGATGGGAAATAGTCTCAAAGTTGATTTTCTGAACTGCAACCCTTCAAGATCCCCGGTCTTTGGACAATCTTATAGTATATAGTCTCAAACTAAAAGCCTTAAGACAACTTTTAGATGTGTGAGGGTCCCAGTCTTTAAAAGTTTAAAGTCTTCCAGTGTTTGGTAGCCATTGTATAACTTTTACTCTTGGTAAAAAAAAAACCACACTGTGGTCATTTCATTAAAACAAATGGCCAAACAGTCAAGTGACTTTGCCATGCAGCTCAACAACTAATGAACTTTATCTAAAAACAGTAGGCTAGATTTGTATGTTCTGTTCAGAATGTGTACATGTCTGTGTTTTATACTTAAAGGTTTGCGTGTGAACATACCAGCGTTGGCACATTTCAATATATTTATATATAGTGGTTGTATAATAGCAGGTGCATCCAGTGGCAGCTTCCACACATACTTGTATGAACAGTGACCAAGTTGAATGTGAAGCTTTCTCACTAATCAAAACATTAAAGCGATATCATAATTAGACCTGTGGAGCTTAGCTCAGCACATGAGCTTTAGCGTATTTCGTCACTAGTTTGTGTGCTGGGATCACAGACTAATATAATTCCACTTTTAGAAAACATGACTATGGATGGAGGTGTAAGGTGGTCAGATTTGGTCAGAATCGGAATTATTTCTTCTGAAAGAACCTTAAGTTTGTTTTTTTTTTACTTACTTTTACAACTACTAGTTGAAGATTTACTTTGGCTGACTATAACTGCAGTAGTTTAGGATGTTCTTGAGCATTTGCAATGAACGCAACTGAACTAGGCTAGGCTCAGTTCTAAAAACTAATGAAGAGTCCCAGGTATTTAACCTCCTTGTCTCCTCACAGCTGTAGACCCACCCTAGTCATGTGAGTCGTTAAGGGTCACATGAGCCAAGGTGTGAATCGCAGCATGGGTCATTAATGACGGTTTACAGTGGACATAGATAACCATCACTGAACAGAGGCCTATGATACCAGCTATCAGTCACATATAACACACTCTTGAGATCCCTTCTCAGGTATTTCAACCCCCCACTCACACCTTGACCCATGTGACCTTAATAACTCACATGATGGCAGGTTGAGCAACATCTCCTTGGCCCCTTTGATGGCCCTGAATCACTCCCTAGTTTGGGTGATTCTTAATGACTTGATTACAGGATGGGTCAGTGGCTCTTAGGACCCCTTTCAAGGGGTTAAATGCCTGGGACTCCATCATCTGAAACATCTTGGATGGGAGGTGAAAAATCTTCATGAGTCAAAAAGAAGTAGAGTTGTCTTTATTTCAAACGTTTGAGACCACCATGACCTGGATGACTAAGAATGTAGACCTAAGATTTAAGTTTGTGAGAAGGTGTAAAAGGCTGTTCAGTAAAAACAGACTCCATGAACAAATGAAAGGTGATAACGGGGCTTTACCTTTGCCTAGCTCTACAATTTGAGCAAGAGCAGGGATAATAGAGCAGAGCTTGGTTAAGAATGCATGGAAACGTGTGAGGGAAGGGATAAATGAGCACTGAAAAAAGAGCATGTTAGATTTACTTAATTCAATAGTGGACATTGGTTGCACACAGATGTTTTGATTTGGCAGAAACTTAAACAACTGAGGTTTAAAAATCAACACAACCTATTCATATTCAATAAACCTGTGCATTTTGTGTTGATAAAACACGATTGAAACATGTTTGGATGAAGTAAGTTGAGCTCTTGGAATATTTTAATCCTTCACAATTTTGTCACTTTATTCCAACACTATTCAATAACTTTTACCCCAGTACTACTTGGTTACTTAAATACTACATGTTGTCTTCATATTAATATTGTTCAACAAAGTCTAGTTAACATAAACATTTAATGGATTTACAACAACTTCCTTTCTCCTGGTTGCAGGGGAGCTGGGGCATAACCCTGTGAAAGGTTAAGAGGCAGGGTACACCCTGGACAGCTCACCAGTCTATCACATAGAGATAAACAACCATTTCCACTTACATTCACCAATTAACCTAACTCTAATAACTGCATGGCTTTTAACTGTGGGAGGAAACCAGAGATAACACAGTGCAAACTAACCAGCTTGTGGATTTGAACCCAGGACCTTCTTGCTGTGGGGCAACAGCACTAACGACCACGCTACCAAGCCAGGATTAACAAAGCTTATCAAGGTTTGATGCAGAATTTTCAGTACAATTTTGTCCTTGACAGGTTAAACCACAATAAATACCAATACCATATACGTATGTATATGTATGTAGTGTTTTGCCTCTTATACCTCCTGTGATTTCCCTGCAGTTTGTAATCTCGTGTGATCTTGTGAATTTCATAAGTCCAGCAACTAACCGCTCTTACTAGACTGTATCATGTCATCTCAACGAGATCAAATTAAGTTGTTGAATTTCATACAGATCCTAAATGATTTGATTATTTTCACCATAGAAACATGAAACTATTTTGTTCAAATTACAAGTTAGACTTTTGTAAATGTAACAACCACCCATTTTCCTTTTTTTCGGTATCCCGAAAAAAAGTAGAGGCCTTCCTCAAACCACGATCCACAGTGCGCAAGCCAAAATCCCATGCAAGATTTAACATTGCTGTATTATTGACTTACTTCACTTGAACTTGATATGAACAATTTAATATACCTTCTCTCCATATCATGTAGTTTCTACACTATATAGTTACACTTAACTTTAAAGCACCAGGCACGCAAGATGCTTACATAAATCCAAGAGATGGGCAATCCCTTTTTTTCAGTGAGGAGTAATGGGTTGAGGACACAGTTAGCATATATGGGAAGGACCTGGTTCAGATTGGAAGTAGGTGATTAACGGTTATGGGTTAGAGAGCACTAGACAAACATGAGGACTTAAAAAAAGGTGCAGACTCAGGAAAGATTAAAGTGGTTTCAGTCTCCTCAGTCCTTAGTTAAATCTCACCACCTGCAGTCTAGTTGTCTGGAGGTTGCAGTGACCAGAATGCATTCACTAAACCTGATAAACTTCATGGTAAGTCTGTACAACTATTCCTGTATAAGTGAGCTGGTGAGCTTTTTATGATGTCGCCAGCAGGTTCATCATACTGAAGATTGACACCATTTTTTTTTAACCAACCAGCTGATTCTTTTCTTAGTTTTATGATGATATGTCATTACCTCACAATATTTCATATAACTGGAAGCATATATTCTAAAAAATGATCATGGAAAACAGTTTCTGAGCTCAGGACAACCACACAATCTTCACTATCGATTCATAATATTTTTATTGGTTCTTGTAAAGCTCTTGTTGACCACTATTGCTCCACCACTATTGCTTTAGTGTAGTGATTTGCTCAAAAAGTGAAAAAGAAAACCCAGTTTGGAATTACTGGAGCGTTTTCCGAGTTAAGTTATTCATACAAAACTCTAATCAAAAGAAGATGAATAAAAACTGAAATAATGACAGCGAGTCAGATTACTAAGAAGGCAAGGTCTATTTATACACTTTAGTCCTGGTGATAAACTATGGTATTTATAATACTGTTTGACCAACTGTTGAAAAGTGCACTGCCCTCAGTTATAGTGAGGAAGTGGCTCACTGGTAGGAATGAAATGAGTTACAGCAAGCGTGGGAGTAGCGTGTCACGGAAACCAATCACAGTGCCGAGTACAGTAGCAGATGTTCTTTCACACCAAAAGACACATTTCCTTCTGAGACACCTCCTGCCTCTGTGGTTACACATGAGGCAGAAAGTGTTGAAACTGTGTGGAAGCAGTGAAGTTGAAATATGAACTGTTAAGAGAAAAGCAAAGAAAATGAAAAGCCATATACTCTCAACACAAAAGAAAAACAGTTTCCTTTTTATTTCTTAGGCTTAGATAAGACCCAAACAAACAATCTCATATCGCTGATAAATATTTGGCAGTGGCATTTATCTTTAATAACAGGAAACATTGCAGCGATGAAATGGAAAATGTCCTTTGCCAAAAACCCAGTGGGCTGTACTGAAATGTATTTACAGGAACAAAACAAAGAAATACATCAGTGTCTTGAATATCTTCCTTCTGAAATAGTTCACAGTGGCACCTGTCCTCAATGAAGTTTCTGATTTCTGAAAGATAAATGCATATATATATCGAAGAGTACAGAACATTTATCACCAACCTCATCCCTGTCATATATTCTAAGCACTGATGTGCTCATTTTAAAATTTCTAATAAATAACTCGAAGCACGCTTGCAGAAGCCTTATGTTATTTCTAGTTCTGCAATAGAACTAAATTACAGTGCTAGACCTGTGATGTGTTTGTTTTGTCACTAAAACACTATTTTTAAGATAGTGATGTAAACCAAAGTGCTCTGGTATAGCCTTTTCCTCCAGTTCATGTCATAAAAGCACAGAATTTATGTTGCTTTCAAACCCTATGGGCTATTTTATTCAATCCGTTTCTACTAAAAGCCTTACCAACCAAAGCTGTAAAAGGCCATTTCTTGCAGCAGGGACATGAGCACAAGTCCATTTACTTAGGCTGAATTTTTAGCTACTTGAAACTGAACAGCTAGATGCTACTTTACGCACATCGCAGAGGAAATATATTGACCACCATGTTTTACATCTCTGGATCTGTGAGGCATGTTTCATGCTATGTCCCCAGAGACTTAAATATACACTGAACAAAAATATAAACGCAACACTTTTGTTTTTGCTCCCATTCCCCATGGGATGGACGTAGAGACCTAAAATTCATTCCAGATACACAATATAACCATCCCTCCCAAACAGTGGTCACAAATCAGTCCAAATGTGTGGTAGTGGGCACATCTGCTATATTGAGATAATCCATCCCACCTCACAGGTGTGCCACATCAGGATGCCGATCTGACATCATGAGTAGTGCACAGGTGTACCTCAGACTGCCCACAACAAAAGGCCACCCTGGAATGTGCAGTTTTTTGCGCTATTGGGGGTCTGGGGACCCAGAACCGGTCAGTATCTGGTGTGACCACCATTTGCCTCATGCAGTGCAACACATCGTCGCATGGAGTCTATCAGATTGTCAATTGTGGCCTGTGGAATGTTGGTCCACTCCACTTCAATGGCTGTGCGAGGTTGTTGGATATTCGTGGGAACTGGTACACGCTGTCGTATACGCCGGTCAAGCACATCCCGAACATGCTCAATGGGTGACATGTCCGGTGAGTATGCTGGCCATGCAAGAACTGGGACATTCTCAGCTGCCATCTGCCCTGAACAATGTGAACCATGATTCATCCGTGAAGCGCACACCTCTCCAACGTGCCAGACGCCATCGAATGTGAGCATTTGCCCACACAAGTCTGTTACGGCGACGAGCTGGAGTCAGGTCAAGACCCCGATGAGGACGACGGGCATGCAGTTGAGCGTCCCTGAGACGGTTTCTGACAGTCTGTGCAGAAATTGTTTGGTTGTGCAAACCAATTGTTCCAGCAGCTGTCTGGGTGGCTGGTCTCAGACGATCTTGGAGGTGAACCTGCTGGATGTGGAGGTCCTGGGCTGGTGTGGTTACACGAGGTCTGCGGTTGTGAGGCCGGTTGGATGTGCTGCCATGTTCTCTGAAACGCCTGTGGAGACGGCTTATGGTTGAGAAATGAACATTCAATGCACGGGCGACAGATCTGGTTGACATTCCTGCTGTCAGCATGCCAATTGCACGCTCCCTCATCATTGCTTGTGGCATCTGTGGAATTTTGCTGTGAGTCAAAACTGCACATTCCAGGGTGGCCTTTTGTTGTGGGCAGTCTGAGGTACACCTGTGCACTACTCATGATGTCAGATCAGCATCCTGATGTGGCACACCTGTGAGGTGGGATGGATTATCTCAATATAGCAGATGTGCCCACTACCACACATTTGGACTGATTTGTGACGGATGGTTATATTGTGTATCTGGAATGAATTTTAGGTCTCTACGTCCATCCCATGGGGAATGGGAGCAAAAACAAAAGTGTTGCGTTTATATTTTTGTTCAGTGTATGATGTAGTATTATTACTTACTCGGTAATAATAAAAGGGGCACTTCTGCTGCATGAGTTGAAATGATATATTTATACTTGAAGCATATTGAAAAGTTCTAGAGATTATTACAAGTAATAGTTTGAAGGACTTTAATTTGTCCTCAGCATCTGAATACTAACAGCTGAGTACTCCTTTGACTGCAATGATCTTGAGAATGTGTATATTTTGATTCTATTGTTGCCACTGAATGTGCTGCTGCAAAGCACATCCTCGGGTGTCATGTAATGCTAATTTGTCAGATGCTGTCTATGTTACACAAAAGCTGTACTTTGGCAGCAGTCCTTTGTGCATCTGCCACGGTAAGAGCCAAAAGACTGTGGTTCACATACGCTTTGGATCTTTGTGTTTTGTTCTTTAGTGCATTTTAATTTTAATTTTTACACCTTAGTGCAAAAGGCTGATGGGGTATTGTTGTCACTCTGCCCTGCAGGTGAGAGGGTGGTGTGGACTCTCAAGATTCTGAGAGTATGTTTCAAATTGATTCCACTGATACTACTAAAAAACTGTTCGAATCTCAGTGACCTCAACCTCAAGGTCGAGGTCACAGGTCAAGTTTTCTAAAAATCTTGTGAGAGCAATAACATGAGAACGAGGAGATGTAGAATGACAGGCTCATTTTCACCACTGCCATAACCTGACCAGTTTCTTCATGTTGTTGACGTGTCAGCAGCTTGGACAGAATGGCAGGCATGAGTACACTCACACTCGTTTGACAAACTTTGATTCACAAACCAACTTAGACTAAAACTACATTTTAAAAAATGGAAATATTAAAAGTAACTTTAATAAAATGTTTAATAAAGTTGCTTTCAATAACTTGAACTGTAGATGTAATGTATAGAATATTTAAGTGAAAGCTGAATCATAATGTGGGGGAGAGAAAAACTGACTAATGAACTACTGATGATCTTAAAGCAGCCTTTTTTTAATGACCGTCATGCAGCTGAGCGATCACATACTGTTGCCCTGACATTCCTAAACCTAAGACTGCTGTGGCCAATTAGGAAATCAGAAAGTCTTCTGCGGTGCGCCCAAACCTTTGATCAAAACTCTGTTTATCAGACGAGCAGAAGATGAAGTAGTTGCTTCTTTATGTTTTCACTGAAACATTTTCATCTCATGACTGTTGTTGAGGTTGATTCTCCTGAACATCATTACATCTGGCACCAGCTCAGTTTCAGCTCTTTCCTACTATTGACAAGTGATATAAGAAAGTTTTCAGGCTTAATAATAATACATTGCACGGTGGTGCAGTGGTTAGCTCCATCACCTCACAGTGACTGGTGTCTTTCTGTGTGGACATTTTACCCCTATGCCTTCTAAAGTTCTCTCCAGGTACTCCGGCTTCCTCCCACAGTTACACGCATGTGTCAGGTTATTAATTGGTGATTTAAATTGGCTGTACAGGTAGGTGTAAGCATGAATGGTTATCTGTCTCTGTGATAGACTAGCAACCTATTCAGGGTGTACCCTGCCTCTCTCCCTATGACAGCTGTGATAGGCTCCAGCCACAATGACCCTGAACCAGGTAAGTATCAGTGCTTTATTTTAAACCCTACAAAACAAAATAAACATATTTGCTTTTTGTAAATGACTTCATGGCCCATCTAAGGTGTCCTTACAGCCCATCAGGGGACTGAGCACCACACTCTGAGAATCGCTGCTGTAGACTAACAGCTGGATGTTATTTAAGAGTTTATTTGGAAGTCTGACTGGTTGCACAACTATTAATCAGAGAAACATCTGCCAGTGTTATATCCAGTGTTGGGACTAACGCGTTATTAAGTAACGCGTTACAGTAACTACGTTATTATTGTGGTAACGAGCACGGTAACTAGTTATTATGCCAAAACTGGGAACGCGTTACTCGTTACTGGGATTTAGATAGCTTCCACAGATTCAATAACATTAGCAAGTGGTGGAAGCCAGCAGGTGGATGAAGGAAAAGGGAGGCAAGAGGAGAGACCCGAAGTGGCCGCTGGTCCGAGAGTGTCAGGTGAACTAAACTTCAGGTAAGAAATTAAAACCTGCAGTCCATCTGGGTCAGATATGAACCAAGTTTAGGTGGAGTTTATTTTCGTTATGCTGACTTTTTCGTAGTGCGTGCTAGCTAGCATGACGGAGTTTCTATACAGCTGGGTGGGTGCTGTGATGTTACTGATGTTGAACTTTATTTTGTTCATAAGGTTAATTATTAGAGTTGCCAACCGTCCAGTAAAAAACGGAATCGTCTCGTATTCAGAGAAAATATTACGCGTTTCTTATTGAGGTGAAAAGGAACAGTTTGTCCCGTAATTCAGCTACAATGAAAAAGACACAAAGCTGGAGTTATTCTGTGTCTTTGCTGCACAGCTGCCTCTTCTTCTTTCATCCTCTCCCTCTCCCTCTCCCGTTTCTACTTCAATCATGAAACTGATCAATGATCAGCTGATCGGCTTTTCTCTCTTGTTTATTTATCGCCCACTTTGTGCCAAAAAGAGGAAACCAGCGGATGTCGCGGTATATCTCTGTACAATGAAATACAGGAGGTTCCAACAGAATACACTCAAAAAAGTGAAATTTGGTGGTTATTGCATTTACAAGACTCTAACATGTAATTTGAACACAATGAATTTATGTTTCTAAGGTGAACGTAATAAAATCATATAAGATCTACATGAAATTTACCAACTTAGCGCCTCTTAAATTTATTCTTGTTGATATGACATGATAAAATCTAACAAGAGTGGTTAGCTGCCTTAAAGACTCGCGATATCACAAGATCACGTGAGATTCTAAACAACAAGAGGCAGGAAAGCACATGGTTTGCTTCGCGGTCATCTTGGAAGGGTAAGAGTGAATCTATCTTCATCCATCTTGATGAAAATACTTTTTGCACAAAGGTATCATTAGTTTGTCGATTCTTTTCAGTTCTATTTATTCACTTTTTTTTTTGTTTTTTTATTAAAATATCTGTTTGTTTATGCCATTCTAGCTAGCTAACACGTTAGTGCAAGAATATAGCACAATGTCATGCTAGCATGATAGCCTAATATGAAAGACTTAGCTACTCCAAATATAGATATTGTTTATAACTTAACCTCTGCACATAAGCTAGTTTGGCTCTACCACAGAGACTGTTGTGATAAATTTACATTTTACATGTGGGTTGTTGAAATTTGTAAGTTTGTAAGTTGCAACTGATGGACAGTGGTTTATTTAACAATTTATGTGTTTTTAGTACACTGAGGAGGAAAGACAAAACATGAACAGATATGTTTTCCTGTTTTTTAATTTTTTTGAAATTAAATATTTTTCTACTTAATAAACTTGGAGACTTGCAGTTCCCTCCTGTAAAGATAATAAATGTTTAATCTTATCAGGTGGTGAAAGGTCTGGAGAGCTGGCAGGCCAGTTCATCAAATTCATAGTGAGCTAATATTTTTCTTAAAAATTATCACATTCCCATGTTAAAAATGTAATATATTCATTTGTAAGTGACATATAGTTTTGAGACCAAGAAAACATTGCATTCTGATTTTATGTACACATCATCTAAACTTTCTTGAATTGGGGGTATGGCATGATTAAATTAATACACAATTTACAAAACAATATTAAAATGACAGACTTGTCTAAAATGCATAAATACTATTTGAAAAGATTAAGACTGTAAAACAATAGCCTCTGTATTTCTCACAAATTCCTGGTAATTCAACTAATAGTTCTTTAATCCCACTGCTAGGTCGTTGAGATGGATTTCCCTATATATTTGTTTCCCCCCCCCTCTGTGTATAAAGACTGATGCTGTTGAAATCAGAAGAGAATACATCGCCAAAGGTCTTTGCATGTACCTGAATGAAGATCCTGAGAAGCTGGTGAAGGATTACCTGGTATGTTAACTTGCCTGTATCCTTAACTAAGGAGATGATCAAAGATAAGCTTGAACTACATACAAAAAGTTTCAGGGGATGGGGTTTTCCTATAAATTACCGGTGGCTGTAAAAAATACCTTTTAAAATAGGAAAAGTAAGAGCTTTAAGTTTCTCACTGGATACTACACACACCATTCTTGAGTGTTTTATACTATCATTATTATAATATCATTATAATAACCTCATTCATACACACATTCATACAAGATTTTTATGTAACATTTACACTTCAATGGATGTATCAGGAGCAACTTGGGGTTCAGTATGTTACCCATTGATAGTTTTAGTATCAGATTAGAGAAGCCAGGGATTAAACCAGTAGACAACTTGCTCTACCTCCTGTGCCACAGTCACCCCTATCACAACTCAAGATTTTGAAAGACAGGACATTGTTGAGGTACTGAATGAACTTCTCTTGAGTCAGGAAAAATATCGGGCAGTCATTTTTGATTACATTTACATTATTATAAGGCTTGAATGAGTAAAGCTTTTAGGTATTTTACATTAATGTAAAACAGATATTTACTTTTAAAACTGTTTGCAATGGACATTAGTGAGAAATCATTATCTTTTTTTTGTTTGTTTTATTGTCACAGGAAGTTGATAAAAAGCATCGCCACTGCCATAGCAGAGACAGTCTTTGGAATCTGTGTCATTCGGTCAGAGGGTGCGGAGCCTGGCGATGACCCTCAGGATGTTGTGATTGTTCTAGAGGGGGTGGAAGTGATGGGTGAGTTGGGCAGTGTAGTTTTTGCAGTGACAATGTTGCTTGGTCTGGTCTATTCACTGAACCTGAGCTACCCTCTGGAACTCAGGTACACCTTTGAGGTCCTGCAGAAGATTCTTATGGAATTAGATGCACACAAACTATCCAACAGCACACAAAGTACAGGTTCTCAAAAGACTATTTTCTCGTTGAGAAATGTTTCCATTACAACAGCTACACCATGTATCTGGACCATGAACCTAAAATAATTGCAGATATTTTCTTTTTTGAAAGTGCATCTGTTGACCTTCAAAGTAGTTGTATTGGTCATCGGAAAATCACCTGATTCAGCCATTCATTGTTGTTAAAAAAAATTGTTTTAACAGGTTAACTTTCCACTTTGTCCACTACTTTTTTTTCTGTTATGTAACTTGTACTTTCATTTCATGTATTCTTTATACATTATGTGAAATTTGCTATAAATTCAATAAATTGGAGAAAACAAAAAGATGTGTATGACAAATTTTTATTTACCTTTTAGATGTAATAGTGAAATGTATGTTAACCAGGCTCTAGACTTTGTTAAATGCTCCAAAAAATTACTCTTTAAATTAACTTAAAATAATCATGGAAAGAATTTCCACGTGATTAAATTGCTTTCTATTAGCATTAAAGACTTGTGTTGGAATAACTTAATTTGTATGAGTTGGTTCAACTCAATTAACTTAAGCTGGGACCAAATTTAGTAAATTAGTTGGAGAAAACCTACTGAATTGAGTAGGTTTAAGTTGGATCAATTCAATTGAGTTGAATTGATCCAACTTAAAGAACAAAACTCTTTAAGTTGGATCAACACTATTAAAATATATTGGATCAAAATGCAGTAAATACGTTGATTCATCAATCTTTAATTAAGTTGGTCCAACTTGAGTGCATTAAGTTGGAGTAACAGAATTGCATAATGCTAAAATAAAGCAATTTAATCACGTGGAAATTCTTTCCATGATTTTTTTATGTTCATTTAAAGAGTTATTTTTTTGAGTGTAGCTGTGACAAAGTATTATTCTGCTTATTCCACGGACATTATGAAGTGCTGTCAGTCTTCAATACTGATATGTTATTTTTTTCAGTTGCTATAGGAAACTGCAGGATTTGAGTAGGTAGCATCTAAATATTCCCCTGGTGAATCCAGCTTCTCAATGGTTTGCAGCTCTGCGTTGGGGAAAACAGATGCAATAAAGCTAGGTGAAGAGGAAAGTCAGAAAGGGTTTGAACAAATTGCCAGAGGTGGGATCTCACAACTGGATTTACTGAGTCAACTTGTTTTATTACTGCAGAGCAGAGTCACGAGGATATTTCGTGTGTAAACAAGTAGCAAAGACATTTTTAATGTATTTTTAATTTCACAGACGCAAACTAAAACTAAACTATTTTAGCCGTATCTGTATGAGATTACTGCTGCTACCACTGACAGGTGCAGTAGGAGCTAAAAAAAACAAATAAAACAAACAAAAAAAACCCCATAAATAAATAAATAAATAAATAAACCAAAGAGCAGGAGCGCACATCGTGCAAAGACATACATCTAAAGAATCACACGAAAAGCTCTCGCGCAATGTGACGTGCATGTACAGGCACAATAACACACAGCTCTGCACTAATGCTCAGCTGTCTTAAAAGCAGAGCGGGTTTAATAGGAAGCTATCTGGTCTCTATTGAGTTGTGCGCTCGCCTGCAGTGCGCTGAGCAGAACTCACACAGAGGGCCCAAGAGTTCCTCTCTTTGTGAATGTGAAAGGAAGACGAGAGGCAGAGGAAGCGGGGAAGACATGAAAACAACCATGTGAAGCTGGTTCATCAGTGCTAAAGTACAAACTCGCTGAGGTTTGGATCATGAAAAAGGAGCTTTTTATGTGTGTGTGCGCTCAAGTCAACAATCTTGTTTTTGCATCTTGCGTGTGAAACAAGGGATATGTTTCTGTATGATCACGATCTAAATATTTACTGGCATCAAATCGTAAAAGTAGTGTTGCTGTCACTGAGGAGTGGCGCACAGTCTACTGTTGTTACGTTTATGAAGCAAATGTGCAAGGTTAGGCTGCTAATCATGCTGAGCAAATTTGTTAAGTTTTGTATTTTTCGTACCATAAGGGGTCTGTTTTCATAGACACCAGATTATAAGACGCATTAACCAAAACAAGAAAGTCAGATAAGTCAAACTTTACTCAACTCATTCTTCTTGCTTCCTCTACTTCCGTACCGCTCCGTAATTCTGTCGCAGCTGTACTATTCCCATGTTGTTGCAGTATATAAATGACTAACCTTGTATTGTGGATGGATTATTCTCCTGACTGAAGTTTGGTCGGTTTACAGCATCCTGCCATGCGATTGCATTTGTCCCTAACCATCATGAAAAACCCTCATGTTAACTTTTATCGAGTGGAAAAAAGTTAGCATTCATCCTCCAGCTTCCCTGTGTTTATGCTAACACAGCTGTGTTGCTAGCGATCATGCATCATTATATACCAGTTAGCCCAACTCCAGTAACCCTTCAAACATCACAGCTGTTTAGTTTTCTGTCTTCATTTATATTGGAAGTGATAGCAGAGCTGCATGTTTTAATTTTTTCAGAAATCTCTCAGTCAGAACGTGCTATATCATGTTTAGGTGGAAACTAGCGAGCTAACTTCCTGCTAAGTTCTAACGCCGTTAAATTTAATAAATTCTGTTTTCATGGATACCTGGATGTCAAACTTAATTGTTACACCTGGTAAAGCAGCAACACTGAACATTTTATTAAAGATGAAAGAATTTAGACAATTTTTAACTCTCAGTGATGGTGCAGTGTTCGTTTGACTTTGGGACCTGAAGTGGACGGAGTTTTGGACCCAGATTACTACGAGTCCGCGAGGCTCCTGACTACGGTAGACTTAATGCTCCAACGATCCATCAAGCGGTGCGGCTTCGTAGCTTACCAAAGTCGTACTAAAACATTTTTTGACAGATTTTTGAGCGTCGTGTACAACATAAAATCAGTTAGAGGTCAGTAAGCACAACCAGAATTCATACATAAGGACACCAAATTATAAGGCGCACTGTCAATTTTTGAGAAAATTAAAAGATTTTAAGTGCACCTTATAGTGCGGAAAATACAGTAGATAAGGCGCACCGGATTATAAGGCACACTGAAAATATGAAAGATGGCGACATGTCTGGTCACACCACAACGTGCACCACCACAACCTTCTCTAGAGTTTATAGGAATGATCTGAAAAAGATGAGCAGGAGTTTTCTGGGCAAAAATGTCTTGTTGAAGCTAAAGGTCAGAGGAGAATACCCAGATAGATTTGAGCTGAAAGAAAGCCAACATCAGAAGAACCAGTCATTGTCACCTTCACCAAGAAGATCAAGTTTTTCGCAGTGTTTGGATGTGTGGTCACTCTTTCCGAGTGGCAGGTATGGGGTAGGTCTGTCTGCCATTATAGTTTGCATCCAAATATCATGTCACATTTGACCTCTGACCTCACTTTTACATGTCACATTGACCTTTTTTCCAAGTTGATCCCAAGCTGTGTTATATCTTTAAAGAAAGAATTGACAAGAGAAAGACAATAAGCTGCCCATTTAGTGATAACTATACTGCAGTATAATATTATTTATTAATAAAGTTATTCATGTCCATTTATTTACAAATCATTGCCTATCAAAGTCTGTCAAACTACTCTTATCTGATTTTTACTGCACTACAAACTTGTATGTATGTTTTAAAACAACAAAGAAAACAAGTTGAATACATACAAAATACTACACAATTCTCTTAAAAGTAAACACTGCCCAGAATTAACAGTACAGTGAGCTGCTGTTAAGGCTGAATTCTTACAAACACACGTGTAACTGCAGACTATTTTCATTGTCTTATTCCTTGTCTTCCCACTTGAATATTAAGAGATTTGTCAGCAGATATGGATATAATATTGATAGATAATCTCTCATAGTAGAACCACATATGAATATTCAGGCACTGAAATTGCTGTACACACACAAATACACATCATCCTGCCTGAAATAAAGGGTGTGAAAAGCAGGGAAAAAGACACGGTGGGGAAGGAAAGATGGATAGAGGTGCTAAAGAAAATGATGCATCATCACACTTTCACACTGTTCCCTGTCTCTTGAGGGTGTGGAAGAGTGAGTTTTCCTGTGCATGTGTGTATGCGTGTTGTGAGTAACTTGCATGCTTTTAAATGTGTATGGAGATGTGCAGATGTGTAGGCGAGTGGTTATGTGAATACTGTGTGTGTGTGTGTGTGTGTGTGTGTGTGTGTGTGTGTGTGTGTGTGTTCGTGCGCACATGTAAAAATGCTGACTCCATGTTCAAGTATTGGAAGAGGTCATCATTACTCGTCCCAGCCATCAGTGAGAGAGCCAATTTACATATAAAAGAGCACTCTGCTCCTCTTTTCCTCCCTTTTCTTCCCTTTCCTTTTCCTCTCCACCTCAGTCCTCCTCCATCTCTCTCCACTTCATCTTTCTGATTTCTCTTGTTTCCTCGCTGTCGTTAGGTCTCTCTCTTTCCCCCAAAGGATTCATTTTAATGCTTTCATGCATGCTCTTTGTGTGCCATACAAGATACTTTTTGTTCTCAAGTGCATAGAGAGCTCTTACTTGTTTCACCAGAGTGCAAGACTTGCAGTTGAAAAATGTGCAGCTCACAAAATGTTGGAGGCTAAGAAAAAAGTAGAAAAACAAGGTCAAAATGCAAAAAACACACCAGTGACTGGAATGATTTTTCCTTTCTCAGTGTTCCATGATAGGAAGTTCATTCATTGCCTCACATTATCAGTGTAAAGCCAGATATATTATTTTGGAGTGTACCAGAAGAAAACAAAATGATCTATGAAAATTGTTTTTGATGCTTTGTTTGGTCATGTCTAGGGATGGGTATTGATAAGATTTTAACGATTCCGATTCCATTTTCGATTCTGTTTAACGATTCGATTCCTTATCGATTCTCTTATCGATTCTTATTTTTTAAAAAAGAGAACACTAAGTTCGATTAGCTTAGAACTTTGTTTTATATCTTCTCTTTGAACAAGATAGAAATTTAGGAGTAACATGGCCTTACAAACCCAACAGTGAGATCTTAAGAGATCCACAGCCTATGGCTCTTCAATGGGGTGTCACAGGGTCCCCAGGAAAAAAAATGTAAATGTAAAATAATAAAATAAATATTCTCCTGTAGCAATAACAAAGTGTAACATAAATTATTCTGTAGCAATTACACAAGAATATCCAGTAATGTCCTGCCTACAATTAAACACATTCACTTACCAAAGTGAAATCGGGGGCATCTGCTGTGGCAAATGGGTGCAAGCCTTTGACCACAAACTCAGTCACTGCTCGGTGACATTCGTCTATCCTGGCCTGAAAGGAGACGCTACCGGTAGACTGCAGTGAGAACTGCCAGCATCTGAGCCAGCCAGACTCTGTCTCTCTCATCACGGTCACCTAAATGCACAGTAATGGCAGGTTTTGTAATAAGGCAGATCGCGCTAACATAATATGCACTGTTAGTTGATTATTTACCTGCCATATTAACGGGAGAGGACGTGCAAACGTTACCGCTGCTGCTGGGTTGAGATTCACGAGTCCGGAGCGGAATTAAAAACACGACATTCATTTAAGGTTATCGCGTGTTTTGTGAGCAAATGCTTTTGCATATTCGTAGTGTTTCCTCCCTTAAATGAAGTATCTACTTTGCAAGTATTGCAAGTTGCCCTGTTGTCATCCGTTCTCGTAAAGTATGACCAAACTTTTGAGCATTTGAGCCGCTTAGGCGCCGTGTTTCCTGGCGGGTAAATGAAGCTCCACAACGTGGTGACGTCATTCGGGGCGACTGGAATCGATAAGGGAATTGTTTGGAAAAATGGCAAACAATTCCAAGGAATTGAAACAGTGGGAACCGGTTCTCAACAAGAACCGGTTTTCGATACACATCCCTAGTCATGTCTTCAAAATGATGGTTGCACTGAAAGACAGGTTTATCATTACCAGGGTGCTGCAACGCAAAGCTAATGTCAAGAAAGAAAATTATAATTACTTACTTACTAACCAACCAATGGGAATGCAGCAAAACCTGACACAGTCACTGAGTGGCATGACGCTTGCATCACACAACAAATTCAAACTGAAAAATTACTGTTAAAATGTGCAAATGAAATCTGTGATTCCAACATATAAATCTAATTAGGCTGTGGCAGCAGAAGCCTTGTTTGTGTGATTTGTTTTGCAGCTGTAATAATCAACTTGCCAATGTGATGTAGCTGGGAATAAAAAAGGATTCAACATAAAACTTTCTGTTATACACAAGTTTATTAGCTCGATGACCCACAGTGGCTGACATCCAGAAATCCTACCAATGCTTGGACAAAGTTGGAGTGAAAGACAGCACAGAGGCACTAATCACGGCAGCACAGGAACAAGCTCTGAGCACAAGATCCATAGAGGCTGGGGTCTACCACACCAGGCAAGACCCCAGGTGCAGGCTGTGTAAAGATGCCCCAGAGACAATCCAGCACATAACAGCAGGGTGCAAGATGGTAGCAGGCAAGGCAAGGCATACATGGAACGCCATAACCAAGTATCTGCATAGTGTACAGATTGCTGGAGTTGTGCCAGCTCTGAATCCAGCAGGTTCTTCTGGTTCTTTGTGCATGCCCATTATGGATGAACCTCTGGTCTTCAGGGAAGACTGATGGGAGACTGGCATGCTAGATACAGTGGGGCAAAAAAGTATTTAGTCAGCCACCGATTGTGCAAGTTCCCCCACCTAAAATGATGACAGAGGTCAGTTATTTGTGCCAGAGGTACACTTCAACTGTGAGAGACAGAATGTGAAAAAAAATCCATGAATCCACATGGTAGGATTTGTAAAGAATTTATTCGTAAATTAGGGTGGAAAATAAGCATTTGGTCAATAACAAAAATACAACTCAATACTTTGTAACATAACCTTTGTTGGCAATAACAGAGGTCAAATGTTTACTATAGGTCTTTACCAGGTTTGCACACACAGTAGCTGGTATTTTGGCCCATTCCTCCATGCAGATCTTCTCGAGAGCAGTGATGTTTTGGGGCTGTCGCCGAGCAACACGGACTTTCAATTCCCGCCACAGATTTTCTATGAGGTTGAGGTCTGGAGACTGGCTAGGCCACTCCAGGACTTTCAAATGCTTCTTACGGAGCCACTCCTTTGTTGCCCGGGCGGTGTGTTTTGGATCATTGTCATGTTGGAAGACCCAGCCTCGTTTCATCGTCAAAGTTCTCACTGATGGAAGGAGGTTTTGGCTCAAAATCTCACGATACATGGCCCCATTCATTCTGTCCTTGACACAGATCAGTCGTCCTGTCCCCTTGGCAGAAAAACAGCCCCATAGCATGATGTTTCCACCCCCATGCTTCACAGTAGGTATGGTGTTCTTGGGATGCAACTCAGTATTCTTCTTCCTCCAAACACGACGAGTTGAGTTTATACCAAAAAGTTCTACTTTGGTTTCATCTGACCACATGACATTCTCCCAATCCTCTGCTGTATCATCCATGTGCTCTCTGGCAAACTTCAGACGGGCCTGGACATGCACTGGCTTCAGCAGCGGAACACGTCTGGCACTGCGGGATTTGATTCCCTGCCGTTGTAGTGTGTTACTGATGGTGACCTTTGTTACTTTGGTCCCAGCTCTCTGCAGGTCATTCACCAGGTCCCCCCGTGTGGTTCTGGGATCTTTGCTCACCGTTCTCATGATCATTTTGACCCCACGGGATGAGATCTCGCGTGGAGCCCCAGATCGAGGGAGATTATCAGTGGTCTTGTATGTCTTCCATTTTCTGATGATTGCTCCCACAGTTGATTTTTTCACACCAAGCTGCTTGCCTATTGTAGATTCACTCTTCCCAGTCTGGTGCAGGTCTACAATACTTTTCCTGGTGTCCTTCGAAAGCTCTTTGGTCTTGGCCATGGCGGAGTTTGGAGTCTGACTGTTTGAGGCTGTGGACAGGTGTCTTTTATACAGATGATGAGTTCAAACAGGTGCCATTCATACAGGTAACGAGTGGGGGACAGAAAAGCGTCTTACAGAAGACGTTACAGGTCTGTGAGAGCCAGAGATTTTCCTTGTTTGAGGTGACCAAATACTTATTTTCCACCCTTATTTACGAATAAATTCTTTACAAATCCTACCATGTGAATTCATGGATTTTCTTTTCACATTCTGTCTCTCACAGTTGAAGTGTACCTCTGGTGCAAATTACTGACCTCTGTCATCATTTTAAGTGGGGGAACTTGCACAATCGGTGGCTGACTAAATACTTTTTTGCCCCACTGTATGCTTTCACTGCTCTGGCACCAGTTATCATCTGTCATCTGTTGTTTTTGAACATGATTAATCTGCTAAATTTGTCATTACTAAGTGTCTGGTGCTGCAGATATGAGTGTGAAATTAAAGGTCTGCACTGTAAGAAACATATTTCTATTATAATAATCTTATAAAGCTTTTAATGGAATTTAATGAAATTACACCAGTTCTCATTCTGCAGAATTCTGTGGGAAAGCCTCCTAAAAGACTCCAATTTCATGTCTAGAGTAACTCTAATTCTTTTGCCCCCTCTGAGGATTGAGTGAAAATGACAATTTAATCCTGTGTGTTTAAAGTGAAGACACTAAAACTATTCAGTAAAAATCATCCAAAAGTTCCTTTTTGGACTCTACAAATTGTTCTCTTTATACCATCTTTGTTTTTGTCCTGCTCATCATATCAGAAGACTGAACAGATTACTCAAGGCATCCCATGTCCTCTAACCCTCATGGGGGACCCCAAAGGAATCCAAACCTGGCATACACTGTAATCCCTGCAGCATGTCTGCCCCAGGGTCATTTCTCCCTACAGTGAGATTTTCCCATTGTATTGCTCTTTAGTCACATCTAAAGCTTGTAGGTGCGGGAGAGGGTGAGAATGCAACATGGCTGTAGTGTGTAGCAAAATACATCTACATAACTGGAGCCCCCGCTAGACAAGACCCAAGGACTTAATGTTCCAAACCTTTTCCTTAGACACAGAGACATGTCTCCCTTATCCTTCCCCTGAACTCTTCTTCTGTTTTTCTCCCTCAGACATCCAGTCACTCCATTTTGTTTTATCCCCTTTCTCTCCCCTTTTCCAGCTTTGTCATCTTGACAGTAAGGTGGCAGGGATAGCTCAGTAGGTAGAGTGGTGGCCCCATGATCGGAAGGTCGGGGGTTCGATTCCCCTGAACAACTACCCTGAGGTACCCCTGAGCAAGGTACCGTCCCTACACACTGCTCCCCGGGCGCCCAGTGGCTGCCCACTGCTTCACTGAGTGAATGGGTTAAATGCAGAGAGGGATTTTCCCCACGGGGACCAATAAAGTACACTTTCTTTCTATAAAGGAAGCTCCGGTCTCTGCTGGCAGAGAGACTGGGACTGAGGAAATAAAAACACTGATATGTATTTATGTCAAGACTTTGTCCAACTAAATAATTTATGATTAAAGGAACATAAAGATTATCATGTATTGCAGTTGCAACCAAACACAGTTTAATTCATGGCAGTCAATATTTTAAATTTTCATTTCCCTTTTGGTATACTGTTATAATGTAGATCAAGTCAAAACTAATCATATCAAGTGATCACTGCAGAGTAAAAACTCAGGCTTCAGAATGGTTTCCAGCAATTTATATATTGTCATATTGTCACATATACTGGAGTTCCATCTGACTCTGTTTAGGAATAGTCTTTTTTACCTACATTTGTTAGACTTCCCTAAAGTAAAAAGGACACGTGGATAGTATTGTTTTTAAGACTTGCAACAGGTAAAGGTCAAGATACTTGTTTGCTCATGAAACTGAATCGAGGACGCTTCAACTAACAATGTGACCCTACATATTCTCCCGACTGTTGCATGTTTTTATATGTGCAACAGATGTTACCAGTAACAGGAAAATTAGGCTACTTTTGTATATGAAAGTATATTTTTTCTTTTTAGAACAAGATGTGACTTTTTAGTATAAATTTATAGTTTTTGGTTGTTTTTTTTACAACTTCAACAATGGCAGTACTCACATCAGTAGTTTTTAAAAAAAGCTGCATTCATAACATTATTTTCATCCTACCACCGGCGTCTCTTAAGATACAAAAAAAGCAAAGCTATGGATTTTACCCGTACCATTATTCATTCATCGTTTCTAACTAAAGCCAGACAGAAGAATGAAAAGACTTTGGGTGAGATGATCCCTGCGACAATGCGCACAAATTTGTTATGATGTGATGCAATAAAAATGAAAAGTGGCAAAAGACAACAGCCTGAAAACAGTGATGTGCACGAACTGCTATGACTAGCAGGGGATCAGAGAAGAAAGGGAGCAATAATGAAAGAAACATGAACATGAGGGTTGAACCCTCATGTTCATGAGAGGAATCATATGGGAACAGGGGAAAGGGGAAAAGCATCAAAACCCACAAAAGAAAAAAGTATGAGACACAGACATTAAGGACAGGGAGAAACGAGGAAACAATGAATTTAATATGGGGAAACTAGCTAATACAAGTGAGGGGATGAAAAGTGCTACAGCAGCAGTCACACAGCCTCAGTGTGAGATTAGAGAGGAAGCAAGAGAGGAGGTGGTAAAGGAAATGGGAAAAGGAAATGCAGAGTAATTTATTTTTCTTTTTCCTCTCTTTAATTCATCCTCTTCCTTCTTTTATCACAGATCAGTACTGTTGGCTCCCAAGACACACACACACACACACACACACACACACACACACACACACACACACACACGCGCACACACACACACGCGCACACACACACACACGCGCACACACACACACACACTGAAGAGTTAGCCAGAAAATTCAGCTTCTTTCCTCAAAGAGAGAATTTGCCTGAAAGCCTCTGTTGCTCTCAGAAAACCCTCTGCCATGAGTTAGCAGGTTCAGTAGACAGTTACCACCACATTTACAGTAACCTTTACCAGGAGGACCCTTGCAACTGCAACTATTTATTTATTTATTTTTTACCAGTTTTAGAGTAAATAAAACTATTTAACAAAGGATAGGAAGAGTTTATAGTTTTGGTTATTTCATAACGTTAATCATGTCCAGTTTGCTGATCTGGAGCATTCAGGTGTTTGTCAATACATATCCAAAGTCTTCCAACGAGTAGACATCCCAGCCAAATTTACCCCATAGTAAGACTGTCCAATAATCATGGAAATTGCAAAAAACCCAAGAGCTACATATCAGACTCTACAGGTCTCAGTTAGCACGTTATATGTTAAATTTCATGAGAGTACATTTTAGTTTGTAAGAGCTGCCAGAATAAAATCTCCTCTTTCCCGAAAGAACATGGCAGCATGGACTTCCTGAACAATGTCCCCTTGGACAGATGAGACCAAAGTGGAGATGTTTGGCTGGACTGCACAGCACCGGATTTGGCAAAAACAAAGCACATCAGGGCAACAACCTCCATAGAGTCCACCATAAATTCTTCTGTGTATCAAAGTATTCCAGCGTCAAATGTCTAATAGGTAAAGCGTTACTGAAACATAGTGATAAAACAAGACAATGATCCCAAATCTACAACTGAAAAAGGAAAGAATCAAGGTGTTGTAATAGCCCACTAAAAGTCTAGACCTAAACCCGACTACTTTCGAGCACCCGTAAGAGAGCTGTGCACAAATGAATTCCCAGGCCTTCAACAAACTGAAGCAATGTTGTGAAGGAGAGCGGGCCTGAATTCCTCCACAACCAAGTGAGACACTGATAAAGTCATATTGAAAAAAGTTACTTCAAGTTATCACTGCTAAGACTGATCTACAAGCTACTGAATTATGGTGGATACACAGTCACGTGAAAACTAAGCAATAACACACCACAATTCAAACTACTTCATGACTGCAAATTAAGTGCATATTTGAACATTTTTCATTCATTAATAAATGTGTATTTATGTCACAGTGACATTTATATATTCTGACAAAAATGAGGAACAATTGTTGCCTAATGTGTGTGAAAAAAATCACAACATCAATCTCTGCACACTTAATGTCTCGACGTCTTAAATGCAGGCCATTTACAATCCTCTTGAAAGCTGCTACATACAGGCATCTATTAAGACCGAGTTTTCATCTTTTTCCGATGCAACCCTTTTTTACAGACAATCTGCCAAACCAGAGCCTCTTATCATAATCATCATCAGATCTTTGTTTTTTTTCTCCATTAGATAAATGTCATTTTATCCAACAGGTCTACCTCACCTTTTATGGAATTGGTCAATTCTATTCATTTTAAGGAAGACAAACTGCGAACATTACTCCAATCCTCATTACAAAAACCATTAAAACTGAGTAGTATTGACGTATGGTGCATGCATTTTTAATAACTAGTCACATCTCTTACACTGCATGCTCAAAAGATATAAAATTCATAATTATCTCGCCTCACGCTACAGTTTTATGGCCAGGACCATCAGTACATTGTATGTCAATGACTTTTTCTTCACTTATATCTTCTGCTGAAATGGAGACATCAAACACTCTCAGTAAGGGATATTTTTAGTTCATAGATTCATAACTATATTTCTGTAAAACCTGCATGTTGTCTGCTTGTTAAACAGTTGAATAATTTGTGTAAAAACTAGAGTGATATGATAAAAGGTTACTGTTCAATTCAAAGTTGAATAAGAAATGCCACCTCTTTCAAAATAAGTGTGTGCTCATGTCATAATGGTGCCATCCATGACTCTCATTAGGAAGAAAATGATTGCGACATGTAAACTTTTAAAACATAAACATCTATGCTATATTGCTCTAATTATTCCAGTGTGGAAAGCAGACATGGCGTCCAAGTACACACTAATTGCCTCTGGGGTTAGTTGGAGTTTGGGGCTGTAGGTGGTTATGAAAGAAAGACAAAAAGAAAAAAATGAAACTGCGCAGTGAGCATATTGCACATTCACAAACATGGACACACAAATATTTAAGGCTCAAAAAGCTCAAAAGACAACGGAAAGACATGCATATGCAGATTTTTGTTTTGAGCAGTGCGACATCTGCCAGTCAAGGCCTGTGCTTGTTGCTGGTTGTGCAGTTGTGTGCTTGTGACTACAATCTCTGCTGTGGAGTGCATAGATGACAGAATTGGTTTTGGAAGCTGTTTTTCCTGTTGTTAGTGATGATAGCACACATTTCATTCCTTGCAAAGCTAACATTCACTTTAGCCTCAGCTACACTATTTATTTATTCACAAATGATAGCACAACTCAATTTTATTTACATAGCACCAAATCACAACAATAGTTGTGTCAAAGTGCTTTAAATTGTAACGTAAAGACTTCACAACAATAAAGAGAAAACTCCAACAATCAGAACACCCCCTATGAGCAAGTACTTGCCGACAGTGGGAAGGAAAAACTCCCTTTTAACAGGAAGAAAACTTGAAAGTATCTTGAAAGTAGAGATAGTGTCTGTCTCCTGATTCCAAACTGGGAGCTGGTTCCACAAAAAATGGGCCTGAAAGCTGAAGGCTCTGCCTCCCATTCTACTTTTAAATACTCTAGGAACCACAAGTAAACCAGCAGTCTGAGAGCTCCCAAAAGTGCTCTATTGGGGTGATCCAGTACTATGAAGCTTGATGGGCCTCATAATTTAAGACCTTGTATGCAGTGGCGGTCCTAGCCTGTTTGGCGCCCTCGGCGAACACTCCCTCTGCCCCCCACACACAAAAAACATATTAAGGATTGCACATTAACATAAAACTTGTCAGAACCATACTGAAATTCACCAGAGAAACACACACACACACACACACACACACACACACGCACACACACACGCGCACACACACGCGCACACACACGCGCACACACACACGCGCGCACACACACGCGCGCACACACACACACATATGAAGAGAGAGAGAGTATGCATAGTATGCAAACGGCTACCAACAGCCATCATAATTCGTCATACAATGAGAACAGGACAAATCAATTTACAACGACTAATTAATATTAAAATCTGTAACATAATATATTCTTTGGAGTTCAGTCTGTTACTGTTACTATTTTTACCATTTCTTCTTGGAGCAACTGTAACCACATAATTTCCATAAGTAACATACGTATTCTGATTCTGATTGTTTCAGGATACATGACCTGCCATTATCCAATGACACATCTGCTTACCTGTATCTTTTTCTCGTTTCTCCTCTTCTTCTTTTCTAATTTTTATAAACTGAGCACCTGGCTTTGAACTTTTCTTGTCCATCTTCCATTGGTTTCAATTTTGCACTCCAGTATGAACACAAATCCCCCAACTCGAGGATCAGGATCACCACAACATAACCTAACAGACCTGCACCTTAGTTCACAGATTCACTTTGTCTACGGTTTATTTCTGGGATTTCACACAACCCAGGATTCAAAACATGAATACATGATGGGCTTGGATTTACAACATTATGATTGAAATGTGCTCTATTTGGAAGCAGCTGGCCCCCCTCCCCTTTCGACAGGTTGTGTGTGAGACTTTAAATCATCAAACTGTAAATTGTAAATTTTAAATTGTTATTGATCCCTTTACCCCGAGTCCTAAAGTGTATATTTATTTTCTTACTCTTCTTATATATGTTGTTTGTTTACTTGCACTGCTGTAACTGGAGCCTCGTTCTCTCATCTCACTATATACCGGACTGTATCGGAGATGACAATAAAGTTTACTTTGACTTCAGCACCGAGCAGGCGCACCGAGGGCTCTCGCGCTCACTTTTCGCATATAGAATTTCGAAAAATTCGGGGCAAATTATAAGTCTGTATCATTATGTCTGGTGTTTTCATGTTTGTTGGTTTATTTTTATTTAGTTTTATTTTGCGAGTTGGTTATTAGATGCTGCTCCAGCCAGCCAGAGAATCCCCCGCCGCCCCGTCCTCTCCTCCCTGTGCCGCAAGCAGCGGGCGCACCTCGCAAACGGAGGGCGCCCTTACTCCCAGTAAATGGGCGATAGAAAACCGATCGGTGCCTATGCCATTCCCAATATGTGCTGGCTGATGTCGGGGCAGCATGAGTACGAGCAATTTTTTTTTTTTGCCGATGCCTGTGATGCCGCTCCCCACCAGGATGGCACCCCGGGCAACCGCCCGTGTCGCCCATATCAAAAACCGCTACTGCTTGTATGTGAGGAGCAGGATTTTCAAATTCAAGTCGGGAGACATAAGGTCTTTCTTTCTAGTCAATGTCAGTACTCAAGCTAACTCTCACACATGATGAATAGGTGCATACACTTTCTCAACATCACCATGTTAGCGTTGCCATTGTAAGTACACTGCCCTACAAGTTTATCAGTATTGAGCTGCAAGTTTTGTCATAGTTCCATGATCCACGACAAATAATACGACAGACGTAGGAATTTATAAACCAAAAAAAGCATGATTAATTTTAGGATAAGTGTTAGTCAGTGTTATCAGTGTGTCAGCAGTTAGATAAGTGTTTCCATGTTAGGCATATGGTGAGATGTAGTAGAACCTAAAATAATCAGGCTGAGGCCAAACAAATAAATGACATGGGTAAAGCGAGGAAGATTGCAAACACTGAGACAGGCGGCTCTTTAAATGCTCCAGGGAGACTTGCCAGGTCTTCCCAGTAGCACTGCCTACCAGGAGCCTGTAAGACAACTAAGGAGGAGGAAAATAGGCAAAACACACACATTTAAATTTTGCTTAAATTTTTCAATTAAATCACATTATATGGTACAAATTTCCTTTTCATGCTTATCCATAATGTGCTGATCAATATATACTGTGTCTTTTGTAACACCAAACTGTAGATTAATAAGCAATGATGTCATACACTACAGTTACAAATAACTTCAAGAATCCTTTGTGAAACTTTGAAGAGTGTACCTCCGTAAAGTCAATTTAGTTGTGTTGGTGACTGTCTCTGTGTTTGACCACCATCCAAGGACACAAACACTGAGAAAACAAACAGTCTCAGAAAACAAAAAAACTCAAAGTGCTCGGTCTCTAGTCTGGGGCCTCCTGGCTTTAAGACTGACCACATAAAGCTTTCTGTCAATGTGCCTGTTATTGTGTTAGAGACAAACTGTATCACACCAAATAAAGCTGATAGCCAACCCTTCGAATTTAGAGAAGAGGCTCAACAGCCGCTCCATCCATTATTAGTTTTTCGTGTATGTCTTTGTGTGTGTGTGTGTATTCACATGTTTGTCTTTGTATGTGGGCAGAGGGAGAAGGGAGATTAATAGACAAGATATGAGATGGACTATTATACTTTGAGAAGTTTTAAATAGCTTTTCACTGGTGGAGGGAAAAAAGCAGAGGCGGTGTAGTCTCCGGCTATAGAACAGTGTGCTAAAAAAAACGATGAAGAAGTGATGCACCGGTGAGATAGTTACAGAGCATATTGGAATTGAGAGGGACAGACATCGGCATCCTTCCAAGAACCTGCAACAAATGAAACATAATGTTCACCAGGAAGAGATGCAGGTACAGGACAGATTTGTGGGCTCTGATCAGAGCACTGATTGCAGGTTTACATGCTGAGGGAACTAGATGGCACTCTGAACCATGATTCATGTCCAGTTAATTTGCCTGTGTATCTTCATCCATTAAGATCTGGAAAAGGTTACTTTGGACACAGATGTTTGATGTGATGACTCTTGCTGTTTTTTCATATTTAAACCAAGTGACAACTTTCAGAGCTGAAACAATTAAGCCTGA
Source organism: Aulonocara stuartgranti (assembly GCF_965226115.1). Classification (NCBI taxonomy): domain Eukaryota; kingdom Metazoa; phylum Chordata; class Actinopteri; order Cichliformes; family Cichlidae; genus Aulonocara; species Aulonocara stuartgranti. The sequence goes on along the minus strand of NC_138950.1, from coordinate 32,858,257 downwards.
AGTGCAAAAAAGTATTCTTAAAAATCATCGCCTGGCACACTCATCCATACTTTACTATAGTCAGGTGCTTGGCTAGCTTAATTGACAGGTTTCAGAAGTCCGCTAGATCTCACCTATAATTATTACTCTCAATAAATAATATGATCTGCTGCGTGAAAAAGTTTTTGCTTCAGTTTTGATGCATGAAATTCTAGTATCTTATTAGGCTGTCAGATATGCATGTCTCTTTGTTATTAACCAATTAATTAAACAAAAACAGGACAGTAGGTCAAGGTAACTTTATTTATACCCATAGGCAAGGTAAATTTGAAGTAGGTAAAACACTGAAGCTTTAACAATAAAAAAGTCCATCAGCATCAGACGCAACTACCGCCATGATTTTTGTCTTTTTTTTGGGGGGGGGGGTATGATTTAGATCTTTTTCAGCCAGCAGGAGTTCGTAGAAACAGGTTTTGACAAAGCGTCTCATTTGAAGTTGATATGGGTAAATCTCTAGGACATCTTTGTTGTTACATACTAATATAATGATTTATATGGAGACATGTTTTCGTCTGCTGGATTGCCAAAAGCCAAATAACCACTCTCTTTTAGACCTGCCTTTGGCTGATTACAAACCTTATGATCTACTAATTGGTGGACAGCTGAAAACAGCTGTATGATGTGGCTGAAAATACTACACACACCTCTGTAAATGTGAGTCTGTGTGTGTGTGTGTGTGTGTGTGTGTGCGTGTGCGCGCGCGCGCGCGCGCACAGGCAGTACCCTTCAGTAAAGAAGTTTCCAAGAACAACTGAAGACCTGAGATTGGTAGAGACACACAACTGAGCCCTGCTGTCCAGAGCCAGAGACCATGGCTAACTTGAACAGACAGATTACAGTTTTTTAACTGCAAGAAAGCAAATTTTGTGTGTGTCTGTGTGTCTGTGTGTGTATGTGTACAAGCGCACCTTTGACATTCCTGCAGTAGCCTGTGTTTAATACAACAACCACTAGGCCTATTAAATATCCCCTGATCTATGGCCGTGGCATTTACTTTTCTCTCCATCCTTTGCTTTTTTCCCTGCTGACAAACAACTCTCATAGCGACAAGTGCCCTTTCATGAAGGAACAGTGTCTCTGTGTAGATTTGTGTGTGTGATCTTTTCACCATAATTTCGGAGTTCAAATCTTAACTTGAAAAAATGCTCACACAAAAGCAGAGTGTAAAGACAGCATTATCACAGAGAACGTAAAGGTTACCTTGTATGTCCATAACAGCTCAAAGTGCTCTGTGTGTGGCTGCGTGACTGTAAGCGTGCCAGGCAAAGGCACTGAACTTGTGCACACACCCACCAAAACCTAAAGACCGATCAGTTCCTGATTGGCAAAGTGAATAAAAAACAGACCATTTTATTAATATGTAATTTTCAGCTGGATTAGATTTTGTCCGGGGTAGTCTAAGGTTTAGCAGTAGGTTACTTTGTTTCAACTAAACATCTACCCAATGGCAGCTGCCCTCCCTGATGGCAGTGGTCTCTCCCAGAAGGGAAAAAATAAAATAAAAAAAATACACAGGCACAGCATGAGCACTACAATAAAAGAGCACACTATGATAATTTGGCCTTCAAACTGTCCCAGTCTCAGTTCATCAGCATCCATCCATCCAATGCATGAAGCAAGCCTCGTCTAGAATTAAGTACTTCAGTACCGACAGCAGCCAAAGGATCAACTGTAAATGTTGTCACTGATGGTTCAGAGCTGTGCTGGCAGCAGGAGGTGTATACAGCATTAAGCTTGGGCTTTTAATTTTGTTATTAGTTATGTATATATGTGAATATGTGAGTCTATGAATGTGTATTTATATCATAATGACCAATTTTTTCTTATGTGTGACCTATTGTGTTGTGGCATCTTGATAGTTCAACTGTACATTGTGAAATACGAAATATTCAAAGTGCCATCGTGATTACTTCTAAATTAAACCTTTACCATTAAAACACAACAAAGTGAGCAATTGTTTTAAAATACATTTTAATATCATATATTTATGTAATAATTTGAATTGTAAAATAAAGGGTGACATTTTTTACACTTTTCTTTCCCTCATTCTTTGGTTTTTGATTCCCGTGAATCTTAAAATTAAGCCTCCTACTCTGGTGGAGTTTGAATTGATCCATGTTAAGAAATTATTTATACTAAATAGTACTAATGTTAAATTTGATTGCTTCCCCCTTTTCCCATCTTAATTTTTCCACCTTGCTTGGGAAACTGTGGAGACAAAAACGACTGTTGAATATTTTATTTTCTATATTTAATTTAAAAGTGTACAACGACAAATGTTGAAACTGAGAAATTGCCTTGTGTTTTTGAAAAAATAAATGCTCCTCTTGAATTTCACGCCAGGACTATGTTTCAAAAAGGCTTCACCCCCATTCTCTGCGGCCTGCTGGAGCGGGAGGGCTAGTAGGAGGAGTTGGCCGTCCGACTGCGGTCTGGGGTGTGGGGCCTCCCTGCTGCTGCGGAGTCGGGGTGGTCTGCCTCTCCCCACCGCAGGGAAAAGGGTAACACCACCTGGGTCTGGGTGCAATTCCCCCCTCCAGGGGCAAGGGTACCTAGACCCGGTTTGTAGAGTACGCTTGGGGAGTGTGATCGTGTGTACAGCGTCTCTTTATGTCTGTCTCCACGTTGGTTGAGTGTGGAGTGAGTGCATATGAGAGCATGAGGGTGGGAATGGATGTTTGTGTCTGTGTGTGCCTGTATGTCTGTGTCTATATGTCAGGCTGGGTATCAGACGCCACCTCTCTGGGGACACCTCAGGCCCTCCAAGGTTTGGAGGCCTATCTCCACCCACCACCACTTCCCCTGCCGGTGGCGGACTCCCTCAGGTGTCGGTGTGTTGGTGGTTCTTTGTGTCTGGGGGTGGGTGTCCGGGTGCACATCGGCTCACTCCTTGGCGGTCGCTTGTCGGGGCCTGGGGCCTGGGGCTCGCTCGGGCCCCTTTGGAGGTGGGGTGCCCCCGGCCTCTCGGCCTAGGGCTCGGTCACTCAGGCGCAGCTGGGGGCCGGCGGAGCTCACGGGCGCGTCACTGCAACTCCCCCTGACTTCTGCTCCGCGGCTGCTGGGCGAGCCCTCATCTGGGACTCTCCTCAGCTCTTACTGGGACAGTGGCGCGGCTGCCCCTCTGTTGGTCTTCCATGGTCTCTTGTGTTCTGGGGGCCTCTGGATGTCTGGAGTTTTGATCTCCTCCATACCCGCTTCACACCCTGGAGGACGGGGCTATGGCCCCCCCACACTCCCTAGCAGATCATTACATGGAGAAACCTTTGGAATGCAAGCATGCTGATCCACACAGGTATGCACACATGGGTATTCACAGACGCGGACTAAAGCTTTCTTGGCTGCTGCCTCAAAGCACACTGTGCGCTGTCTATCTTGCGTGCTGCACAATATCGTTTATTACTTAGTAAATACTGATATCTATGACTAGCTAGTTTATTGTGATGGTGCTTTGTTTTCTCTATTATTATGTTGCTCTTTGTTGTTTGCTGTCTCCTCTGTTTGTTTTTGTTTGTTTGTTTGTTTGTTTTTTTTTTCTCCATACAGGTGACCCAGGAGTTTTTTTTTTTTTCTCTCTCTTCCCCCCCCTTCTCACCATCTCTTCTCCCCTTTGGGTTTTCTTTCTTTCTCTCCCCCTCTCTCTCTCATTCATTCCCCCTGTCCTATTTATTAAAAAAAAAAAAAAATGACAAAGGATGAACTGAAGCTCTGCCATCACGTAATGTCGCATACTGCTGTTTCTGATGTCATTTAGAACAAAAAAAAAAAAAAAAAAAAAAAAAAAAGGCTTGGAGAGGGGCATTATTACCACTGTGTTGCATCACCTCTTCTTTTAACACCACTGTATAAATGTTTGGAAACCGAGGTGAACAATTGTAGTTCTGAAAGCAAGATGTTTCCCCATCCTTACTCGATATACTGCAGAGTTTTAACAGTTCGACCCTTCTGGGTCTATTTTTTGCCAAATGTGTGTGTGATAGCTCGCGCCTGCAGGGAGGCCAGTTTATTACCTGATCTCTTTTACTAGAGTAAGAGTGATGTTTTAATACCTGCTGGTTTGGCGTTGTCTTATTGAAATAAGCAGGAGCTTACCAGAAAAAGCTGCCGTCTAGGTGTTAGAATATAGTCCAAAACCTTTATATGTCATGCAGATATGAAGTTATATATGCCAAGAGTACTAATGCAATGCTGTGCATGCATGGATCCTAGCTTCTGAACTGTGCACCGATGGTAAGCCAGTGATTTCCTCTATGGTTTTCTTTTTCTCAGACAACACCAAAAAGCAGCTGAAATTTCGATTTATCACGCTTATCTAAACTCCTCTCCCTGAAACAGTTGTGGCAGATGGCTGCGCCTCCCTGATCCTGGTTTTTTGGAGGTTTCTTCCTGTAAAAAGGGGTTTTCCCTTCTAACTGTCACCAAGTGCTTGCTCATAGGGGGTTGTTAGATTGTTGGGAGTTTCTGTATTTACCTCACAATACAAAGTGCCTTGATGCAGATGTTGTTGTGTTAGAAAAACAATTTAACTGAATCATGTCAATTATTACTGCAGTGGCCTCTGAAGACCAGAAGATGATCTCTTCAGCATGGATTTTGGATCTTGTACAAAAGTTATCTTAATTTTCAACTCTTCCTCTTCTTTGCTCTTAAACATTTAATATTGATGTTTGTTATATTCATATTTCAAACAGTGTCCTAGTGTTGTTGGAAACAGAATTATAAGATTCTTTTTTTCTGTGAAATTCCTGAGTCACATCAGAAACATAAACACTTGTCCAGAAGCTTTAAAAAAAACATACAAGTTGGAGGACTGAAACAAGATTGAATATGAGCCAAGCAACTTAGCAGTTTCGTCAGGGTTCAGTGGCTGCCACTGAGCTGCTGCCAGGGTCCTCATTTACTGCTGTTTATCACCAGCCTGCTATCTTTGCGTTCTGTGGGATAAATGGCTGGATGCCAAAGAGCACATGAATCACCTTGTTAATGACAGAACAACACAGATTGCGCATGGTTACATGTGAAGCTGAAAACAGCATGTGGCCATCTTTCATCACGTGCTGCCGCCCTCTCTGACAAGCGTAAATTGCATCTAAAGTTATCTTAAGCACTGTTTGTGTTGTTGTGGCAGCACTCAGACGCTTGCCTTTGCATTACTCTGGGGCTTGTTAAAGCTGCCAAGACCATCTTCTGATGCGCTAGGAGCGGTATAGGTTGAGTCACAGTGCTTTTAGTAAAGTGTTGTTGATCACACCAGCTACGCTTGACAGGCCAATTCCTCAGGGAGGGAAAGAGAGACAGAAAGAGGCTTAGAAAAGGAAAGTGAGAGAGAAGAATATAGAAACATACTGTAGGTAAAGAAAGATGAGAAATGTAGACATTATGATAAGCACAAATGGAGAAAAATGAAGCATGCTGACTTAAGCAACGCATTTAGAGGTAAGTAGGAACACACACTATGAGTAATCACTTACAAATAAGCACATCTGTGAACATCAATAGAATGAAGCCACACACAGACTGCACAGACTATAATCACACACAAACAACCGCATCTGTGTTTCTGGGTGTATAAACACCGCACAGTCAGACCTGCCTGAAATCTGTGCACACAAACACAGACAGGCAGATATAACAAGGACCAACCTTGCCAGCCAGGTTTGCAGACCGGCTTGACGTCAATGCGGACAGGAACGCTGTGCAAGGCTCTCTTCTGGCCGCAGTCCCAGGCTGTCACCTGGATCTCGTACTGCTGCTGGCGATCATAGCTCAGTTTCTCCGTGTTCCGGATGTTACCTGGTAGGGAAGAAAAGGTCGAGGTCAAATTAATCCAAAATAGCTTTTTAAAGCAACTCATTATAGCGTATTGTTGAGTAAATCCAGCTTCCCTATTGTGTCTCATAATGAACACATTTTGTGTTTAGTGGTTTGCCAAAATTAAATGTTTTAAGAATAATAAAAAAAATAAAATAACCATCATTCAGTTAGTAAACTATTGTCTGGTTTGTGTGGCAGTGATGAAGTTAGAAAGTTGCAATCGCTGTGTCCAATTTTCTACAAAAGAACTCATCCTGTGCAGTTAGATTCTCTGTTAAATTGTTCAATTTAATTTACACTTCCCAACCAGCAAAACACCTGAAATTGATTTAGGCAATTAGGGAAAATATAAGGCAGCTGTAGATTTGATCCATTTGGGTGGATCAAATGGTTTATGGCCTGGACAATAAACGCACATTTATCCTAATTTCACATTAGACAAAAAAGGCAGCTGTAAATGAAATTAACTGTGGTTGAATCACATTTCTCTTCTCATGGGCCAGAAACATTTTGAGACTAAACATAGCTCCCATTGGCTGAGTTGGTAGAAAAATGGAAGACATCCAGAATTTTTGGTTTGAGGAACAGCTATAATTAAAAATCAAAAGCATGCTAACACAGCAGGAAAATTTTTAATGGTACATGCACACAGGGCCGAGTAGGGTTGTTTTCCATGCATGCTCTGGATTAGTCATGACTCTTGAGTACTTAAGTATGTTAATATAAAAAAAATGAGGTTAAAGACACAGTTGACTACTCTTAATGGCAAAACTCAGTTTTCATCCACAGTGGCTGCTTTACTACAAACTTGACCAGGGATCACAATAAACTGCCAGACAGTTAAATATGAGTACTGATGCTGATGCTAGTGCTAGCTGGCTCTCTAGCTAAAAGCACCATTGTTTTTCAGCCATTGATGCTACATGTCTTGATTTGATTTTATGTTTATACAAGTGAAATTGCTGTGTTATTACATACATATTTAAGGTTAGTCTTTTACATTGAAGTAAACTAACATAAATATCTGAATTGTTTAGCACCTTAAATCGTCATATATGTGGGCTAATCCAACCCAACCACTATTAACTGTTAGCAGATCTACTGCTACTGGCACGTTTAACAGCTGATAAATGAAAATAAGTATAAGTGTGTGTTAATGTTGCACAGCGTGTCGACCAAAGCAGTTGGAATGCTAAAAACAATAACTAGCTGATCCCAGCAGAACTACACATAACAAATATTAGGAAAATCTTAATATGTTTCATGCATCTAAAAGAAAAATAAACAATATATTTAAATATACACATATATAATATGTTTTAAATAAAAAAAACCGATCAACATCTCAATTTTAATTATTAGATCCGGGATCTAATAATTAAAACCTTTAACCTGGAAAAAGGCTGCAAGTTCAAAACATCCAAGTGTCATGTAGGTCTTGAGCCTGTGTTTTGGTTTTTAAACTGTTGATTTTTCTAAATGATTCATTGTTTTGAGTTCTCTATGTCCCTTGGGCTTCCTGTTTTATTTTGGTAGTCTGTTGTCTCTTATGAATTAGGTTCAGTTTGCTTCCCTTACCTCGTTACATCTAATTTCTTCTTGCTGTGTTTCCCAACTGTCTCCACTCTCCCTAATCTTCCCCTTGTGTATATATTGTCTCAGTCTCCCCTTGTCTCTCGTCGGAGTCTCTGCTCATTTGTTTTCATGTCCCACTAGTCCCATGTTTCCTTAGTTTCCTTTCCCAGTTTAGGTTATTTGTTATGTCTTGGTATTTCTTTTGTACTCTCATGTTCCAGCAACGCTCGATTTACATTAACTCATTCCTGTCTCTCTGCGTCATCTGCATTTTGTTCCACACTCAGCTCCACACGATCTGCAGCCCGCAGATCATGACACCAAGTAAATATAAAATGCTCAGTGGAAGCATTTGGGAAGTTATTACATATTACAGAAAACAGCCTGCACATTTTTTGTGAACCATTTTATGTAATACATACCACAAACACAAATCTGAGTCTGGAGTTTCTAAATCATCAGTGGCTGGAAGTCAGATTTTATAGAGTCATAAAATGTGATCTTTTACAGCTAAATGAGTTTCATTTTACTGCAGTCATAAGAAATATGTTATAGCTATGTTTCTGTACTCATCACTAGACTTTTACATTTATTTAGAATGGATCTCTTCTCTAGTCTGGTGCCTTGAAAAATACCCACTTTGACATTTTAGCATAAACCATAGTATCGCAAGTTAAGTATATATACTTGCCTATGCTCTCCCTTGTGGAAAATGAGAAGCAGCAGTTCCACTTGAATTGGTGTCTACTGCACGACGCTGTATATCTTAATGACATTTTAGACTTTTTAGATAACACACAACGTGTATCTGTTGCTGTCTTCTTTTCCCTTGTGCAGTTTGTTTGCTTAAAGGAGCAATGAGTATTTAATTTTAAACCATCCCAATATGTCATTGTCAAATTAACTTTGATGCCTTAATATAATCACTGTAACAAATGAGATCACGGCAGAGATGACAGGTAGCCTCCGTCTCTCAAAGTGTTTGATTAGAGCTAATGTTTTTTTAAAATTAAGAACACATTTTCATTAAATCCATGCTGCCTTCTGATTCAGAGACAATGTTGCCCCTGTCTTGCCATTACCACAATCAGTCCTTTCATGTTATTATCATCCTTCAACAATGAGATTACTATTGTTGTAAAAATCCTTGTTGGTTAATCAACTTCTGATATGAATCATATCAAAGCCCTTATCAGTTTTAATTAGAGATTTTTTTTGTATTGTCAAATAGAATGAAATGTGGATCTGGATACCTACTGGCAATCAATAGAAATAGAAATTATCACAAAGGTTTGTCACTTTAGGCTTAAAAAGTGCACACTTTACTAGATTACATAAGGTTATCCGGGCTTGTGCGCACAAAAACTAGGAAAGTTGAATGAAATTTAGAAATGATCAAATATGTTATGTACACCTGCATTTTATTATAAATGTACTCACCATTAAACAAATCCCAAAAGGTCACACATGATACAGTTAAAAGTGAATGCTAGGAATGCTGGGAAAGCTTAATTAAACAAGAATATGCCACAGTCTGGCAGGGATTCAAAGGGAATAATGATTGCATACTCAACACCTTAGAAGGAACACCTGTTTCCCTCATGGGAAAATGAGCAGGAAGACAGACACAAAAAATAAAATCCAGTTAGTGAGTTCAAAATAAAACAGGAAGTAACTAAAGAGAAGCCCAATATTATGATAATATGTAAAAAAAAAAAAAAAGTAGGAGTAGAGTACAAGATGCAATAAACTGCCTTAAGAGAAATGATTCTGAGGTATTTTCAGCTGAATTTAAATACCACATGTTTGAAAAGAAAGAGAAAAAAATCTGGAGTGTGGACAAAAATGACCTTTGCAGACCTCTGTACCGTGTTTCTTTGCTTAGGTTTAATGCCTCTAGGCTACATTTAGCCTCTACTAACATAATAGACCAAAATATTTTACAAACATGTCTCCAGCTCAGATGAGATGGGAAGAGTGGGTTGCAGTTACTGCTGCTTACTATAAATGAAAGTGTATAAGGTCTACTTGTATGAAACTTCTATGAAAAACATACAAGAGTTTTTCAAGATCCCTTGAAAAAATATATAATGAAACTCGTATGTTTTGGATACTTACTAAAACAATATATGAAAGTAATGAGAAAGTGGCCACTTTCATGAGTAAATCATATAAGTTTTTACTATTTCTTTTCCATATGGGAAGAAGCGTTATACAGATGCAAAAACACATTTCTAAAGTACTACATCTTCATCACTGCAAAGTAAGAGAAACTGGAGCATATTCAGTAGGAACATGACTGTTCACAGCAAAGATCACAGTAAGAAAACAGCAGGCAATCCTTAAAGAGCCAAAAATTCACAGAGTAACAGCAAAACACATGCAAAAATGTAAACTTGCCACCTGTTTAAATCTTTGGTCATGGTCATTTTAAGAAAAACACTGAATAAGATGGGAAGATATGAAGGACTCTATTGTGAAAGAAACACTGCAGATTGCATTTGGTTCGGAAAAGACCACCTGGATGTATCTACAGAAGCTTTGGGACAATGTTAGCAGGATAAAATACACCAGATAGACATTAAAACCTCATTGTAAGTAAAAAATGTTGTATTTTATTTGTATACCTGTCAGGGCTCTGTGTGCGGGCAGGCAGAGATGAGGATCCAAATGCAGGACTCGGAAAATGGAATGTAACTCAAAAAACCTCAGCTTTATTGCTGGCAGGAATACAAACATGAAGTGAGGCCGGAACACTGAGACCGTGACAGTACCCCCCCTCTAAGGGCTGACTCCCGACAGCCCCAAACAAAAAAAAGCACAACAAAGCACCAGGCCAGGGCGGGCGGAGGGGGTCCAGGATGGAGGGACAGAGCCCAAACAAAAAAACAAGGAGCACCAGAGTCCAAAAAACGCAGGAAAGCATATCAAAAACAAAACGAAACCAGAGCTCACCAAGAGTCTACAAAAAGTCCAGGGGGCCGACCGCGCACACGGCAACGGTGGCGACGTGCGAACAGTTCTGGAGGCCGACCGTGCACACGGCAACGGCGGGCAAACAGTTCTGGAGGCCGACCGTGCGGACGGCAACGGCGGCGAGGAAGCAGTTCTGGGGGCCGACCGTGCGGACGGCAACGGCGGCGAGGAAGCAGTTCTGGGGGCCGACCGTGCGGACGGCAACGGCGGCGGGAATGCAAGCCTGGAGGCCGGCCACACGGAAGGCAGTGGCGGCAACAGAAGTCCGGAGGGCGGCCACGGTGGTGATGATGCCCAACAAGCGGCCTGGCAGATGACCGACAATGTGGAGGTGGTAGGAGGGGACCCGAAGGCTGCGTGGCCCCTGCAGCCCCAGGCGAAGCGGAGGTTGGATCAGATGAGGCAGAGGCTGAAGCCGAAGCTGGGCCAGGCGACGCTGAAGCGAATGCGGAGGCTGAACCAGGTGAGGCTGATGCAGAGGCGGGGCCAAACGAAGCTGGTGATGCGGGAACTGGACCAGACAAGGATGAGGACGCGGAGGCCGGACCAGACGAGGATGAGGACGCGGAGGCCGGACCAGACGAGGATGAGGACGCGGAGGCTGGACCAGACGACGCTGAAGCGGATGCGGAGGCTGGACCCGGCGAAGCGAATGAAGCTGAAAAAGGCGAAGCTGAAGCCGAAGCTGAAGCCGGAGCTGGACCAGGCGAAGCTGAAGCCGGAGCTGGACCAGGCGAAGATGAAGCCGGAGCTGGACCAGGCGAAGATGAAGCCGGAGCCGGACCAGGTGTGGGTGATGCTGAAGCCGGACCAGGCGACGGCGAGGATGCAGCAGAGTCCAAGCCAGGTGACGGCGAGGATGCAGCAGAGGCCGAGCCAGGTGACGGCATGGGTGGAGATACGGAGGCTGCAGCTGACGTGGATGAAGACACGGAGGCTGCAGCTGACGTAGATGAAGACACGGAGGCTGCAGCTGGCGTGGATGAAGACACGGAGGCTGCAGCTGGCGTGGATGAAGACACGGAGGCTGCAGCTAGCGGCGGCGTGGAAGCTGGAGACGGAGGCGCTGCAGCAGGCGGCGGCATGGATGAAACTGCTGCTGCAAGCGTGGATGAGGCTGCTGGTGGAGCAGCTGGTGGCTGGACGGGCTCCTTGGGCCCCCCAGCTGACGAGGAAGGAGGCTGGACGGGCTCCTCGGGCCCTCCAGCGAGAACAGTCTCAGGACCAGTGGGCACAGGGGCCCCTGGAACACGCAGGACAAAACCAGCAGGTGCGAGGACCTCTGGCAGGAACAGATCAGAACCAGCAGGCCCACGAGCCTCTGGCAGGGACAGATCAGAACCAGCAGGCGCACGGGCCTCTGGCAGGGACAGATCAGAACCAGCAGGCGCACGGGCCTTTGGCAGGGACAGAACAGAACCAGCAGGTGCACGGGCCTCTGGCAGGGACAGAACAGAACCAGCAGGCGCACGGGCCTCTGGCAAACACATAGCAGACTTCAGTCGCCCAGAGCATTGACTCTGCTCAGGCAGTGACAGCCGGGTGCAGTCCTCAGCTGGGTTCCTAGCCTCCAGGGGTCCAGAGTAGGCTGAGGGCTGAAACTCAGCCTCTGGGGAGGCCCTGGAGCGCGTCACAGTCTCTGAACTGGCCAGCTTTTTAGGAATGATTACATTATCATGAGGTTTGTTGCTCTGCTTAGAACAAACTGATGAAACACAGTTCCTTTTAGATTGATTTGACTGAGCTTGTTGTACCGGGGTAGCAAGTGACACAGGGTGCAGGGCTAGTGGCTGCTGAACAGGAGGCTGAACTGAGGGTGACTGAAACAATGGTTGGGATGCCTACGGTGGTGGAATTGGAGACTGAGCTTGAGGCCGGGCGGCTAACTGAGCAGGAAACAAAACACACTTTACTAAGACACAGACTAGACAGAGACAGACTTGACACTGACCAAAGGCTACTAAATGATAATCACAATCACAACAGTATCAGATCATAAATCATAATATAGAAAAACACCAAGATAACTGAAACACCAAGTACCAGAGAAACAAAGGAAAATCCATGATGCAAAAGTATCAAAACATAATGAACTCAAAATACTGGGTCCAACGGACCCAGAACCGTGACAGTACCCCCCCTCTAAGGGCTGACTCCCGACAGCCCCAAACAAAAAAAAGCACAACAAAGCACCAGGCCAGGGCGGGCGGAGGGGGTCCAGGATGGAGGGACAGAGCCCAAACAAAAAAACAAGGAGCACCAGAGTCCAAAAAACGCAGGAAAGCATATCAAAAACAAAACGAAACCAGAGCTCACCAAGAGTCTACAAAAAGTCCAGGGGGCCGACCGCGCACACGGCAACGGTGGCGACGTGCGAACAGTTCTGGAGGCCGACCGTGCACACGGCAACGGCGGGCAAACAGTTCTGGAGGCCGACCGTGCGGACGGCAACGGCGGCGAGGAAGCAGTTCTGGGGGCCGACCGTGCGGACGGCAACTGGGATTGGGCAGCCCTGATTTAGGGTGCTTTGACAAGGGGATGACTGCACAAGTACCTGGTGTTGGCAGCTGCTGGTGGGCTTCACCTCAGCCAATTTGAGTCACTGGACTGGAACACTTGAACATACATGTGTCACGATCCTGGGTCTTATGACCCAGTGTTTTGAGTTTTAGTCCAACGGACCCAGAACCGTGACAATACCACCTTTCAAGACAAACATCACAAAGTTCTTCACAACCACATGCCCAAACATAAAAACAAGAGTTGACCAAATGCACAAAAAGGGGGATTTTTTAGGTGCTTTTTGAAAGAGACCAACTCCACAGCTGTGAAGCACGGTGGAGGGAGCGTCATGATTAAGGAGCAACGTTAACGCAGCTTAAGAGAGGTTGGGTAATGCAGCAGAACAGCGACCAACAGCACACACGTAAATCACTGAATAAGTATTATATAAGAAAATTCATATGTTGAAATGAGTACATGAGGCCTGACCATAACCCAGCGGAATCCCAAAGCATTACAAGAAATGTACTAAAAAGGTTCTGCAGACTCGTTTAAAGCCTGAATGTCTGATTGAAGGTGCAGCTGGAAATTCTACAAGTTACTACTTTAAATTACACTTTTTTCAGTCTGCACAACTATTAATGTGTTTATTAATGAAAAGTGCAGCTCTGAATTTAGTCAAATAGCGTATAAGACTTTTATCGCCAAAGCACATTGTAATGAGTAATTATACACAAATCATGGTCATTTAAAAGGACTCACAAACCTTGTTGGCAAGTTATAATATCTCTTGACCAGGAAAATTAATATATGGCACAAAAGTACAACTAGCACAACAAAAACATCACATCAGTGCTTCAGCTGTGTATGCATGCACAAAACTCAGATTCATCAATATTTCCTTGAGAATTTTACTTAGGTAATTATTTACAGTTTTTTCAAAACAACCTCAGCCAGAAAGATAAAATCAAGTACAGTGGAACCCCGACTTACGAATACCCCATTTAACGAAAAATTCAAGTTACGAAGGCACTTAACGGCATTATTTCTGCCCGTGTTACAGCAAAATGCCCGCGTAACGAAATCTGCTGGCTCTGATTGGCAGAGCCCAGAATGCCTACAATGCCCAATCCCTTTCGTACTTGCACTTCGCTGTTCCACTTGAACGACGTATTGCTGTTGCAGTTAGCAATTAGCCTATCGTTCACTCAAAATGCGCGATGGGTGCTTCGACAGAATCACATGTAAAGAATGCCAAGTTTTAACTGTAAAGTAATAAATTTGAGAAACACACTCCCCTTTAAATGGTAAATGGCCTGCATTTGTATAGTGCTTTTCTAGTCCATAGGACCCCAAAGCGCTTTACACTACATTCAGTCATCCACCCATTCACACACACATTCACACACTGGCGATAGCAAGCTACATTGTAGCCACAGCTGCCCTGGGGCGCACTGACAGAGGCGAGGCTGCCGGACACAGGCGCCACCGGGCCCTCTGACCACCACCAGTAGGCAAACACGGGGTTAGTATCTTGCCCAAGGATATTTGGCATGCAGCCAGGATGCAGCCTGGGATCGAACCACCGACCTTCTGATTAGTGGCTGACCTGCTCTGCCACCTGAGCTACAGCTACAGCTACAGCTTTAAAAAGTAATCCTTTCGCTACCTGGCTTCACCAACATAAAGACCAAATGAAACAGGAGACATTCATAGAGAACATTGTTTGTACTTTATTTTTGAATGTTTAGACTCAGCTTCTTCAGTAAATACAGCACATTGAATTCATCTTTGCCATCGGATCAGCTGTGCCTTACCCTCCACCTGCTTCTTCCCTTTTCTTCTAGTCTCTTATTCATTTTTTTTCTCATCAACTGTATGTTTTAAAAATCTGAATTAAAGCCTGTGTCTCAGGGGACATAAGATTCCCTTAGGTACTGTTTTTTTTCCTCCTAGGAAACATGTTGTCTCATTTCCTCATTGGAGTTTTTTTTTTTTTTTTTGCTTTTACAGCACATTCAAGGAAAAATGTTTGTGTGGATTATTTTTGTGCACAGGTAAGAACATTTGTAGGTTTATAATACTGAATGAGGATCAATATCTCTGGTTCTGCAGAGAGAAATCAGAGAGGATCATTAATCTAAATATTTCCATGAATATCAGTTTGGTACTGTGTGTCACAATATTGTATCTCTGTCTTTCCCTTTTGTTGAACAACGCCTAGAGTTACCCTGTGATTCGGGTATATCCCCATCCTCAACAAACATGTGAGCCATTGCAGCCTGTCGGATTTCTGTAAACTGATATTATATATGCTAATGTACAAAACAAGGCTTTTTGTAATGCTCCACTCAACACCTTAGAAGGGACAGATAATTGGCTTGCCTCCATTGGACATTCAACATCTAGACCACAACCAGTTACTGAGAATCTCCTGACTCGTTGGTAACCACAACCCATTTTCCAAGCTGGCATCTTTTCTCATGCTGAGCAAAGGGGATGAAGGGACCTTGTGTAGTCCTAATGTGCCTGTTAATATTTGATGAGTCTTCCACTAAAGACAGATGACAATGCTCTACACCCCACTAGAGCTGGACAGGGAGGGGGTCCCTGATGGAGAGCACTTGCGGAGTGTAAAGTGCATGGAAATTGGCTCTTATTGGCTGTGAGTTGAAATGGAGCTAGAATGAGTTACTTGTATAACAGCCTGGATGCTTCTTGAGCTTTTTCCATTGTGTGGAGAGAGGTGCAGAAGGAGCTGAATGTTGATAATGTGGTATATTTGAATACAAGTATGTGAGTAGGAGGATTAGCTGTAATTCATATTAGGAGGGCATTGTTCGCCTTCCCGTCCTCCTCGTCACCCATTCTGTCTTCCTTTCTGCTTGTTTAGAATTCCTTCCCTCCTCCCTCCTCCCTCTGCCCTGCCCAACCTTCCCATTCCCTCCTAGCGAACATCATTGTCTCACTGTTTTGCAGCCTCATCCCATTTCACTGTTTGCTGCCTCATCTGTTGTGCTCTGCTCTCTCTTTTTTCGCAAACACACATACATAGTGTGCATGCACTCCCGCCTTTCTGCACGACAGAGGTTGTTATTCCTGCTCCTTCAATTACAACATCAACTTATCCATGTCAGCAGGCTGTGCGTGCTGTGACTGCTGGTGAGGGTGGTCAGCTAGTAAATGACTGCTTTACCCTCCAGCTCACCTGCCCCATTTGCCTCTCTATCAAATCCACAAAAACACACACACGCACACAAGCAAACCGTCTCTGCACCTGTCTTTGTGAATTCATGCCATCGCCCCTTTTGTAATTACCATCTAGTTTTACCACCAAGCTTTTCTTATCTAACACTGCTAAGGCCCATTTGTCTTTGTTTACAGGACACCACTCACATTAATCCTCTCTTCTTCAATAAATAACATAAAAATACAAAATACATAAAAACATTTTTGCATTTCAAGACTTTCCAGTTTTCTTACATTGGAGTTTTAACTAAATATTACATTAAATGCCCAAAATGAAGCTGGATATTTTTAATCACAGAGTCTACACCAGGGGTAGGGAACTCCAGGCCTCGAGAGCCGGTGTCCTGAAGGTTTTAGATGTGTCTTTGATCCAACACAGCTGATTTAAATGGTTACATTACCTACTCAACATGTTTTGAAGTTCTCCAGAGCCCTGGTAATGAACTAATCATTTGATTCAGGTGTGATGATCCAGGTGTGATGATCCGGATCCTGACAGATGCAGTGATGTGGACACTGTATCAGTCTGCTGTGGTGAAACAAGAGCTGACCCAAAGATTTTGATGTTAGAAAATATGCAATGTTCATTGCATAACTGATAATGCTCTAAGACATAATAAGTTTTGCTATTATTATTTGCTATGATAATTGCTTCTCATTGTAAATTATTTTTGGGGTCCCCAGGGATGCAACTCAGTAGTCCCTGTATGTAAATTATGTAGGATGTGTATGTATGTAGGATGAGGGCTAAAATTCAAAATTCGACTTATTCTAAGAAGTATTCAGGGCAGGGGTGCCCAATCCCGGTCCTCGAGAGCTACCGTCCTGCAGCTTTTAGATGCATCCTTGTTCCCACACACCCGAATCAAATGAATGGCTTGTTATCAGGCCTTTGCCAAACATGATGGCATGCTGAAGAGGTAATCAAACCATTTGATTCAGCTGTGTTGGAGTAGGGATGCATCTAAAAGCTGCAGGATAGTAGCTCTCGAGGACTGGGATTGGGCAGCCCTGATTTAGGGTGCTTTGACAAGGGGATGACTGCACAAGTACCTGGTGTTGGCAGCTGCTGGTGGGCTTCACCTCAGCTAATTTGAGTCACTGGACTGGAACACTTGAACATACATGTGTCACGATCCTGGGTCTTATGACCCAGTGTTTTGAGTTTTAGTTCATTTTGATGTTCATAGTGTATGTTTAAGCTTATTAGGTTTCCTATGTTCATTTGCTTATTAGCTCCCCCTTGTGTTTTCAACCCCTGTGAAGTCTCCCTTGCCCTTCATGTGTTTCATGTCTGTTGTCTTATGTTGTCATGTCTGCCTCTCATGTTTCCTGTTTTATTTTGAAGAAATCTCGTGTTTTTTATATTATGGAGTATGTTTTGAGTCCTTTGTTGTACTGTTTCTTGTTTCCCTAGATTTCAGTTATGGTTATCATAGGTTTAGTTCTTTGGCTTTGTAATATGGCTTCCCTGTGTTCAATGTTGTGTCTACTGTGACCTCTATGTACCATGTTTCTGGTCCCTATAGTCTGTCTTCTCAGTTGCTGTTAAGTTTGCATGTTTAGAGTTCAGTCAGTGTGTTTCCTGTTTTACTTTGAAGGTCCATGTCTCATGTGAGTGTTTCTAGTTTTGCTTCCCTTGTCTCGTCCAGCCTGATTACTCCCAGCTGTGGTCTCCTTCTGTGTCTCATTCCCTCGTTATCCCTCTGTGTATTTAAGCCCTGTGTTTCTCTTTGTCAGTGTCGTAGTCTCCCCCATGCTGTGTGTGATTCTCCCCGTGTCTCCTGGTATACTTTATGATTAGCTTTCCCAGTTTAGTTTTGTATTACCTGTGTTCTATTTTTCCAGCAATTAAAGCTGTGCTTTTGAGTTCAAGTTCTGTCCCCGTGAGTTTGCGTTTGGGTCCTCTCCTGCCTGCCACACAGCCGAAACATGACAGAAGACTACGACCATTACATGGACCCAGCAAACCGCTCTCAGCTGTATGAGCGCCAGGAGGCAGCCCTCGCCCAGCTGGAGGAGGAGCTCCGCTGGAAGCCGTGGCGCGCTCCGGATTTTGAGCACATATTCCACGGAACTCGGCTGGCTTTTGGAGGTCCCCGAAGTTGCCAAAAGCCTCCGCCTGTTGCCCCGCTTGCACCAAAGCTCCCTCTGAACAGAAGAAATCAAAGACAATAATCACTCGCCAAAGGCTGTAAATGCTTTTAAAGGAAAAACTGTGAGCAATGTCACCAGGTCTAAAACACTCAGTTCAGGTTCTGTCAGTTCAGGTTTTGTCAAGTCTGGTTCAGTCATCCCCAAGTCAGCTCACTCTAAGACCGTTAACCCAAGGACGTCAAAACCTGCTAAAACAAAGACTGAAGAACATGGTGGGGAAAAATGCTAAGTTCATTTTTGATAGGTCTGTTTTTGTCGACCCAGTACATATTAACCCTAAGCCTGCCAATTCTAAGACTGTTTTTTCTGAGCCCGCTCCTTTGCCAGCTCGTGTTCCTGCTCCCGGGGCAGCTCGGGCCCAGCGTACCCCTGCACCCGTACCAGTTCCTCGGGTGAGGGAGGCTGAGGTCCAGTTGGTCCCTGCTCTGGTTTCCAGGCTGGCTGAGGCTCTGTCAGTTTCTGCACCCGTACCAGCTCCTCGGGTGAGAAGGGCAGTTGCCCAGCCGTTGCCTGTCCCGGCTTCCAGGGTGAGGGGGGCTGTGAACCAGTCCACCTCTGCACCCATGCCGGTCCCCAGGGTGAGGGCAGCCAGGATACAGCTCGTCTCTGCACCCGTACCTACTCCTCGGGTGGGAGCGGCTAGTGTCCGTCAGGTGCCTGCACCCGTTCTTGTTTCTGCTGAAGACTTGGTCAACCCCGCCCAGCAGTCCTCCCTGTGTTCCAGAGGCTCAGGAGAGTACAGTCCACAACCATCATCACCATCACTACTGCATGCTTTTCAGTCTATAGCTCAGTCATTAGCTCTATTAGCAGCCCAGTCCATAGTTCATTTTCCTGTGTTTCCGTTAGCTCAGCCCTTAGCCCACTGTGAAGCTCAGCCAGCTCCCCAGTGTTTAGCTCAGTCATTTGTTCCATCACCCGCTCAGCCTTCTGTTCAGCCAGTAGTCTCTGCACCTACTGGTCCTGCCACTGCTTCAGCTGGAGGGCCCGAGGAGCCCCTCATGCCTCGTCAGCTGGAGGGCCCGAGGAGCCCGTCCAGCCTCATGCCTCGTCAGCTGAAGGGCCCGAGGGGCCCGTCCAGCCTCATGCCTCGTCAGCTGAAGGGCCCGAGGGGCCCGTCCAGCAACCAGCTGCTCCACCAGCAGCCTCATCCACGCCAGCTACGGCCTCCGTGTCTCCGCCCACGCAGTCGCCTGGTCCACTCCATCCGAGTCTTCATCCTCGTCTGGTCCGGCCTCGGCCTCTGCTTCTGCCACGCCTGGTCCGGCCTCGGCACCTCGGGATCGCCGGCCACTTTCCGGGCCACCAGCTGGACGTCACCGCCGTCGAGGTCGGCCCCCTGAACTGTTTCTACACCGTTGCCGTCCGCACGGTCGGCCCCTGAACCGTTTCCATGTCGCCGCCGTTGCCGTCCGCATGGACGGCCCCCGGAACTGTTTGACTATGAACTCCTGTGCCGTCAGCCTCCGGGCCGGCCCCCTGAGGAGTTGTGAACTGTTCCCTGTGCTCCTATGCTTTTGATGGACATTGTGTTTTTGTGGCCTTGTCTCCCTCATGCTGTGTGTGATTCTCCCCGTGTCTCCTGGTATACTTTATGATTAGCTTTCCCAGTTTAGTTTTGTATTACCTGTGTTCTATTTTTCCAGCAATTAAAGCTGTGCTTTTGAGTTCAAGTTCTGTCCCCGTGAGTTTGCGTTTGGGTCCTCTCCTGCCTGCCACACAGCCGAAACATGACAACATGTGGTGTGACAAATTATTTGGCATGCAATAATTATATAGCTCATGCAAAAAGTCTGGCCTTTATTTTCAGTGTGTGAAATTCTAGTATTTTATTAGTATGTTACTTTGGAATAATTAACAGGTGTTGCACGTTTACAGATTGTAGATGAAACTTGTCACCAAGCTAATAAACTGCGATGATTTTGTGCAGACCCATTAACACAGTGGACAATATTTGCATTTCCCTGCCATCACAAGTGAAAGGAGGTGTTCAGGCTGGACTCAAAGCCAAAAAAATCAAATTTTTCAGGAACAAGACAGGACAGACGAAACTGTTTACAAAGCGTATTATTACTATACAGAGCTATCAGAGGTCTGCTGAAATCTACATGACTGCACCATGTAGTTCCATTTCTTCAAAGGTGGCGATCAGGCTATGGTGTAGTTTATGATGTCGATTATAGGGCTATACAGTAGCTATCAGTGTTGTCTCATTACTCCAAAAAAGTAACGTATGACACATTACTTGATATAAAAAAAAGTAATTTGTTACAGTAGTTGTTAAATTACCCCTTGTTAAATACTTTCTCATTAGTCTGTAAAATGACCTGAAATGCATCGTCTCATAATAACCAGTAAGGAATATATACCTCAATATAGTGTACTTTCAACACACCAACACATTTATTTATATATATATATATATATATATATATATATATATATATCCATGTCCATACCTGAGGCCTTGGAAACTGCCAAGCAAAGACTCACAGCCTTGGCCAGCCGCTTGAGGAGGTACACCAGAGAGATAGAAGGCAGGAGAATAAACCAGCTGTTCTCCACAGAACCAGCAAAGGTGTACTCTCAGTGGCAAGGGAACAATAAGAGAACAGCACCACCAAGGCTGGAGACGGAGCAATACTGGAAGAGCATATGGGAGAAGGATACAACCCATAACGGCAATGCTCAGTGGCTAGTGGATCTGAGGGCAGACCACAGCGACCTCCCTGAACAGGGTCCAGTAACCATCACAGTGGCAGATATCCAAGAAAGGGTCTCCAGTATGAAGAGTTGGACAGCACCAGGGCCCGACATGGTTCACGCCTACTGGCTGAAGAAGCTGACTGCACTCCACGAGCGTCTGGCAGCACAAATGAACCAGCTGCTAGTTAACGAGAGACACCCGGAATGGCTAACTGAAGGGCGGACGGTCCTGATCCCCAAGGACCCCAAGAAGGGACCGGTCCCCTCCAACTACCGACCAATAACCTGCCTCAGTACTACATGGAAGCTCCTGTCAGGCATCATATCGGCTAAGATGAACAGGCACATGGGTCAATACATGAGCGGGACACAGAAAGGAATTGGCAAGAATACCAGAGGTGCAAAACACCAGCTACTGGTAGACAGAACAATCAGCCGAGACTGCAAGACCAGACTGACCAACCTGTGCACTGCCTGGATTGATTACAAGAAGGCCTATGACTCAATGCCCCACAGCTGGATACTGGAATGCCTAGAATTGTACAAGATCAATGGGACCCTAAGAGCCTTCATCAGGAACTCAATGGGGATGTGGCGTACAACACTAGAGGCCAACTCCAAGCCCATAGCACAAGTTACCATCAAGTGCGGGATCTACCAAGGAGATGCTCTGTCCCCACTGCTGTTCTGCATAGGCCTGAACCCCCTCAGTGAGATCATTAACAAGACTGGCTACGGATACCGACTACGGAACGGAGCAGTTGTCAGCCACCTCCTGTACATGGATGACATCAAGCTGTATGCCAAGAGTGAACGAGACATCGATTCACTGATCCACACTACCAGGCTATACAGCAATGACATTGGAATGTCGTTCGGACTGGAGAAGTGTAGTCGGATGGTAACAAAGAGAGGGAAGGTAGTCAGAACTGAGGGGATTGAACTACCAGAAGGCAACATTGCAGACATAGAGGACAGTTACAAGTACCTGGGGATCCCGCAGGCAAATGGGAACCATGAAGAGGCCGCTAGAAAGGCTGCAACCACCAAGTACCTGCAGAGGGTCAGGCAAGTCCTGAGGAGTCAGCTGAATGGTAAGAACAAGATCCGGGCCATCAACACATACGCCCTGCCCGTGATCAGGTACCCTGCTGGGGTAATAGGCTGGCCAAAGGAGGAGATAGAAGCCACTGACATAAAGACAAGAAAGCTCCTGACCATGCATGGAGGGTTTCACCCCAAGTCCAGCACCCTGAGGCTGTACGCTAAGCGGAAGGAAGGGGGCCGGGGACTGGTGAGTGTCAGCACCACAGTCCAGGATGAGACAAGGAACATCCAAGAATACATTGGGAAGATGGCCCCAACTGACCGAGTGCTCAGTGAATACCTCAGGCAGCAGAAACCCAAGAAAGAGGAGGGAGACGAGGAACCATCATGGAAGGACAGGCCCCTGCACGGTATGTACCACCGGCAGATAGAGGAGGTGGCTGATATCCAGAAATCCTACCAGTGGCTGGACAAAGCTGGACTGAAAGACAGCACAGAGGCACTAATCATGGCAGCACAAGAACAAGCTCTGAGTACAAGATCCATAGAGGCTGGGGTCTATCACACCAGGCAAGACCCCAGGTGCAGGCTGTGTAAAGATGCCCCAGAGACAATCCAGCACATAACAGCAGGGTGCAAGATGCTAGCAGGCAAGGCATACATGGAACGCCATAACCAAGTGGCCGGCATAGTGTACAGGAACATCTGTGCCGAGTATAACCTAGAAGTCCCGAGGTCAAAATGGGAGATGCCCCCAAGGGTGGTGGAGAATGACCGAGCTAAGATCCTGTGGGACTTCCAGATACAGACGGACAAAATGGTGGTGGCTAACCAACCGGACATAGTGGTGGTAGACAAACAGAAGAAGACGGCCGTAGTGATCGATGTAGCGGTTCCGAATGACAGCAATATCAGGAAGAAGGAACACGAGAAGCTGGAGAAATACCAAGGGCTCAGAGAAGAGCTCGAGAGGATGTGGAGGGTGAAGGTAACGGTGGTCCCCGTGGTAATCGGAGCACTAGGTGCGGTGACTCCCAAGCTAGGCGAGTGGCTCCAGCAGATCCCGGGAATAACATCGGAGATCTCTGTCCAGAAGAGCGCAGTCCTGGGAACAGCTAAGATACTGCGCAGGACCCTCAAGCTCCCAGGCCTCTGGTAGAGGACCCGAGCTTGAAGGATAAACCGCCCGCAGGGGCGTGCTGGGTGTTTTATGGGGTCTATCACACCAGGCAAGACCCCAGGTGCAGGCTGTGTAAAGATGCCCCAGAGACAATCCAGCACATAACAGCAGGGTGCAAGATGCTAGCAGGCAAGGCATACATGGAACGCCATAACCAAGTGGCCGGCATAGTGTACAGGAACATCTGTGCCGAGTATAACCTGGAAGTCCCGAGGTCAAAATGGGAGATGCCCCCAAGGGTGGTGGAGAATGACCGAGCTAAGATCCTGTGGGACTTCCAGATACAGACGGACAAAATGGTGGTGGCTAACCAACCGGACATAGTGGTGGTAGACAAACAGAAGAAGACGGCTGTAGTGATCGATGTAGCGGTTCCGAATGACAGCAACATCAGGAAGAAGGAACACGAGAAGCTGGAGAAATACCAAGGGCTCAGAGAAGAGCTCGAGAGGATTTGGAGGGTGAAGGTAATGGTGGTCCCCGTGGTAATCGGAGCACTAGGTGCGGTGACTCCCAAGCTAGGCGAGTGGCTCCAGCAGATCCGCAGAGCGCAGTCCTGGGAACAGCTAAGATACTGCGTAGGACCCTCAAGCTCCCAGGCCTCTGGTAGAGGACCCGAGCTTGAAGGATAAACCGCCCGCAGGGGCGTGCTGGGTTTATTTATATATATATATATATATATATATATATATATATATATATATATATATATATATATATATATATATATATATATGTATATATATATATGTATATATGTATATATATATATGTATATATATATATGTATGTATATATATATATGTATATATATATATATATGTATGTGTATATATATATATACCGTATGTATGCGTATATATCATAATGAAGCCACACATATGTATTGTTTTAGTGTTTACTGTGAAAACAAAGCCAACAACACAAGTTGTCTTAAGAGACTTAAAAGCAATATTGAAAGTGATTGAACAGGTAGAAACATGGGCTGACTGCTCATCACTGTTTTTGTTACCCGCTAAGGACAGCACTCAGCATGCCAACAAAAAGCTACCCAAGAACCCAGACTTATGCTAAAGCTGTTTGTGGAGATGCCTGCAAAGAGCTGAGGCTTTGTTGGCATTGTAACACAGTTGTTTCTGTCCTGGACAGAGTTTGCACTTCGCCATCAAGTTCTTGTCCTTTTGTGCAATAAAAAATAATAGTGCAGTAAAAGTCTCTGCTCCACCATTTTCCTTCTCCTGCACACAAATCATCTGACTGTAGTGTGCAGGAAAAAAAGCATATCTTTTTTTCTTTCAATCCACCTGGGGTGAGGATAACTGAAAAGCAAGTAATTAGTGTTACTGTACTAAATTAACCCTCCCATATTTAACCATATTTAATGGGATCTTATCAAAATACCATTAACCTGCTTGCTAATATTAGCATGTTAGCAAGCATGGAATGTAGTGCAATATCCCCCCTGGTGCAGCAATACAGCATGAATACTGTATTTACTGTTTCCCTAAATCAGTGTTGCAGCAGCAGAGTGGTAAAGGTTCACTCTGAAGTGTTTTGTGGCTTCAAAAACCTATAGTTTGTCATCTCTCTAGTTCCGCCTGCATTGCATTTCATTGTCTCAGTTGTCTCCCTCGCTTCCCCCCTTCCTGACACCATGACACCCCCCTCCTCCAATCCCTCTCTCAGCAGCAAGACATCTCCCCCCCTCCCCTCTTCCCAAACATCTCCCAGTGTCACAGTGGATCAGGTCAGGAGACAACTGAGGAAGCTTCGCCCCAGAAAGGCAGCAGGCCCAGACAAGGTGTGTCCTAGGATGCTAAAGGCGTGTGCTGCTGAACTTGGGGAGCCGCTACAACGAGTCTTCAACCTCAGTCTGCGACTGGGGAGAGTGCCCGCCCTATGGAAGACATCCTGCATCGTCCCGGTCCCCAAAAAGAACCGGCCCAATGAGCTGAATGACTTCCGACCGGTGGCACTGACGTCACATCTTATGAAGACTCTAGAGCGGCTCTTCCTCAACCTCCTCCGACCACAGGTACAACATGCCCAGGACCCACTACAGTTTGCATACAAGGCGGGTGTCGGAGTGGAGGATGCCATCCTGTACCTCCTACACAGAGCCCACTCACACCTGGATGGGGGAAAAGGCACGGTCAGGATCCTGTTTCTTGACTTTTCCAGTGCCTTTAATACCATCCGGCCCTGTATGCTTCAAGAAAAACTGAACAGGATGGAGGTGGACCCCTGCCTGGTGGCTTGGATCTCCGACTACCTCACCGACAGACCACAGTACGTCAGGCTGAAGGACATCACGTCTGACACAGTGGTCAGCAGCACAGGAGCACCACAGGGAACTGTGCTGTCCCCTCTTCTCTTCACCCTGTACACCTCTGACTTCTGCTACAACTCTGAATTATGCCACATTCAGAAGTTTGCAGACGACACAGCCATCATGGGGTGTATCTGGGATGATCAGGAAGAGGAGTACAGAAGTCTGGTGAGGAACTTTGTCGCATGGAGTCACACAAACCACCTGCAACTCAACACCTCAAAGACTAAGGAACTGGTTGTGGACTTCGGGAGGTCTAGAGCAGGTCCACTGCCGGTTCAGATAGAGGGGGAGGAGGTGGAGGTGGTCAACAAGTACAAGTACCTCGGGCTGTGGGTGGACAATAAACTGGACTGGTCATGCAACACAGAGTACCTGTATAAAAAAGCCCAAAGCCGACTGTACTTCCTCAGGAGGCTGAGGTCTTTTAACATCTGCAGGAAGCTCCTGAGGATGTTTTACCAGTCGGTGGTTGCTGGAGTACTTTTCTATGCTGTGGTGTGCTGGGGGAGCAGCACAGCAAAGAAGGACTCATCCAGGCTGGAGAAACTGATCAGGAGGGCTAGCTCTGTGGTCGGCATGAAGCTGGACACTCTGGTGACAGTGGCAGAGAAAAGGACATTAAAGAAACTGATGGACATTATGGACAATGCTGGGCATCCTCTGCACACGGCCATAAACAATCAGAAGAGTCTGTTCAGTGACAGGTTGCTTCTCCCAAAGACAAGAACTAACAGACTTAAAAACTCCTTTGTCCCACACGCCATCAGACTGTTTAACTCCTCTCTGGAGGGGAGAGAGAGGGGAAACAGGAGGACAAAGGAGGGAACAACTAAGCTGTAGTGCCTCTTCACCTCACTGTGCAATACCTTTTGTGCAATACTTTTGTAAATAGTCAACAGTGCAATAGACTCAATACTTGAAATGTGCAATTCACTTGTATTTTTATTTTTATTCCTATTTATTCTATTTATCCCCTTCGTATATTTTATTTATATTGTCTCTGTATTTATATATATGTGTGTGTGTGTGTGTGTGTATAACTCTGTAACTTCTGTCGGTGCTGTGCTTTTTTGGAAATCGAATTTCCCAGAGGAACCCACCCGAGGGATTAATAAAGTTCTATCTTATCTTATCTTATCTTATCTTATCTTATCTTATCTTATCTTATCTTATCTTATCTTAACATAGGCGAAGCACCCCCACCAAGCAAGTCCCTTTCTTTAATGCAAGTTTAGTGATTACTTTACTTTTTTAAGCATCTACAGTACAAAGGAAGAGGTTGTTTTAAGCTTAGGAAAATGAATACCCCGTGTTTTTATGGGATTTTCGGTCTATTTAAAAATTACAACATCACTAGTTTTTTCCTTGCTTGTTTAGATTTTTCCTGCTACACTTTGCAGTGTGCTTATGTCCCTGACCCAGTCTCACCACTTACTCTCTCTCTCACAGGCAACCTCCACTTTTCTCCCACCATCTTCTCCTCTCCCTCAGGTACTCTTGAGTTCAAGAGCTCTCAAAGCCTTTTTCCTCAGCGGTCAATAGCTAAGCAAGACCCCTTGAAATGGAGAGAGCGTGCACAGGCTGCAGCCTCGCTCCTGTATCATTCACGGAGCAGTTTGGCCCACACCTCACTCAGTCAGCCTTTTTACTGCAGCACCTCAACAGTCAGGAACTCTCTGCTGGCAGTAGTAAAAATTGAAACAGTAATGTGCCTTTCATCTCTGTATTTTAGGCAAAAGAGTTTATGTACCGTCTCGGTGGCACTAATGCAGCAGCCGTATTTGAGTTGCCTGTCTAAAAAGTATATGACACAGTAAGTCCAGTGTTAAAGTGTATGCTCATGTAATATGTTGCATTCTAAGTATGAAGTTCTATTATTACATTCACAATTTAAAATTGAACAATTGTAATGGTAATAAGACAGAAGGTCAGTACACACAAAAACAGTGGAACCACATTTCACAATAATTTTGTGGGCATTTTCGTATTTGAGTTTGTGGCTCATGATAACATTTAACTTTTGTTTAGAAAATAATGATTAATAGCTACCTATGTAGCAAAGTACAAGTAGCAACTCAGCAAAGTTAAGTAAATTTGCGGGGGTATGTGAACGTGTCCTTAGATTTTTCTTTGTCTCCGTGTGTGTGTGTTTGTCTATATAATGTTTGTGTGTGCACAGACTTCTGTGATCTGATTTGTGGAGAGTGATGGCTCTCTGAGCAAAGCTTGACTTTGTCCTTGGAAAGACTAAAGAGTGCATTTTACCCCCAGGGAGAGATATCTGTCAGAGTATTAAGTTTTTCTACTAGAGCGTATGCAGGTATGTGTGTTCACTTCTCCCATGGCTCTATAGTGAGTACGGATGGATGGGATTTTCAGATCATGCGTGTTGTGGCGTTATGTGAGAAATGTGTTTTTACATCTTTTGTATATCAGATGAAGAGCCAAGGGAAGGCAACAAACTTTAAACTTGATTTGGAAGATCTTTTTGGACTTGTGGGAAATCAGTGAAATAGGTGAAGCAGAACATTGAGAGAAAATGGGCACACAAAAGTTTCAAGGAAAGTGTTTCAAAATAAAACTTACAGCGCACTGAATATGACCGGTAACAGCGTAGCTTCTTTGTGACAACTATTACAAAAACTCCCGAATGCGTTTAATATTCCACCCCAACTTCTACTCACCGTTACGATCGATGGCGAAGGGTGTGTTAGTAGTGGTGATCTGGTAGTTGCAGATCTGGCTGTATTGTGGGGAGCAGTCCTGATCAGTAGCCTCCACTTGCAGGATATTGTCATAAATCTTGCCCTCTGTCACTGCTGCTTGATACTGGGGCTCCCGAAACACTGGGGCAAACTCATTGACATCGTTGACCTGAATGTGCACCACTGCCCTGTAAACAGCAGGGGAGAACAGTAGATAATCATGTCAGTCGCTGTGAAGAAGTGAACACAAATGATTTTTCTAATTACAAGCCAGATTTTCAATAAACCAACGATGTAAAAGATCTGCAAACATTTAAACGCCTTAGTATAAAGGCAAAAGTGAAACTGAGAAATGATATTGTTTCCTTTGAAAAACACATACTAAATTAAACCGAGTTAATTAACCTCATTCCTTGTGGTTAATTATTATGTTGACTGGGTATAAAGAAAGCATCCTAGAAGTATTGGAAATTACTGTGCCGACTCAGGAACACTTCTGAAGTTCAGACACAGTGTACAAACTGGTTTGGTGCTGCATCTAAAAATGCAAGTTAAAACTGCAAAGCCAAACACAGAAATGCTGCCTTGTGAGGTTTTCTCTGGAGGCGATATTAAAACTAAAGAACATATCTAATTTAAACATCTGTCAGGGTAACAATAATACTGAAGGATATACAGTCAAGTGAAAATGAAAGTTTCCACTCCATGCAATCCTATGAAACACTAAGTACAGTACTCAGTAGCTTAAAACCCCTTTCAGGAGCAATAATGTGATGTATTTGTTGTTTGAATGAATTTATCAGTCTCTCACATTGCTGTGGATGAATTTTGGTCCGCTCTTGTTTACAAATTACTTTAGCTCATTGAGGGTTAGCACGCAGAGCTCTGCTAAGTTCCACAACAACATTGTAAGTAGGTTGAGATCTGGACTTACATTTGGCCATTGCAACCCCTTGGTTCTTTTCTTTTTTTTAAAAAATGTTTTATTGGTTGTGTGCTTGGCCTCATTGTCCTGTTTCATCAAATTTCCCTCAAGCTTTAGCTGTCAGACTGATGGCCTGACATTTGACCCTAGAATACTTGGTACACAGAGAAATTCTTGACTAACTCCATGACTGTGAGGTGCCCAGGTGGTCTAGCAACAGAACAAACCAAATCATCACCCCTCCACCAACATGCATCACAGTGCTTCACAGTTGGTATGAGGTTTTTAAACTGTTATCTGTGTTTGCCGGATGTGGTGCTGTGCAGTTTGACTAAACAGCTCCACTTTGGTCTCCTCTGTCCAAAGAACATAATTCCAGAAGCCTTGTAGTTTGTTCCAATCTAACTTTCCCAACATAAGCCACGCTGCCATGTTGTTTTCAGAGAGAATTGGCTTTCTTCTTGTAACACTTCCAAACAAACTGTACTTGATCACTATTTTCAAATAGTCCTGCCATGAACATCAACGTTTAACATGCTAAATGTGTCTGACATGAAGCTCAGACTCAAGAGGCTCTGGAGTTTTGTTCACTTGCTCTTAGGTCATGGTCTGTCCTTTGGGTGAATTTACCAGCATGTCCACTCCTTGAAACATTTTGGCATTGTGTTAATACACACCTGAATGCTGCTCCAGACCAGCAAACTGTCCAAACTCCTGCTTTTGTAGCAGTTCTTACAATTGCTGATAATCAGTTAATCAAGTGCATTTGATATACAGCAACTGGCTGTTTATTGTCCACATCCCTATGGAAGCAGTAGGGGTGTGCTTAGTTTTCCACAGGACTGCACAGCACTTGTTATTTCAACAAGATAACAGTTAATCACATTCTGCACGAATAAACATTCCTAGTGCTAAAATGGCCTCCAACAGTTCAGAGCTGTGACCCATTGAAAAAATGGCATATTTTCAAAATAACATTAGAACAAAGAAGTCTCAAATTGTTGTGCATCTAAACTTCGATATCGAGCAAGCATGGGAAAACATTTTTCTTTTAAAACTACAGCAGCTGCTTTCCTCAGTTCCCAAATGGTTACAGTGTTGAAAGTCGAGGTGATGCAATGCAGTGGTAAACATGCTCATTCTGAAACCTGAAACCATTCTTTAAAAATGTCTTTGGCATCCTTTATTTAAACAATACAGCAGTACAATATGCTGTACTTTCTAAATTTGTATTGAGTTATTCGGTTTATTTGTTTGCACATAACTGCATTCTTATTTTTATTTACTTTAAAGCATCCCCATTTTGGAAACAGGGCTGAAGGAGAAAGTAAATTAATTGTATATAAATATATCTACTCCACATCTTGTTTTCTTAGAACATGTGTCATGTTTGGTTAGGCTCAAGCTTTACCAAGCTTGATTTAAACTTATATGAACTGTACAGAATTAGTACAGTTAAAAACTTGCAGGACACCGGCCCTTGAGGCCTGGAGTTGGACACCCCTGCCCATGATGCATCGTAGAGAAGGCAGGATATCTCATGCTCTTCATGACTCCCTCAACTATTAAAGATGAAGGAAAAAAATCACCATAGCACTCCTTTAAAGACATTTCAAAATAGTAGATAACAAGGAATCATCACCTGCACATTAATGAACTCAAATATTCACGTTCATGAAATATTAACCCAATCAAAACTCGTGCAGCCAATTTTTTTATAGCAACTTTCAGAATAACAACATTTAATTAAGGTTTGTTGTCTTTATTTTCAATGTGGCATTTTTATCCCCAAAAAGAAAATAAAAGGAAGCGTGAAAGAACACACAGTAAAAGAACTTTATGAATGGGGAGAGGCTGTGTGTATTTATTGTTTTCAGCCTCAGTCCACCCAAAAATGGGAAATGGCTTACAAGGCTAAATACGTCTTCCACAGCCATGCATAAAGGACTAATTACAGCTTCCTAGATAATTGCTAAATTTGGATAGTTCAGGGCAGAGTTCGCATCAGCAGGTGATGGATTAGCTCAGTAACCACTAGTCGCATTGTGCTTTGTGTAATACACAATGTAGTCTGACCTAAAGCACTGTTTTGATTGTGTTTTGGTGCCAAAATAAGATAAAGCGAACCCCCAGATCACTTCATCTGCCAGATTCTTGCTTGCTATGCAGAATCTCCATCAAGCGCATCAAACTGCACTAATTAATTATTCCATAAATGATTTATCAACAGTTATTCATGGATAGTCACACATCATGTAAACTCCTCACCATTCATCACCTCAAAATGTCTTCATCAATATTCTCCAGAAAAGCGACAGATTGCATGATCAGTCCTTCAGTTCATTGACTGACAGTTGATGATGGATGGCAATGTGCTACAATAATTTGCTTTTGGAATGGCTTCAGAACAGCAAAGCCCAAGTAATACTTTGCTTTAAGCCACAAAGGGGTGGAGATGTGGCTTATGGGACTCGAGCTGGGTATGTAATGACGGTGAAATTATCCTATTCAAAGAAGCAGTAGATATTTCTCCAACGGTGGTTGGTTGAAGACAGAGACTGGACAACAAAGACAAAGCCAGCGGGGAGGGAGAGCGCAGGCAGAGCGCAGGCAGAATTGATTTTTGTACTGCCTTATCGCACCCTGTCACAAGTCCACAAACACAGGCTATGATTTGTTTTTGAGCTTCTATTCACATGCTTGAATTATTTAACAGAACACAGAAAGGCCTAAACAACTCATGAAGAAAAGCTATTAAAAAAGACGTGGCAAAAGGGCAGAGACAGTAACTACTGTTAAGTACATTTACTTAAGCAAGTTCGCTGAAGTACAAACTAATTTTGAGAATTTCTTTTTTTAAACTTTTAGTTTCTGCTCCAATCGTGTTTTGAGTAACTGGTGTCAATATGCATCTATTTACACTGTATTGTCTTCACTCACACATCCAAATGATTGAATTTAGAAGCTCCAATCAAAGGTTTATAAAATCAAGTATCTTTCCATGCTTCTACAAACATTTGTGAAAGAATGGAATTTAAAGAATGCCAAGAGGTCAACAACTTTCTGCAAAGTCAGGCGCAACAAGCCTACATGTCGCCTGCAGATTAGCTCAAGAACACTGTGTAGAGAGCTTCATGGAATGAGCTTCTATTGCCAAGCCTTACATCACCAAGCACAATGCAAAGCGTTGGATTGACAGACATTTATGGGCACTTTTTTGTTTAATTCTTCATGAGATGTTTCAGTGGTCTCCTGGGAAACATAGCGTCCTGTCATTAATTTAAAATGTGATTTTGTCATGTGTCACTCACCTAAACAATGTTGCAGACCAAGCGGGATTAGCCCAGTGTTAATAGTGATGCTAACAGCAGTAGAAAAAGCACTGACAGATGATGGTGGCACCAGAATGTGCCGTAAATCCCTCTGCCAGCCTTGTTTTGTCATATTAATGACACTTGCTCATAAACACCCCCTCCCCTCACTGTGCCACTCTCCCCAGTGGTGAAAGAGGAAACATATGCTCTACTCCTTTGGGGTTTGTACAGAAAGACTCATCTGTGTGTGTATGTGTGTGTGTACATATGTGTGTGTGATTATGAATTCGTTCACACAAATGCATGATATATAACTAACTGCTATAACTGCAAAAATGTCTGGGTGCCTGTGTATCTCTGCTGATGCTTCACATCTGTCTCAAACAGACGCCTGGCTCTCTGGGGCAAGTCTTACTTGTGTGTGTCTCTATGCACGCGTGCGTGTATGTGTGTGTGTTGTCATAGTGCTGGAAGATTGCCAAGCTAAGCCCAAGGCTGCTATCCCTCCCTGTGACAGGCTCCAACTCACAAGGAGGGGTCCACAATGAGTCAGAGTGACACAGAAAGACAGTGGGGGGTTAAATGCCCCTATGGGTGAATGATCACACCACCTTTAAACAAAGAGGATTAAAAAAGTTGCACCATGGGGGATAGTTAGTTGAAAAGAAAAGTCACAGGTTAAACAAACTATATAATCCCACTGAGTGGGGAAACTACATTTGAGTTCCTCTTGTCACTGAGCATTTATAAGTGACAAGAGGAACTCAGAGGAACTCATTTATACACAGTGCCTGATCACACTGTTTGTAAAACATTTACACTGCTAGATGTGGCCGGCTATACAAGGACACACACACAGTAACAACTGTACTTGTAAATCCTATTACTCTAAAATGCATTTTGACATCCTTCAGTTTCCCTTAATGCTGACAAAGCACTAGTGCAATAATTTCACTTTCCCAGTTTGTCATTCCAACAGGTCATCTGACTGTTTAGATAACAAGTACAACAGAACAGAAAAGCACATGGAATCGCAACAGATGACCATCCCCCCCTGAGCCTGGTTCTGCTGGTGGTTTCTTCCTGTTAAAAGGGAGTTTTACCTTCCCACTATCGCCAAGTGCTTGACTGTTTGGGGTTTGTATTATTGTAGGGTCTTTACCTTACAATATAAAGGCTTTGAAGTGACTGTTGCTGTGATTTAGTACAATGTAGATAAAAATGAACTTAACCTAATGACGTTTTTGCAATTGGGAAAAAGTAAACAGTCTGGTTAACACATCTGACATGCATGTGAAAGGTCACTGGGTTGAGAATGGTAGGACACACAAAGAGAGCCTTAAAGGGGCAAAAGTTAGTGAACTTGTGCTGCTTCCAACACCAGACAAATGGGATGCTTGCATCAGGCATAAAAACTGTGCTAAATCAAATTAAGATCGACCTGCTTTTGCCACCCCTTAGTTAATAAGGGAGATCCCAGAAGTATATACAGTGATTAGCGTACTGTATATTTCATTGAAGTTGTGAATATGCCTTGAAGCCACTTTTAACTGCAATAGGTAGCTATCAGAGTTTTTTTCCAGTATCATGTCAACTAAATAACAGTCTCTTCCTAAACCTAACCAAGTATATTTTTGGTGCCTAAATAGGTTATGTAGTTTTGGTTTTATCTAAACTTAACAAGTGGATAAGAAATGGAAAAACATCTAAGCACTAAGTACTGCATGAAAATGATCTCATGTCTGAGAAGCTTGGGCCTTAATCTCCATCAGCAAACAAAGATTGTTAGTAGGTTTGTAGGTGACACCTTGCCTTCATAGGAAATATTCAAGGCTCTGGTTGCATAGGTAAGCCTCTTGTATATTTTCAGCCCAGTCACTGTTTCCACTGCTTGCCTGTTTTCATTGCAAAGTTGAAAGTAGTTTAACTCAGTATACACCTATTTTGCTGTGCTAGTGGGTATTTCCTTCTTCTTTATTATAAAAATAAATAAATAATCTCTTCGCTTCTTATTTTGCTGTGGTTGGTGGATCAAGGCTAAGGGTAAACATGTCTGGTATCTGACAGAATGGCAGTATTTGACATCTAGGGATGAGAACTTGTTGAAAGAAACCAATCTGTGCATAGACCTGTTGTCAAAGCCAACATTTTGTTGATGGCTCACAGCACCATGACCTCCCCACTCTGAAGTCTCTAAGATTCTACTTTACTTTCCTCCTTTGAGACATGTTCATAATGGATGTTATATATTTAACACTTGAACAGACTTATGATATTTTGGGGGTATTTTCTGAAAAGACTGAATCAACAAAGTTCATTCCATCTCTGATATTTGAGTTACTAGTTATGTTGTGAACATCTGCAAAAAATATCAGCTCACAGCAGCTGATCCCCTTTCTGCTCCTACAACTGGCTCTTTCATGTAGCTCATGCTACTTAAGCTGCTTTCACCTGCCCACAGCTGATTTGCACCTGCTAGCTGCTATGCAACCCACCCCCACCGCAGCTCCTCCTTTCGATCTGTATCTGACTTAAATATAACAGTCGTCTTTGATGCCTACGCCGTTCTGTGCTGGGGTCTTGGTGTTGTTCTCTCTGCCTCCAGCTCTCCATGTATGCACATACAAGGACAGAGAGGTGAGCACTCCCCACCTTATGCATTCCACGTACACGCATGGAAGGTAGGTAGGTCTCAGAACAAAGCCAAGCTGCCAAATATAAATTACTGCACATGGAAATCTCAGTCTTTTTTTCAGTAATGGTGCTGACTGAAATAGTATTCCTGAATAGCAACATGACGGAGGGCATCAGTCTTCCTCTATGTTCCCTCAAAATTAATCAAAATACAATATTAGTATGCTCCTGTTGTTAACTTTCTTCATTCAAACAGCTACATCAAAAGTAGTAAATGACCAGAGAGTTTAAAGTGCTTCTAACAGCATCTAATCAGTCTTCTAGAACTGAACGCAGCATGCATAAAATACACAATTGTGTAACTTTGTTTTGCTTAATAACCCCAGTTGCCTGAATGCTGTCTCATTTACATAGAACACTGTATATCTAATAAAAGGAAGTAGTCGGTCTCTTTTCAATGATGTAAGTATCTCAGAAAATGAAAAGCATCCCAAGCAGTTGAGATGTATTTAAGTGCCAGGTGGGATTTCAACCCAGTTAAACCATACGCCGACACAATCAGATACCAGCTGCATGTTAAAGGCAGGCGATGCATGTTAATGTCAGGTTAGCATTGTTCAAAGCTTATTACATATTCATCTGCGCTCATTATTTATAAACACTGGCACTCAAACAGACTGATAGTATTGAACGCTTCCAATACACACACAAGTCAACATCCAACACAAAGGGAAAGGACTCAATTAATCTTTGACAAGAATTAGTCGAGAGGCTGAATCGTCAGATTCCTCGTGCAAGACCGGAATGGGAATAAACAACCCCAACTATGCCAGTGGGATCAATGCACAACACAACACAGGATAGTAACTTCAGCACTATGCAAGGAAATCGCATTTCCATATCGACAAGAATCCTCCTCGGAAGCAGCCACAAGAGACTCCACGGAGGCCGGCGTAATCTCAATAGGAGGTGATTTCGCTGCAAGGTAATCCAGTTCCGTTTTCAGCTTCGTGAGCCAATCCTCCTGACTTCACATGTGATACTATTGATCCAACCTGTGACTGATGGCTATGATGGCTTAAAGAGATAACCAGAGAGCTGGAATCTTTATAGAGTCGTCACTGGAACTACAACCTAAGCCAAAGTCATAAACAGTTTTATGTCCCACATGTAAAAACACCTAAGCCACAACATTAAAAAAGTAGACTGATAGACTGAGATACACCAGATATCTGCCATTACTATTTTCTATCTATCTATCTATCTATCTATCTATCTATCTATCTATCTATCTATCTATCTATCTATCTATCTATCTATCTATCTATCTATCTATCTATCTATCTATCTATCTATCTATCTATCTATCTATCACACATATTACAAAATAGCTTCATATAAAAAAAACATACAGGTAATATGCATTGTTTTTTTCCCAATGTATCCAGCAATGAGATTATGAACTTGTGCTATAATTAAACGTCATTTCTGTGCTCAAGAAGTATCTCAGGTTTGTTTTCCAAGTTACGTCTTCTAAAACTGGTAGTTTAATGAATCTCAGAGAACGTCTGTTTGCATTCTTTGTTTGTTGTGTTCCCAGCACTTCTCTCTGTTTCATCTTTATTATACCTGTTGATGTTTCTTCTTTTCTTGATAAAAGTTTATAGAATTTATATAACATTGTGGGGTTTTTTTTAGTAGTTTCCACTATAGCTGTTAATAATCTATTTAAAATAGAAGACTACATATTATGCACGTCTCTTCTTTCTCACTAATCTAAAGCCCATGAATTGAAAACAATGTTTTAAGCATTTGGTCCAAATCTGGGTCTCACAAAATCTCAAAGTAGTGCAAAAATATTACATTACAAATATTATATAATAACATATTTTAATAAAACTATATAATACATTAAAAAGTAAAATAGTTATGACTGAATGGCGGCACGGAGCACCGCCTTTGCCTCCGCGAACACATCGGACTACAAACACGCACATTACCAACTCCGGAAGACGATCAAAGCAGCCAAATGTGAGTACAGGGACAGGGTGGAGCAACAGTTTGACAACCCTCGGAGTATGTGGCAGGGACTAAACACGATCACAGACTTTAGAGGGAAAACCAGCACACCGCAGACCACGGCCTCTCTGTGTGAGGATCTAAACGTATTCTACGCTAGATTCGACGCAGCGAACACCATGAGACCGGACAGTGTGCGCACCGCGGATGACGTCAGTGCGCACACTGTGTCTGAGGAGGATGTGCGGAAGTGCTTCAGGAAGGTGAACGCACGCAAAGCTACTGGTCCAGACGGGATTCCCGGCCACGTCCTCAAGTCATGCGCGGCTCAGCTGGCTGGAGTGTTCACGCACATCTTCAACCTTTCCCTCTCTCTGTCTGTAGTCCCAGTCTGCTTCAAAATGGCCACCGTCGCTGTACCCAAATCCTCCACCATCTCCTCATTGAATGACTGGCGACCTGTAGCCCTGACCCCCATTGTAAGCAAATGCTTTGAGAAGCTGGTCAGGGACTTCATCTGCTCTGCACTACCCGACTCACTGGACCCTCTATAGTTCGCATACCACCACAACAGGTCCACTGATGATGCCATAGCCCTGACACTACACACTGCCCTGTCACACCTGGAGAAGAGAGACACGTATGTGAGGATGCTGTTTGTAGATTACAGCTCAGCATTCAATACCATCGTTCCCTTGAAGCTGGACAGGAAACTGCAGGATCTAGGACTGAGCAGCTCCCTCTGCAGCTGGATCCTTAGCTTCCTGTCTGACAGACGCCAAGTGGTCAGACTGGGCAGCATCACCTCATCCCCCGTCACACTGAACACTGGTGCTCCACAGGGGTGTGTACTGAGCCCTCTCCTGTACTCACTCTACACCTACGACTGCATGGCCACTAACAACATCATTGTGAAGTTTGCGGACGACACTACAGTGGTGGGTCTTATCACCAACGGTGATGAGACGGCTTACAGGGAGGAGGTCAGCGCCCTGACCCACTGGTGTCAAGACAACCATCTCACCCTCAACGTCGCAAAGACAAAGGAGTTGATAGTGGACTTCCGGCGGTGCAGAGAAGTACACACCCCCATCACCATCAGCGGCGCTGCTGTGGAGAGAGTGAGCAGCTTCCGGTTCCTTGGTGTACATCTGGCTGAGGATCTTACGTGGTCAGTACACACAAACAAAACAGTGAAGAAGGCGCAGCAGCGCCTCTTCTTTCTCAGGAGACTGAAAAGATTCGGCATGAGCCCCCGCATCCTCAGGACCTTCTATCACTGTGCCATTGAGAGCATCCTCACTGGATGCATCACCACCTGGTATGGCAACAGCACCGCCTACAACTGCAAAGCTCTCCAGCGAGTAGTGTGGTGCTCTGAACGGATAATTGGAGGTGAGCTTCCCTCCCTCCAAGACATCTACAGGAAGCGGTGCCTGAGGAAAGCGGGGAGGATCATCAAGGACTCCAGTCACCCCAGCCATAAACTGTTCAGACTACTTTCATCAGGAAGGAGGTTCTGCAGCATCCGGTCCCGTACCAGCAGACTGAGAGACAGCTTCTTCCATCAGGCCATCAGACTGCTGAACACGTCATAGACACCTCAGCTTCACTACTGGAACTTTAACATTATGCACTCCATACTGTACAGTAATGCCACTGTTTTGCACATGTCTCACTCTGTATATTTTATTTTATTTATTTTATATATTCTATTTATTGTTTACTCTATTTAATTTGTAAAATATGTGTACACACACACACACACACGTAGAAAAATATTTAGTATACACATCCAGAAATGCATATACTATTATATATTGTACATATATTTATTAGTTTCAGATGTAGCCATTCTTGTATTTTGCTTGTTTACATTATTGTATTTTGCACAACTCTGACGCTTGTGAAGCTCGCACACAAGAATTTCACTCGCATGTGCTGTACCAATGTACCTGCACATGTGATGTGACAATAAAAGTGATTTGATTTGATTTGATTTGATTTGAATGTCCTGTTGCTTAACTCTGCTGACGAGCACCTCAGTGTCAGTGGATGTGTATTAACACCTGACTGTGGCTTGCATCGTGGATAGGAACGGGTTTCACTTTCTTTTGTCTGGTAAGCGATGCAGGCAAACACAGATGGCGCACTTCCTGCCGGTGCAAATTCATAATTGAAACGTGTAGCATATATTCCCCCATTACAATCTGTGAGCTGAGGATAAACAACATATTTCTACACGAGATGTGTATTCTCTTTCTTTCTTTTTTTTTTCTTGGCTTGTTGGGAATAATAGTCACGTCAACTAACAGGTTTTGACAGAATGAGGTTTCACTCATATTAGCATCAAGTGTGACAAGTGAGAAGTTAAGATTCTTGGTAGAATAAAGAGCCGACGCACTGACAGGGCAGTATCTGCGAGGAGTCCCCTGGTTTTCTCACTGCAGAAATTTATCATGACAGCTTATGCTAACGAGGCACAGCGTTTGGCACACTTCTTCACACATGAGGAAGTGACTTTCTTCCCTTTTTTTCTTTTTTTTTTAATGTTGAAAGGTGCTTTTAGGAGAGTATCTGTGAGTCGGTTATGAGATGCAAAATCAGCCTAT
The DNA here is from genome assembly GCF_965226115.1 of Aulonocara stuartgranti. Taxonomy (NCBI): domain Eukaryota; kingdom Metazoa; phylum Chordata; class Actinopteri; order Cichliformes; family Cichlidae; genus Aulonocara; species Aulonocara stuartgranti. Next base: position 32,818,474 of record NC_138950.1, on the reverse strand, counting down.
CTATCCCCAGTTACACTGTTTGCCTTATTTGTATGTAAATGTAGGTATATGAGTGTGAATTTGTCTCAGCATTTGGGGTTTGAGAGTGTGTCTGTGTGTGTGGGCGTGCGTGGCTGTCCTTCAGCTGGCTGTTCAGTTGGATAATTAGCTTTTCATAAACGCGGCGAGGTTAGAACATGCAGGCTTCTAATGATGACTTTAATAACTACCGTACTGCCGAGCACAGTGTGCGAATGTGTGGCTATTTAGGGACACGAAAAAACATATGTGTGTCTACATTGAGTCTAGAGTTTCTTTTGAACACATACACAAATGAACACACACGTCCAGGAACACCTAACCTTGTGAATGTATTACCCTTCTTGACAGCCTCCAGGCTCTTAACCCCTGGGCCAGTGTTAAATACACGTGTCATGGTTAGGTGTGAGTCCTGGGAGGAATTATGAATATGACTTGCTTTGTAAGGCAGTGAAACATCCCCTACGCCTAATTACTCTGTAGAAATGGCACAACTTTGTGTCAAGAGAGGGGAGCGGGAAAAGGCGAGCTATACTCCTTATAGACAAACTTCTAGTCTTCTGTTGCTTATTATTGCTATAACTTGGTTGGATTTCAAGTGTGCCCATCCCAAAGGCTCAGTGCTTACATCTGTAGCTACAACTGTGACTTCTGAGCTTTCTATTTAATGTTTCACAGGAGCACCGGCAAAAGAAAAAATCATATAATGAGTTACCCTTAACGATTATAGAAAAAAATGTATACGTTATGGCCCCTTGAGCAGGAATTGTCAGAGGTTTAACTGAAAAGTAGGTTCCCCACATAGGCTGCTTAATTTCAATCATTTTTAGAGGCACAAAAAAGCTATTCAACAACCAGAAAAGAAACGTAACATTGTTTTTCATACTGTGATTTTACGGGTAGATCTCAGATGTAACTTTTGATCCCTTCCTGATTAAAAAGTTGGAACGATCAGCCCTAAAACAATAAATCTGGGGGTTTAAATAAACGCTGACTTTACAGCTGTTTAGTTCTACTCGGCAGAGATCTAGAATAATAACCATATTTCTTTTGTCAGAACATAAAACCACACAAAACCTTCAATGATACAAGAAACATTGGGTATGGAGAGAAAGGAGAGAAAGAAAATTTGGGTCACAGTCAAGCTGCAACCTCAGATGTTGAAAATTGCATCTAACTCCTTCTTGCATTTGCTCTAATGGCCACGAGTCTGACAGCAAAAGGGAGTCTCCATGAACTCCTTTGTTAAAATGCCCGACTACGTTTATAAAGTTTACATACATGTTTTGGTTTCTGTGGATAGTTTCTGCTTTTTCAACTTTCACATTCTTTGAGGTCCTGGTGTTTTCAACAGCGTTGTCTAAAAAATATGGTTTGCTACGTGGAACACATCAGCCAACACATCACGTTGAGTGACGTTCTCATATTCTATCACTAGGCACCATTTAGCATATATGTGTGTCTGTGCATTGCACCTTTATAGCTTATGACTGTAGTCTCTTACCAAAATTGCTAGTTTGATCACTAAGCACTCTATCCTTGGAAACTTCTGTCTGAAAAAGCAAATTGCTAAAACTTGGTCTGCAAAATGTTGGTTCTGTAATACAGAATAAAGTTTGGAGATTTTTTCCTGCATGTTATGTCAGAGTTGAAAGCCTGCGGCCTCCAAAGCACCTACATTACATGCTGGTCAAGTAACCAGCTGCACTTTTAGTGTAGCAGTTCTACAAAGTGCTTTTTAATGTGTTTCTCATTCACACACACACACACACACACACACACACACACACACACACACACACACACACACACACACACACACACACACACACAACAAATGACAGCCAAACTGCCATGAAACAACTGGCATGTCATAGGAGGTGTAACTTGGGCGCCCGTGTTTCGCCCAAGGACACTTTTCCATGTGGACGTGCCGGAGATCAAACTGCAAACTCTGCAGTTACTTGACAACGTGCTCTACCACATGAGCCGCCCTACGGCTACGACGTGGCCTCAGCAGATGCATCATAATGATTTCTTTGTTAATGACATTTCTGTGTGGTTAAGTCATTCCTGCTTATGAGATGCATTTTTTTTCTCAAAAATCAGCACTGCTTGACTTTTTCATTAATGCCTGAGCTGAATCATTATTGTGTTAAATCAATTGACACAAAATGGACATTTATTACATTTATGGCTCCTTGCAACAAAGGCTGAGAACACTTCACAGCTCAGATTTGACAGAGGTCAGCCCTATAGTGTAATTTGTGTTTCATTTAAAGCTGACCTGAGCAGAAACTGCCTCAAGGAGTTTAAGGTGAATTCATTCAAGCTTTGCACTTTGCTGACAAGTGACTAATGCAGTAGCCAAGTAAAATATATCTGAGGGCAGTGGCAAGAAGAGTAATTCTGGGGAATCCTTTAAAATGGTGCTTTGACTTGAGTCATTAATGTCGTTGTTTATAAAAATGTCTGTTTCGGTGGTTTTTGACAAAGTCGTCAAATGCGTCGGAATGTAGCATTTTTATTGGCTCTGTAGGATACATGTATTCAAAGTTTGACATGGCATTTTGAAAAAGAAAGAAACATCTCATTTGTGTGCAAAAAACTCACACTGGGAGACAGATTTGTATAGCCAGAGCAGAGAGAGCATCCATTTGTGAATGCAGAGGCAGTGGAACAAAATATTCAAACACGGCAGCCTTTAACAAAGAGAGAAGGCCTGACGGAAAGAAGGACAGCGTCTGACAGCAAGCGCTGGCTGAGCTGTAGCCAGCCAGGGGAAAAAATACTACAGGGAGAAGTAGGGCAGCAGCCAGTGGTTAGCAGATCAGGAATATATAAAGGGTAGAAAGATGAGTTTGAACTCATCCTGTGTCACTCCTGATCCCCTCCCCTGTCCTCTTTAGCGGCTAATTTTCTTGACTGCCTTCTCTCTGTGCTGTTGATGTGTCATGTGTAATTTAAGCACAGCCTTAGGCAGAGATTCGTCTTCTTCCCTGCTAGCTTCTTTGTAAATCGGAGCAAGCAAGTGAGCAGTGCAGTGAAAGGCCAGCCTCATCCTTTGAGAGTTGCCAGCAAAAGGACAGGCCATTTAAAGTGTTCCCAAATTCATTTCCCCTTCAGCATCAGCTTGTCTGTACCAACCAAACTGTTTCTACGTCACAGCAGGCAGTGAGTTATGTTGATAGAAAGTAATAGTGTGACATAACAGAATGCCTGGGAGCTTAGGAGGGATGTAAAACATTATCAACAGCGTGAAGGCAGAGACGGGAATGCAAAACAAGCACACAGAGATGAAAACAACCACACAGCTACACAGCCACCGCACAGGCATGCAAAGCAACCATTCAAAGATGCAAAACAACCACAAAGAGATACAAAACAACTACAGAGAGATGCAAAATAACCACACAAAGATGCAAAACAACCACACAAAGATTCAATTCAATTCAATTTTATTTATATAGCGCCAAATCACAACAAAAGTCACCTCAAGGCGCTTCATAGATACAGAGAAAAACCCAACAATCATATGACCCTCTATGAGCAAGCACTTTGGCGACAGTGGTGAGGAAAAACTCCCTTTTAACAGGAAGAAACCTCCGGCAGAACCAGGCTCAGGGAGGGGAGGAGCCATCTGCTGCGACCGGTTGGGGGTGAGACCGGTTGGCTGCGACTGGTTGGGGTGAGAGAAGATCCAAAACAATCACACAAAGATACAAAAAAACACAGAGAGATGTGAAACAACTGTGCAGAGATGCAAAATAACCACACAAAGATGCAAAATAACCACACCAAGACTCAAACCAACTGCAGACATACAAAACAATCACCCAGAAATGCAAAACTATCAGACAAAGATCCAAAACAAAGACAAAGAGATGTTTGAAAATCAGGCTTTGAATGCCTTTCTGGAGTGGGTGTACACTTTTAACATCCATTTTGGTTCTTCAGTACTTAGAATACTGTCTTATAGCCTGTGTTTTGCACCTCACCATCATCCATTTTTGTCTTTTTGTGCAATAAAATTACAGTAACGTTCATATTACATTGTGTTGTTTGTAGTTGTTTTTAGTGTAGAAGGGTAGATGTGCCTCATCCTCTCGTAATCTGTCCATGACTGTAGGCTACGGGAGTCACAAATATGAGGCATATACTGGTATTTTAAATTAAAACATTTAATTTTTTTATTCATTGTTCATTAATTTCATTGAATGAATGTTAGAGCTATTCATAACAATGATCAACAATAACAGTAAATGCACCGACACAATGATAGATTTCTGTGCTGGACTGCGTTGTTGGCTGAGGTGAGAGTGGGAGCTGAGTGGAGAGACTGTGAGGAGAGATGTGCATTATACAGTGGACAAAGGGAGGTGTCTGGACTGAGAGCAATTTCAGGCAGAAGCTGCTTTCAGGAAAGCCAACAAGTGTGACAAATTGTTTTTATCAGGTCAACTCTTTAAAGTATAGTCTACCAGTATTTGGAGAGATGAAGTGGGTGTTGCTTTCAAAGCATTCTGGAATCAAGCTGAGACCAAGTGAAGGCTGGAGGAGGAAGAGCTAAAGAAATATGTTGAGTGCCATTGGACTAATATGTAATTAAAGGGTGTAAAAAATACCATGACATATTATTTTGTGCAAGAATTCTACCTTGAAACAATGTGAAAATGTGAAATGTGTTGTCGGTTGAAAATATGTCAGGTTTGCCTACATTGCAAACACAATAGCCAGACTTCTGCCAGTGCATGCAGTCTTCCCAGCTCAATCCCAGATACATTTAGTTGCAATGTATTTTTCTGCATATCTGTTCCTCTCTGGGTGTAGTTGCTGTTGTTTAAAGTAAAATTCAATTCCAACACGTGTTCTGGCAATTTACTTGCCACATACTGGCAAATAGACCAGCGCACGAGTATAAATGCTCACAAAGGTGTGAGACAGACTTAAAAAACAGATATCAAGCTTTTTTTTCCTTCAGCTTCACTTAATATTATGTTACAAATCTCTAGCAGAGCAGTCTAAAGCCAGAATTATAATCAATGAGTCCTACATAAAGGTTATTTATTTTCTGTAATGAATATAAACACCATGTCTAGGGAGTTAGTTTTAAGTGGACTAGATATCTACTTGTAAGTTTTTTACCTAATTTAATTTTTCTGAGTTCTTATTTTTGCCCCATTTTTCTTGACATTTCAAATGTCTCTGAACTCCATATATTTCCACACTTTGCTTTTTCCCTTGTCTGCTCTAATTTGGTTTACTTATCCCCTTTAATTTTGACTGTATTTTTTTTCTCTTATAACCTGCACTGTTGTGCTGGCAGGAAACGTAATTTTGTTCCAAGTAGAACGACACTTGAAAAGAAAATTTGATTTAAAAAGTTATATTTGATGCCTATTTTGTGCTCAGAAAAACAAATTTAATAAGCATGTTATTTGAGCACTTTTCCCCCTGTGCTTTGCCTCAGACTGCATACAGTCTTGCCCTGACTTCTAGCTGGAGGTTGTTGGCGCTGTAGGCAGTCTGAGAGGGAGACTGCAGGCGACGCCACCTTCTTTGCAGTTAATAGCCTCCTAAAAATTACGCAAGCACCGAGCATCAATCAGATGTGTAAAGAGGGATGCACTCAGTGGTGAAGATGCAAACAATCGTCTATCATGAGGAATCAGGTCACAGTCAAGAAAAACAAGCAGGTTCTTTTGTAGATTTGGTGCAGCTTTGTTTTTTTAAATATATATTTTCATAGTTTAAACAAGCTACACAAACACAACTCCACGCACTGTTTACCACACACACATAAACTGGTGTTAAAAAGGAACATACGGTGAGGATGATCAGGCTGAGTACATGATGAAGAAGCAGAGAGACAGAATCTAACATCAAATGTATTCCCTTAACACCAAGTCTATCAATCTCATTCATGAACTTGAGTTTTTGAGACATCTACATCACCCCTAAAAAAAATATGTAGCACAATACATTTTAAAATAATGAATCCCTTGACAGTATCATTTTATTTTCTCAAGGTACTTTTTCTTTAATTCTATAACTGATATACAACCCATGGACTTTTGATGATTAGCAATGACAGTGGCCTCATAAATATAACTACATAATGCTCTTGTAATGATAGCTGCATTGGCATCATTGAAGTATTTTGCTTACTTGACTCATTCTGTAAAAAAAATCATTTTCAGGTCTGAATCTGGTGCTGTAGTGTGGGTAAAACAAAACAAAACTTCACAGAACGAGGCTTTGGGGCTGTTCACTTCAATGATCACACAAGTTTGAGTCCCATATTTTAGATTTTATTTTTGTTCCAAAGAGCTTTTTAATTGGTCTTTTAGTGGCTGTTTACTTTCATGCACTAATTGGCTTTTTTTATGCAACAAAAATGGGCTATTTGATTAGGCTTAGGCGGTCACAGTTTGGGTCACAATCTAAAGTGCAATTTAAAAAGCGTATATCAGCTTTTACATTAGCACCTTTTCACTGAAAGACTCGATGTCTTCTACATAGTCTGTGATGCTCTCTTTTTTTTCATTACTAATTACAATGAATAATAACACCCCACTGAAGAAGGGGGGCGGGCTGCTTTACTGATGCATAAAAGACACAAGTCATAGAACATATTTACTAAGCTGATGCCCCTAAACCATCTGGTAAATTTACAAAATACACATTCAAATAAACTTAAACTGCAATAATTTTCTAGAATACTTGATTAAATAGAACCAAACATATGTAAATAACTGTCTTTCTGTGTATATGGGCCTCAAGACATGAAGGTACAGAACTGTATCCATCTTGCTGAAGGGCAGAGCTGATACTGACATAAGCTGCAGAGGTGCTCCTTAGCATTTTGAGAATAAAGTAGGAACTTACTGCCGATAGTCTCATTTTTGGACCATCCAAAACATGTGGACGCACATTGTGGTTGTCACACACACACACAGACACACATACAAACACACACACACACATATATATATATATATATATATATATATATATATATATATATTTTTTTTATATATATATTTTTATATATATATATATATATATATATATATATATATATATATATATATATATATATATATATATATACATACATACATACATACAGTGGCACCCCGACTTATGGAATTATTTCGTTCCAGAGGGTCTTTCGTAAGTCAAAATTTTCGTAAGTCGAAGCCCCTTTTTCCATTGCTTTTTGAGTGAGGCAATACTGGCTGAAGACTAAGTTCTTGGTGGAGGAGGAGGTGGCGGAGGTTGAAGAAAGCATACGTGTACATAACATTATGGAATTTAATTGAATTTTTTTTTCTATTTTATCTATTTTGTTTTGCGGGCATTTTGCCGTACCACAGGCAGAAATATTATGTGCCTTAATAACTTTTTTGTTAAATGGGGTCTTCGTAAGCCAGGGTTCCACTGTATATATATATTCACAGTTATATAAAGCCGACTAGTTGTCTTCGTTAGTCTTTCCAAAGCTCCACCGTCCTCTAGGATAGGTGATAATGTGAGTTTAGACATTGTCTTCATGAATAATTCATTCTTTTCTACTTTGTAGCCTTACACAATGTAGCCCAAGCACTTGACATGCATTATTAACTCGGGTTTTGTTTATTTAATTGTCTAGGCCTTGCAGTTGGTGGTATTTTCATGTCAGTGCATTCTGTCCACCTTCGCAAAGCCTGCTTTATTCAAACCCCATTGTCTGTTTTACTCACTTGTGGGACTTCTTGCCCTCGATGCCCCCAGGGCCCGACCCGCAGTCATGAGCTTGAATGATGAAGGTGTATTCCTTCTGTAACTCGCAGTCCACCAGGCCCCGTGCCCTCAGCTGGCCCTCACCGGACGTACCGTTCAGCACCACTGCCTCGAACGGTGCGTCCAGCCCGTGTATGTTGAATGCACAGATCTCTCCTAGAGAGCAGGGTGGTAGAGAAGAGAGAAGGAAAAGGAAAGATGAGGTCAGATTTAATCAGTGTCTGTCACACAGAAACCAGCTAGACAGAATTCTGTGTGTAAATTAAGCAAACAAAAAGCTTTTTTGGGGAGAGGAAGTTCAAGAAAAAAGTTTGCCTTTACTAGATGCCTGAAATGTTCTTATCCATCATGCAAACCCACCAGAGAGCACCTGACTGGTCCCAGATTCAGTCTGCAGCGTGACATGACCCTAAACTTCAGAAGGAGCCCCGCTACAGATGGCCGACCCCCACAGAGCCTTGATATTGACATTATGAAGCCAGTGTGTGGCAGGTTCTCCAAGATGCTTGGAACAACCTACCTGCCAACTAACTCATTTTCACAATCAGATTACGCTAACATTGTAGGAAAGAAATGCTGACTTAATTTAACATTTATGGATGTTCCTGTGGGTCCAACTCTTAATTGTATTGCACAGAAGAAACACATGCTTTCTGGGAATATTGCTGAGCTATTTATTTCCACCAGCAGCCACTGTAAGAGATATTGTTGCGATATTCATATCTGCTCTGTGCTGCCCTATCTGCAGTGGAGGAGAAAAAACAGTTGTAACTGTTTCACACATGCTCTCAGCATCATCCTTGAGAAAGATACCAGTGCAGAGAATACATACGTGGTGACATACTGGAAAGAATAATAAAAATGTAAAGCAAGTAGATTACTAAAACCTCATGATTTTTATTTGGGAATTATATAAAAAAAGGTCTAGCCCACTCCTGCCTGAGAAAGTTCATGAATAAAGTTAAAATGCTCTACACTAACAATCACAGGCTCATTTGTAAGACTCTACATTAGAACCTCACTGTCTTAATTTAGAAATTTAGCAAAGTTTAAAGCCGTTATGTTATTTTCAACTCTATATTTGGATTCTTGATCTCTAGTAGAGTTTATACAGATTTATAGTTAATAAAAATACAGATTTATTTTATATTGCTTGTTCCGCTCTCTATTCAGTCACAGTCTGAAACAAGCTTAGGCTTCTTTCTCTTTAAGCCAACTTACTTGTGATTGGCTGTCCCCCTTAAACAAAAAGAACCATACAACTGACACTGAACATACACTCCACAGAAAAAAGCTCCAGTCAGATAGCAGATTCAAACCTACTTGCTGTTTCACCTACTTGCTGTGAAACAACAAGAAGTTTGTGGTATCTAGATGACTTAGACCTCAGAGGGTTAAGTAACATACCTGTCCTTAAACAGAAGACAGAAAGTGCTTTACGACTGCGTTTTACAGGTTCCTTTGTGTTGTACAGCAATATTCCTGATGTAGCTTTGTTACGTTTTCTTAATATTGTAAGTGTTGCTCAAATGATGTGAGAACGTTATTTAAAGTGTAAGAAGTACAGTTAATTCCATGGTAAGGTTTAACACCTCGCTTAAAAGAAATTCTTTAATTTAAACTTTATTTGATCTAAAGTGTATTGTGGCTGAATAAAAGCTGGACAAAACAAACCCTAACGTTTACTTCTTGGTCACCTTGGGTTATTCCTATTGCTCCTTCACAGGTGCACAACGAAACATACAGGCAAAGCAAAAAGCATCAGAAAGTCACACTGTAGCATTTATAAATAGATCAAACTCGCAATCCCGCCAATGCCCCTTCGTACTTAGTGTCTAATTGCTCTTGTGAGAAACACCAAGGACATTCCCACCGTTTCTCCACCCAACATGGAGCCATTCTTAGTAGTGCACCCAAAAGCAACATTAAGCACAATTGAGTTACACAGAGGCTCAAGCAAAACTAAAACAGCTCAAAGTCACCCTTGTAGCGAGATATAGAGCAAGAAAATCCATTTAAATCCAGAGTGAGCAGCTGACATGAGCAAAACAAAAGAGGCGAGAGAAGGCTGACATTTATTAGCAGGAGCGTATAAAGAAGCAGTCCATTTGTGGGGTCGGAACGCTTTCTTTTTCTTCTTAACTTCGAGAAATGACATCCTCTTGTGCTTCCACTGGTGGGATTTCAGGAAATCACTTAACGTGCTGGTCTCACACTCTGACCTGTGACGGCTAATTGCGCTGATATCACTTAAACTAACAGCGAGGACTAAATTGGATTCCCAAGCAGCTTTGTGTGCACATTGCTCCTGGCAAATTCTGATAAGAGCAACTTTATTTTCTGCCCCCCTTCATCCTGCTTCTGTCATAATCCCCGCCACCTCACCCCGCCCACACCCAACTCTCCTGCCGCAGGGGCTCTGAGATGACAATTTGCCTGCAGACAAGCTATAGGCGAAGAAAGATGAAGAAAGAGCAGACGGAGGGGAAAAAAAAGGGCAGAAAGTAAGAGAATTGAAAGGGTTGGGAGGTGTCCACATTGTTTGGTTACTGTAAAGGACACCCCCCCCCCCCCCTTCCCTTTTCTGTATTGTCTGAACAATGACTTATCAGACTTAAATGGGCCCCCATGTCATGGAGAAGCACGGCTTGCCGGCAAGAGAAAAATCATAAAATGGCACCGAGCAAACGGTGTGAGACGGCGAGTGACAGAAGATGCAACAGTCTTGACGTGAGGCTTCTCTCGACAGTGCGCCACCACCACACAAAACAGGAAAATGGAAAATCCATCACTGCTGGAGCGAGAAATAAATCCAATACACAGGCAAGTGCAGAAGCTTCCCATCAGGGCGAATATGCTGAAGATATGCTGATGGTGCGCACGCCCACCGTCGAGGCTGGGTGGCCTGACGTGCTCCATCGTGATTTAATTGTAGCTGAAGGGGAGAGGCAGGGAGAAGGGTCAAGGTGACCGCAGGAGGTGTGTGTGTGTGGGGGCGGGTGGAGTGGGGTGGGGGGCTCCCTCTTAAGTCTCAAAAGAACACTGTGAGTGGTTCCAGCTGCCAACAGACCTGTCATTTTTTTGCCATTCTTTTCCTTTCTATCTATCACTTCACTCCAGACCTGATAAGTGTTTTGCCACCTACAGCGAGGCAAAGATGGGCGGTGGAGCGGGATGGGGGAGAGGGGACGAGGTGGAAGAGCACTGGCCCCCGGAGGCAGGTGAGGAACAGATGTTGGGCGGATGGAACTTGGCAGAGGCATAGCGCTCCCAAACGCTAATTACTGCGCTAAACTGTTAGCTAAATATGCATCTCGGTGTCACATTAGACTTTTAAGAGGTAGATTTACGATCAGAAGGAACTCTGTCTTCTTGAAGGGGGGTGAGGTGGGGGACATTTAAAACTAATGGATGCAAACTAATGGATAGTGTGAGTGCAGTGCTGTTTCTTTATTAGTTTATTTTCTGGCTAATCACCACTGTTTAGCATAATAAATTGCTTTTATGATCTTCAGCACTCCATATAGTAGGCCTGCAGCATTTTTAATCACTATATGCTTTTATGCTTTACACACTGTAAAACTTTGAAACTAACTTACTCGACTATGCCTGATTTGCCCCCCTCTTCTTTGCTACCTCATTCTCTGCTGCTGTGATTACTGCGTTTCCCCTTGGACATCATTACATTTTCATTTAATCAACTCTGAATTAAGGGTTGTCTATTAGTTAGTAGAAAGTGCACTCTGGACCTAAGCTGCTGTCCTGTTGGTGTCAGAAGTCGTCCAGTGCTCAAACACCTCAAGGGAATCTGGCACCGGTCCACTCTGCACTATCTTAGAGGACGGAGAGCTCATTATCACTGAAGGCAGAGCTGCTTTACCGGCAATATTGGCTTGTGCTTGCAGAGCTGGAGGAGTGTGACAAAATATCAGGGGCCTTGACGCCTTGGGGCCCCAAGTTATTATCAAAGCTGACAAAGCATTCTTGATGAGCTGCCTGTATCTTAATATATACACAAGCCGAAAAGGTGCTTTCGCTCACGAGTGCAGAGATATGCGCGGCAGCTGTTTACCGAGCATTTGAGCGAGGAGTAAAAGTGGAGATATCAGGCGAGGAAGCAGTCACACTGCTGAGAGGAAGACGAGGAAGAGAAAGATATAGAGATAGATGAAAGGAGGAACTGAGAAGGATGGGAACATGGCCACTGCTGCCTTAGGGCAGCTCCGATTTCCCTACTGGAGAATGACCAAAGCACAGGCATGAGTACACACACGTTCACTCAAACAGTGCCAGCTCGGCGGCTCTAATCAGAGCCGACATGCCTTTCATCCTCCTACTGTTGGAACAAACACCAGATAGACAGCAAGTAAATCAGATTTCTGGATCTCATACTGCTACCGAGCACATTCTGGAAGAGGAATCATTTCGCTGGCACTGAAATGTTTGCGTTCATTTAATATTTCCCCTTGTTGCTGTTAGTAAACCGGCCCTGTTTGCAGAAGAGTTGCTGTGTTTTATGAGGTTTACACAGTTGTCATGATTTCAGCTGCTTTTCCAATTCTGACGTGGGATCAAATTATCTGGTGTATTAGTCACCTCTGCAACCTACTAATTCTCCTGCTTACTTCAGCCCCCACCCTCAAAAAAAAATGCAATCAACACACCCACAAGCACACACTCCGGCCCCTCTCAGCTGCAGTGCAGAGATAGAGCACGAGCCTCATAACTCTGCTGAGGGACGAAATTGAAAATGCTGTAATTATGCTCTTCATGAAATTAGCTAGCAGAGGAAAAAAAACACAATTGAGAAGCTGTCCATTTCTGAGATAAGGATTAATACTAATCAAGTCCACATGTTCTGACTGCGGTGCATGAAAACTGAAGTGGTGTTTCTGTACAGTGAGCGCCTCTGAGTGTTTGTCGGAACGGGGATTTTTAATTAAACTACAGCTTTCTCAACAGGGGTTTAAAGCGGGGAGGAAGTGGGCTTGCGTGTGTTCGACTGTTGCAGAAGGGGTGCGAGTTGATTTGCTCGACCTCGTGGGTGCCACCCCCACTGCCACCTCCCTTCTCTCCTCTCCTCTCTGTTAATTACATTAAAGGCCCCTCACACAGTGTTAATGACATCCCACTGTCTTCTATCAGAGTGAACACCCACCGTGTGTGTGTGTGTGTGTCTGTGAATGTGTGTGTAGGCATGTGTGAGAGAGTGAACAGTGGAGGATTGAACCTTCTACACTCAGACACTCACGTCAAGGAAGCAATGGGTGCCCCCCCTGAAATCAGCTCATGCTGTTGTTGTTCATAAGCATGTAGACGGTATGTATCTGCACTATCCCTGCTCCTGATGTGCAGAACAGCGTTCTGTATTAGTACAGTGAACACAGAAAACTGCACGGTGGGCTGCCCGTGACCTTTCCAGTAAGTGCAATCTGCCAACCAAAGCAAGCATGTAGCTTCCAAAGATTACAGCTCACTCATCAAAGTTTACATCCACTCACAGGTCCAGGTTTCTCATCACAGGTACGTGAGAATTTCCTTTTCTGCACGGTGATTCAATTGGTGGGTGTAGTTTGGTAGGAAGAAAAAGGAAATACTGTACATGAAAAAGTGTTGTTTTTTTTTTTTTAAGGAACTGGGTCAACATTTCAAAAAACAGCACAACCTACACCAAGAAAATCTAGGTTAAGTACAATAGGTCAAATTAAAGTGCAAACTGGATTTAGTAGTGAATGTGGAAAACACTAAGCCTTGAACCTTTGTAGAACCTACGATGTTATCCACCTAAACGGCTGAAGTCGCTGTCAGCATTTATGCTCATGCTTGTGCAGTATGTGTTAATTACCGTGTGGTTGCTTCTCAACCCTGGCCCCCTGCTCTTGGTTGTAGTCAGTTTTCTTTCAGCACATTTGTCCCTCTGGTCCTTCTTTGTACATTCGAACACATCCGTTCTGATAGCTTCTGCATTGTCCCTCCAGGAATTTACTGACATTTGTGATTGATGCTATGATTATTATTGTTTATATTAAGATGATGATGATTCTCTCAGTGATAAATTCAAATTCTTGACATGTAGTTGCATATGTAGGGAGCTGCACATCACGTTTCGCATTGGTTACAGTTTAAGTTTTCAGTGGGGTTTGTGGTTAAGGCGTACATTTCCCGCTGAAGCATAAATCCCCAGTAAGCTGTGATCCAGCAGGAGAATCAACAGTCAGATTTGGTGTGACATGAAATGCATTGTGCATGAGATATATGCATGGAATTTGTGGCTCATGTGCACAAATCTTTGCCTGAGACCAAGGATAGTATAAATATCAGAACATTGATGCATACAATTATGGCAATTATGACGTGTGTCTTTTACTCCTGACTTGTCACCAGTTTATGTCACATTTAAACGAACTAAATAAGCACCGAGATTCAATGTGAAGAGTTAATATTGTGGCGGACTCTGACGCCACCCATATGGAATAGATACAAACTTTATAAATCTTATAAAGTTTGTATCTGTCTGTGAAATTTTTATGAAAAGCATACAAGAGTGAAAACAGATATAAGATCCCTTGAAAAATTACATAAATGAAATTATATTATATAAATGTTTTGGATACTTACTAAAACAATATATGAAAGTAATGAGAAAGTGGCCACTTTCATGAGTAAATCATATAAGCCTTATGATTCACTATATGAAGTAGGCCACATCTTATGCAAGTTTTTTCTATTTCTTTTCCAAATGGGCAGTCACCAGCAATGTAGGCTGCCTGCTCAACCAGGAGAGATATGACTGCGTTCGAACCCAAACTCGGAGCGTTTCAAAAATATAACCAAGTAGTTTCAAGTGCCTGAACCCAACAAGCGAGTGAATTCAGAAAGTAAGTGACAATGACACAAATCCGTGAGTGTAAATGAAGTGTAAAACACAAATCACAAACACACAAATGACAATTTCTTCACTGACAAACTTGTGACTCTCCCCAAGCTTGCACCACTCCTCCAATTTTATAATTCAGTTTTTTCACAGAGAACAGCTTCCTCTCCTCTACAACAAGCCACCAAAGCCAAAGGATCTAGTCATATCTCATATCTTTGACAGAACAGCAATATTTGATGCCCTGCGATAAGAACTTATTGGTATCACTTTATCTTTAGGTTATGGTTAGAGTAAAATCGCTGTTTAATGGTTTATGAGTTTCCTCTGCATACTTCACAGTCCCTCCCTGCCTAGTGCACATATGAATTAAATTAACTGAGCTCGTCACACAAGCTTTGGCTTTTAATGTAGTGCTCTTCAAACACAAGCCAAAATTACCTTAGTTACTTCATCAGTGTAATACTTTATAGAGTTTTTGGACTACCCCAACACTGAGAAGAACTTTCTATGATAAATGCACAGATTTAGATGTTTAGAAGTGGGTAAAAACCCTAACCCTCTAGAAGCATCTAAAAGTGCTGTAGAAGTATCGCAGTATGAGTCCGGTTAGGTCAGATTTTTGGGTGAATCAGCATGGGGTTTTCGGTTTCATCTCTCCAGGCATTTCATTGGACAGCACCAAAAAAATTTTAATAACTCAAGGCTACTTTGTCATAGCAGCTTCAAAGGTCTGTTAGCGCTGCCAAGTGTGTGCAATGACACACACCCACCTCGCCTTATATGTCAGTAAAGTTAATCACAAACCCCAGGGGGCAACGTGTCAATTACTTCAACTTGGAGCAGGGCCAAAGCACTGCCGTGCAGGAGTCAAACCATCAATAACAGACTGGCATCCGATGCAGCACCAGCTAAATCATTACAGTAAACACAAACACTTCACTTTAATCAGCTGGCAGCTTACATCCACCCACAGAATATTCACTGCTTTCAGTCAGTGACGGCCAGGAAAGGTGAAATTTCCCGACAGTGATCTAAAAATTGACATTGGGCAATTTTTTGAAAAAACAACTTTATTCTATTTCCTGTTGCTGATTTAAGGCATGGCTCACATTGGAAACTGTATCCACCAAGTGCTAATTGAGGGGAAAAAAAGATAATGCCATAAAATGAATCAATATAAGGCTTTAATTAAGATCAATTCCAGTATTTTGTGTCATAGAATGACTTTGTAAGGCCTTTCTACATGTAAAACGCAAGTTCTTTGACACAACTCTTTCCTCTACGCTGAATACTGAAATATGATTGGCCTTCCAAAAATGGTGAGAGGAGGTAAAAAACCACAAAAGCAACCAAAGAGAAAAAACCCGCTAAACATTAACAAAACAAAGCCAAGGCAATCACATTAAACACAAAGAGAAATCAATAGTTTCTATTTTCCAATTCTGTTCATGGAAATGCCCTCGAGGGAGAGCATGTGTCCTTGTCTGAGCAAGGCCAGTTAAAGTTCAATGTGTTCAAATATCCGTATCAGAGTTTATGACCCCCATTAATGCCTCAGAGGATGTTCTCTCCACAGTCGAGCAACATGATGAAGCAAAGACCATCACATCGCTGACACTCTCTTTGATCATGGATAGAGTTTATTAGATCTAAGGTCAGCAAAGCCAAACAAAATCAAAGAACAACCACACAATAGAATATTTAGAGTACATGCAAACCTGATTACGTGCCAAGTTTTCTTCACAGCAGAAATGCAACCGAGCCCACAAACGTTTTTCATGTGTTTTTTAATACAACGCAACAACACCCTGGCTTTGTTTCGACGTTTACAGTATTTCAGTTTTATTTGTTTTTCACCAGTGTAGCATGCAGTGCTTTATTGAGCTTTATAGGCCCGAAATTAATGTCAGAATGATCCACTAAGGCTCAGGCAGGGATTATGAGAAGCTCGTTTCAGATATCAGTTTAACTCTCGCACTAACTGGATTATTGATGCATCTAAGCCATTTGCACTGTTCAGCTTTTCATTTTACTAAACTAAGAGAACAGTTAGCCAGTCCTGTTGCCTGGAAGGCTCTGCTTACATTTCTGTTTGCTATCTTTCTTCTGATTGGATGCCCACAGCAAACAGAAGGATTTAATTACATTCTGGCTTCACTCACACAAGCATAAAGAACAGTTGGTGACCCCTTGGCAACCTCCAGTCACTATTCCCTGATTCCACAACTGATTGCTACCAGAGGGTTACTGACCTTAATTAAAACAATAATTCAAAAATAATAACTTTACAAATGTAATCAGTTCAAAGATACAAAGAAGGTTTTTATGAGTCCTTCTCGTTTATTTTTATATACCAGTCATGTCTGCATGAGTACAAGAGAACGGTGAGTAACAAAAACAGATGACCCTCAGCAATTTGAAACACGAGAACAGAAACGCACGCACACAAACACACAGATGAGGATCTGTGCCATCCCATCCCATTAGTAGTGATCTAATGTGATGGCTGTGGCTCACTTGGTAGAACAGGCTGTCAACTAATTGAGAGGTTGGTGGTTCCATCTCTGAATGCTCCAGTCAAAGTATCCTTGGGCAAGATACTGAACCCAGATGTTTATCGGAGTGTGAATCAATAGATAGAAAGCACTTAGATGTAGAAAAGTAAATGTGTGTGTGTGAAAAAGACATGTTGTGTAAGGTAGATTAAGTCGTGCATTAAATAAGAACCTGACAATTTACCTCTGCAAATGTTGTCTCACAGCAGCGTCCACATAGTGTTCGATTAACAGAAATATATGGCAATAAGAGGTATGCATTTTATTGATTTTTACTGCTAAAAAGGTTTTCTATATAGCAAACTTTAAACTGGGTAAAGTAATCGTATGTTATGAGGAAAACAAGGCTTTTCAAAGACACAACTTGAGATACAAAGTCACACAAAAACTTCCACTGGGAAAATCCATTTATATGTATCTATTTCTGTCGGCATCAGCTTCATTGTTTTACAACAAAAACAGGGATTTAAACTTTTTTATATATTCGAATGAAAGATTTGATAGTGTCAGAAGTTCATGTTTATATCATAATAATAAGCTGAAATGAACCCGAATCAGAGAATGACCACTGCAGGGATCACCTGGCATTTTAATGCATCTGTTCATTTTAAAGCCATTCCAAATATTATTTCTAAGCTTACCAAAAGGCATCACCCACTGCCCTCCACAGAGCCCAGAGGAAGATTAAAAAGTCCCAGTTCCAAAAATAACTACTCTGACTCTCCATTATGTCACTCCACTCTGCCCAAATACAGGCTGAAATCCTGCCATCGAGCTATCGATCATCTCGTCGTGTACCGACGGCTCCGGCAGTCAGGCCCAGCTGTTCACCATCATCACCACTGAGTGTTATAGGCTCCGGTCCAACCACACAATGGATGTGGCTCCACTCAGCTTTCCTTACTCTGCCCGTGATTTAACGAAAGCTGGACCAAAGCCAACAAGGCATAAGGCTTCGACCGGCGCATTTGGGGCTGAAATGAGGCAGGAACCAAAAGTCTGGATGTTTGTAAATGCTACAGAGAATTGGTTTATCAGAAAATCAGTTGCGATATCGTTTATGGCAGAGGCATCGTGTCCCAACTGACCAAAACACAAAATGTATTCTAATCTTGTTTATGCTCTATTAGGGAATTTGAGAGGGAAACCAGATGAAAATATTGATGCTGCTGCCCATATCTCTGGTGTATTTTATATGTAAATTGCCATCAGTTGCATCATCCTGTTTAAAAGCTCCCGCAGCCAAAGGGTCCACGAGGCAGGAACATATCTTCTTTTAGTGCATTCTGTGGTAATGACTGTGTTAGGCTGTGTTAGCGAGCGGGAATGGAGTGCAGGACGGACGACTTGCTGTGGAACGCTGACGACTATGAAACGCAGCGGGCTCACATGACACGTCCACCATCACTGCTGGCAGTGTTTACCTTTGGGGGGGAAGTGTACAGTGTGTCTGATAACAGCTGCAGAGAAAATGTTGTTACTGTGTTGGTGTGACGTCCCTGGAGAAAACTCCTAGAAGATTATTTTTATACTTGTGCCTCGGAGATCTACAAAAGGCACCACAATCTTGGCATTTACATCAAACAGCAAGACAGATGTGACAGATGAGCTATTCTGACAGCTACAGTAGAGACATGATTTCTGCTTTTCCAGCGTTCACAACACTTGAATGCCCTCTTTAAAGCCTCTGTTTCATTTCATTAAAGCACTGTGCTTTTGAGACCAGATTGGCTCTTCCCACACATGGATGTGGCTACGCTTCCCCCTGTGCTAACAGTCCATTTCAAATACCACTGTGTACATGATAAGTTGTGTAAAGATGCAAAACGGCAACAAAGACAACAAGTAAAACAACCCAAACACACACCTACGTTTCCTATAATGCAACTTAGTAACTTACATTAGACGCTGATTTCCTGGCAAATGTTTCACATGATTTTCTAAACCACACACACAGAGCTCAGAAAAATGGCAGAAATCATTCCAGCCCCCCTCCAAGCACTAAATATCTGAGAAATGGTTTATAACTATAAAAAATTTCATCACTGTAGACAGTGTGTTCACACATGGAAATTATAGCTCTCCTCACTGTGATTCATTAGTTTTCTATACACCAGTCCCGACTTTAGACTACTCTTTTCCACTTCTAATGTGCTGTTATATGCTTCTTTAATACTTATGTAGTGGCTATAGAAGCTAACAAGGAAGCAGTCTTTGCATCAATGCCAAAACAGCTAAATAGGCTAATTTATAACTTTAGCCTGCCAATAATGTCAACTAATTTTGGGCTTGATCGGGTGAACCCTCCTTAGTTGCACTGCAATCGGCGTAGGCTGCTGGGGGGGGGGGGGGTTCCCATGTTGCACTGAACATTTGTTTTTCACTCACTGTGTGTTTATACACAACTCTGCAGTTAATAAGTAGTAGTTAATCTCCAGTTCTCTTCCACAGCCGCACCTCCCTAAAGCCTGGTACTGCTAGATGTATCTTCCTGTTGGAAGGGAGTTTTTTCTTCCCACTGTTGCCAAGTGCTTGTTCATTGTAGGGCCTTAACCTTACATTATAAAGAACCTTGGGTTCTTGATATTTTTGTGGTTTGGTGCTATATAAATGAAGTGGCACTGAACTGAATATTTTTAAACACATTTTGGCTTATTGTGCTAGAATGAATGCTGTGTGAGTTGAATGTTGTATTATGGTTTAATGTCTTCACTTTGCCTTCCGCAGTGTGAACAGTTACTGTGATCAGCATGTGGTTCGGGGAAAGAGTGTGAAACAAATGAAACATTTTCATCACGGCATTCGTCAAAGCTGCTGTTTTTAAATCAGTTAAAACTGTCACCACAGTGGCATTTAACAGATTTTTTTTTTTAAATGGCACATGTTGGTCCTTAGAAACATGAAGCAATAAGTGAGTAAAATGAAACTGAAATACAAATCAAAGGTTTATTTTTTTCATATGATAAACGAGGAAATTATGCAGGGGCAGGGATAAGATAATAATAAATAAGAATATTTTCTTCTTCCTGCTCCTTTTCACACATGGTTGTAGTGCTTTTTGATAGCAAGTGTGGTTGGTTTGTTTGAATTGTTGTACCAAGTGTGAAATAAATAAATAAATGAAATGAAATGCTCCAATATAAACTGGATATATACCAAACAAGTATCTTTCATTTGACCTGATTCCATTTAATTTTAATGTTTTACATTTTTCATATGCAGCAACATTACATGTAAAATTTACCTGGAATTAAATTAGTTAAAGTGAGCAGTTTGGGAATAGTTGCTCCCTCCCTCCGTCCTGAAAAGTTACCCACTGGGAAACTCTAAAACTCAGCTCTTAGCTCAGCTTTTCAGAAGCTTCAGTTTAAATATTTCCAGCAGTTAAACCTTTCAAAGAAACTCTAGTAAAAGTATGATATATTTCTATTTTCCCTAAACACAAAGTAATCGTTCCAAGAGGCAAAATATTACCTGAGCTCTCATTGGAGAGAAGTTTGCATTTGCACAAGCTGTGAAAAATGACTTTTTCCACCAAGGTCTGCTGGCACCAGTGGGTCACCATCGCTCACTGCTACAGTTCAAATTGGCCTAGGAACCTGGGATTGTGAAAGCAGGGTAGTCCCTGCCACAAACTGTATATATATGTGTCTGTGTGTGTGCGTGTGTGTGTCTGTGTGTGTGAGAGAGAGGTGTTAGAGCAAGTAAGCATGAAAGATAAGAGATTATGGGAGCAACAATACGCACCACAAAAATACCCTATAGATGGGATTTCTTGCTGTCTGCACCTGTTTTTCTAGAACTCTGCATGTGTGTGTGTGAGAGAGAGGGGCTGGTCTCTTGCTGTTCCTATATCTGTCTCTTTTTCTAACTAAAAATGTCGATGTCTGTGCATGTGTGTGCACGCGAATGCCCACTCTATCTCTATTGTCCAGTGTGTGCTTCTGTCTGCACACTCCTGAAAACCTGCACAGAGTGAAAACACTCAGTGATTGGCTGGCAAACATGGCCTCTATCCCTCCTATCATTTATTTCTCTCATTCGCTCTCTCATTTATTCCTGCCGTTCAGCTGCTGCCATTTCTCAAATTCAGCTTCTTATTAAATGTCTGTCATCTGTGCCATTTGTCCATGGTGCTGCGTTCCCCCATTCCCTCATTTGCCCTTCATGCCATTCTGTCCTTCTCTTGCTTCACCTTGCTGGAGAATTAAAGCTTGTGTATTCTGCTCTGATATTGTGTTCTTATCCTTTATTTACACAGCTTTGTTAGAAAAAGGACACCTGACTGGATGTGGCTTGACCGGAGCATTAAATGAGTTCATTGCTTATGTAAGTGGAACCATCTTTTTGGATCAACCGTCAAACTGTTGTATCTTCTCAATTAATTATGAATAAAACCAAACACAGAGGCCCTGACAAAACTGTGGTCTAGCTTACTAACTAAAAAAGAAAGCACTAAATTATAGGTTGTGTAAACATTTTTAATAATTATCCGATTAATCGTTTTAAGGAAACCGGATACATTCCAACCCTGTTTCGATGCGTACTTAACGTACCACGGTTTCAACAAAAAGATGCTGCTGTACTTAAATACCTGTTGCATGCTGATGGGCATCAAAGCTAGTTGTCATTTCCACCTCACTGCCAAATTAGATGTCTATCACTCTCTTTCCTGTCTGCTTCCTAGCTTCCTATCCTTGGCAAGAGGACCTCAGCGGATCACTCAAGAAAGGCCCGTGGGACACTCGAGTCAAACTGCACTCCTTCTTCAAAGCACAGCCAGTGAGAGTGAAACGTGATTAAACCTGGCAACACATCTCCTTACAGCTTTTAGCGGCTTTATGATTAAAATGTTTTCTCCTGATAAATGAGGACGGGTCACATTTCCCGCAGTGTCACTTCTCATGCTGCTGATACACTTTACAAGAAGGTTAATTTCCAATGTAACGATGAATGAGGGGGAAAAAAGCCCAAACAAGTACTTAACTGGCCTTCAAAGTACATCTGTAGATATTTGCTGAAATATTTGAGAAGAATCTGTTGTTACAGGCTTTTCTTTGGATCTTGACACTGTTTTTTCTTCAAGACAAATCAGTCTATGAATAATGGCAATAATGTATGACCGTAATATATATGAGTTTTCAGTTACTTGACATGAACAATATGATATTATTACTGCTGGTACTGTAATTCTGTTCTTTCACATAATGATCACACATTAAAGAGGCAGCTTTCCAGCTTTCAGCCCTTAGCGGGCCATTAAATCCTTACGCTAAGGGTGGCTCATTGACCTATCTTTATTCCCATAGTGTGGCATTATCTCCAATCAGCTCAGTATATCACAAAATTACACAGATTACACAGGTCTGGGCTGAGAAATGGACTGATGGTCCAAATAAGAGGTAATTTAACAATGTGTTCTTTCCATCATAAAACCCTAATAAATGTTCCTTTAAAATTGCAGAATTACAGTAATGACATTTCAATAACCACCCTTAGATCAAGGTAGCAGGAAAAGGCCAGATACAGTGGATATACTTTCTGTGTGCTGTTGCCGGCCAACCAAGGGTGGGAAGCTGAGTGCAAACTGAACTTCAAGAGCAATTTTCTTTCTTTGTCTTTTAACTTATGATGTTCAAACAACATTAAAAAAAATAAGAGTGCCACCTTTTATTTAGTTGATGTGTATGAATCTGTCTCATCCATCATCTCTCATTCCTTCCATTTAAATATCCACTGATTATTATTCAGCATTAAAGGATACCACCATCAATGACACACACTGAAAGATGCCAACATGTTCTCACTCCCAACATATTACGGTATGTGACAAATCGTCAGGATGTTACGCTTTCGGCCACCCAACACGTTCCTGTGTTACGTGTTCAGAAAAAGGTGGAAACATGAGAACCGTTTGGACTCAATCTGCACATATATATTCATTTTATTTTAATCGCTTTCGAAAACACTATCTAACACCATTAAGGTTGTGGTTAAGGTTAGGATTAGGGTTAGGGCTCAAATACATGGCTGGAACGTGTGTTACCAGTTGGAGCGTCATTCTATTGGATTACATCCACAATCGGGCGCGTATCATAGGGACGCGGAAGGTTACCTTTTCCGTACCCATGGGACGCCTCGGGATGTGACAAATTGTTGGTTATGTTACGCGTTGGGAATGAGATTGCTCCCTTATTTATCTGTCATGGATGTGAAGAGTAAACTCACACAGTCATATAATTCCTTTAAATACTTATATGATGTTCATTGACATTGATATTATGCGTTAATAACTGTTTAACCTCCTATCATATAAACCTCTGCTGATTTGTGTGGATTCTTTAACATCAACACATTCTTCATTATACATTTACTAGATGTTAAACATCGACTTATTAACAGCTGACTTATCTGCAAGCACCAGATCTTAAGTAATAATAATGATTTGCTAAATTTAATAGATGTATTAATATACTTATTGAGAGATAACAGTGCTTAATGGGCGCCTTTATCTGGACTATTATAGAGCACAGTGTTAAAAATCAATCAACCAATCACGTCCAAACAAGGATGAAATTGATTTTGGGATGCTTAGGGCTGAGTGCTGGCACATTCAGTCACCATATCCATATTCAACATCAACATCTAATAAAGACAACAACTGCCTTGTAACACTTAGTCACCTGTTAATAAGTCGACGTTTAACTTATGACAAGAACATTGATTTAAGGTAATAAGGTTTAAGGTGTAAGAGGTGTCTGTAACAAAACCCTTGTCTAAGTTTTTATGTAATTATACATACAAGAACTGCTGGTAAAACAGACTTTAACTCTTAATTTGTTGATAAGATCTGCATGTTAATTGTAAAAAATAAAAAAATAAAAAAAATATTATCATTAATGAATAACATTATACTGTCCTCCATATACAAATACATTAAAACGTAGTCATAGCAAGTTTTTCGGGTGTTTTTGTCCACAGTGAACTGATCATTAATAACTCTGTGAATCACTTGGATAATGACATCTGAAAAAAAGCCAATTGAAGCCAGGAGTTAGAAACCTGGAGTCTAATCAATCAAAAAGAGAAAATTGCTGATTTGCATAAGACTTGTAAGGTATTCTAAAAGAGATTGATCAGCTCATCGTATTGACAAACTGTGGCGACTCAGCCAAGATAACTTTAAAGGCACAGCACATAATTCTCACTGAGGTTCAAGATGAAGCCCAGAGTAACAGTTAAAGCCTTAAAATAATCATCAGGCAGTTATCGTCTCTGTTTACGATGCTGCTGAATCACACCAAGAGAGCGATTTACATCAGCTGTCCTAAAACTCTGAAGTGACTCTGTGAGGAATTCCCCAGGGATACTGTCCAGGTCTGAGCCACAGCTTCTGGAGTCTGTTAGTGGATGTTTGCGTGTATACACAGGAAGTGGTGGCATGGCTCGCCCGCATTATGGAAGTGCTCAGAGCCCAGTATGAAATGTTTAGCAGCACAATAGACAAGACAATAAATAAATAAAATATAAAATCGCTGTTTTGAGTACCAGCCTGTTGTTCTTTCAGAAGCCTAATGACTCACATGCAACCATGTTACTAAATGTTCTTTGCAGACGTAGCCGTCATAGCAATTGTAAGCTTGACTTATAGTTTTATTATTTTAAAATCCATCTGGTATGAAGGCGTGGCCTACTTGTAATTATTTTTTTAAAGCCAGAATCTTATAAAGTTAAAGTTTGACAGAAATTTGAGGGTTAACAGAGGATGAAGTTGGTAAGGGGGTAAAGGATAATATAAATGCTTCAGTTTAAAACACACACACACACACACACAAAAAAAACCCATCCGTAAACATAAAAGTTACAAAGACAAAGTCTAATTGAGAGTGCGTGGGAATATTTTGAGAAATATATTTCAAATAATCATTCCTGCCGCAACAGGATTGTGAAGCAGGTCCCAACAGAGTGCTGGAGTGTATTACATGGTGTGATGGAGCATGAGAAGGATGCTAATAAAATAGCACTGATCTTTCTCCTTGACAGTGTCATGCTATATCCGAGGCTAATCAATATTAGTGAGGAAAATGCACAAATTCACTCCTGTGATACTTGGCACACGACACTTTTAACCTTGAGAGTCTTTTTATGCCGGCCACAGCTTGCTTTAAAAAAAACAACTCCATCGTTCTTCCTGTCTGTCCTCCATCTCGACCAGCTCCACTCACCTGGCGTGCTTCTACCAGAAGCTGTAATTAGCTTTAGCACTTTTACAACCCTTACATTATCTTTATTGCAGCTCCTCACTATGCCACATTAACTACAGAATAGATGCTGTCAGCTGTTCTGGAAACAGCCATAGCTAAAGCTGAGCCACAGGCCCCAAGCCACTACAGATGGTGATAATGTCAACTAAAGCATCATTCAGCGTGATAAACTCAAGTGCTAA
The DNA here is from genome assembly GCF_965226115.1 of Aulonocara stuartgranti. Lineage (NCBI taxonomy): Eukaryota > Metazoa > Chordata > Actinopteri > Cichliformes > Cichlidae > Aulonocara > Aulonocara stuartgranti. The sequence continues at coordinate 32,792,793 of NC_138950.1, read as the reverse complement.
TTGGCCACTTAAGGCCCTAATCACTACAATATCTAACATATAATATATAATAATTGTTCGCTTTATTCAGAAACTATTGTAATGAATTATGTTGTGCATGTCACAGATCATTTAAAGGTAACCTGTGGAGTTCTCTGCCAAACCAAACTTGTTTACATTCACTATTTCTCACCTCCTCCACATTATGTGTTAAATGCACTTCTTTCCTCATGAAACATTTAAGTTGAAGTTTTACATTGTAGCAAAGCTCTTACCTGCCTTTAGTGATGATATGCTGATTCTTCTTGCACATTTAACACTACATAACACCTTTAATTAACAGTATGAGCATAGCATGTTGTGTTACATATACTAATATATAAGCGATTGTGCTATTTCTTATTTCCCAGCATATACAGTGCTGTGAAATTTGCCCCTTTTTCCAGTTTCTTAGTTTTTGCATGTTTGTCACACTTACTTCAGATAATCAAGCAAATTTTAATATTACACAAAGAGTAAGCTTTTAAATGCTATTTTCACTTATTACGTAAAGCAGGTTATCCAAAGTTACCTGGCCCTATATGAAAAAGTAGCTGCCTCTTGAACCTAATAATTAGTCCTCTGCAGAAATCTTTAAATTCAGCCACATTGGAGGGGTTTCTTGGACAAAGCATTTCATTTAAAATTTGGACTGACTATGCTACTAAAAAACCTTTATGTTATGCTCATGTTTTGTTGAGCCATTCAGAGGTGGTGGACTTGGTGATATGTTTTGGATCACTGACCTGCTGGATAACACAAGTGCAGTTAAGCTTTAGGGGACGAACTGATGGCTGGACATTCTCCTTCAGGATTTTCTGGTAGACAGCAGAATCCATGATTCAATCAACTACAGCAAGTCGCCCACGTCCTGAAGTGGCAAAGCAGCCCCAGACCATCACCACTATATTTTACTGTTACTATATGCTGTATTAGTTTTACACCAGCACTGTACAGTCAAGTGAAAAAGAAAGCTTTCACGAGACTCTATGCATACTGTTCGGTGAAAATTGGCACATCAGCACAATCACCTCATAGTAACTATGAAGCATGGTGGTGGAGGGGTAATGATTTAAGCTTGTTTTGCAGGCAGAGGGCTCAGGCACTGTATAACAGTATTCTAGAGTCAGACTGGCAAAGCTGAAATTTGCCAAAACTGGGCCATGCAACAGGACTATAATCACAGCACAGCAGCAAGAGGATGGCTGAAAAAGAATTGGAAGACAGTTCTTAAAAGAATCAAGGTGTTGCAATGGCAGACCTCCACCTGCCTACTGTCAGGCTGCTCAAGGTAAGATCATTGTGTGTAAAAGTACAAGTAGTCCTTGTGAGTTCATAGCCCTGTCTGATCAATAAAAGCGGCTATTCTTAATTTGGCGCTTTGGCGTAGACCACAGAAGCTCCACCTACCTGCTGTTTGTGAGAAGCAGCCAGTCAGAACAAAGCTGGCTTAAAGGGAGAGGAGCTAAAGCTGCTTGTTTCAGAGTGGACAAAATGAGGCCCAGTATGAGATAAATGAGTTTCATTTTGAACTGTGCATCATACAAAGATATTCTAGAGTCCAGGAACTAAATACATGGAAATTACGATAATATTTCCCCTAAGCAGAATCCCTTCTTTTACAATATATAATGATCATAGTCCAATTTCATGCTATTAGTTGCAAAAAACAGTTCCTCTCCTCAGAGATAATTTAGTAATTAAATTCACTGCAGTGTTTAAGTAGCAGAGAATTTAACCTGATGTTTCATCTAATAACCGAGGTGGTTGGGTCGTAATGGACACCATTTGCTACCCTCACACATTTTTTATAAAAATGTTTTTCCTGCTCAGGGAATATCGAGACTTTTTGGCATATTTCTCATTTCCTCTTTATGTGCTGCAAATATAAAAAAAAGGAAGGGCATGCTTTGCTTTATTAATACCATGCATACCAACTGCATAATAAAATCCTCCTCTTTTTATCTGAAGGTGTATATAGTACATACAGCATAAGATCCCAGATTTTATTTGCTTCTTCAGATGAACTTTATAAATCTTAGGCAATTTGTTAGGAGTTTATAGTCTTCTTCTCATTTTTATGACACATGGTGATGAAGAGCCTTACAGTGTGAACTCGGCGTTCTTTCAAGTTGATCTGGGATTCTTCGATAAGAGGAAAAGAACTGTTAGCTGTGGTCTGGACAGTCTGAACCAAATAAATTAAAGATTAACCCTCCCAGAACAGCACCTCCACAGACCTCTCTGTCTCACTTCATCCTTGAAAATGAAAATGTTTTAAATACAGGCTACTCGGCAGCTCCACTTCAGGCATAAATCTGTTGAAAATAAGGCACTTATTGATGGAAGAATGTTTAGAGGATTAAGGCAATTGCACTAATCAGTGATGAGCCTTTATCAAATCATAAGCCTACTGTTTTATAAAGCCGCTTGTGTCCTGGGGAGTAGTTGATCCCAATTTGTGAACATCAGCCATCACCTAACAACTTAGCATGACTTTGCTGAATGACCGATGTTTGAGAGCTTCTATAGCAGTCGACATATAACTTAAACCCAGACCAAGACTTTCAGTTCAATGCACCACTCAAGTTTAAATACATATGTTAAAAACACATGTAAATGAAAAGCTAAATCATAATGAGATCACAGCCAGTAGTGTTGAGATTAGATTTCAGCTCTGAACACAATCATGCAATCAATTGCAAATAGAAGCCACAAAGCTTCCATAAATAAGCCCGTCCTTTGCATATGAAGATCCTAATGAGCTGCCCTTTCAGCCTTCTTGCTGACTACAGCTTCTCCAAAGCAAACGGTGGTAGTGAGGCCAAGACTGCTTTTACCGAAATTCACTGTCCGTCTCTATTAGCTACAAAATTAAAGTTATCTGTCATGGAAAAGCCAGTATTTACAACTAAGGAAATAAATGATCTCTAAAGCAAATAAAAATATTATCTGATTGAATTATGTTTTGGTACCTGACATTTACCTACTGACAACTGCTATATTATACATACAGCTGCTGGAGTCGGGGTTTGAATGTACAAAAGAGGCATGTCTAAGCTGGGCGATCGTGGCTCAAAGAGTTGGCAGTTCGTCTTGTAACCGGAAGGTTGCTGGTTTGAGCCCCGCCTCGGACAGTCTCGGTCGTTGTGTCCTTGGGCAAGACACTTCACCTACCGCCTACTGGTGTTAGCCAGAGGGGCCGATGGCGCGATATGGCAGCCTCGCTTCTGTCAGTCTGCCACAGGGCAGCTGTGGCTACAACTGTAGTTTGCCTCCACCAGTGTGTGAATGAATAGTGGCATTGTACAGCGCTTTGAGGGGGCCTCAAAGCGCTATATAAATGCAATCCATTATTAAAAAGCTGCTCTTTGATTAAAGCATTTATGTGATTAGAAGTTCAAAATCGGTAACTTGTTTAAACAGTGCCAGTAAATGTCAAAGAGCTAAAATTGTGCAAATGCCCTTTTTAAAACTAAACATGCTGCACTTCTGTTACTGAAGAAAGACTAATGCAAATAATACTTCAATTTTTCCCCAAACTTCACAAATAACCTAAACTGTAAGCTGGAAAGAGGAAGAAGAGACTGTGAAATTATTCCAAGGTAAATTGATCACATTTTACTAGAACAGGCAATAATGGACTCAGATTTCAGAGACTGGAGATCTTTTGTTCTTGACTCCGTTCACCTCTGTAAGTTTAGATAAAGAAGGCAGAGGTCATGCAGTGAAAGTTGTGCTTCTATCGCAGGTGGCTGACGCAAAAATAAACTCTTTAAATACAAAAACTGCATGAGAGAAAAAAAACACACAATCTGATGCAAATATATGCATGCAATCATGCAGTAACGGTTAATCTTTGAAATAGTACTTCTCCCGAACAGGGGGATTACACTGAAGGCATTTAAACATGCTTTAGTTTTAAAATGTGTGATATTACACTGAGAAACACTGAATAATTTCATATGAACATGTTACCCTTAATTAATATTAATAAGTCTGAACATTGATTCATTAGAGTCAGTCATGAGGCCTTCTAAACTATTAATGACAACAACAGCTCATGTGCCAAGAGGGGATTAATAATGTATTATTCCCTGCCTACAGCAGATGATAGACAGTAGATGAAGTCTTAGCTGCATGCTTGTTGGACGATCTTTTGATGTCTGATCAATATTGAAAAGGATAATGAGTAACCCTTAATGCATCTCAATGTGCTTCATGGCAGCCATATTTAAATCTTGAGCCTTTATTTTCCACCAAAATAGCCACAGAGATGTAAATCACAGGCCAGTCTGTCACTTGCAGTAATTTTCAATCCTTTTACTTCGAGGTTATTATCACCACAGCTAATATGGGGTTTGGACCTTTTGCCCTTCAGTATCCACCCCACTAGTGTGTGTGTGTTGTGCCTCTACTCCACAGCTCTGTGTGCGGTTGTGTGTACACCTTGCATGCATTTGCTGCGATCTGCCTGAGCAAATTGATACTGCGCAGGGATTCTTGGTGATCTGTGAGCCCGCTGTCACGGTGATGAGAGCAGCACAAAGACGTCGGCGTTGCGGTAAATGTCAGCATGTCAGCGAGGACTGACACTGACTATCCCTGCTCGGAAACGTGGGATTTGCCTCGATCCAGCACACATATGACAAGGCCAGACTCATACATGCAAGAATAATCCCTCCACACAAACTGAATGGGAAATCACACAGCAGAAGGCACGTATCCACCTGGAGATGTATAAACTGTGGCGTGTCAATGCAAATCCAGTGAAACAACAGCAGTACCTGTAAAGGGGAGCTGTGTTTCAGTTTTATTGATTGTGTGTACGTGCAGGAAAGTGCGTAAAGAGGAGAAGCAGACATGCATATTCAGGTAGTTACCCATGTGAGTATGTCTGCTTGTAGAAGTTTTCATAACTATCGCTCTGTCTTTCACTCACACACACACACACACACACACACACACACACACACACACACACACACACACACACACACACACACACACACACACATATATATACGCAGGAGGATGTGCCTGCCACTGTTAGAAAGGAATCTGGGAATTGGTATGTGTCCTTGCAGCTTTAAACAAACAAGAACTAAACTTGAGCACATACACAAACATACAAAGTGCTTAGAGTTTGAGAGTTGCTTGTTTAGATGGGTGAATAGATGTATTCCCTCTGCATTGAAAGGAACTATTACATCCTCCAGACTTCAGTATTTTACTGCATTTTTCTTTTGTTACTACTCGGTTTTACTCTGATTTTTTTGAGACAAATTCTACCAAAATTGTAGTATGTAGAAATTGAAGCATCTTTAACTTAATAGTCTTTGAAGACACTGAAAATGCCTTGAGAAACCACATGTTATCATCCTATCATGTCAAAAACTGTCAGGAGGCTGAAGTTTGTGCACCATTTAGGAGATTCGGTTTATTCAGATTGCTTTCACTTGCCTTTTACTTTCACTTGCACTTGCTGATTAGGCTTAAAAAACAAAGCAAAAAAGAAAACAGGACCAGAAAGAGATTGTGCTTTGAGTAAAATAGCATTGCCCTTGCACCTTGAAAAATGACACACCGTAAATGTGATGCCAAGATATCCTTTACAAGGGTTCATATGTGACAAGGTGAGACTGAGAGTGAACAAACTCAAAGGAGTATGTGTCAGGGACCCAGAGCCGCCTCTGCGTTCTGGTGTTGAATAAACCTTTGAAACTTGTATTCAGATTCAGCGTCTGCTTTCGGGTACTCAGAGTTTGTGTGGCTTATGGCAGTGTGAGTGACATGCCAAAGACGGCTATACAGCTTCAGACAGCTGTACGTGTAACTCTGTGATTTTAGTGTGAGTGATATGAATCAGGGCTAATACCACACCCTAATACCAGGACTACCCTTTATCTAAACACTACTGGAATACACTAAGGACCATTGTTGGTCAAGTTACTTGAAAAAAGTAATCAGTAACTAATTACTGATTACTTCCCCAAAAAAGTAATCCCGTTACTTTACTGAATACTTATATTCAAAAGTAATTAGTTACTTAGTTACTTTTTAAAACATGATTTATCCCCTAAATAGGTAATAAAGCGATAGATCTTTCAGCCCAATTCTACTTTTTCTGCATAATCCATCATATAAAAAATAATCAAATGAAGAAGTCTCTTTTTAAAACTTGTTTTATTAGTTTTAATCTTTTAACTTTATGCATCAAGCAATCATTAAATTATATGCAACAGTCTCTGACTGGAAGAAAAATGTTTAATATTTAAACCTATTTTCTGCATATTCCAGCATGTAAAATAAAATAGTTTTTTGTGTTTACACTCACTCTTTCAAATAGATACACGTAAAACACAGCAGAAAAGAAATAAAATCAAAGACTCAGCAGTTCTGTTGCTCTATTTTCACCTGTATAGCAGGAGTGGGGCAGGTGGAGGCTTGCCCTGGTGCAGGTGTGCCGCAGAGGTCAGTGGAAGGATCCGGCAGTTTCTCTGTTACTCGAAAAAAGTAACGCGTTACTGCCCATCTCTGCTAAGGACAAAAGACTCAGATGACTACAAACTTTACTTCAAAAACTGCGAAAACACTGACCATGGGAGTAATGGAATCACTTTCTTTCCATTTCCTTTCTGAGAAGGCTGCAAGATTCAGAGAAATTCACTCTTTAGATTGTGTTAATGCAGCTGCCAGGACCTATTGAAAATATTCAGTATTTTGAGTGGCATCTTTCTCTGTCATTTAAATCCACCATTAAGATCACCATTAAGAAGATCTGTTTTTTATCACTCTAAAGAGCAGAAACAAACTCACTACCATAAAAACTAAATTCTAAAATATCGGATCTTACTCTAATACACAAAATCCATCCATCTGTTTGCCTGCAAACTCCTACATGATCAGGAGTTGAGCAATCAAACTTGGCACACAGGTTCATCCTAGACCCGTGCAAATTCTCATTGATATCAGATATTAAGACATCATCATGTTGCCTAGCAACTATCTACCAGTGGGTTAAAACAACCTACAACACCTTGCAAAATTTTGTAACATTTCAATTTCACAAAAACAGCATCTCATTTATATTCCCAAAACTTGAACTACACGTGACATGTTATGATGTCATGATGCTACCTAGCAACCACTGCAGAATGGACATACAACACATGAATATAAAAATGTGAGCTATGCTGTACATACTAAGAAGTTATTGTAAATGCACTCAGTGTAGATGAATGATGTCTTTACATATTGACACAAAGGCCAACTAGAGCCTCCCACTCCAAGATAGATGAAAATAAAGTAAAAAAGTTTGACTATAACAATCATTATTTTTCAGACATTTCCTGATATATCATCTCACAGTGATGCACATCGTGTTTGCGTCACTCTCCCTACACTCCCCACACACACACATCATTATTCCCACCAGTTTTCCTGCTGTCACCACAATCACATTCCTGTCCAATTCTCCCCAAAGACTGTTTAAACAACGAAATCTGCTTTCCGCTGACTGTGTTCAGCTTTGATCGAACTGACGGAACATGATGATGACAGTTTTCTGTCTCGGTACGAGGAAGGTTGGAGGAGTGGGGGGCAGCAAGTAATGGACTGTTTCGCACCCCCAAAAGACACACACGCTTCTCTTAACTAAGAAAGAGGTAGGGTTGAGCATTTAGAAGTTTGGGGTGGGTTGCTGTCATAGTCTTTTCCCAAGGGCAGTAAATGAAGTGTGGACAGGAATCATTTGAGCTAAGCAAAGTGAGTTTTTATGTTTTCTCTGAAGAGTAAGTACATTTTAATCTCTGTTAAAGGCAGTATATCAGACTGATATTACATATCATTAATCAGGTTTTACTGATTATTGCTAGTTTGGGTTGTTGATCTGTGATGTGATGGATATGGGGCTGCCTGCTGTGTGACATATTTGGTAAATTATAGATTTGATGTCTTGAGATAAAAATCACAAAATGAAATCACATTTGGACTGAGCAAATACAACATGACACTTCGTCAAATAACCATTCTCTCACATTACAGCATTTATAGTGAAGTTTTTTTTTTTTTTTAACATTGCTGGGATAATCTGCTTTAGCACTTTAAGCTGTGCGCAAAATGACAAAAACTGCTGGAAGCAGAAGGTAGGTTTTATGGTTTTTACTGACTAAATCTGAAGGATCCTTGGAGGATACTACAGTTGTTAGTCATTTTAAGCAGACAATGCTAACATGCATGTTTAGCTAGATTTTATTTTACCATGCTTGTCATCGACATTAAAATGAGACAGATGGTGTAGAGGCCATTCAGCCACATTCACAGATTAACCTAATGTCACTGCACTGCAAATTCCACACAGAAAGGCATCACCCAGTGAGTGGACCTTTGTACTGCGATTAAGATGCAAACTAGCTAACCAAGCTAATGAGCTAACTCCCACACTACTGTGTTGAAGGTACAGCTGAGGCTCATCATTAGTTCTGTAATTACTTAATATTAATCCAGAGTGATGGACAAATGAAAGCTCACAGTGCAAGAGTTAAGAGATCTCCAATGTTATATTATCCTAAAGGGAACAAAATGTGGTTTCTTTTCGTATAATATTTTTACTTTACGCTGGGACAAATGGAGCTTCCATAATGCCATATTCCAGCATTTTTCAGTGCAGATGTGCCTTTAACTACATATATAAATATGTACAGTTAAACATCCCGTTTGGTCTTTAACACTCATGCTAATGACCAGCCCTACAGCTTATATCAAAGTGTTAAACAGTACTGTTATAATTAATTATCCATTGTCAGTACTCGTCATGTGTTACACTGGAATCAAATAATGATTGTCTGTTCATGAACCTATTCTCATTGCATAATATCCACACGCAATCACCTGGACTCTTTATGTTGCTATCTTTATATAAAGTTTTACAATCAAATATATAAATGATCAAATCAGTATATCTTACACAGAAAAAAAAAACAGCAATTCTTAGAGTCTGTCTCACAAAACTGAACAGAAATGTATAATCAGAATCAGAATCAGAATCAGAATGGGGTTTATTGCCAAATGTTGAGCAGGTTTACAACATTAGGAAATTGCTGCGGTGCTTCAGTGCAAACATGCTGTCATAAATAGCACTTAAATAGACATGGAAAAAAATAAAAGTAGGGATAAGAATTAAAAGTGCTACGTGGAAAGATATGTGCATGAGATATACATGAGATATATACATGAGAATAAGAATTAAGAGTGCTACGTTGAAAGATATATACATGAGTGCAGGTGGTGATCAGTGCCAAACATAGAATGATGCAGTGACACAGCGTAGGGTCATGTGTTAGTGGCGGGTACAGTCATATGGTTATTGTTCATGAGTCCAATAATGTAAAAAGGTGGTATTTTATTTTTAAAAATTTACATTAAAAAAAGTCACATAACATAGAAAAGTTCAGACAATGCATTCAAGGGCAGTCTCCCCCAAAAAATAAAACATAGACAAGCTGAACATTATTGGGATCCTTATACTGACTGATTTAGTCCCATTTCTAATAAAAACTTTGGTTGAAAGTGATGAAAACATTGAAACTGATCAAACACTTGACATATTCACAACCAAAGACTGACTGACAGCGTTAGTAGGCAGATGAGCAGAAGGGAGAAGGAAGAAGACAGAGAGAGAAGAGGAATTCCAATAACCCAGTGAGGTTAGGCTGAAATAAATTGGCTTTGGAAGAGAGATGGTGCAGGAGACGAGTGTGAGAAAGAGAAGAAGAAAGAATAAAAAGGGGATGCATAATGCAAACAAATCAGAAAGAGAGGGAGAGAGAAAAGCAGGTGGATTACAGTCTAATCCATGTCTCTCACAGTGTGCTCTTATTACATTAGAGCAGAGTGAGAAACATGGCGCCACAGCCTGACCTTCTCTAACTCCATTTCATTCTACTGGATCAGACCAAATGATTTGATCTCAGCTGCACTGCCCTGTTAGAGGCAACAGACTCTACTGTAGAAGCCACCATTACAACACTGTCATCATTCAGCAGGGATTACACTTCAGACATGACAGGAAAAGGTCCATGTGCAAGCTAAAGGTCAGCCATGTTTGTTATTTACAGTAACATCACTGGGAAATGGGACATATAAGGACAGAAAAAGAACAATTTGAGTGTTTCTTATAAAATTATTCAAGCTCTTACTATAACATATTTGGACTTCAGGTTTGTTATTATTATTTTTTTTAGAACAAAGATTTCCAAAAGTAATCCCGCTCCGGAATATTAATGTAGTGTCTTCGATCTCCACTAAGTTTTCTGTTTTGGTTTTTCTTCCCATTATATAAATGGCTTTTGAGACAATATAATGCTACACATAATGCTAGAGATGCAATCAGTATTCATTCATTTCTTGGATGTGAGTTGCTTTATGCATGTCCTTGTCAAATTAATCAAAAAAGCAACAATGATAAAATAAAAGTCTTCTGAAGTATCAAAAGCCATTCACTGGTTGGTTCCTGCCTGCTCATACCTGCTGTATAACAGGTGCACTATGTAATTCAGTATAAATATTCATTGCACAGATTATGGATCCCACTGCAACATTCCTAGTTCAATCATAACTGGAACTAGATATTCATAAATTCATACCCATATGAAAAAAATAAGTGATAAATCCATAAATGTTAGTACTTTTAATGTGCATTTCCAATTTGCACATTTTAAATTTTAGATTGTGCTGTGGGAATTTCGGCAAAAAGAAGTGTTTAACATGCTACACAGCAGTACATACTCAGACTCCCGACACTTCAGTAAGATAGCAGAAGGTAAACAATATGTTTAGAGTTTAACCGAATGACTTCAGACACAGCCCTGATTTATTTATTTATTTATTTTTGTCCAGGAACTTTGTGTTTGTTGTAGCACCAGGAAAGTCATTGCTCTGAACTAAATCCAAGATGAGCCTTAGAGGCCAGATAAACTCTGAACTTTAGATCCACATCAGAGGTTTCTAACATAGTCTTTCGGTTGCTCCCTTAAGTGGTTACCACAAAATCTGCCTCCATTTCACCTTATTCCCAGGATCCTCTTCTGTCACCCCAAAGGCCTACCCTTCCTAATTCACTATAAAGCTTCTCTGGGATCTTCCTACTTCCCTCTTACTTGGCCATATTCAACATCCTTTGTCCACTGGAGCCTCCTCTGTACATGTCAAACCTTCACAACCGTTCCTCTTTAACTTTGTCTCCTGTCTGCTCAACCTAAAGGTGTCCTCTGTAGGTTAATATTTAGCCAACATGACACTGACATGAATCTTTAGTTTACAACAAGCAAACTGTAGGAAAATTAGCAGCAAACTGCCTGCCAGTTGAGGAAATAGTTTAAGGAAATACAGCAATGCACTGAAATTCAGAGACTGGTATCATTATGGCAACGTAATAAGACTGATGCTAACACTAACACTTACTAGAAAAGTATACCAATAAAAAGGACCGTAAAACAACAGTAACATATTGGCACGCCTGCTGTCAGTATATTGCTGTTATTGTACATTTTTATGATTTAAAGACCACACAGAAAGGGCTAGGGTACGAGTGTATACTTTATTTCTTATTTCCAAGCTGTCAAAATGCCTTCATGTCCCTAAAGGTTAAAAGAGTTGTGTTGTAAAAGCTACTAAACATGTATGCTGTGTAAAACTATTTTATATTTATGTAACACAGTGTATTTGTCCCTTTTCTGCTGCTTCAAAACACATTTTTGCTGTTCCCGTGACATATTTTGCAGACTAATAGAGATAAATTTATGTGCTTTTAAGGAGTTTTCTGAAATGGTGCTCCTGGAGGTTTAGAGTCTCTAGCAACAAACTCTGAAGTGTTTTCTTCAGGAACAGCTCTTTAACTGATCCAACTGGATCCTCATAAGCCAATCAATGTGTCTGCAATTAGTGTCGCTCTAATTAGAAACCATTGTTCTGAGCACTGGCTGCGGCAGTTCATTTATCAATATGAAATTAAGCAGCAGCCACTTAGCATGGGATTGCTATCATGAGTTCATTTATACTGGAATCAATTCATTTGCATTGTTCATCACCATCGTGGCTTGAGGCTGCATGTGGGAGTCTCAGAGAGGTGTGTGAGGGGAGTCCATAAGGGTGAGAGGGTTGAGCGGGGGGGGGCACAAAGAGAAAAAAGAGAGAAAGTGAGCACAAAATGTGAAATTACTACCGATTTCTTCCCCAGGAACAGTCACTTATCGCAAATCAAACAGAGTAAATGAAAGGAGCGGTGCAAATCAAATACCCTATCTTAACCACCCTGGAAATATCCAGCAGCTAATAAAATATCCCGTTCTGAGACCCCAATTTCACATCCTGTCTTGTACGACTCTGATACGGGCGCAGGCACTTCAAATTACAATGAGAGATGTCATCATTGCAAACGTCTCATCACAAATGTATCATTAAGAAAGATGAGAGGGCTTCAGGATTTCCACAGCTATCTCTATCCCCGTCTCTATCTTTGACACCTCCGCTCTTCTCTATTTATCTCTGTCTCACACACTCTCATTCATACTGTACATTTGTGAACACACACACAACACGTGTCTTAACAGAGAAATTCCGGCTCTCTGTCTACCTGGGTTTAATGTAATGTAATTGTGTACAGCAGAGAATTCCACAATCCACTTCTATCCTGAATTCCAACTTTAGGAAGTAAAATTAAAGCATCTACTGACATTATGGTTGGAGACACTGAGTGATTCCAGCTAAATATAACAAAAAAAGCATTCAAATGCAGTGAATGGGTAACAAAATGACTGCATTCACAGACAAAGCGCGCATACAATATGCTTGTTATACATCACAGTCTCAACGTATTTCTATAACTCAGCTTTGCGCTAAAACTTATCGAGCTGTGCTTTTGTGAAAACCTTAAGCCATTACTCAGGTGAGGCATTTCATTTGGGCTTTATTGTTCATGCAGTCAGTGTAAATGAAAGGCCGGGGGTAAAAGAGGGAAAAAAAGAATTTCTTGGCTGAGCTGACAACAATCACAATCACAGAGCAAGCACAAAATACCACAAGTGGCTACAAAGATTTGTTTTTCATGAAGTTTAGGAAATTAGCAGGACTGATAATGATAAATTACTTTTGGTGTTTAGTCTGCAAGCTACAGTGACGTCTGTAGTCAGGGAAAATATATGCATTGAATGGCCACAAAAATTCAAATATTATAATCACTTAGAAAAAAAATAAAGCAGAAACTTCAGTTCTAGAGGTTCTAGTTAAAAAACAGCATCTTAATCCTACATTATTTTTCTAAATTTCTAAACAAAATTGTAAATAAGAGCATAAGTAATATGACACAGTCTGTGTCACAGAGTCTGTGACGCTCGCAAAACATTTACAGAATGCAAATCTACAAGTTTGATGCAACAGAAATAAAGCACAACAAATACCATAGTCGAAGTAGCTGGCCTGGTCAGTGAACCTGACATGCCACTCTTCAAAAACTTGCAGCAGAAGCATACGGCGAACTGAAGAAGCTTCATGGATGAGAGGTGAAACGTCTTCAAGAAACTTCATGAATTCATGGAAAACAGGCCAGAGCTACCGTCTTACATCGTACAGAAGTTATGTCACTATTAAAAAGACTGTTCTAGAAGAAGCCAGTGATTCAAGTAAGATAAGACGCTAAAATATTAGAAATTAACCCTAACAATCAACCCCCTGTGAGCAAGCACTTTAGCGACAGTGGGAAGGACAAACTCCCTTTTAACAGGAAGAAGCCTGTGGCAGGACCAGGCTTAGCGAAGGGCAGCTGTCTGCTGTGACCGGTTTGGTGTGAGAGGAAAGAGAAGAAAGCAGAGAGAGACCACAAGTAAACCAATCTGAGGCGACTGTTGTTGTTGTAATTTGGCGCTATAGAAATCAAATTGAATTGAAATTGAATTATTGGGGTGATACGGCGCTATGAGGTCTTTAACATAAGACGGTGCTTGATGATTCAAGACCTTCTATATGGAAACAACAGTTACTATGCCTTCCCCCAACTGTGTGCCCCACTATATTTAAAATGGAAAAAATAAAAATAAAAATATGAAGTACTGAATTCTGCAGATGGTTAAATATGTAACATGAGTGAGAAATGGCTGCACTCATTTTTACAATGTTGGTACTATGTATAGTGATGAAGTGATGAGGGTTGTAATCAACAGTAGCATATGGATGCAACGATGTTTTAAGTGCTCCCATTTTGATTAATCTATCACAAGTCATGGGAAGTATGTGTTAATTAGTCTATATTGTTTATAATGACATCAGTACATGTGGCATTTTGAATGCATGCTGCACAGACAGCCTACAATACAGATCCCAATTCATCCCTCATAATGACAGCCCGTATCATCACTGCCATTTGCCAGCAACCCCTCCACCCCCCGCACTTATCAGACGTCTCATGCAAAAACAATTCATATTTGATTGTTGCACGGTTTGCGCACAACACAACACACGTACAACGGTTGAGGATTTCATCAGTAAAATCAAATTAATGGAAGGAGAATGCCAAATGAGACACATTCTTTTAAATTCAACAGCAAACATCTCCATATCTGTGAAAATCAGCTTTTGGCTCGTCTGACACAACTTGAATGTGAACTACACTAACCACAGTACTTGCACAGAAACACACAGATTAGCATAACATTGACCACGCAGTCAGACATGGTTGCACTGCTCATTAAACCAGCAATTAACAACCAGTGTCGTAACAGAGTGCAACCCATACTACACTTAAAAGCAATTACTTGATCTTATCTATTGGATGATAAAGACTTGGTTCATTTGATTCTTTGCAACAAACATCCCAACTTTAAAAATCGAGCTCTTATGCCTTTCAGTGCTTATACTATTCCTACCTTCTTGCAGTAGTTGTTTAATAGTAAGTAGACACTGTGTTCACACTAACTGACTGGGTGTGTGTGTGCATAATATTATATAAAGTGTCAAACATACCACCAAATGCTTGACTAGCAACTACAGTCTTTCGCAATCTCTCAATGCATGGAAACAATTTTCTGTAGACTTAAAATGGGCTAGAAGTAAGCTGATTCCAACACATGTAGTATAGATGCTATGTAACGATGGCCATATCATTTTTAGTGTGGCATTCACATGCACTGAGAGGTTACAGTAGATGCGTGTTTTGCACACTACATCCAATTCAGTGCATTCAGTTGCTGCCCTTTAGGATTAAATGCAGTTTGACCCTGTAAACACAGAAGCCTGGCTTCTGTGTTTACAGGTGATGATTAACGCCTGAACAAAAACACCAAGTAAATATGCCGTTATTTTTTCTTTTGATATGTTTTGCCTTTAAAGAAAGTGTCCTTGAAGCCTTTTTGCCAAAGCAGCTGCTGCATTTGCAGAAGTCTTTGAAACGGGACAGGCCCCGTCAGCCCGTTATGTCATATTCCCCATAAAGACAGGTTCAATGCAACAAGGTGGGGGTGGGAAGGTGGAGAGCAAAGTTGAAGTGTAGTGAGGTAAGGAGAGTTAAAGAGGCTTTATGGAAAGGGTTCAAGGGTTCATCTTCATATCTCACACAATCGCAATAATCCTTCTGTTGTCTGAAAGCACAGTGTTTTCTCTTTCATCTACGTCTAATCTGCTTATCATTGTCAATCATTCCCAAAATATTATGAGACTTAGTCAAAGGCACAAAATGAAGGAAAATAAAAGCCTTTGTGCGGGCATTCAGCAGGCTGTAGATCAAGCTAGAATTTGATTTCTACAGCAAGGAGCACTGAGCTAGACGACCTTTAGACATGAAGCTTAGTGAATAACAAATACGTCACTAAATGCTGCCTTTGAAAGATTTGTGACTGGCAGTCCACTACGGAGAGGAGAAATTTGTATTCCACTGCCAACGGACTGTTTTGACAGGCACCATAATCTCACCATACAGCTCTTTACTTTTACACAGATCTCTGTAAACTGATACAGCACAAACATACACATTTAGGTGAATATTTCCCCAACACACACACACAAAACAAAGAAAAAACCTGACAATCTCACTGCTTCAAAACCTGATTTGGAGTTCCTGCTCAGCACTCTTTTCTCTTCCTATGGTTTAGGCTCCAGTACAAAAAAAAGTTGTTTTATTTGTAGTGTGATCGCACAATTCAACACATGGATGGTCAAGAAATATGTCTTTTGATACTTGATTTTTTTCTTTTGATACTGTTTTAACTGGAAAGTCACAGAGCTTTATGTTTCCCCTCTCACATCAAACTTTAACTTCAGACTTCCAAATCTGCTCTCGACTTTGAGGCGTGATTGATCACAGATAGGCACGTAATAAAATGACGAGTGAAACAGCATTTAGCAATAACAGTCCCAGCTCTTTGAATGATAATTAAAAATTCTCAATAAGCATGGACTCTTAGTATAATACTCTGCTAATGTGTTTACATTAATTTCCCTTTTGTTGTTGTTATTATTGCGGTTCTTTTCCTTCTTTCATCTAGACTTGCTGGATTCAAAGCCTGTCATTGCTCATGCTGACGCCCTTCTATAATCATATCCCCAGATTCTAATTACTATGGAGCCTTACGCAAATTTGTCTGCAGCTAAATGATGCTTTTCATCCAGAAAATTACCAAAATTCCTAACAGCGTTATTAGTGCTTTAGCACAACTCCCCAGGCGACCCTCCATTCTTCTTTGCTTTATTGTTTTTATCCTCTCCCCGGCGCATACACATGCTCCTCCATCCATGACAGCTATGGTGCACAGTTGGTGGTTTCCCAATCTTTGTAAAAGCCACAGCATTTAAGCATGTCTATTTCAATCATCCCAAATAAGAATAAACTCATACAAAAAAAAACCCTTTGTATTTTAGAGGGCATAATGCGCAATGATCAACAAAAGGGTTTCCTCTAGGATGACAAACACCATTATGCGATTTTGGGGAAACTGAGTTAGCGGTGCACATTTTGATGTCTTTTAAACTTTGGTCATTGAAATCTTGACAAAGTTTAACACAGTTGTAGAAAGTATGTTTTTTTTTTTAAAAAATGTTTTGGTTTATCAGGGTTGGACTAATTATTGTCTCATCATGATAGCCAGCAGCGCTTTGATTACTCATTTGCAACACGACAGGCGCGAATGTTCTTGAAAATTGTGATTCTTTTCACATGTGCCATGCTATACAAATGTTTCTCCTTGCTGTGTTTTTATTTCTGTGGCCCAAGACCATCAGCTTGACATGGTTTTATACATATTGTCCAAGACAAGAGCAGCGATTGCCTTTCCCTCATTGCACTCACTATTGCTGTTGAACAAGGCCTTCCACTTGCAAATGACTCAAGGTGGAGCTGCTCATCCTTTTAACTGTGTGGTGCTTATTCCTGTAAAGAGCACTCATTTCAGCAATGTATTCCTGGATAAATACATGTTTTTATAGTTTCAGCCATTATTTGTGGAGAACACTAAATTCACTGAAGTACCCGGTTAGACCTAAATTAACCTGGGGTGGCAACAAACAGAGTTGGTCATAGCTGCACTGTTGACAAGCAAACAATTTAGCCATGTTATCTCAATCACTTGAAGAAGTCAAACTACCAGGTCTTTAAGTTGCCTCTTTGCTTTCTGCCCTTCAATAAAAGCCCGAGGTGTATATCTGTAATGGAGTGCCTAGACATTGTTAGTCTGTAATGTTAAAAGTGTTAGCAATGAAGCTGTGATCGACTCAGACCATCGTTTGTCTCAATGCTCCTCCTTGCTACAATGGTTCAGTGAAATTTTGAACACTAGCAGATTACAACAATAGCAGATGCTTGATTTCAGAACTTTGAGCAGGAAGGGTCCAACAGCTACAACAAAATGTCAGTGACATTCTTTACTTTATAGCAATATGAATATGAAACCATTTGCAATATGAACTGGGAAAGAAGATTTAAAGGTACAATCAGCTGTTTTTTGAGGTTATTTGATAGGAAAAAAGGGATACTGTACTCAAATATATTTGTCTTTCAACAAATTTATCATTTTTAGAATTAATCTATTAAATATACATAGATGCCAAATGTTGCATTATGTATGCAGCTACGAACCAGGTGCATACATAGTACACCAAAGCAACCACAGGCACTGGTGTGCTGTGGAGGCAAATTTTAATTCATACTTTGTCTCGGGGCTCTAGCACACAAAGGCATATAAATACTTCTTATTCCAAATATTAAAACAATTACTAATCTTCAGCAGTTTAGACATGTTACCTTCCTGTCTATAGATGGCTGTTGGTTATTAGCTATTAGCTAACATGATGCCAGCTAACGTTAGGCTTGTTTGTCCTAAAAATCCCACTTTCCCTCTGATAAACAATTTGATTACATTCTCAAATTGTATGAGAGTATATTCACAAAGTCTTATATATTCATAGTTAACAAAGGCAGCCATACTTTTAATTCTACAGTAAATAGTTTGTTTTAGCTAGCAGAGCTAATTTCATACTCAAGGCACTTTCTCGACTGCTCTAACTACCATCAGTCCAGCTGTCCAGATGCTGGCTCAGCTCCAGGCTGCCTGTCATAGGGTCAGCTCAGCAGAATGAGCGCTCACAGCCAGTAAAACACTGCTGATGGCTAAAACACTCAACCATCCATCATCGAAAGTGCAAAAAAGTGCATCATGGAAAGTACTTATACCTCAGGGGATTTCACACACACATACACCGAGATGTGCACTTGGTCACATACGAAGATGCAAAGGTACCTGCTTTGGAGCCATCGCTTAGTGAAAGGTATCGATTAGCTCACTGTAATTAACACATACTCTCAATAAATCAGCGCTGATGAATCGCTTATAGTGGTGGTGTTGGTGTAACGCGTGTGTGTGTGTGCTCAGTGTGTGTTACAAGTTAATGGATCATTAAGGTGGAATGAGTGATAGTCAGACCTTTGCGTGAGCTGAAGTAAAAGTGCCCTGGTCCACAGCATAAAGTGCTGCCATGGTAATAATACAGTTACTGAAGGAATCCGGTGTGAATTCAACTATAGCTGTAAAACTAAAAAGAAGATCAAACTTCCTGTAGAACTGAGAGACAGTTGAACAGTGCACAAAGCACTTTCTATATGGGAACAATCATTTATTTAACTTATTTTTAATGACAGAGAAAAAGAAAGGTTATCTTGAAAAGACAAGGTTAGGCTCAAACTAATAATGACTTAATAGCGTTTTAAATTTGTCAATCCAAGAAAACGATTACAGAAGATTCTCGCTGCGATTGCACAAGAGAGAAATTTTAAAGAGAGAATAATGGAGGCCATATGGCTTTTGTTTGCAAGTTCTGCCTTCGCTGCGTTCAGTCACTGAACTTGATTTGAAGGATGAAGCCTAAACAAAATGCTATTTGGCTGCCTGGCTGCTCAGCGGTGAACAAATTCGTGTGTCTCAATCCATTTTCCAACTGCCGTGTTCCCAGTTTCCAATTCTGCCTGTCACTGTAACCCCGCTCCAGCTTCCAGCTCTAAAAGGAGGGGGGGAAAGAGCAGCGATGTAACTAAATCTTGACTAGACTATTTCATTCTACCCAGCTTTATTTTAGTGCTCATGCAGGAATCCAGTTACTGTCTTAATTTAATCGGCCACACTTTTATTAGCCAATTCATATATTTTCGGTCACAGCATCCTACCCTCACCATCTTCCTAGTTTTCTGCAAGAGATTAGAGACTCAACCAGTAAGAATGCACAAAGACCTTCTTTTTTCCTTTTCCTTTTTGGTGGTGAGTTGTAAAGGTCGAGTAGAAAATTGAGGTAGGGATAATATATGCCATCAATTTGCACTTCATTTTCACTTAGCCTGGCTGTTGTCTATCTTCATTGACAGTTTTAGATGCCGTTATATAGATGGAATATATCTCTGACAGACAGCACAGTGAGCATCGCTGTCACTGGTCCAGAGCGATATTAGCCAGGTTTCAGATTTTCATTTGTTTAATCACTTATTTATTTGATAAATATTGCGGAACTGGAGGTGATAAGGAAACTCTTAAAATTAGATGAGCACACAAGCATGGGGCAACCTTGGAACGTTAGAGAAATTAAAGCTCCTGACACCATGAATGAATAATATGTTTATCAGAACACAGGTGATGGTATTATCTGGAAAAAAAGAAAGAAGAAAGCTTTGAAATGTTTAGTTAAACGGTCTATTGCAGACTACAGATATGAGATCTTAAGTCTGGTTTGGTTGTAATCATAGAATGACCTTTACTTTTCACTGTATTATGTTTAATGGAGCATAAAGAGTCTCTTAATTATGATCTCTTTTTGTGCTAGTTTGATTTCACTAAGACTCTGAAATATGTTTCTTTGCGACTAACTACCTTTCATTTTCAAACCTAAATAAATCAGAATTTGGCTCATGTAGCAGATCATTCAGAGTATAAATGCATTTAGGCAAGCATGCTGATCTGCTGTTCGTATATCTGTTCTTATAGCATTTCATTTCCTCCTCCCTCCCAGCGTTCACCTATGGGAACCAGCTCCCCTGGAGATTTCATTATTGTATCTCTCCAATCCCTGCTGCACTAAGCTTGGTGTAATCTTCTGGGGAATGAAAACACAGGAGCCCAGACATCAACTACACCTTTAAACCAAGTGAAGTAAAGCAAATGAAAATGAATGAAACGAATTCTATAACAGAGTATAACATGTGGCCTAGTCTAAGTTCCCCCAGAAAAACAATGATCATCAGTGAACACTTTATCGCAAGTAACCTTTGGCTTAAAAGGGCGATCGTGGCTCAAGAGTTGGAAGTTCGCCTTGTAATCAAAAGGTTGCTGGTTCGAGCCCCGGCTTGGACAGTCTCGGTCGTTGTGTCCTTGGCCAAGACACTTCACCCGTTGCCTACTGGTGGTGGTCAGAGGGCCTGGTGGCGCCAGTGTCCGGCAGCCTCGCCTCTGTCAGTGTGCCCCAGGGTGGCTGTGGCTACAATGTACCTTGCCATCACCAGTGTGTGAATGGGTAGATGACTGAATGTGTAAAGCACTTTGGGGTCCTTAGGGACTAGTAAAGCGTTATACAAATACAGGCCATTTACCATTTAAAAGTTGAATATGAGTGCGGCAATACCACAAAGACAACAAGAGAAGTCTGAGACATCACACACAAGTCTCTCCAAGCAATGCAGTATATATATTTTGTAGTGTTAAAGATCACATGTAGGAATTTCTGGCTCCAGATCTACTTCTGGATGGACTTTATGAGTTAATTACTTCTAAGGTGGGCACCCTCTCGTATTTTAAGTCCTCTCTGCTAACAGAGAGAAACACATAAGGAGACAAAGAAAACAAGTGACTCAGCCAACACGTTCTCACTCCCAAAGCGTAACATTTTACGCTAGGTGACAAATCGTCAACATATTACGTTTTCGGCTACCCACCACGTTCCTAAATGACGACCTCGGAAAAAAGAGGAAATATGAGAACCGCCTGGACTCCATCTACACATGTTCGCTCTTTTTCTTCAAATCGCTTAGAAACACACTATTTAACATCATTATAGTCTTGGTTAAGATCAGGAATAAGGTTATGGTTGGGGCTAG
Source organism: Aulonocara stuartgranti (assembly GCF_965226115.1). Classification (NCBI taxonomy): domain Eukaryota; kingdom Metazoa; phylum Chordata; class Actinopteri; order Cichliformes; family Cichlidae; genus Aulonocara; species Aulonocara stuartgranti. The sequence continues at coordinate 32,771,162 of NC_138950.1, read as the reverse complement.
GGATAAGGTTAGGTTTAGGGCTGGAATACAGGGCTGGAATGTCTATTACCGTGGGAGCGTCATTGCACTGGATTCCAGCCATAACCCGCCGCGTACCATAAGTACACCGAAGGTCTCCTTTCGCGTTCCTCAGGAACGCCGCGGGACGTGACAAAACGTCGACATGTTACGCCTCGGGAGTGAGAACGAGCAGTATCTGCTCTCAAAACGACATGACACAGTTAAGACACAGCAATGGGAGAGGCTGTACACATGTGCAAATGTGTAACTGAGCACCAATCCTGAAAATCTTTGTTTGATGTTTTTTTTTTTAAATAATATATCTGTGAAAAATCAAGAGGCAAAAAAAGAAGTTAAAAAAATCTCAATATCATGTCACATTAATCTCATAAATACAGAAATCCAGGCAAAAAAAGAAACCCAAGCGCCGCAGACCTCAAACTGGAGTGAATAGCAGAGCCTCTCTGTTGATTTACAGGGAACACATGCTGCTGTTGTCGGTGCAGTGACAATAGGATCCTCCAGACAGAATCCAGAGAGGCTTTTGCTGATTGCTGCATTTTGCTGGAGCTTTCTCAAGACTAAATGAGCTCTAGGATGAGTGCAGCTGGCAGAGTGCCCCACCGGAACAGCCTCATCTTTTAACACTCTGATTGATCACATTACAGTTAATTAAATATTGGCAAATTGTTCCCATCCAAGGTTGGGCCATTAAAGTTTACACTCCAGCCACATTTATCACTTTCCATGTCTCTTTTATCCCTACAGCTTGTCGCCTTTCCTGTGTGTCAAGTGGATGATGACAAACGCCCAAGCCTTTCATTTCACTTCAACATTTTAGCTCCTTATTATTATTTTTTTCTTTTTTTGGCGCAGCTTCTTACGCTTCCCACCGGCTTGTCATTGCAATGAGGTTTGACAGCTCCAATGAAGGTGTGTACTACAGTAGGTCTTTCCCATATTCCGCGCACTGTATGTAAGCATCAGTATCACAAAAAGGATCAGACAAGGGGAAAATGACAGGGAAGAGCTCGGAGCATGAAAACGACACGACCGGGCAACAGCACAAGTAAAGCACAATCGTTCAGCTGTCAACTAAGCAGCTACCCTAATAGACTACAATAATGCTGATGGGCAGGGTTATGTTGCAAGGCTGACACACACGTGGTGTTAAGATGGCTCTCATCCTCACTGACAGCAATGCACACAGCAGCTTTTAAACTTTGAGTCGTTCTCTTTTCGGTAATCCCTGTAGGTCTCACGCAGTGGAAGAGATGGAGTTACCAGACAGAGATGGACACAAATTGTTGTCCACTTGGGTATGGCTGGGAAGTGATTCATTACTCATGTGTTTACAGGCCTAGAGGGAAGTGAAGACAGGGTATCACCTCTGATGAGCCACTAGACGCTCCTTTAAAATGAGCTTTTCTTTTTTTTCTTTTTTTTATTTGGGGATAGCTGAGGGGTAGAGGAGGATTGCACCTGTAAAGCCCAAGTGTGTGATTAAATGCACAAGATAAAATGCTCAGGCACTTGATGATTACTTTTCAAGAGGTGGCCTCCCCTGTAAATGAGTCCGCTAAAGGCTGCAGCATGGATTCGCACGGTGACACGGAGAAGTAACTTAAGCAGAAATTTGAAAGCTTCAGCCTTTATACTTGCATGCAATAAACTGTATACAAATGTGGTCAGAAGTTTGCATACATTCGTCATCAGAAGTGGGAAGTAATGAACTATAAATACTTTGTTACTGTACTTTACTTGAGTACTCATTTTTCTTTTTACTATTACTCCTTACATTTTTAAACAAATATCTGTACTTTGTACTGCTTACATTTTCAAAATAGGTTTGTTACTTTTAGCTTAAATTTATTATCTACAGCATTTATACTTAGGAAATTACGGAGCCCCGCAAGGGACATGGGAGAAAAAAAAATTAAGACGGACTTTTGCGAGAGCTCGCAAAACTTTTAGCTGCATTCTTCGGAGGCCGCCAGCTCAAAGCCGACCGGGAAGTCGAGGCATGATGTGCCGGGAGAGCACAGCCTCCCGGCTGTAGTAGGTCTCGACCTCCCGTTAGCTTCGACATGGTGGGTGTCAGATCTCCGAAAACGTCGCAGCACTTTTGCAAATATGTGATGTCTTGTAAACCGAGTACATATTTGACGTTTACACAACTACATTCACGCCTCAAAATATGTTAAAAGTTTATTTTGTGACCCAGAAAGAGTAATATTACAACTAAGTAGCTGCCGCCATTGTTGGAATTCAACTTTTCCGAGATCCCGAGTTAGTTTTGCGAGATCTCGCAAAAGTTCATCGTAATTTTTTTTTCTCCCATGTCCTTTGCGGGGCTCCGTAGGAAATAAAGGAGTGCAGGTGACCGTCAGGTGTGTTTGCGATACTTCAGCATCTAGCTGAAGTATCTCTTCCCATTGTTTCCAGCTCTACAGAAGAGGAGGAAGAATGAAGGGAAGGACGTTTATTTAAGCGGCGGGTAATTTCAAATTCAATGTTTCTATTGGACAAACATCACAAACTGTTTATGTGTAGTTTGTTGAACAGTGTGTTGCTGCTGCATTTCACAGGGAGAGAAGAGTGTGAGATCATTTCACTCAGAGATGGAGGAAGACAAACAGAAGACCAGTGGAAGAATTAAGGTCGGATTTCAAGGTAGGGACTGCTCAGTGACGCTTGATATTCTGCAGATTTAAACTTTATAGTTTATGTCATAATTTTAATTACATATTGGATTTGTATATATAATGTGTTTTCAAAATTGATGTATTATCGACAACCTGCAAAACAAACTAAAATATACTAAATTTGTGTTATTCAAATGTTTCATGAAAAGAGAAGAAGCTGAATACTTCAATACTTCAACTTTTACTGGAGTCTTTTTAGCACACTTAAGTCAAGCAAGTCTTTTTATGATGGACATGAACGTAATGGTAATTTTGGTCTTTAAATCGTTTCACTGAAAAATTGGTTTAATTTGAATTTATTTGGGATTTTCTCAAATCCACCCATGGCTAAAAGCAGACATACACCCCCACTAATATTGCACTTCCGCAAGACACCTTTAGTACATGTAGTCATCAACAAGCTTCGACATTTGTGGCTGGTATTTGACCGCTCTGTTTGGCACAATTGGTAGAGTTCATTTAAATTGGCTGGTTTTGTGCCACAGACCTAGCTTTTAAGCATAGTCCACAAATTATCAATTGAGTTGAGTTCAGCGCCTTAAGGAAGGCCATTCCAGGCTTGTACTTCAACATCTTTAATTCGTCAGAGATTGAGTGTTCGAATCTTCTTCCAGGCCTCAGCACAGTGGTGGCACATCCATATTACTTGTACATATAACTGTTTTAACTGATCTTGTAATATGCAGTTGTTTATAAATGGCTCCACTAGACCTTCCCAAATAAATAAAAAATTCTCTTTCTTAGATCCTCATTCAGTTCATTGGGCTTTTCCTTTGTTCTGAGTATTGGTAAGTCCAATAAGTGCTATCAAACATATAATTTTTGATGCTGCAAAGAAGAAACTACCCAACAATCAAAATCACTAATGAGAAGTTCATGGGCCTTGACCTTGTCAAGTGAAAAGAACATTCAGCACCACTTCAAAGATTTAAATGAGGGTTTGTATATATTTGAGCCTGTGTGGATTAGACAAAAACCTAAATTAATTTAAACTATTGCACTAAATTCTTCTTCTTCCTCCTCTTTTAAGTCATTAAAGATGTATGCTGTGCTCCACTCTAGAAAACAAACGGTTCAAGGAAATCCTTAAAATCCCCAAATTACCATGACATTCATGTCCACAGTGAGTATATATAAACTTATGACAGTAGCTGTACACTACCGTACACTTAGCTTAAGTTTGAAAGTGAACTCTCTCTCAGGGCAAAGTGAGGCCTTGTTACTTTTTGTGACCATTTTCAACCTCAAACCTCACATTGAATACTAATTCCTTGCACAGTAATGAAAAAGAATTAACACAAGAACCCTCGAAACAATAGCCACCGCAGCAACACATGTAATACTAGATTAAAATGTATCTCTGTTACTAAGCATCACACTGTCACCAGCAATGGCGATGTATATTCCTACTCCTGGCTGAGCACTGGTTGTTGGTTCCACCCTGTTCTCTACATAGCCAGTAAGCACTAAGGGTGAGAAGTGTAGAGCATGCAACACTCAACTGTTCAACAGTTCATCTGTCAAAATTATACAACTAGAAGAGTAAATGTAAGTGCAAAGAGGTCTGTGATTTGAGACACAGTATGAGTCTAGTAGAGTCTTGTTAGTGGAAAATGTCTTGCAGGAAGGATGTGGCCAACACCTTCCTGCAAGACATTTGCCGTCATAGACGAGATGCAACACAGTCCAATATAAAAGGCGCACAGCCAATTTATTGTAGTGATTTTATTTTTTAATTTATTTAGGGGTTTGTTTTTTTTTTGGTTTGGTTTGATTTTAATTGCTCGTCTAGACATTCTGCTGTTTCTGCTCAATTTAACACTTACACCCCCGGAGAGCAGTCATTTCGGGGTAGTACCTTAGACCCCCGCGGAGTCATCATTTTGCGTTTCTACCTTTAAAAGCCGGAGAGCAGTCAAATGCTGGAAGTGGAAGCTAAATTGGCTAGTCATTCATATGTATATTGGGTCGTTACCTAGGAATTCTGGAGGGAGGGGATTGGGGGAGAAATCAACACACATGAGTCTAGGTCCTTTGTTGCTGACATTTATTGATAAAAACAGTAGTTTCATTTCATGTTATTTCCTTTTTCATTTCAAGCAAGGAAGTGGATGTAGTTAGTAAGTAAGATATTTCAGACATTATTCTGACACAGAGGAGGAGATACTGGAATTATAATTAGTATCTATGCATGCATTTGTGATTTTGTTTGACCTTCCCATTGCTCACAATTTGAATTTGTTCACACTGCAGATGAGTGTCTCAGTCCCCAAACAAGCTCTCTTTTTCGGTGGAGAAGCAGTCTCCTCATCCGCAGTGAGTGTGGAGAAATCAACACACATGAGTCTAGGTCCTTTGTTGCTGACATTTATTGATAAAAACAGTAGTTTCATTTCATGTTATTTCCTTTTTCATTTCAAGCAAGGAAGTGGATGTAGTTAGTAAGTAAGATATTTCAGACATTATTCTGACACAGAGGAGGAGATACTGGAATTATAATTAGTATCTATGCATGCATTTGTGATTTTGTTTGACCTTCCCATTGCTTACAGTACAAAAAACCAACCATTTGTACACATATGTACTAATAATAATAAAAAGTGAGTGCAACACTGCAACCCATCACCCCGTCGTTCAGTGGTCGTTGATCAGTGGTCCATTGTGGCACCATTCAGAGCACTGGTACAATAGTACCAGCAAGATATGGGAAGACATTGCAAATGTACTTGGATTTTAGGTTGCAAGCCACCCAAAACTTGATCCCAAACTTGTCAGGTTTACTTGCAATATACTGCAGGAAACCCGTCACCCCGTCGTTCTGTGGTCCATTGTGGCACCACTGATCAACGACCACTGAACGACGGGGTGACGGGTTGCATTGTTATGTGGTCACACCCCCGTCGTTGATCAGTGGTCCATTGTGGCACCATTCAGAGCACTGGTACAATAGTACCAGCAAGATATGGGAAGACATTGCAAATGTACTTGGATTTTAGGTTGCAAGCCACCCAAAACTTGATCCCAAACTTGTCAGGTTTACTTGCAAACACTTGGAGTGTTTCAGTATGCCATCTTAGGGAGAACTCAACACACATGTAGGTCCTTTGTTGCTGACATTTATTGATGAAAATAGAAAAAAAACCAACCGTTTGTACACATGTTTACAAATAATAACAAAAATTGAGTGAGTACATTACAACATTTTCAGCAATCACTCACAATCCTGGCACTGCCACGGTATCTGTCGCCTGCATTTACCACATGTGTACCTGTAGCAGTGAACACATCGCACAGTGGCCTGATTTTTTTTGCATCTGTGTTTGACCTGACACGTGGCCCTTTTTCCAGGGCTCGGTGTGGAGGGTTGTGTCCGAAGCAACTGTTCTTTTCTTTCCTTCTTCGCAGCTACATGAGAGTGAGCCAATTCGGTTGCAAGGGCTACCAGGAAGTCCACCCGTCTTTCCTTCGTCCCGGTGCATTCTTGATACAGCACATGTTTTTATCAATAAATGTCAGCAACAAAGGACCTAGACTCATGTGTGTTGATTTCTCCCCCAATCCCCTCCCTCCAGAATTCCTAGGTAACGACCCAATATACATATGAATGACTAGCCAATTTAGCTTCCACTTCCAGCATTTGACTGCTCTCCGGCTTTTAAAGGTAGAAACGCAAAATGATGACTCCGCGGGGGTCTCAGGTAGAAGCCTTCTTGACTTGACTGCTCTCCGGCTTTTAAAGGTAGAACGGTAGAAGCTGGGAATTCCAGTGTTAAAGCGTTCATTATGCTTAGAATGAAAGAAAGTGCCACAATGTGTCATCAACCACATTTAGAGGCTAAAACCTGTTCCAGAGTGCCACATGTGAAGTGCAAAAAGCCTGCCGTCATAGACGAGATGCAATGAATAGTACAAATGAGCATACTGGTGCGTACTTTCTGACTTCCTCACCCCAAAGCCATTCATGGTGTGACACTCTGGTGTACACATGAAAAGTCAAAGAGACAGAATAAAAGAAGTAAGCTTTAGTAAGCCTCTTTTCTCTCTTCACTTTCCTCTCACCCCAACCAGTCGAGGCAGATGGCCCTGCTTCCAAAGCCTGCTTCTGTTTCCTTCTGTTAAAAAGGAAGACTTTTTTCACGTCCCATTGTGTCCACATGTCTGCTCTGGGAGTCGCTGGCTTTCTCTCGGTAATGTAAAGCGCCCCGAGATAACTGTTGTTGTGAATTAGTGCCACATAAATAAAGTGGCACAGAAAGCCATGGTAGTTTCACATTTAAGTACAACTGGTCAATTGCTGCAATGAGATGGACGGGCTTGTCGGACAGTCACTTCTGGAAAGTGACAGAAATTGTTGGATTTAGTCTGCGCCTGTGTTCAAATGTCATAAAATGTGGCAGAGGGGGTTAAGCTAGACTGCATGTGTGTGTGTGAACCCTTTAAATTGTAGAGAGTCTACTATGAGCTGAGCCATACTCGCCTTATCCAAATAAGCTTGCTATTTCTCTGAAATCCTTCACACTCAAATGTTGGAAGATGATCCTTCACATTCTCTGAAGTCTACCCAAGTCTACAGATGGGAATCCAAACACAGACAGGATGCATGCCAATGGGCTTACAGTAAGCAAACTGTCAGAATGCACATGCTGGCAGTCCCTCTTCACAGTTCTTGTTGAGGACAGCCTACCTGAAAGAGTCCCATCCATTTCAGACATACTTGATGTGTGTAGGACTTTCCTCAGTGTCACTGATGATAATTCAGTAACCTATAGATGAAATGTCAGCATGTTTCCGAACTGAGCACTACTGCCTCTTGCAATGTACTAACCTGTCTCCTCAGCTGCTCATCCAGTATGCCTACTACACATGTATCGATTACACTCAGTAAATGGGACATGGCTTTAGACAGCTGGTATTTGGCCTTCCTTGAACTGCTTCTTTCCCCCACAACTCTACTCCATCTTTTTAAGTGAGTGCTTCTCTTCATATGTTAATGCACGTTGTTCTGGCAACAATTCAGAGACAGCTTTCAATAAAGCTAAAGAAGGTCTACATCATCCCAGTGTCAGGTCAGTATTCTCACTGTTGAAGCCTTTGAGCTGAAGCTTGTCAGGATACCACTGTGTGATCCGAAGACTTGACCTGACTGTAATTACATTAGTGGAGGGTGTAGTTTTAGAGTGACAGTCAAGAGTGATGACGAGGTTAATAATGTTTTATGTCCCTACACTGATCCCACAGTTGGCTGCATGCCACTTCAATGTGTTGCTTACCAGAAGAGAAACAATAGACTAATCTGTTTTTCTTAATGAGAGTATAGTTATATATATAAAGCAAAAAAAACAACAAACCCAAACAAGACACCTATAAGAATATTGCATTTTATATTCTGCACATCACAGGCTCCCAGCTGACAGTAGGAAAATAATAGCATTAGCTTGTGCTCTTTGATTTTGAGGTACTGACACTGTCACCTGATACTTACCGGTACTTCAGAAGCATCTTCAATAAGTCTCATTTGTACCTGTGCCAGAAATAGCTCAGTGCCACTTTGCTACATAAATTAGTAACTATGGCATCATTATAAGAGCAAAATTGATCCTACTACTGTCAACCAGTGGTGTCAATACTGACGGTATGAGCTAAGGCAAAGTTTGGCTACAAGTTGCAGACGCTCGATTAAGTTGAGATCTGGATAATTTGGAGGACAGGTCAACACCTCAAACCTCAAACTATTCTTGAACCATCTTACTTTGTGGCATGGTGCATTACCTTGCTGAAAGAGGCCACAGCCATCAGGATGTATTGTTTCCATGTAAGGGTGTGCATGACCTGTGACAGTGTTCAGGTAGGTGGTACAATCAAAGTAACATAAACATGAATGGCAAGACCCAAGATTTCTCAGCTTCCTAATATATCCCACCCACTAATAGGTGCCATGATGGACAGATAATCAGTGCTGTTCACTTCACCTGTCACTGTTATGCCTGATCGCTGTGTATACTATAGTACTTCCTGTTCTTGTTGGCACTCTCAAAGTCTCTGCTGGGGAGTTTCACAAAAATCTAATCACTTAATTATGTTTACTCAAATTCTGTGCTTCAGTAAATTATGTTGGATTCTTTCAAAGATATGTCTTTATTAAAATAAATAGCTATTAATTAGGGATGCAACGATACCAATTTTTTCAAACTGATACGATACCGATCCTTGGATCTGAGTACTTGCCGATACCGAGTACAAAAACCGATACGTCTACCACACACATTCTGTCAATAAAAAATATTAATAAAAATGACAACAAAAAATTTAATTTCAAGTGAAAAATAAATACTACATTAAATTATCGCAGTGTCCACACTGTAAACAAACAAACAAAATAACTAAAGTATTTTGGAGTCAGACATAACATTAATGAACCTATTGCAGAGTATCCACATTGTAATAAAAAATAAAATAAAATAACTGAACTCTTTCGGTCTCTTTCCCGCTTTCAGATTGAAAAATAAACACTTCTGTTCAGAATAAAATAAACACTTTTGTTAAATTATTGCACAATGTCCATATTATATCCAAACAAAATAATAGTGAACTATGTGGCACTGTCTACAGCTTTCAGATTCACATAACATTAATGAACCACCTATTGCAGAGTGTCCACATTTTAATCAAACAAAAAAACTTCAATGGTGTGACCTCCAAACTAAACTGTTTTTGGGAAAGTGAGAGGCAGGTTCTTTTTGATGAAACGAATCATCTCTGCATGATCAGCTGTGAGCCTGTTTCTGCTTTCATTCACAATGTGTGACACTGAGCTGAACAGCCTTTCACTGTCTACACTTGTGCATGGTGCTGAAAGGTGTCTGCCTGCCACTCTAGCCAGGTTTGGGAACCGCACGTTATTAACCATCCAGTATTGTAGAGGTTTGTCTTCTCGTAAAATTGCAGCCTCTCCAAGATATGTCTCTAACTCTACACTAGAACCTACCACAGCTCTGCCTACCGATGCTGATGCCTGCTCATCTGCAATTTATTCAGACATGCTGTCCAGACTAGCTGTGGGGTGGTCACTGCGTGCTTTTCTTGAAGGTGGTTCATTCAGGTCATGATTCTCCTCTCCAGCCAACCTTAGCAGCTCAAGTTTTAGCATCTCCTTGGCATTTGCTGCAGTTGTGGTGCTGGAGAAAAAACGATTTTTATATCTAAAACGGAGAAAGAAAAAAGTTAGCTGACAATTGTGTTGCTTACCATTTTTTTTGCAGTAACACAGTTACATACACAGTCATATTCACACATACAGTCACAGACACACACAGTTACATACACAGTCACATTCACATACAGTCAAACAGTTACACACACACAGGCACAACACTCACCTGGGATCGAGTAGCGTGGCGATGCTATAGAGTGGGTTTTCCTCCACGTCAGTGAACCGCGTCCTGACAGCTGCAGCCAAGGTTCCCTTCATTGCTTTGATCCCATGGTCCTTGTCAGTCTCCCTTGTTAGAAATCTGTGGAGCACAGTGATGGCTGGAATGACGTCTGCAGCCGTGGCATCTGAAAAGCTGACTTTTCGAGTTAACTCCTCGAATGGACCCAGAACAGATATCACCTTCTCCAGCAGTGTCCACTGGTGAGCCGTGAGCGTATCAGGGAGTCCATAATCAGACACAAATATTCCCAGAGCCCGTTTCTGCTCGATCAATGACTGTATCATATAAAAGGTGCTGTTCCAGCGGGTCTGAACGTCTTGCTGGGCCGCTTCGCGGGCTGGTTGATCTGTAATTGAATGTCCTCCAGACGGGAGCTAGCCAGAGCAGAATGTTTAAAATGTCCAACTTTTTTGCAGCCAACTGCCACCGCATCAGCAACACTCTTCTGTGACAGAAGGCCCTCATGAGCAACCAACTGGAGAGTGTGGGCAGGACAAGGCAGGCTGGGCAGCTCAGCATAACTCATGGCCTTTATCATATTTCTTGCGTTGTCCCGGAGCACTACGTGGACGGACATCTTTGGTATATCCCAGGTTTGAAGCATGCTATCGAAAGCAGTTGCGATGGTTTGGCTGGTGTGCGAGCCCCTGAACGACTTTGCATGTAGTGTTACTTGATGACGAACAAACTTCTCATCAATCCACTGCGCTGTTAAACTGAGGAGCGACATCGGGGACACACTGCTTGTCCAAATGTCGGTAGTGAAACTTAAGGCTGACACCTCCTGCAAGAGGTTATGCACGTGTTTTTTTTTTTTTTTTTACCTCTTTTTACCTCTTCAAAAAGATTTGGCAGCATCATATAGTGGCTCGAGTATGCTGAGAAGACGGCAAAATCCTACGTTTTCCACGACCGACAGTGGCTGATCATTCAAAATGAGTCAGAGCCTCTGTTATTTTAACTGCTCGTGGATTTTCTCTTGACATTTTTCGTCACTTTTCCAAAACCTGAGTTAAAGTGGGCTGTTCTGGTCTTGCGTTAGCCTTAGCAAACTCGGTGTATAGAGCATGATGTGTCCTCAGGTGTTTTATTAAATTGCTTGTATTGAACGATGTACTCTCCTTCCCTCCCCTGGACACCTTACTGGTACACAGTTTGCACTCGGCCTTGCGTCTGTCATCTTCACAAATTTTGAAGTAAGTCCACACTGTTGACATTTTGTTTAGCGTAGTTACAGGAGCTGCCAGTCTCACTCGCCTAACCCTAGTGACATGTCCCCCTAGCGGCCAATCTAAAAAATTACAACAGAAAGTACAGGCCACCCTCTGATTCATGAAGTAAGTTGGTATCGATTCATGGTATCGGTCAAACTTTCGCGAGTATGAGTACACGCACATTTTATGGTATCGGCCCCGATACCCGATACCAGCATCGGTATCGCTGCATCCCGACTATTAATTATTTTACCAGTGAAATATGGTTAGATATTAGAGTGCGTGTGTGTGCGTTTTTTTTTGTTTTTTATGTAGTACTGTTTTATTGTTGATTAATCCATTCCTGCCAACCTGCTCCTGACACAGACTTTATTGCTTTGTAAAGGATGCTTTACATCCTTCTTTATCCCTCCTTCACATCCTGTTACATCACTTGAACAAATGCTGTTTTTGGATACTTGCTGGTGCTGAACATTGCCACTGGAGAAAAAAATGCGAGGTGCATAGCATAAAGATAGCAACATTTTCTGAGGATTATGGGCTGCAGCTATTCAAAAAAATATATAAATGAAACCATATATATACACAAAATACATGAGTAGATGCAGAAATACAACTTTCTTAGGGTTCTGGAACCTTCATCACTCTGACTAAAAAAACACACTATAAACTGAAATCCCTTTGGAGTTGTGTTAGGAAGGGCATCAAGTGTTAAAATCTGCATATATGCAAATCAAACCACTGTAGCACCTCCCCCTGTAAACAAAGAAGCAGCCAAAAGTAGCTTGTTTCATGTTGAAACATTTTACCTATTTATTACCATAAATGCATAAAACTGCAGTGCTGCAGCATGCTAAGTTGTCTTTTTGCTTTGTTTTTGAGATACCTCTAAGAAATGCATGGATTTAAGCTTATGGAGTGAAAACACTCAGGAATATAGGAAAAGCACATGTCAGGGGGGACAAAAGGTCAGGTTTTTTTACATGGCTGACAGCATTATGGGCATTTGATGAGGTGGAAAATGGCTAGCATCAGTCGACCCTGAAGGGAAGTGCTGTGTGGTCCCTTCACCTTGCACTCTACTTCACCTTTGACGCTGCAAACTTTAGCAGCCCATGAGTCATTGTGGATATAAATAACTTATAGAGTGGAGGCGACTATGGTTGCCCCTGCATGCGCAGCGAAGGTGTCTCAAGCATTTCATGGAAGCGTTTCCTCTCTAAATTTATCCGTGTGATGTATAGCACATTATCATAACGCCGCCAAAATGGCAATGACAGCTCTAACACAGTCAAGTGCGAGGCAGGTAGAGTTATTGAAATGTGACTCAAACTCTGCACCTTGATTCTGATCCACGTGTGAAACAAATAGAAAAAAAGCACACACACAAAAGCAAAGAGACGTGCTCAGACTGATGCGAACACAAAGAGAAACAGACAGAGGAAAAGATAAACAAAACTGTCTTATGCGGTCTGTGCGTACAGCCTGCAGTCATTCCTTGTAAGGCCTTGCCTCTCTTGTCTTGTACCTGACAGTTACCTTTACTTGTGCTGTATCTCCTGTTGGCTGTACCTCCATGACATAAGACCATAACGATACACATGCCCCAGGCAAAGATGGGGAAAGACTGAGTTGGGAAAAAAACTTCAGGTTGTTTTTTTTAAACTGTTTGAGATACTTTTATTCTTAGTAATGGAGCATTTTACAACTACAGCCTGTACTCACATAGTTTATCCATTTATCAAGAGGATAAAATTTTAAGATCTGCTAATCAGCAAACTCATTCAATTAGCTGAAAGCATAAGTACAGGGACTGGTGGAAGAAGGTAGCAAAAGAAGGGAGGATTGAGGAGGGAGGAGAGACAGAAAGGTTGTAAAGAGAAAGGAGGGACCACAAAGAAGCAGGAGGTGAAAGCATAAGAGGAGAATGATAGGATGAGACTAAAAAAAGCATTGGGAATGTACAATAATACCACATGTATCTAACTGAAAGCAGCTCCCCCCTCCGCTTACTCCTCCATGGTCTACGAGTGCAGATCACCACTATCTCCTCCTGAGTTGCACCTCCATTTTATGCTCCAGCGGATGACAATAATTTAAGCCCCCTGATATGCAAATGTCCTTAATTGGACTGTCACAAGTTCCCAGGCATCGTCAACTTTATAAAATGACTGAGGCTGGGAGCAGATTGGATTTTGGTGGCCAATCTTGTACACTTAATTTTCAGTAATTTTGCGAGCGTTTCACTGCAGGGTCCTGCGACATGCCACTTACAAGAATATCTATGCTAACTAAAAGAGGTAAAAAAAAAAAGAAAAGAAAAAGAAAGTGAGAGAGAAGAAAAACTAGGCTCTCTGTCTTGTTATTTTCATTCCCTCCCTCATCTGGAGCTCTCCTTTTCTTTCCATACCCAATTACTCCCATCTCAACCAGACCCTTCAATAGTAATTCGACTCATCTTGTTTGTACCTTTTAAAACCCTCTATGATTACGGGGTTGGAGCCAGCAATGTTCCTCCCCCCCCCGAGGCTCTTTTTGTTCCCATTCTGTCAGATAACTGTATTTTGTTCCAAACTCTAAAACTCAGCCTTGTTTAGAAGAACACAGTTGTTTTTTTTTCTGCCTGGCACAAATCCAGTGATTTTGTTTATAGGTATTGGGAGCGGTGTGCGCATAAAAGTTTCCAAAGTCAGACACCGCATGAACATATCGTGATACGGGGTTAATACAACACATGAATATTCTTTATGAATAGTCACAGGGTAGTGTTTTCTCAGAGGGAAAATGGTGGTGGTCAGAGGGCCCGCTGGCGCCAGTGTTCGGCAGCCTCGCCTCTGTCAGTGCGCCCCAGGGTGGCTGTGGCTACAATGTAGCTTGCCATCACCAGTGTGTGAATGTGTGTGTGAATGGGTGCATGACTGGATGTGTAAAGCGCTTTGGGGTCCTTAGGGACTAGTAAAACGCTATACAAATACAGGCCATTTACCATTTACCCTTGTTGAACTATACAGGTGTACAACCAGAAGCAGTCATTTCTGCAAGTGTGTGTGTATGTGTACATGTTTAGATGTCTTTGTGAGGACAGAAAATTGGCATGCTACTATACTTGTGGGGACCAACAGTCACTCATCACCATGAGTTTGAAGGCATTTTTGATGCTCAAAATGTGGTTTTAGTGACAGGATTAAAGTTAGGTCATGGTTAGGCTTAGGGTAAGTGTTAGGCTTAGGGTAAGTGTTACGCTTAGGGTAAGCGGCTAAGAAAAGGATTATGCCAATTAGATGTCCTCACTAAGATATAAAAACGAGTGAGTGAGTGTGTGTGTGTGTGTGTGTGCGTGTGCGTGTGTGCACGGCAGATGGAGATTGTATATATAAAACCAGTTCACATAATATAAACTTAACGCATTTAAGGCATTTTCCTTTCAGGTAAATAACCTTGATGTGCAGCTTCCTGGATATTGTCTGTAATCTCGAGTCAGCAGAGCCTATTAATTACCACTGATGATTTCCTGTCATGTTTCCATATAATCTTTGTTTACTTAAAATATCTCCTTTTCTGTGTCTACCAGACGACCTTCAGCACGTTCTACACTATCTTACGTGTTCGTCTGTCTGTGTATTAATTATAATGCCTAAACAGAAATTACATTCCCTGCATTACTTTCACCCCTCTATATGAAAACAAAAAAAAAATTCTTTTTCCATTCCAGTCACATTGAGTAAGTCATGTGTCCTCCCGACTGATGCCGCTTGATGTTTTACGATTTATCATCATTCCTTTCCTGTTTTCCTTCTCCGCCAGTCATTTTGCCTCTCCACCCTCCCACCCACCCACCCACCCAGCCTTCACTCAGTTAATTGAGTCTTTGATTTAAATGCGAGGGAACATTTGGAAATGATATTAGCCATGACGACATGTAGCGAAAAGAAGATAAAACAGCAGAGCAGAGATAAAAAAAAATCTAAATAAATAAATTAATAAGAAATAAAAAGCAGAGTGTTATTAGGCTAAAGTGGGCTTCCGACTGTGAGTCGCTCCTATATACAGAGATAATATGCTCTGAGCAATGAATGTCTAAATAGGAACTAACATAACTACCACTGTCTGAATTTGTGGTTTCTCAGGGGGTGCTTGTGTCTAGAATGAATGGAACACCACAGAGCTGTAGCTCAAAAATGTAAATGTAGTCAGGTAAACAACAACAAAAAAAAACAGTTTAAAAGTTTTTTTTAGTTGTCTAGGCTTTCTGAAGGTCTTTCAAAGATTTTCTTTGGTCATTGTCTGCTTTTTCACTCATTGCACCTGATCGTTTTCAGAGGAATGTTTTTGTTCATTTGTTTTTTAAGCCACTTAGGACTAATCTATGAATCATTCAACCATAAACAAGCAGAAAAATTAGCTCAAGGGATGAACAAGGATTGCGTC
Organism: Aulonocara stuartgranti; assembly: GCF_965226115.1. Lineage (NCBI taxonomy): Eukaryota > Metazoa > Chordata > Actinopteri > Cichliformes > Cichlidae > Aulonocara > Aulonocara stuartgranti. Next base: position 32,755,382 of record NC_138950.1, on the reverse strand, counting down.
TACATATAACAGACAACCAATTGTATCTTTAGGCACTTTGTAACTGGCAGACTGTCATAAAAACAGATATTTTGTTCCTATTTCGTGAACTAAACAAAAAAAATGGTAAGAATAACATAGTTTGACAAGCATAAAATAGCACTTTTGTTCCAACAAGGTGATTTCTAAAGGGCTATTAGCTGAAAACTCAGCATCTGCAGTCATGAAACTGGAGGGAAAGTTGAGGGAAAAATAAGCCTAAAAAACAATCAACAGCAGATGAGCATTATCTGAAAGTCATCTCCCTAAGAACCAGGAAAAAACTCCAGTAAAGATCTGACAGAGGACCTGAAAGATACATCTGGACCCTCAGCTGATCCATCGAAGTCCCATCAGGAATGGTTTGTCATGAAACGCTGTGTGTCTTTGTTTTACAGACTCAAATGGAAGACTCAGAAGTCAAACATAAAGTGAGCTTTCAATGCTGGTAAATCAAAAATAAAAAAAGTTCCATACTCCAAGGATTAGTAGGGACTGATGCCAGGAAAAACAAGTATCCAGGAAAACACAAAAATAATTCTGGAAGAACAGGGAAAGCAGAGCAAAGCAATCCAAAGCAAAATGGAGGAGACAACAAAGGACACTTGGGGAAGTAAAATTAAAAACAAAGCACCGGAGACAAAAGATTATCAAAATAAAACAGGAAGAGAAAACATTTAAATTAAGGCTTTTACTTTCCCACGCTGCCAAACTTGGTCTAGACCAGTCATCTTCTTGCTCGCCTTTGATGAACCAATCAGCTTCGACTTCGCTTCAAATCCCAGAACTCTGTCATTCTCTCTATCAGCCTCTCATTCGTGCAACCAACCTCCTCCCCACCACCATTCTAGACTATTGCTGCTGGGATTCCGTTCTAACATGATGGGTGATCGATGTCAAATGGTCAAATAGATTAGTTAATTCCTCTATCCTATTAAATCATGTTTAGTTCTTCTAAATAGTCTCTCCATTTTGAAATGGGGAACACAGATACATGTATGAACTTAACTTAACTAACAGCAAACTACATACAAAACCAAAAACCAAAGATAACTTACAAAACAAACAAGCAACCAAAGTTCAAACATACACCATCAAAAGAAATTATGAACACACAAAGGAAAAACCAAGCCATTAATAATTTTCAAAACCAAAAGAAAACATAAACTTGTTAAAAAACTCAAAACTGAGGATGCAGCCATAAGTAAAACACGGAGGCTCTGTCATGTTTGGGGCTTTGTTTCAGCCCGTTGCTTTGGGGAATGCAGAAACATAACTGAATGCTTTGAAGTACCATCACATTTTGACCTATCATGCAAAACCATCTGGGAAATATCTGATTGGCAACAGCTTCATTTTTCAGTGTGACAATGATCCCAAGCACACTGCCAATGCAGTAAAAGCATACTTGGCCAGAAAAACACAGGCTGCGTTAGTGGGTGGTGAAACAAAACATCGACTTTCAAGCTTGTGGGAATTTTTCCAAAATGCTTTTTTGTCTTATAACATATATTTCCATATATGATTGCACATGTTTTAATAAATCGTTACACCCATTTCCCATTTTCCTGACAAAATAGAAAGAAATGGGGGTTGGCTTGAGATGTGCACAATACTTGAGTTCCATTTTTTATTTTTGGTTTGATGGGGTTTGATTGTAGTAAATCAACATTATGTGAGTTTTACTGACTTTATTGTTCAAATTCATCTGGAAATGAGCAGTCACCATTGATAACCATGACCACCTACGTCACATACACGACTATACACTTTTTTTCATGCTTTAACTCCACTTCATAGTTATCATTTAGAAATGGTATTATCCCATCCTATCAGCATGTGTTAGCAGAAAGCTAGTATTCCACTGGCAAAATCAGCTTCCTTGCATATATAAATGTATATACCTATTTTTTTTATTCAAAAATACAGATACTGATGCTAAATAATGAAACCTTGTCTTTGTTCCTGTTTTCTGAGGACTATAGCGTCCGTGTCCTGACTGACCTCCAGCAAACGTCTGCCACTGATACTAACAGTATATGGAAATATCTTTCTTACATTGGCTCTGCTCTGGAAAAAATTTAATCTGTATGCATCAGTATAAAAATTTTGTAAAGCTTGGAAGTGCACGTGTTTATTTTTCTAGCTGAATGAATTAACAAGGAGGTGCCTTCAAAGTCACGAGTGAGCTGTAAATTGTTCTGCCCTCCAATGCATTTGGACATAGTCTTTATAGCTAAGATTGTGTAAGTCCTCATTTATGTTTTTAAGTGCTTTCTATTCAATATGAAGTAATAGTGGAGAGAGGAGTGGGTGCCTTTTCAGGTGATCATTCCTGCAGATGATTAAAGCTACAAGACATTTTGAGGAGCAATGCCCTAACAGCCTCTGTGCTCTTGAATGCGGAGCTACAAGGCCATCCAGGAATTAACTACATGGATGTGGGTGGGGGATTAGGATTAAATCTAAAGCTCTGACTATCTATTATGTTTCTATCAAAAGGAGATTTTGATTTGATTCACAGGTTCATTTCCCTCTGTTCTCCTGTGTGCTGTTTAATAACAGCAGTTCGCTGCTTTTAAATTCAGTGTGACATACAATTTCTTGCCCTTGTGGGAAAATTGCACTCACTCAATGAAACTAGGCAGTGAAAGAGTGAAGGATAAATATATTAGCAGCAAAGTAAATCAAGGAGTGGCAGTGTTGAATTCTTGAATTTTCCAAGTTTCTTCACAAATGCACGAGTGTGAGCTTGAGTTGTTCCTGAAGTTTTATTTTTCTGAAAGAGCATCTTTATGACCTCAAAATCTGTGTGACACACGCACAGCGACTAAGGTCTCTGCTGGGTGTCTGTGTGTGTGCGCAAGTGAAGTAGGGCGGTAAAGCGGAGATGTCAAATTTCCAAAAGAAATGGGGAGGTCTTCTTCAGAAAACAGACTGAGAGAGGACTCAAAATGTGATGGGATGATGTGAAGATAGGACTGGGAGTCACATCAGAGAGAGCGCAATGAAAAACAAGTATTCACGGGTAGACAGGATGAACTTTGAAATTTAAGCTGTATATCAAAAGCGTTGTCAAACTCTTTGAAGCGAAAGCTGTAATGTACTGGCAAGTGATGACTGTGATATTGACAAACTGCTAAAACATGGATTACTCTCATGGAGTGCAGCTTCGATAGCTGAACTTCAGCGAGAAGTCTTTGAAACAACATCCTTCTTTCTATCAGACTCCAACGACTCGAAGCTGACTCTTGGTTCTCTTCCTTGTGTTTGTCTCCCGAGAGGAGCGTTCATGACAGTTTGCTGACACTTTAATTGGAAGCCTCGAGGCTTGATTAGTAATCGAGAACAAATACACCAGCAGCAAACATATGGTTATATAACAGTGCTAAATGTACCAGTTGCATGAAAATTAGATTTGTGTATAGGTGTATCCTGCACATACAAAGTGTTTTATTCAGAGCAGCAGCTGCAACAGTGACACCTTTTAAATAAATCTATAAACATCTTGTTAAATGAAAGACTGGAGTTATTGGCACTTGCAGTTATTGAGAAACTGTACATTACAAACAGCTATTTGCACACACATTTAAATATGGTTTCTTTTTTTTTGCACACCTTCAACCACAAGATGCATGTGCTTTATATGCACAGAAACATCCAGAGCTGGAAAATGAAGCCAAACCCTGCAGTTCCTGGAGTGACCACTTGAGGTCAAAAGCAAGTCAATCTCCAAAGACGCAGACGAACTAAACAGCGTTATATTCCACCAACACCTTTGGAAAGCACATTAACACCCTGGTACAAATGATAATACTGTGGGTGGATTTAAAAAAAAATATATATATATATATATTTTTTTTTTAAATAACACGCATTTAGCTTTTGTTAAAGCTTATTCATGGGTCCACACGAAGTGATTTTCTTGTCGTGCATCACTTTTAAACTGACAGTCGGTGGAGTCCAGGCTCTAGTTGGCTTAAATGATAAGGAATAAAAATAGTAACATCACACAGAAAAACACAGGTTTTAGCTATTATCTTTTTTAAACCGTAGAAAAATGTATTTCTATTGTAGATAGTGAAAAAAAGAAAATTTTTTGTTAGTTAATTAAATTTTTTTTTTATGGAGGGGGTTTTTATCAATAGGAAGAGCTGTAAATAGCTGAAAATACAGTTAAAACTCCCAAATCTATGCCTTACTTATTCCAAAAGCGGCCCAGTGGACCGGATTGGAGTCCTGGGCAGGATGAATCTGGCCCCCAGGCCAAATGTTTGACACCACTGATCTAAAGAATACATCACAGCTGTACACTTACTGCAGTAATAATCGACGTTTTCAATTGAGCAACCTAAAAAAATTGATTAAATAAATACCACCAAATTTGTCTTTATGAAAGAGGCTACGTTACTAAGCTGCACAGCGAGATAAGGATGAAGTCAATTGAAAATTCAGCTTAATGGAATTGAAGATATCTAAAATGTGGTTGGGTTTTTTTCCAGAGTCCTTTTGAACGAACAAAGAGTGAGTGACTCTAACCTGCCTGACACCCCTCTGCCAGTTTTGTAACTCATCAAAAGACAAAAAAAAGCTAAAAGCCCGGAAAAAAATCTCATTACAAAGACTATTTCCCTCATCTGTGTGGTTCAGTGAAGAAGCAGATTGCATTTCAGTACTTCATTAATAAATGAGTATGTGAACAATGGCAGAGTGATGGTTCCATTGTCTTCAAGCTGAACACTATAGGGCACTCTGAATGTTAGAAGCAAGATAGTCATTATGCTGCCGGTTCTCTTCAGCTCAAAAGTCAGCCGAAGCAAGTTTGCGAGGATACCTGTATCACACAATAACACTGTGCTCAAGTTTTACAGGCTTGTTGCACTAGCACTCCACACTTTGTCAGGTCCATCTGTTTCCTGTTAGCCTTCATAAATGACATCAAATAGAAGTAATTAGATTTTATTTGTCCAAAATGTAAGAGCAGTCATCTGTGGGGAAAATCATGCAACATCCTGTGCACAGGAGCTCAGTTGTTGGATGAAATCTGACAGGTGGAAATCATCCGAGCAAAGATGAGACAATTGTGCGAGCGCACGGGAAGGAAGAAAGGAAAGCGAGTGTTTGTTTCAGGTCGAAATACGAGAAGAAAAATGCTAAATAAGAAGGAAGGAGGAGCTGAACCATGGAAGGAGGAGAACCTGAACAGAAAGCAGAGATGGATTAAGGGCATCCGGCAGCCTTGTGATGGAGGATTCTTCTTTTTTTCGTGTGTGTCTTTGGACCATCGCTCTGCAAAATTATTTCAATCTGTTACCTTTTAATCATCGTTTTAAGCCACAGCTTTGAAGTAGAGTGTTTTAAGTGAACTGACACAGCCGCACCTGTTGAAAAATAAAAAAAAGGGGGAAAAAAGTTGCCTTATTAAAAGCAGCCCCCTGGCCCTAAATTTCCATTCAGCTCACGAGATGAAATTTAAAAGGCATAAAGGCTCTATCACAAGACAGCTCCTTCTTTAACTCCACATCTATATTTCTCAGTCGTGATGGTCTTAGATGAGAATGACATCTAGTTTCCATTTATTCAATCCGACAAACGATACAATAAAACGTAATAAACTCAGCTTAAACACGGCGGGTGGAGGCGATGCAAAAGAAATAGCGAGCGAGGAAAAGTTTCCGCGAAATGAGACGTCCTTTTCCTGCGAATCTCCCCTCATTAAAGAAAGCACTTTCTGCCATTTCCCTCAGCATCTTTAAAATGTGTCTGATGCAGCGCTGCATTTAGATGTCATGGTACTCAGCTGAATGTCTTTTGCAAAATACAGTCCCACTCATGATTCCCTCAGAGGACTCTCCTCACTCTGCAGAGCAGAACTAATGGGCCCATTATACTCGGTGTTCTCACCCTTGCGAACGGCGCCACGTGCCAGAAGTGACACCACATTTGGTGTTGTCTCAGCCACTGTGTTGCAGTTTCAGAGTTGTGGCATCAACATCGTTCTTCATTCTCAAGCTTAACACAAGCTTGAGAATGCGTCTTTAAAATGCAAAGTACATGATAATAATAATAATAATAATAATAATAATAGTGAAACTTATGTGAATGTTCAAGCTCTGCATTTACTCCTCTACCTGCTGTCCTAGGTGTTTAGCTGCTTTTCTGTTCATTACATCACTTGCACTTTCCCACACTCAAAGCCCACATTATTGCTGTAGTCCAATCATCTTTCTCTCGCCTTCTTCAAACCAACAAGGAGGGGGTCCTGCCTTAATTCCTGTCACTGCCGTGATGGGCAGAGTTTAAAGGGACTAGAGTTTTTTGCCTCAATAAATCATATTCAGTTCCTTCTAATGATCTCTCTTCATTGAAATAATTACAATAAAATTTATAGTAATAATAACAATTTCACTAGCTGACTATAACATGCACACTGGCACATCTGTAGGAAACATCACTGTGTTGCAGCTGTGCGCCAAAGAGTCAGAAACACTGCTTCGTTGTAGTCAACAAAGTAAATGAACAAGAGAACAATCAGGAAAATGTGGAATTATTTTAATAGTAGCCGACTGAATGTGAAAAAGTAACTAACTGAACCTCAATTACCCCAACCTGTCGCAGCGGATGGCCCCGCCCCTCCCTGAGCCTGGCTCTGCCGGAGGTTTCTTCCTGTTAAAAGGGAGTTTTTCCTCCCCACTGTCGCCCAAGTGCTTGTTCATAGGGAGTCATATGATTGTTGGGTTTTTTTCTCTGTATGTGTTATTGTAGGATCTACCTTACAATATAAAGCGCCTTGAGGCGACTGTTGTTGTGATGTTGTTGTGAACCTGTAAACTGCAAAACTAACCATTAAAACATTAACCATTAAAAACAACACTGCTGTCAGTGTGCTGGGTGACAGATCATAGGCGCTGTCTGAGTCAAGTAGCTGCAAGTATGCATGCTAAGAGAAGTGGTATTTTCATATTAAGACCTCTCAACATGCGTATTTTGAGACTTCAAAGCATTTTCTAGCTTGCCATTATCTTATCTTTTACAAGGAGAAACAGTGACTGTACCCTAACCTTTACATCCTCTGTTCATTAAGCCATTTATCTCACTTCAACATATTTCTTCCATCTGAGTCACACAACATATATCAACCTTAGAACAAACCCTTCTCATTCTTCTCTTGTTAATAAACGCAAAGCAGTGTTAATTCTCCACCTACACACTGCGCCGAGCTCTACTACTACCATGTTAACAAGATACTTTTGATAATTAGCTTGAGATCTGTTTCTCAATCAGACAGACGCTGAGAGGCTAATTAATCACAGCACATTAGCCACCCTGTATGTTTATGTGAATCTATTTACCTTGCTTTATGGTGAGAGATGATGTGCTATCACCTGCCGTTTTTTAAGTAATGGGAAGCTGCTGGATTCTCCCAAGGTCAGAGATAATTATTTTTTATTAATGTCTTGAGAGGTATATTTTCGTAATGCGGAAAAATTTGAATTCAGAAACACTGTTTGCGCAGACATCAGAAGAGACAGTGGGAATCGGGCTGATACCTGCTGTCAGTCTGATTTCTTATTTGCTGTGAATGATTGCAGAACACAAACAGGAATAAGTAGCAAGCCTACCTCTTCTAGAGTCTGACAAAAGGCACGTGTCGTGTGGCACATTAGAGCCAATGTAAAGTGGGGGATATATTTATGAAAGCTGAATGTGTAAGTGAATGTGTAGAGGGGAGGTTTTAAGGTTTTCTGAGCCTGTCTCAACTGCCAGCGCTCCTGATTGAGCCACGTATGCGCTTTGCGGGTCACTGGTGAGACATTTGCTTGCCGCCCAAATAAAAGTCGCGAGGCTCCAGGGACCAGTGGAAGTGAAGGATTGACACATGAATAGTAAGTTAGGCCTCAAGAAAATACATGGGTGCCGGTGTCTGTGTGTGTGCAGGCAGCAGAAAATGAGGAATGACTGACAACCAGCTAACCTGTGTCAAATACCAGCGCTCAGCACTGCTTTTGCCCATTAACCTTGCAAAACCTGGCACTTTAGAAGCCTACTCAGAACACTGGGCCTGCAAAAAGTCACCTAAAACAGCCACTTCATCTTAATAACCTGATGGACTATTGCACTGTTCTCACATATTTTCTACCACTGACAGAGTGAATGTTTCAGAATGCAGTCCATTTTTACATCAACAAGAGAATTTTACTTTTAGCAGAGCAGAACAGTTTGAAACACCCACTGTACTTGTAAAAAAATTTAAATCCTGCTTGACCGAAGCTAGTTTTTGTCATTAACACTGCTAGGAATCTTTGCCTATTCATTTTATAAACTGCTTAATTGTGTAGTTTTTCTAGTGAACCCTAATTTCAGTATTTCACTATTTATTTTTTGAATGAGTGATTTATTACTTTAACAGTTTTGTTCGTTGTTGTGTTTTTTTAAGTTACAGATTTCCATTAAGTAATTAAGAATTAATTTTAGAAATAACATATAAAGCCAAACAGGACCATGTTCGTGCATACTTAGCAGGGCTATTCCAGCATCCAACAGTTTGACTATACCTACATTTTGTCACTCAGGGATTGACATCAACCTCGTAACCCACTTGTGGGTCAGCGTTGCTAATCTAACATAAAGTTACATAAAACAGAGCCTCAGCATCTGAACTATAAACATAATTGCCCCCCACACACACACACACACGATTAAAATTTTAGCAAACAGAACTTCCTCCACATGCCTTCTTAGAAAGCTATCGTTAATTAATGAACAACTGCAGACTGGCACTCACAGGCATGTCTGTAGTGTGTATTTATTCAGGAGACTGCTGTGAGTCTGTGCTCATTAACATTATAGTTGTTAAAAGTAAAATCCCAAGTGGGTAAAATACTCTGAAACCTGTGGCCCCTCCCACTTAATAATTGTGTTCAAATAGTAAATTAAGTAAAATATTGGTTGTTGAGTGGGTGTTCTCTGGAAAGATTAGTTGGGATTACACCTCGTAAACAGAATCGCAAATTTTAAACAAATAATACCTACTAGACAGACAAATTTTGTATCAAAGTTAATTTAATCAGTCGCGTTATATTCACGGGAATGTGTTTGTGTATATGTGATTGCTGCAATAATTTGTCCAGTAGAAATTATTGCCTAAGAACATTCATTTGTGACTCTCATCTTAAGTTAAGGATGAATAGTTTTAATACTGTCTTATTTTAATACTTTCTTGTCAATATGAAATGTCCCGAACTTTCCAGAGATGCCATTTAGTGCTAGGTTGCAGCATCCAGAGCAATACTTGTCATGTGACAGTCTTAGCTAACTGAAAGGTATCTGTAAAGTCTCCAGGGCCCTTTGATTATCTTAAGTGACATATTACAATCCCAAAAAAGATTGGAGCGCTGTGTAAAACAGACTGCAATGATTTATAAATCCCATAAATTCATATTTTGTTTAGGAAGACATATCAAATGTATAAAGGGACATTTCACTAGTTCCTGAAAAATACTAGCTGATTTTGAATTTGATGGCAGTAAGAGAGTGGTACTAAAAAGAAAAAGCTGGAGGTTATTTGGCAACAGATCAGTAACATGGTCAGGTATAAAAACAGCGTCTTAGAGAAGCAGAGTTTCTCTGAAGAAGAGATAGACAGATGTTCACCCATCTACAAAAAGTCATCTACAAATTGTGTAAAATTATTCAGAACAAAATATTCCTCAATGGAAATTGCAAAGAATATCTCATCTACAGCACATAATATCAACAATATCAATAAAGATTCAGAGAATTTGGAGAAATCGTTCTAATCTTTCTCCAAGGCATGAATCTGTGTATGGGCTCAGGAACACTTCCAGAAATCTGTGAACACAGTTCACCGTGCCATCCACATATTCAAGTTACAGCTCTACCATGCAAAGAAGAAGCCATTTGTGAATCATCCAGAAAAATTGCTGTCTTCTCTTGGCCAAGCTCATTTAAAATGGAACGAGGCAATGTGGAAAAAATGTTTTGTGGGCAAAAATCAAAATCAAAAAGGGAGAAAAGATGGACCATCCAGCTTTTTATAAGCACTCGGTTTAAAAACCTGCATCTCTGGTGGTGTGGGGTGCATTGGTGCCTGTAATTAAACTGGCACACCTGGAAAGGCCCCATCAATGCTGAAAGATCTATACAGGTTTGCGTCATATGAAGCGTTGCTTCATAATAAAAGACAGCTGATGCTAAACTGGTCTCCCTGCATTCCAGACTTTTCCATGATTGAAAACACTGGATACATCATGGAACAGAAAATATGACAAAGAAGACTGCACTGTTGACCAGCTGGAATTAAATATGAGACCAGAACTAGGCAATGTTTCTCTTCCAAAAGTCCAGCAGTTGGTCTCCATAGTTACCAGATGTTAACAGACTGTTGCTAAGGAGAGGGGAAGCTACACAGTAGTAAAGATGGCCCTGTCCGCCATCAAATTGATAATAAGCAATTTTTTCCCCAAAAAGTCAAATTTCTAATTTTCAACCGTTCAAAATGTCCCTGTGTTCTACTGTGAATAAAATATGGTTTAATTCGATTTTTTTAATCTTTGAATTCTGTTTTTATTTACATTTTACACAGCATCCCAACTTTTATGGAAATGAGGTTGCATAATATATGTCACAGGCCAATATTCCTTTATAGTGCATCTGAATCAGATCAGTCAGTAGCTCCTAATTTATGGCAAAGGAGCACAAAATTACATCATATTAAGTATACAGATGGAAATTAAAAGATGAATTTAAATTGACAAGTTTCAGTGCCAAACCATTCGGACTGGCAGTAACACCTACTTTGCTCCAGTGCTCAGTATCAGAGCCACCCAAGATTGTGTGCTCAGCTCCCTTCTGTTCAAACTAGACACCCATGACTGTCTTTTCAGACATGGAGATTGTGGAAAATTAAGGCCCTATTTGAGAGACGCAGACACAGAGCTGAGATGGAGCAAATGAATATTTTTCTTTCAAAATATTCTTTCTTTTAAAAGACTCCAGTCCCCATGCGACCCTGAATGGTTATGGTGACAGTCATCACACAATTGCACCCTGCTAAAGAAAGCTCAGAACCCACTGTACCTAATACTATCACGTACATCACCAGCACCCAGCATTGGTGAAAGCAGTGGGGTTACTAAAGGGCAGCCACAGCCTGTGCTGTCAGAAATAGGGAAGTAACGGCTTCTATACATGTTGGAGCAGTTTCCTTCCTCAGGTTCGGAGAATACTAAACCTTTTGTAATGATTAAATTATGTATTATTTGTGAGACCTGGTGTTGCATTGATGTGATGTCTGATTAACAACTTAAGCCTGAAGCATGTGGAAGATGTGTTTCCGGACAGGCTGACCCAACACCAGAGTTTACAGAGAACTACAACTAGCTTTATCTCGAGCTCAGTCTTTAAAACTAATCTGTAGTTTTGCATAACAGCCTGATGCAGTCTTTCTGATTTCCTTGGTAACCTAATAAGGTCTAGTTTTACCAAGCTGACATGTTCTCTTGGTACTTGTCACTTTTCCAGCACAGTTTCAACATCGCTCTATGCAGAGCTGTCACTGGAACGGAAAAATCCAAGTTGATGATTGAGTTTGTGTAGGCACTTGTCAACTAATAAAATTATGTGTTGTGACAGAGTAGACAGAAGCATATGCTACAGACAAGGTTTCTTTCCTGCACATTCTAACTCACTTCATGAATATAAAATCAACTTAGTTATAAAGCAGAGAATGTATATTGAAGTGTTGCCTTGATGTCTGGAGCATATAGCTGTCTGAATCAGGTGCCTTTTTTATTCTCCTTGTTTCCTAGGGCAAAACGGCTCCATTTTGTCACACACAGCCATGCATAAAGCAATGAGTATCTATGCTGGCGCATTTCACTTGTCATGATATTCTGTCTCTGTGATTTTGAAGCTTCTGATCTGCTGTAGCGCCACAGTGATGGCTGATGTCAGTCTCAGCCAGCTTTTAGACAGACACAGTGCTGCCACAGTTCCTGTTGTTCCAGACCAGTGACTGTGGTGACTGCTGCATCCTGCTCGGCAGTCCGGGAGGATTACTGGTCAGGTTTGGAGTGATGTTAAAGACAGGTGTGTACGGCAGCTTAGTCATATTTTGCTGCTGAATTAATCTCAACCATGAGGGGCTTCCCAGAAAATGTGTGTATCCCGATTTCCACATAAATGTTTGTGGTGTGTATACGTGTGTGTGTGTGTGTGTTTGTGTGTGTGTGAGTGAGAGAGAGACATTTTAACACCTTTCAAAAGTGTAGAAATGTGCTCAAGCAGATGCTGATTTTACGATCTCGTCAATATATCACTGCTCCTGCAATCGTCGATTCATCTGGGTGACTGTTGTCAGTCAGGCGTGGCGTGTCCGTGTCTTAGATCTATGGTAATTGAAACCTGGCTGGCCTAATTAATGAGCCTTAACCACTACCTGCCCTGCCACTCCACACTGGCAATTTGCTGGAAGAAGGAAAGATTCACTTCAGCTAATTACTGGATAACTCTCTCTGGCCTGAATCTTGTCTGTGCATTTGGATAAAACTTCTGTAAGAGTGTCTGCTGCACTGTGGGCTTGCTGGGGGTTGCTCAACAGTGCACAGGGAGGGAGATGAATGTGGGAAGTGGTGATAAGATGCAATAGACAATGTAGAACTGACAGAGATAGCAGGACAAGAGAGGGCGGACTGCAAAAAAACATCATGGTAATGCTACAGCTTTTGTTTCTTAATATCGAAGTGCAAGATCTCTCTTTTACTCTCACTTATGCAATCCTGGAATACTCATGTGCTCTGCCTGCTCTCTGTGTGCACTTCCTGCTTGTGTGGCTATCAGTCTTTCAAGAGCCAGAGGACATACGCTGGTCAGCCAGCTACCCTCCCCACTGTCTAATCATTTTCTCTCTTTTTCCCTGTGGGGTGGCCATTACAGTGAGCCCCTCAGGCCATGCTCCAGCACATGCACACACACATACGCACACACTCACAATAGCCAATAATGAAAAAAAATGTGTTGGTAAGCACACAAATCACACGCGCCCCCCTCTCCGTCCAACCATTCGTCCAGCTCAGCTTGAGGGTCTCTGTGAGTGGGCTTCAGCCCCGCACAACAGCCCCATGCTAGTGCCCTGGCCACATTAGCAGCCTGGCAGGAGATTGACTGTTTGGGCTCGCCAACAGCCTCCAGCTAACGTCCTCCCACAAGAGCTGGCACCCTTTGGATGAGCTGGAATGGCCACAAAGTGGGAAGAATCTAATCCGGTTTGACTCGTCTTTTTTTCTTACCCTCCCGTCCCCACTCTTCTCCGCCACCATGGGGCTTATTTGGGCTACTTTCCACTCTAAATAAATATGAAAGATGAGTATGTGATGTATGTTCACTGGGAATTATTGGATTTAATAGTTGCAGGCAGCAAAGAGCTCGGATAACTCTTAAAAAAAGGCTGTGATGCAGCAGTTATAGTGAAGCCAATTTAAGCCCCTTCACATTGATGTCACATGACAGCTTTATATGTTTATACCCTTAGTGTAAGTATATCCCGCGGCTATGCTTCACTGTGCGGATTAACACCTGAGTCATTGGCGACCGCCTCCATTTGGTCTGCTCTGTTGCTATGATCCTTGTCAAGTTGACAACCTGGTTGAAATGTATGATACCTGCATAAGGAACTGGGGCATCTTTATCCAGGGCCACCAGGGGAGGATCCAGCAGAACGATGTCAGTGTTTTCAGTGATCACCCCATGGTATGATGTCTCAATCCAAGGCTTGTGTTTATTCACTGTGGAGACAGAAAGAAAACATATGTAAACTAAAAAGTCTATGCTTCAGCCTTAACATACTAAAATGCAAATCTTCAACTAATGTCACCTTTAAAAACAAAACAAAACGTGGCCACAGACAAGTTCACCTAACATGCTGCTGCAAATAGCCGTACAAATTTTACTGGCAAAGCTCCTGCAGCCTCCTTTTCTATAAGACCTTTTCATTTTGGCTAATCTCCCCTGCTACTTCTGTTCTTTCTTTTGTTCTTTTCTTCCTTCAAACATTCCCCGCAGGTTTCAAAGCATGGTGACAAAACTCAACCAAAGACCACCACTGTGCTGCCAACACAAAACTGTGGTCTGAGTCAAAACACAGGGTCTTATTAATGGTCATAACTGAATAAAAGCCCTTTGGATTGTGCGCAGCATTGTGCCAATCCACTTGCGATTTGCTTACTATTCTAAAGTCAAAAGAAGAAGAAGAAGAAGGAGACAAAGAGCCAAAAGAAAACAGCGGATCATATGAACCATTTTTGCTGCCTTTTAGCCAGGCCATAAAAACAAACAAACGAAAAACACAGCACTTTGTCTACTTTCGAAATGTCATGTTTTTGTATGTGGATTGAAATTGACGATGAAAAGCTTTAATTTGAGGTCCCCTGAGAAGCGGTGCTTAAAAAACAGAATATTTTATTTAATGGTGAATGAAGTGCATAAACAATAATTACTTTTCATTCAGTGAAAGGAAAACCAAAGAAAGCATGCTCTTTCTAAATCCTAATCAAGCAATCATTGTTATAGAGCACTTCAGTTATGCACTGAATGCCAGTAAAAGCCACTTGACAATGCTAAAAAGTGGAGTTTCCAAACAAGACAAGTAAATGCACCCAGACATCATGCTCGTTTAATGTGAGTACACAAAGAACACTTTGTTGTCGTTATGAAACAAATGCATCTTCAATTACATTTTCATTTAATCATTTCCACACAATTTAATTATCTGCTTTCACTGCACTTAAAATCAAATTAACACGGTCTAAAACAGTGATTCCCAACCAGGAGTACTCGGAGCCCGGGGGACACTTCTACAGCTGCCTGGGTGCTTGTGGTAAGACTGTATGAAACTCAACTAATGTGAATTTGATGTGTTTGTATCGCGGTGAAAAATCACCATCGAAATAGGATCAAAGTTGAAACAGTGGTGATCAGAAGTTATAATCATGCTAATATGTAAGCTATCAGATGGAGCAGATCTTCAACCAACAGGAGTCAATTATCAGTTAGCTTGTTAACATAAAAAATGTTAGTTAAATATTATTATTATCATCATCATAATGATAGATGGTTGGTATAATTATATACAAGAGGTGGATATGACAGTGCTAGAAACTATTAGCTAAAAGTGACTGCCACAAAAGTCAAAATTGATAGCTTAAATGGTTTGAACAGTCAAGGGAACAGGTAAGAGGAAAAAGGGAAATAGTTTTGTAAATGTAATAATGGTTCAATTAGCTAAAAGTAACCAAAATAAGGAAATTATGAAAACTGAAAAATAGACTGATGAAAAATGGTTCAAATTACTAGCTAAACATAATAGTGTCATAATGGAACTTGCCAAAAGCAATAGCTGAAATAGCTAAATGTAATCCATGTAAATTAAGTGTTGAAAGAGCAAGTTTCTATCACTTCAGTACTTAACTTGATATTTAGGCACAAGTATTGAAATTATATTTTCACTTAATGTGAGTAGCAGAAAAAAAGGTAATGAGACTGGGGAAATGCATGTTAGCACCACAGGGATGCATATTCATGAATGTCAACCCGCAAAGCATGGCTAACAGCGCTGATACAATCAGTCTCATTTACAGGGAGACAGAGATGGGAACACGTTAGTGTATTTGGGTGTGATAAACATGCATGAGGTTGTGACAACAGTTAGGGGTAAAACATTTTTTTTTTCCACAGGATTTCATCTTTAAATGTCAAACTGTGTCATGTTGGGAATGAAAATCTTGCTGTTGATGATGCACAGGAATATCAAGTAGAAACATTATTTGAATGTGTTATCACGGCGCCTCCAAGACATACAAAAAAATATCACTCTTGAGAGGCTTTTTTTTCCAAAGCAATCTGTTGTTGGACTGTTACAGAACAATTAGCACACTGTTGCAGAAATAAACCAGACAAAATCAACTGCTTTAGCAGGATCCCATGCAGGCAAATCCAAAAATAAGTAATCTGTAAAAGATGACAAGAAAAAAGCTAATATTATTCTCCAACTTGGTACGAGTGCGCAACCCCAATAAATGTGTAATACAGGGCATAATACTGTTTGAGTACAATGCATGACAGCTAATGAGGGGTCTAGAGAATAGAAGGGGCTTGTCATCGGCTTCAAATTCAGTCTTCTCACAGTTTAGATGACCTATTGATCTTTTAATCCTTCATTCTCGGTTTCTGCCACTCACCATGACTACTTAGCAGTGTCACGCTGACCCAAAGGTTCTGTTCAGCATTATCCAAATTTTCCCCTGTGAAAGCACAAAGCATTCCAACCTGGCCTCACTCCCAGCTCGTCACATAATGTTGCTTGTGATAATTTTTCGACTTGGGTAGTCTGTGCAGACCTTTGTGTGTCACCCTACCTGATGTCGTGACCACTATGCTAGAAATGAGCATGATTAAGCACAACCATCATTTTTTCCTAAACTGATGCACGTAGCTCTGTTGTTTTAATTGGACATACCAATAGCCCATCCACATGCCTTCCAATCCATCCATCCATACGTACATCCTCTTCTGCTTATCCATTTGCTCCCAACTAGGCTTCTGTAAGTTTTTGTACATCATCATCCTTCAAGCAACTGTAGTAAAGGTGCATTAAATGTGTACTGTAACCAAGTCTTAGCTTGTTAGAATTAAGAAAATGCCTTTTCAAAAACTTTAAAAAATAAGTTTTTCTGTTCATAAACTGCAGTACACAGTGATTATTGGTGTGAACATTGCAAATTAGTTTATTAATATCACACTGCTGGTGACCTTTGTCATATCAAGCATGTGCAAAGTGGACTGTTTTTCCAGTCGGTGTGCCCAAGCTGCATTGACATTGAGGGTTAAATCCATCTTAAAGTCTCACTGCTCTCAGTGTGTGGGATGGAATCGTTTTTCAGCAGAAGTAATGAGACCATTAAAAGAGACTCCACCTCCACTAATCGCCACAGTATCTCAATGGGAGTACCACCTACGCGTTAACCCCCAATGACAGCTCGTGTATTCATTGGTAAGAAATATGATGCTGGCACCACTTTAGCAGAGTGGGGTTCATGTACTGACAACTTGAGACAAGACCCTGAGTCAGTGAAACAAAATGTATGATATGTTTCTTTATCCTTAGAAATAATGCAGGACATCAGAAGTCGAGAAGAGGTAGAAGGGAGGGCGTGCAGGTGGGGGGAGAATTGAATGAGCCGGACGATCAGTCCCAGAGATTCCCAGAGGAAACATTGCAGCCGATTAACACAATCGAACCCACGGCTGCAAGCACTAATGCCTTGAAACCAAGTGATTAGCCACATACTCATCAATGGGGTCTTGTATCAAAACTACACACGGTTAATCCGCTAATCAATCTGAAATGAACATGAATCTCAGCCAAAGTTGTCTGCAGTTTCCCCTCTGCAGGTAGAAAGAGAACAGTTGTTCTCTTCGCTAAAAGGCTTTGAGCTTTTATCTACTAACGACACACCAGTGAGATTGGTCTTTTCGACATCTGATTGAACTGTGTGGTGCTGTGAGGCCTTCAGGCTTCAAACAGACTATAATAAGATGTGTGCTTAAAAAAGGACCAAACAAACATGCCCACGCGTGAAAAAAACTGCACTTTGAGTGACCCCAATTTTTAAAAGCAAACAACTTGAATGGCTACTAAAAGCACTCAGTAAATGGCATGTGATAACCTGTGTTTGTGAATGGAAGAAGGTCAATTTGCCAGCATCTCGTGAGACCTGGTGGCTGTTTGGCTGAAGAAATTGACTGAGATGCAAGAGACGTGTTACACCTAACGACAGAGCCAAAATTATTTTCTGTTTCATGTGTTAACAAGCAGAGCACACTGCTCATGTGTGATTATCATGTTTTCCCAACCAGACCTAAGCTGGTATTCAAATATCATGACCTTTCACAACCATGACACACATCGAAGCAAGTGGGTGAATTCTGTTAATGGAGAAAAAACTCTAGATCAGCCACTATAACCAAAAGGATTCATTTAAGTGAATATATGATAAGACAATTGAAAAGCATTTTAACAAGGCAACTGTCATATCCATCCAATATGTCTTTTCTGGCACATTAAAGAAAGCAATGGAAGTGACTGTGGAAATGAGATCTTGTCACATTTTTGCACACTTGAGAAAAAAATCTCAAGGTACATTAGCCCGCTCATGTTCATTTTATAATTTGAATTAAATATTTACAAAATACACAATACCAAATGTTATTTTTCTTCTTACTTTTACATTTGGAAATGACAGCCAGCAGTACCATGTGCTCTCCTGTCACTAAGTATGCAAAACCTAAAGACAGCAGTGACCTCAGGGGACAGTTGATCTTTCTTTTAAAATATGAATATATCGGATGGGTTATTTTTTCTGCATTTTCTTTATATGGTGATGTGATATGTATATAAAGCGAAATGGGAGATGGGTTGCAAAGTGGCTTGCCAATGCACGGCAACAGTTGCCATGCTAAAGCAGCTTAAATACCAAACACGCACTGAGATTTGCCAGTTGCATGTGTAATGCGGTAGCTGGTGTGGCCCTGCTCTGAGAGCAGTAAAATATGCAGGGGTTGTGGCTTTGTGGTCAGCAGGAGCTAATGCAGCAGGAACCATTTTTCTTTTTTAGTTGTTTTAATGAAACCCATTACTGCCTTCAGCTCTTCAATATTCTCTGCTTTTTACTGGGTTTGTTGCCACTAAATTAATCAAATGTATTACTCGAACATTTCCATAATTACCACTTTCTTGTAATATTGTCTTTCATTGTCTTTTCACAAATGAGTGAAGTGAAAGGCCACTGAATCATTTTTGTACTTCAAATTAATCTCAGGGTTTAGGCAATCCAGTTATCAAAGTTGTACGGGCTAATATAATCAGGTTGTGTGACAGCTGAAAGGTGAATGCTGGAGCTCATGTGCCCTTTACTGCTGGCTGCAGGTCAGGGGGACTATCTGCCTCTGTCGTTTCACTGCCAATTAAGCTGAGTGTCGTGGATTTGACTTGAGGCTCTGGGCATGGCAGGGGCGCTATAATGGCTGATTAATCTCTGACCAAGCAATGGTGTGCCACCGTAACTGTGCTGGCAGGTGACACCCCTTAACAGGCGGGTGCTGCAATCTGAACAGCCTCTCGGGGGGACAGGGGAGGAAGAGAAACCGTTGTAATTAAAAAGAAATTTGTTTGAAATTAAACTCTGATTGATAAGGTCAACAAAAGGGGGCCATGATGAATACATCAACATAATGAAAAGCAAACGTAGCACAGACAGTTAGCCATTACTGTGACCAACAGGCAATTACAGCTACACTGCAAACGGGGAGCTCACGCCAGCTCGGAGAGGCTCAGAGATGTCCATCAGCGGGTTGCTGCAAATTATCAAGAAACATCCCAGCTCTGCCATTGTCAAGGGGTGTTTCTCATTGCACTTTTCCCCCTTTACCCACTACCACTTCTTCAATGCAGTGATCCATGGCTTCCTTGAACCTTGGAGATCTTTGCAAACTTTAATCTTCTTTGCACTCAGTGTGCTGGCTTTGTGCTTCACAGAGCAAGATGACAGGACTGATCTGCAGGGGGGGAAGACTTTATTACATTGCTCTGAGTACTCGCTCTGTGATTTTGAATTAAGATCAGTTAGACTATACGGGTAATACAGGTAGAGAGCTGAGAAAATGTGTATTATATAGTGTAAGTTCATTTAAAAAAAACTTTGTGGGTATTTTAGAGGTGCAGTGTTTTTTTAGTATTGCACCTTGGATCAAAGCCTGCCTTTAGTACCTCCCTGCCTACTAAATGCCCACATCTTTGTAAATTCACACCCACAGGTTGTAATGCAGATGTCTGCAAGAAATCCAAAGTCACACTCACATGGCGACTACACTGTAAAAAATATATACTATGATATCGTCTTTTGTTCCGCTAAAATAGTACACTATTCTTCTTCTTTCACTAAGCAGGATCTTGAAATACGTGAAGAGTTAATGTAACCTTTTAGTTCCCTCATGCCAGCATTCAACACAATTAGACTGCCTAGTAGAAATGAAATGCAAAGGTCTTGGTGTAACTTGCGAGGCTACCCTGATGTGCATTTGTAAGGCTCTGATTAGTCTTTCGAGAAAGAAAAAAATACTGTCAACTGCCTTTCTCAAAATGTTGGGTTGAGCTTTGGGTCGAGTCTTTAGTGTATTTTATTGAATAAAACAAAGGAAAAGGAACATAGATACCAGTTTATGAAGAATTGGTTTCTGCTTCTATTGAATATCATTGTTGGATTATTTAATTTGAATCAATGGATGGTGTAATGATTAAGAAACTTGACAGTAATCTGTAAACAGGATCTTGAAAAGAAAGTACAAAGTAAGCATTTACTTTCTATATGGCACAATAAATATGGCACAATATGTCTCATATACTCATGAATGTGGCCCTTTTTTGTATAGTGGGTAACACTCGGAAAAACACTTGGATGTGATATGACCCATGACTATGGGTATAATTCTCCTAAATGATATGTATTTAATTTCAAATGACATTGTTATTATATTTTTCTATAAATACTCAAAGGTAGGCAGTTGAATAAGGAGGTAATAATTGAGGTTTAACGGTAAATAAATAAATAATTATAGTCAGTAAATTTAAGGAGTGCGCAAGTAATTTTAAGTAATGCGTGAGTAAATTTGTATTCATGTACCCAAAAGTACCGTGTACTTACAATGTAAGACAGGAAATATTGCTTTTTTTTCTGCAAAATTACCATCAAGCACTACTCACTTACAATCAAATTATTTAAAATATTTCAAAGTCCTAGGGTATTTGATGATTCTAAATTGACCATAGATGTGAATGTGTGTGTGAATAGTTGTCTGCCTCTCTGTAAGAGACCTGCAGACCTGTCTATGGTGTAACCTGCATGTTGCACCATGGCGGCTGCGTCCCTGTATCGGATATATTGGATAGGTGGAAGAAAATGGATGGATGGACTGTATTAAAAAGCATTACTAGGATTTTTTAAATTCAGTTTATTCTCTATATGGGGGAGAAAGGCTTTTTTTTATTGTTTTGCTTTTTCTCCTTGAGTAGAATGCAAGCAAGTTCCAAGTTCATTAGTCAGTCAGAGCATACAGCAAAAGAAAATGTGTTCCTGCCAAAACACCTGGGTCACATTGAGGCTGTCTCTCTGCAGTCCCTTTCAGACAGTGACACCCTGACCTGCGCTGTGCCTGGTATAGAGCTCCTTCTGCTGTCCTCTCATCTTAGAACAGTGTCTGGAGGACACAATGGAAGCTAAACTCCACAGTTTCATACAATAGAAAAATAAAATCCTTACACATAGACCTTGTGTGTCCTTTGGGTTGTAATTGAAAATCATGACACGGCCAGAAAATAATTCACCTGTTGCCCCCTCTTTGGCCTTTTGTGGCTGTTCTGTTTGGATTTAGTTCCTTGAGATTATGAGCTGTTTGCAGCCCTGGGCTGAGTGAGATAAAGCGGGATCACACTGTGCTTTTTTTTTTTTTTGGTTTTGTTGAGAGTAGAATAACCCAATCATTCAGAGTCTGCTCTGCATTGCCCCTAGGTGTGTTTGTGTGTACATGTGTAGGTGTAAAAAGCAGTATATAGGCCTGTGCATGTTTGTGTGCCTGCTGCTTCTGTGGTCCTGGCAAGTTGTGCATTCTGGGTATGATCCAAGCGCCTGGTGTCTGGTACGTGAGTGTGTGCATGTGTGTGTGTCTGTGTGTGTGTTGGTTATTGCTTGGGAGGGCAGTAGGGGAGGTTCAGTGGCATGCTGGAGAGCACAGTGGCATTGCAGCAGGTACCTACAGCCTTTGAGCCTAACAAATCCAAAGCAGCAAGTTCACACAACGCTGTGTGAAAACACCCAGCAGGCTTTTGACCATGGTAAAAAAAAAAGAAGGCAAAAAACAACAAACAATATAACAACAATCAAGCTCAAAGGTTCATATACAAAAAGAAAAACTCATAAAGGAGCGCTGATAGTTCTGCACTACACAAGAAGATAAAAAAAAAACACAGAGGAGGTAAGTGCTGCCACACATATCAAAGTCCGCCTTTATTTCCACCTCGGTGAGCAATGGCATTTTTCTTTTGACATTTGTCTGCCATCCTTCCCTCAACATTGTCCCTGCAGCAAAATGATAGAGCCAAGACAAAGGTCAGGCTTTTATCATAAGCTTGTTTTCCATCCACCTTGGCTGAAGTGCAAAATCCCCCTCTGGAGTCTAAATGCAAGACCAAAAAAGAGCCTCAGAGAGGAGAAGAGAGAGGCGGAAATGCACAATACAAATTGTCGAAGTTTGTCTCTGTGTCGTAAGTCACCGTTCTCCCGTATCACCGTGTGCGCTGCTCTGTTTTTAGGTGGGGACTTATTAACCCGCAGAAAAAAGGCTCACTGAACAGTTACTCTGCTGCTGTGTAACACCCCCACGTCTGTGACTGCCCCTGAGGAAGTGTGAGAAAAACAAAGAGAGAGATGAAGGAGTGTTATGCATTAAGGTACACAGAGGAAGAAAAAAAACTAAAAGCATCCATCCAAATGACCAGGGTAGATTCACAGGAGCTGAATACGCACTTCTGGTGCCATTACCCCCAGCTATCACGACCCCTCTTTATCAAATGGCTTCACAGTCACAAATGTTCTCTCTGTGCGTCATTTGAGAGCCATTACCCCGCTCCATTATTGTATGTGCAATTCGAGATATGGCATTTACAGCTTCCTGCTTTTCTCAAATTTCACATGCACTCCGAACATGCCATTAAATACACCTACACTGCAAAGTATTGCTGCGGAGCAAGAGTCACAAGAATCACAAATGATGTGTACTGAGTGCACATATCACATGCATACTGAGAATAAACTAAACAGTAAAGACTATGATGGTGCATTTACATCAGAATCTCTACTTTTAATTTGACATTTTTACAGGATATGAAAGAAACTAATGGAGAACAAGTAGTAGTGAAACACTACTTAATATAATATGCAATAATTTCTTAAGCCAAATTTTTACAGGAAGCAAACTCCTAAGTAATTTCAGGTAGTGTGTAATTTGATGGTAAATTTACATAAAAACAAACTTTATTACCCCACCTCACATCATAAATACCCTGTACTTTTCAGGCGTAGGCTGATTATGGAGTAGATGAATCCAATCTTTATTTTTTTACACTTTTAATTAATATTCATTATCTTAACATGAATAATATTCTCTAATTCAGTGGTCCTTTTATTTTACCAATATAAATGCAAGGACTGTTCTCCCTTATCAACTCACAAGAAAAAGTAAATCCCCTCAAACTTTGCAGGTCTATGTGACCTTATAATGAGTCAAGTCTAACGTAGCTTTTCTCTCACAACGACTGCTCAAACATAGCTTTCATGTAAAATACTTGGAAGTTAGGCAAATTTCTGAAGTTAGTTTTCTGAAGGCACTTAAAAAACTCATGCATTGTCTAAATTTACTTGCAGTATAATTATTGTTCCCTGTATAAACCTGGCTTGTTTCCTCCTTATTCTAGTGTATATACTTCCAAGTATTAGTTGGTAAAAACAACAGAATTATATCATAATTTCACATTTAAAATTTGGTGTGAGCCTATATTTAAATGTGATCTAATTACAGAGGAATGAGATGCCCGTATTACAAAATGTTACACTGACGGGCATATTCAAACATTCAACATTACTTTGAAAACAGTCGCTAGGAACAGTTTCAGTTTGTCATATCGTTTGACAAACTTTGTCGAGATGTTTTTTGTAGAGGAATTCACAACATCCTGCATATGTCAGTTTCATATAATAGTTGACATTTTCTTTGAAATGGATTCTGTCTCAGGAAGATAACATCCCCAGTCTTAATCCCACCACCCACAGCAGCAGCAGACACAGCTGTACTTGTCTGTACTGCGTGCACAAAGAAGTTGTAACTATGCTATATTTTTCCAGAACATGTGCCTTTCAGATTTCCATCAAAAGAAACTGTTACATTAACCAATTCAAATCCATGTTGTGATTACATACTTTCCGCTGTATAATTGCATAATTTCACTGCCGCAGCTGTTGTTACATGACAGTGCTAATGCAAACACGTTGCTGATTTCTCTGCAGAACAACCTGAACCATTGCAGACAGCACAAATCAGTGGCAGACTCAATGAGCATTTGCTAGGTGTTCAAATGCTTATTACTCTCAGGTAGAGGTTCACACCTCCACCCAAATGGAACCTACTAGTGCACGCCATTGCAAATTCATTTTATAACTAAGCTACCCTGACCGTTAGCGTTGAAAGCAAAGTTTATTACCAACACTACAGGAAAAGGTGAGTTATTATCGACCCATTCAAGTGGAATGATTAAAGAAATTACCAAGTACATAAAATTGAAAATCATGGAAAAATGATCAGTATCCCTGCTCTGAAATGCTATGGGCATCCTCACTCAGGACTCTGATCAAGAGCTCTATGAGCAGTCCAAATGGACAGAACTAAGCAGGAAAACAGAAAGGGGATCATTCTGTTTGGTTAAGGGAGAAATCACAACATGGACTTGTAGATGTTAACTATCCTGAGTGGAGCTTTTTCTCCAGTGCAGTAAGTTTGGAACTTTAATTACAAACTAGCTGCCACTGTCACTAGAGGTTTTGATAAGTCACTGAAAAATAGGAAAATTAACCACAGCGGGATTATTGCAGATGCAATCATCAGGAATTTACACATCATATATAATGTGTAAATTCCTGATCTACACATAGTACACTAATTTCCTGCCAAAATGTAATGAATGCACATGAAAAAAGGGTTGCTGCAGAGTATATTAAAGTTACCTACAATACATACATTATTGGGTATCTACTGCTGACTACAGCACACTCAGAGCTGCGGATCACACGCTTCAGTCTAGTTCATGCTAGAAGAAAATCCCTGAACCCTATCCAGTTCAAATAAGTTCAAGAGCATGGGCTAACTTTACTAAGGGGGCAAATTAGCGTGTGGTTGCATTACCAATAATGCACCAATAGGAGTAGAAGGTTCTGCAGCTGATCTACTAAAATGTGCTAATTTATAAACAAAGACAGAGCCAGTTTGCTTCAGTCATGACCAACTTTCTACCAAAAACAGGTATAAAAAAAAAGAGCCAACCTGATGGAAAATAATAAAGTGTAACCATGGACCATACACAGGTCTGGAAACAGCATGGCAATTCAAATCAATTAGAGGCAGCTGGATATGTTTTGAGATAAGGTCAAAGTCTCTGGTTAGGAAATGCTGATTTAGGCACATAAATTGAGAAGGCTTAAAAATAATGGTCTGAATAGCTTTTATTGATTGACTTTGAAAGACAGAGTTGATAAAAGACAAAAAAATGAAATCAACATGTTGCTATGACTACTGTGTCTCAGTTGCTTCTGTAGTCCTAGATGCCACGTTAGGACCAGCGCTTCTGTTTTTTTTTCTACTAGAAGATGATGAGAGTTGTTTATAATGCTGCCTGTATGCCCGTGGTCCTTTTCATGTTGCAGATTGAATTTGGGACCAGTGAGACCTCTCCCTTTATGTGGAAAAAAAAAGCTGTTGAAAGGATTAGAGACATTGTTGATGTCACGGGGTTAAATAAATGTTAATATTTTATCTTGTTTGGTTTCTATTAGTAAACTTTGTTTTGGATTTGTTGGATTTTATTTACACATTTTTTATTTGGAAATTTTATATGCACATCTCCCAATTGAGGAAATGGTCAACATCTGCACAGTCACCTGGTGTAAAAGAGTGAAGGACAGCACAGTGAAGGACAATTTAGTCAAGGACAGCGAAGAAAGGAGAGGAAGCATTAAAAATCACATTGCATGGGATGTCAAAGAAACTGGAGACTAGCAACGGAGCTGCATTTGTGGAACTGGTGTCAGATGAGGTGGACCCAGTGAAAGGCAGCTTGCTGTATAGTGAGACCCAAACGACTGATTCCAGTAATGGTTTCTCAAACGTCTGGTTTAAGGTTACTGTGTCTGTGGAGATTATATACTGTTGACTGCTAGTTTATTCTTTGTGTTTTTGTTATTTAATACATTACATTTTCCTATCAGCTTCCCTGATCTCTGCGTCCTCCTTTTTAGCTGCTCTCCACCCAACAGAAATGACTTTTCTTCCTTTCTTTTTTACTCCAGCACCTAATAAATCCACCCGCTTCCTGTGTGTGTGTGTGTGTATTTGTAATATTATTTTAGATAGAAGCTTGACATTTACTTGACTGCAAGAGACGTACATGTAAAAGCTCCATACTTTTATTTTATCTTACTTTTATTTTTATTCCTTTCAGTCTGTTTTTATTTTATAGTATTTGGTGGACTTTTTCAGGGAGGGGCAGGAAAATGTAATTGACTAGCAGGAATGCATGAATATACTGATCATTTTCTGCTCAGTTAAGTGTAAAAAACCTCCGTTTCTGCCTGCTTTGTTTTAGACTTCTAGAAACCGTGCATTAGATAAGTTGGGTGGTAAGCTCTATACCAGTGGTTCTTAACCTGGGTTCGATCGAACCCTAGGGGTTCGGTGAGTCGGTCTCAGGGGTTCGGCAGAGCCTTCGCCATGACATGCATGGCTCATTTTGTGCACCAGTAAAAAAATCACATTTTATTTTTCACTAAAGAGGGGTTCAGTGAATGCGCATATGAAGCTGGTGGGGTTCGGTACCTCCAACAAGGTTAAGAACCACTGCTCTATACACTGTAGGAAGCAAACCAAATATATAACACCTAGGCTGACTCAGACCACTTCTACTCTCTCTCACAGCTCAGTAAGTGTCCTCGTATTTGCAGATGGCCTCATGTATGAACTGAGAACAAGGAGTCGCAGGGAGTTCTCAGGTCTGTTTTGTTGCAGGCAGAATTTTTCCTCTGCCCAGTTAATATGGCACCTCAGGCCAGCTGTGAACAGGGGGTTGAAAACACATTGAGCCAATAAAAGTATCCCCAGTGTAATCCTTTTAAAGTGGCTGGGCTTTTGAAACGAAGGCCACCGTCTTATGGAACATGAAGTGCACTATGCACAGTAATCTGGTTAAAGACGTGTGTGTATGTGGCCCCGTGTGTGTGTGCGTGAAGGAAACATTTACACTTACAGCGGCATGACCTTGGAAACAATTTCTTCTTGTGTCTGTTCTCAAATAGATTTAGTTGGCTTAGTTTTTTTCCCCTTTTTTCTGTTCATTTCTTTTTGTGTTTTTACTTTCAGCCTCTTCACTCAAATGCATGCAGTCTGGTCAGGCTGTTTCATCTTAGTCGCCTACATACCGTGGACACGTGTCCCCCCCCCCCCCCCCCCCCGGCACATACACATGCACTCAGCTCTCCACAGCACTTAGTCCCTTGTGCTCCTAAGAGCGTGTTCATGATTCTTCCTGGCAGTCCATTCCACTCTGCCTCTCTCTATCTTTCTCATATTGCTCTAAAAATCGAAGGCAACTGAGCAAGGAGATGAGAGGAAGAGTATCCCTGCTGGGACTCTTTTTGGACCTCTGCTAAACACAC
The DNA here is from genome assembly GCF_965226115.1 of Aulonocara stuartgranti. NCBI lineage: Eukaryota > Metazoa > Chordata > Actinopteri > Cichliformes > Cichlidae > Aulonocara > Aulonocara stuartgranti. Next base: position 32,727,759 of record NC_138950.1, on the reverse strand, counting down.
ACGCGCACCCACACATGCACAAACTTCATCCACGCAGATATCTAGCTCATTTTACCTGATCCTGGAGGGATTAAGGGCAGGAAAAGAGAGCTAAAATGCATCATTTCTCCTCCTCCCCAAAAACAAAGTTCAAGAGAGCAGAAACAGAAAAGAATTAAAGAGGGCTCATTAGCCCCACTGACATACTGTTGGGGAACAGCTTCAAGCAGAGCTAAATTTGTCAATCCTAATATATAAAAAATGTCTGGTGAGACAGTTCCACTGTAAACAAAACACAAAATCTTTATTTTTTTGTCTCTGAAGACAATTAAGTCTAAAATATATTCAATATATGCTCTTTTGCCTTAAACAACACCAATACACTTGTTTAAATCAGCATAGAGTGAAGGACAACTTATCACATAATATGTAAAACAGATATATCTGAAACATTACTTTTTGCTCCTGTAGAAGGAGACAATAATGCCCTTCTTTGGCAGTGTGATGATAAAAGTTCTACACTGTGTATTTAGAGCTAAAGTTAAGTTTTCATCCTTTGCACAGAAACGTTATTAATTGATAATGAAACACCTGCTGCACCTTGCTGCCTCCAAATTATGATTTCCAACATAATTTGGAAATCAATGGCGTCTGTCTCATTGTAGCCTGCTGGTTTCACATTAAAATGACTTTGTTATTATTATTACTTGATAGCGGCTATCAGGTGTATGATTATGACCACCCTAACAATGTGTTAGTTTCCCTTTCACTGCCAAAACAACCCATCGAGGCATGGACTCCACTTGACCCATGAAGGGGTGCTGCCGTATCTGGCACCAAGGTGTTAGCAGCAGATCCTGTAAGTCCTGTAAGTTCTGAGGCGGATTGGACTTGTTTGTTCAGCACATCCCACAGATGCTCGATTGGATTAAGATCTGGAGAATTTAGAGGCCAACTCAATACTTCAAACTTGTGCCCAAAGTATCACATTTGCCTCTGCCAGCTTATCTTCTTCCCATAGTGTAACCTGGTGGCAGGTGCTCCATATTTAGCACACACACCTGGCCATCCACATGATGTAAGAGAAAATGTGATTCATCAGAGTAGCTCACCTTCTTCCAGTGCACTGTGATCCAGTTCTGATGCTCACGTGCCCAATATTGGTGCCAGGACCAGATTCATACGCAACAAACTGTGACACTGAGTATTCTGACACCTCTCTATCAGAACCAGCATCAACCTTTTCAGCAGTTTGAGCAACAGTAGCTCATCTGTTCCGATCGGACTACATAGGCCAGTCTTTAGTCCTCACCTGAATCAGTGAGCCTTGGTCGCCCATGACCCTGCTGCTGGTTCATCACTGTTCCTTCCCTGGACCAACTTGCGCAGATACTGATCATTGCAGACCGGGAACACCTCACAAGAGCTACAGGTTTGGAGATGCTCTGACCTAATCATCTAGCCATCAGACCTAAAGGATCAGCTTTCACACAAGTCCACATTTATTTGTTACAATATTACCTGGAGAGGGAAATATATATAGTTGATGACATAAGTATTTGCCCTTCTTCTGAATTCATAATTTTAACTGTCAAAGAAATCAGCAGCCTGTAATTTTAATGGTATTTTAATCATCCATTCAGCCATGCATTTATTTTCTTCAATTTATTCAATTCAGAGTTACAGTTGGGCTGGAGTCTGTCACCTGTCATAGGGTGAAAGGCAGGGTAGACCCTGGACAGGTGCCCAGTCTATTGCAAGGCTAACAGAGAAAGACAGACAACCATTCAAACACACATTCACACCTACAGTTAATGTAGACTCAGCAGTTAACCTGACAGGCATTTTATGGACTGCAGGGGTAAGCTGGAATTCTCAAGCCCAAATGGCACAGAGATGAAAAAAGGATATTGTTTCCCTTACACACTTCTTGTGTATTTGTTTCTCTTGTGTGTGTCTGTGTCTGTGTGCTTTTTGTGGTTAAACCTAGAGAGCTCAAGTGCATGACCATGGAGCCCTGAGTGTGAACCGTGAGAACAGAAGAGGTTGCAAGTCAGCGATGTACACAAAGGAGAAAATTGCTTTGAGCGCACTTTAACCTTCACCAAATCTCCAAAATATGTACCTGATGATACGCACAGAATGAACAAACACCGATAAGCAAAATAAAAATCCCAGAAGCGGTATCCAATCAGGCTTGACTGCTGGGTATGCTACTGACATACCTGACATAATCAAAACTACTTCCCTATCAAAAGGAAACTCCTGGAAGACTGGTAAAGGAGGCATACGTTGGCAAAGCCACACTTATGCGAGAGGATCTCTTAAAGCTGCTAGTGCGCTATTTGAAGCAGCAAACAGGAAAAATGACAGTGTTAAAGAAGCTCTTATGGAAGGCACAGGAACACTTTAGTGTTTTACAAAGTTAAATGCAGTTCAGACAAAACAAAAAGACCAACCGAAACACAATAGCAGGTATTCAACACACACACGCACAGTCTCCACTTATGAACCACAAAGCTCACTCATGTCCAATTATTGTGCTGTTCCTCCCACCGACCGGCACTCTTCATTTTATGATGCACATCTGCACCCTGGGTAGCACCCACTATGTATGCTGCTAAATACTGAAGCAATCAATTGTTTTGTTTTAGTTTTTTCTGTTGTTGTTGCTTTGTTAAAGTGTTTGTGCATTACAACATCCTCTCAACCTCTTTTTAACTCAGCCAAAGATCAAGTGTTTATATTTTAAGTTTATTATACTGAAGAGAATACGACACACACACACACATGAACACACGCACGCTGTATATTGCATGTAATTTTCCTGAAATTTATATTGCACTTTTGTGCAGCAAATTAATTCAGGTGGAAAAACATGGGGGGTGTGGGGGTGCAACTGATTAAGCATGACGTCTGTTTGGTGTGTATTGTATTGTAGGTGCTTTGAATGTACCGTAAATTAAAGATGGGCGTTAAGTGCCTCTTCTGATGTGTGCTGAGAGTATAAAAACTACACTGAGTTACAGGTAGCCAAGAATGCAACAACAATAATATGTGACTAATGGGACTGTTAGCAAATATGAGGGTATGGATTTGGGCCACTGTTGTAGGTTTGCACTGTGTTAGTCACTTTCCATTGAACCAGAGATTCATCAGTAACCAGCAGAGCAATAAGCATCTCTACAGAGGGCATGCAAACACATTGAGGCAAAAAATGCACACATCTTATATACATACACCTTCAACTATGTTTAACTCTATTTTAAATAAAAGAAGCAGTCGTTTCAAAAGAGGAACACATCAGTTCACTGCAGACAACCTTGGTCCAAACATTCACAGGCTGTTCGATGCCCAGAAGTGCTCCAGAAGCCGTGAGGCCAGACTTGTGAACACACCCGCACTTAAATAGTGTAAACACACAAACATATAAAGAAAACCATTCACACAAAGCAAAAGACCATTGCACAAGCACACGCAAACAACGCAATGCATGAAAGGATTGATTGTTTCCACTTAGACGCTCTATAATCTATAGAGGACGGCACATTTTAGTAAGTCAAAGAAACTCTTAGCGGACTTGGTGGACAAGCCACAGGCAAATGTACATTAATGAAATACTAGTGCACACAAAAGTGATTGAAAAAGAACAACATAAACCACATGAAATGCGGGGGAGTAAACAAATCAAGACCGGTATTAAAATCAGCAATGAAAGGAGCATAAAGCATTTTTAATTGAGTTTCTCTGAAAGAGATCAACAGATCACCTCCACTCAACCTTGCCCAGGCTTTTCAAATTATATCTGAAAATATTAACAGCAATTAGGCCATTTACTATTCATATAAAATAACATTCAAAATACTAATCTAAAGATTTTTCAAAGCTTGCCTGATTATTTTCGCTCTCCATAATATATTTAATTTTCTAATTAAAATGTAGTACTGGATAACTCAGCCATTGGGGGTGGGGGTACTCTTAGTAAAGGAAGGGAGGGTAACTATGAAGGAGATGAAGGGTGGAAACACATTGGACCTAATGGCATATTAGTGGAGGTGTGGAGATTTCAGGGACAGACTGGACTTTTTAACCAGCCTCTTTAATACAATCCTGGGGAGTGAGAGAGGTACCAGTTTTGAAAAACAAAGGTGATGTGCAGAGCTGTAGTCGGTACAGAGGGATAAAACTGATGAGCCATACCATGAAGATATGAGAAAGATTTGTTGAAGCTAAGTTAAGGAGAAGGATGATGATCAGTTCAGCAGTATGGCTCCAAGCCAAAAAAGAGTGCTGCAGATGCCATTTTTGAGTGTTTATGGAGAAGTATGGAGAAGGTCAAAAGGAGCTGCACTGTGTCTTTGTGGATCTCCAACTACATTAATGCTTAGTTCTCAGTGCACAGAAAAAGCTGTACCTTGAATGCATTAAACAATTACACCTGAATGAAGAAGGTGGCTTTCGATCTGTGCTACTTAGCAGACAGCCTGTCTGCCCTATGAGCTTGTTTAAACTTCTATAATAGTCTGATTACTTGCACTTCCCTGCTTTGTTTTCCAGTGCAACTGCTTTCTTCACAGTTATTAGTAGTAAGAATGATGGCAGTCACGATAGTCAGAGGGAAGCAGTGCTGGGGATGTGGAGGGTTTACTGAGTGAAAGCACAGGGGCTTGAACGCTAAGCTAGCAATACTCAGAATAGTGCTCCTGCATATGGCTTGCAGCTGTCACATGACCAGCTGGCTAGCACAGAGACAACTCATTTCTGACCCTCTGCTACAGACGAATTGGTGGATATTGAAGACCGATGGACCGAAACAGAAATGTGTGAGACTGTCACCCTTTGGACAGCAGATTCTATCAGTGCGGTTCGTGCAAAAACAACATATGCTTTTTACTTTGTCAAGTAAACACATTCTGTTACAGCACAGATGAAGGTTTATGTCCCCAGGCCTCGTGGCAGGATCCTTTACTAGTGTCCCCCAATGTGGTTTTTAAGAACAATCTGCTCTTGTTTGACCTTAAGGTGCTCAGTTGGAGATACAGAACTGCACTTCTGTCTTTATTTTTCAACGACTTTATAACAGATTCGTCTGGAATACTTCTGACAGCATCTTTCTCGAGAAAACAACCTCCACAGGTCATTTGTGCAAGCTGTTAAAATGACCCATTGTTGCGTGTTACGTCCAAATAATTAAGCATGGTTAATATGGGGAAGGAGAAACACAGATACTCAATGACTTTGAAAACAATATATTGAACTTGAAGAATTTCCTTTTAACTGTGGATTTCCTTGAACGTCAAACATCATTTCCAAAGCTGCTCACCGTAGCAGATGCCTCTACATGTTTGAGTTTGTTTTTTTTTTACGATTGGATGCCCCAGGCGGAGTTGCTTCTCCTGCTGAGATCAAACCAGCGATCTTTCACTTGTTAGGTCGATGTGTAAACCACTATACGATGGAGCCACAACCTCTAGATAGAATTCAATTAACAATTCATTATTATGACTTTAAATGGCACAGAAATGAAATGATGATCTTGATGCTCAATCATCCAGGTACGGAAATCACAAAAAGTTGATTCTATTCACCCAATGTTGTTCCTTTCTATTTTCTCCAATTTTGCTTTTCTTTGTTTCTTTATTTTATCTGTGTCTGATTTAAATTCATTCTGCTACATTCACAACACTCAGATTATACAAAGAGAACTGCCTGCCCCGCAACCCCACCGCAACCCCCCGAGCTCCCAGTCTAAATGGCACTGATTTGAATGCCTTTTCTTTGGGTTACACCCATCTCAACCTGGTACCAATTATTTTCCTGAGCCGATGACAGGTCAACAAAGGCAGTTACATCCCAATGGCTTGAGGGAGCCATTTTCAACTCAGAAATAAGAAGTAATTTAATTTAAATGGCTACGATTATTGGAATGTTCTTTACTGCCAGTTTGAACAGCTTAAATGTTTTATAATTTGACAACCTCTATTCATTTGCTTCCAGTGAAATCCTGAAACCATTCAGAGCCGCACTCCATGGGACAAAGCACAGAAGACGAGTCATAAATAACTTTAGGTAGGAACTCCTTAAAAAGAACACACACTAAAATGCATTGACCCGCACAAGGAAACATGAACATGAATGCATCTTTCTCTTGGCACGGCAAAGAAGCGTTTCCAGACTCCATTCACTAAGCGCTGAGAACATATGTATTACATACGATAGCCCCTGTCTGGTAATCAAGTGTAGAATGCCTCTGTTGTGAAGTGTGTGATGAATTGAACTGAACACCATGTGGGGAAAGGAACCTGTTGTGTTGTAATCAGCCCAAATGATATTTGGTTATGAAAAATTGCTTTAATCTAGATCCAGACTCTGCATAATAGAGCACAGCCATCCGTAGCGTGAGGCTTTGGTTTGGTGAGGCTAACACCTGACACTGGCCATTTGCAAACACCAGGGCTGCTGAGGAAGATGAATATTTTCCAGAAATAATTAAAAATGTCTCAAAAACAATTCTCATGTGTTCGTGAGAGCAATGAAAGCATTTCTGCTTGGAATACCCAATTCGACCAACTTGAATGGTCATTAGCAATTGTTTTGCCAGCGGTTCTCATAGTTCTCGACTTGTTAGTTGTATTTAGTTGTACTGTATTTAATGACTAACAGAGAGCTATCCAGATTATGTTGGAGACATCCAGCTATTACACTAACAGCAGCAAATCTGGCTTTGTAAGAGTCTATTTTCACACAAATCAGAATCCCTGAGCTAAAAATGGCTTAAAAAATGAATTTGCGTTTAACCCTAATCGCCAATCATGTTATGAATACATTTAGCCAAGAAAAAAGAGATAAATACACACAGCTTCATCTTTACTACAATAGCCGTAAACTGGGATAATAATGAGTATATGTCTGCCAAAACACAGTTTAAACCTTTTGTAAAGCCCAGCTGTGTACATGGCTCAGTAAAACAACATGATTGGGGTTTTTTTTTGCCTGTTAGGTTCTCTTATACGTCTATATTTAGGATTTTGTGAGTGTTTTTATTTCTTCTGGAAAAACTGTCAGAAGAAGGTGACCACCATCTACATCTACGGGCATTTCTGACAGCCAACCCTAACAGATGGCTGTGATCATGCTTTCTTTTCATACTTGCTTTTTAAATGTGACTTCCAAATTGCAATTCTATTGTAAGAGATAACAGGCAGAATCCAGCAGTCCTCACTCAGTTAAAAAACACTTCCAGCAGGCCGAGACAAACAAATCCAGTCGGTACCTTCCAAAGATTGTTTCAGTCCCTTAATAAGAAAAGAAAAAAGTCCATGTTTGTCTGTCCAAGCAAACACAAACATTGAATGAGTTTAACTCACACTGCTGCAGCCTCATATTTAAAGAGAAAAGCAAACTTCTGAATACAATATTGCACAAACTAAGACTGCAGATGATGATGGCAGCAGCACTAAAAGAGATTTAGGAAGTATTCTTTTGATCACCACTAAGCAGCGGCATGATTACAGCAGACCTCTCAAGTTCCATTGCGGGTACTTGAGCATCTGTCCTTTAAGCTATTTTAAATAATCAAATTCTATATTTTGAAAATACACTCTTCTTAGCCAGCATGCTTTTGTTTACCAGCACAAGGAGAACTTACATCACTGCAGCAGTCTTATTATCCCGCTGTGACCTAACCGTGAACTTTCATACAAACCTCTGAACAACCCCCATAACAACATTTACAGTCACCTCTATATCGGTCGAGAGCCGTATAACCCACACAGAGGACCTTCATGGAAATAAAAGAAAGTCCTTGCACCTTGCTGTAGTATCCATCACATGTTGCAATAAAATGGCATAACCCATTCTACTGGCAACTCTCTAACCATTTTCACAGCCAGTGCCATAACACAGTTCATATACTGTACCTGTGGCCCGTGTCTTGGACCACGCTTGACACATCTGTTCCCATCCACAGGGTGCAGTGTCCATCAGTATGCCAGGTGAGACGTGGCCCCTATGAATATTTGAGCTGCTTGAAGACTCGCCACTGAGTGAAGCGTAAAGATGCTGGCTCCAGTTCAAAGGCCTCTTAGCATCTAAAGGACTACAGGGCTTAAGCAATTTGAGGTGGAGACAATTGGGATATGAGAGGGTACAACGGCAGGTTGCCAAAGAAGTACCGGGGCGAAAGCCCATCTAAGATTAGTAATAGGCCATAAAAATCAAATGGAAATGATAATAGTGTTTTTCCTGTATGTGTTTTTCTTGCAGGCGTAAACAACACAGTAGAATGCAAGAGAACGCTGCCAAATTATTTACCATAACTCTGGCCGGCCATTTCTGAGCCTGCACTCGCTGGTTGCCATTAATCAATCATCTCTGAGCTAGTGCACTGATGTGCAGTCAGTTCAGGTTGTTCAGGTTAATGTGAATACAATGATCAAAGGCGGCGAGCTGACGATTTCAGCTCAGCACTCCTCATCTTTAAAACTGGATAAATATCAGTCAATGTGCTCCTGGTTTGACGCTAGCAGAGTAGAAACGTGGCGGTGATTTTCTGAACGCTCATATCAAATATATACACACACACACACACATATATATGCACACAACCAGAGTTGATTAGAGAAAGGTCAATCTTTTTGTCTGTTTCCTCTGTTGCTTTTGCTACCACATTCAGGCAACGTATAAGGCACCTCTCTCTCTTTCTCTCACACACCCCTACACAAACAGACACACACAGGATGTGGAGAGATTAGAGATGAATAAATCTACCCACAAACCCAAATTCAAAGTGCTATAATCAGAAGGTGCAGGAGAACATGAGGTGGCACTGGTGGCAGATGCACTGACTAACATGTGACGTTTCCTAGAAGTGTGTGTGTGTGTGTGTGTGTGTGTGTGTGTGTGTGTGTGTGTGTGTGTGTGTGTGTGTGTGTGTGTGTGTGTGTGTGTGTGTTCGGGGAGGGGGTTTCGGGCATGGAACAGATGCAGACTTTGCGCTTCAACGACTCTACTTTGCCTTACCTGCTCACACGTTTTTGGGCAGCAGTAATGCCCCATCTTATTCTTTTATTATTTTATTTTCTTCCTTTGTTTCTGCTCGTTCTCTTCTGCTATTTTCTGCAACAAGATTACAAAAAAGGAAAAAGGAAAAGAAATGGTCTTCATTCGAGTTATTGGCAAAATAAATATATTACAGCCATGCATGATCAGACTGCAGTGAGGGAGAAAGACGGGATGAGTGAAGGGGAAAGAAAGAAGTGTGAGTGTATACGTGTGTGTGTGTGTGTGAGTGAGTGAGTGAGTGAGAGAGAAACACACTCATCCATTTTTCATGGCCACTCGCTGCAGCTGAACCTGCTGGACCAGAGAGAGAGAGACAGAGAGGCGAACTGGAGAGAAGGAGGGAGGATTTTGATACAAGCTAATCTTCTCTTCTTTCTGGTGCTCTCACATGTTTACTAAACTTCACTGGGAAGGCCAGACGGAAGACTTTTTTTCATCTGATGCCTGCCGCTGCTTCTTCTTCAAGGTTCTGCCTGCTGTAAATTGATCAAATCAAATGTCCGCTGAATTCAGACCTCTGTTTTTGACTACTTGTAATTCTGCAGAGCAATCTCAAAAAAGAAGCTTGGTCACTTAGTCGATCCGGCGCCAAGAGCATGCACTACATAATATATATATGCATTTCACATATGCATTAGTCAGTTCCCTGAGTGCGCGGTGTCATCCATGCCCCAACAACCGGCCTAAGGGCAGGTTTTGGAGGTCATGCTGACACCAAGTCAGTCATCAGCTAGAGATCTCTGAAAGTGAAAAATGCAACTAATAAAAATCTAATCGAGTCCTTATTACTGCTTGCATTGTTTAAAGTATAATCTGATTGCAGTGGAAGCCACAGGACCTGCAAATTGATACAATCTGATAAAAAAATTCCATCATTAGTCATTCAACTCTTTCTTTGATTTATCATTCACAATATCTTGCCCTCTTCCTGATGGTCTGCGTGCATGTGAGCCTGTGTGTGTGAACATGCAGATAACCTTTTAGATGATAAGCTCTTCCCTCCCCATGACTCACACATTTCCCGTGTTAAATTATGCTAATGCAGCATTTGAGCCCTTGCAATAAGAAAAGTGAGTAAGACCTGTTTTTCAATGCCGTGCGCGTGCATGTTGTGTGTGAGTGTGCATGCACGATGCAAACTCCAAGTGTTAAAAACAATGACAATGTTTTGTGTTGACTCTGTGATTAGCATCGTTAGGCATGTGGTGCAGAATATGTAGTATTTGACGGAACATATGCAGATTGAGGTGGTGAAAAATTCTCACCCATTACACCAACAGACCTCACATATTCTACCTGAATGACTCTGTGGAAGTTTGCTCCACGAGCTCTGGTTTGCTAGAATGAGATAAACTTTCCAACTATTAGATAAATTCTCAGAAAATCAATTTCTGAAGAACTGATGATCAAAATTGATCAAAAGTATTCTTTGTGATGTCTAATTCGTTAGAACTAGACTGTCATAATTACTACCTAGTAAAAGATTTGGCTTAACTTACCAAGGTAGTATAACACCAGAGCTGTACAACTATGTAACTGTTAGAAAAACAAATAAGGAATAGGAACAGAAGGTAATCTGATTTCAAAAGCTCATGTGATATCTCGTAAATGATTCACTAGTGCTGTGCAACACTGTAAATTTTGGTATCAAATAGATACTAAGGAAATACAGGACCAGTATTGCTGATACCGATATGGATACTTTTAACCTATAAAGCCAGCTGTAGGGGAGAGCAGTGTGTCATGACTTATGAGATGAATCATCAGCATATTGCAAAATTCTGAACACATTTGAGTGTTTCCAATTTCCATAAAGATCATTTATTTACCACAATTCAGTGGGCTACATCCTGAACTTTAGAGGGTAGAATAAAAGTACAAGTCCAGTCATGCTAGTATCCATCCAATACCAATACAAGCACTGGTATCAATACTTTATTTGAGTTGATCTGCCCACCTTTAAGATTCACACCTCAGTACCTTTGGCGGTAATGACCCACCCCTTTGTTTTGACTGCTAAAATTTGATTAGATAGATTTAAGTGGTAAATAAAAACTTTAACTGTGTGACACATCCAAATTATATCCTATGTTCGCATTTATGATTTCTGATTAAGTGTCGTGTAGCTAGTATAATAGAAAGTACTGACTATTTGTTACTTCTAAGTCTGTGTGCTGGTATGCTAGCATGGCAGTCTTTTACTGTATACTACTAGTGAAATACTTTAGGGTTCAACACAAATGAGGTGTGTTTGACAAAAGACGCGCAGTGGTTGCAGCGCTTCTAACTATGGATTATCACAGACACAAGGTGCTGCTGGAAATTTATGGACAGGTGTTAAATAATGTAAAGCTAGAGGTGAAACAGAAAGTGTCCTCATTCTCTATTTGCTGTTTTTCACTAGTTTTTCAGGCCTCCTCCAACTTTTGGAATAATATCAAGAAATTTACTTCTGCAAATGTATTATTTAGCATTTCTGCATTTTAGCCCTTGGGACAAAACCATGCAGTCTGGCCAATTACAGTCTGCAGTGTAGACTTGTAGCGTTTGCACTGTGGATTCTCAGTGTGACCAGTTACAGCAACTGCTTCACATTACAGAGAAAAAATGTTAAATTAAAAAAAAACCTAAATGAATATCAAAAAAGAACAACAACCATCACTGCCTTATTTAAATACATGAAACATTTTATTGTGTCATCTCTTGCAGCTTGTGGCGAAGCAGGTGGGCAACACACATAAATGCCAAATGAACAGCCAGGTGAGTTTCAAGGTCACCTAAATGCCAGCATGCTATAGATCTGCAGCCATGAAACTGCAACCCAGAAGAACGAAAGACAAACAGAGAAGTATGCCTAATGCATCTGATACCGTGAGCCCATACACGACCATGTAAGTTGCTCTGTGTGCATATGCAGACCCCTAAAAGTGGATGAAAGACTAGCTTAATAGTCTGATTACACTCCAACATCTTCCCCTCATCTCCTCCCCTTCTCCTTTTATTCCTCTTCTACCCCTCTCTATGTCACAGGGCCTCTTTTTCCCTAATAATGAGATGCATTAAAATGGACAGATTACTCCACCACTATCACCACTCCCCCCCTCCTAAATTTCTCCCCCAGCTTTTTAAAGCATCACATGGCGTTCACTCACTGCCTGTTACAGACAGAGTGTCCATATTGTCCTCCGCTTTATATTCCGCAGGCATCGCCCCCAGCAATATCCACACTGCACTCCAAGCATTTCCCCATGTGGCCGGAATAACAGTTAATCACTGGTTAAAGGAAACAGTTTGTGTGGAGCCTAGATAGAGGTACAATTTGTGGTTTTACGTTTAAGTAGTGTAACCTTCGTTCATGTTATTCAGGCGATGATCCCGAGGTAGTGACCAGCAGTTTGTGCTTGCCTTGAATTGGTAGGTATTTCTGGAGTGAGGTTTAAGATAGTGTGCTAGTTCCTGAGTATGATTTCCATACGTTTCTGAGTTTTCTTAGTTCTCTGTTCCTTGTTTAGGTTGATTTAGGTTCCTTTCGTGTCTAATGTGTCTTATCTTCCCTCTGTGTTCTCCATCCTCTAGTGTCTAGCTTCCTGTGTTAGATATTTGTGTCTCCCTGTCAACTCACCTTCATTCTGTAGCTATGTCCCAATTCATAGGGACATAGTCCCGGTCCTCCTTCGGAGGTTTACATGGGCCGGGTACTTCGAAGACAGAGAAGGCCGGAAGTGCGAGGCTGTAACATGGGACAGCCTAGCCTTCAGGTTTCTCATTCTTTATACTGTGTATACAGCCACAATTTTCAGAGTCTAAACACAAAATACTCCAAATTCATAATTTTATCTTAACCCTTTATAGTTTTCTGAGTTTTGTCTTGAATAAAGAAAAACCATATAGATCTATAAACACTGTAAAAGTGTACAACAGTTTGCTGTTAATATTTATTTCCCTCAAAGGCACCAACATTTATAGGATTCAACCATATTCACAAAGAACAACACATAACTGTACAAAGTTTTCTTTTTCTCACATCAATTTGTATTATTTATTTATCAGTTTTAGCCTTTGGGAGTGATGTTTTTGTAAAATCAGAGCAATCACTCTTTGGTGCAACTGGACCCTTCTTGGCTGCCTGGGCTGTACCATCCTTGAAGGTTTCATGCTTTAATCAAACCTATGATTTTAATCCCTCATGATACTCAAACAAAAAAAGCAGTTTCAGTGGCGTCACATGACAGGAAGCTTCTCTTTGTCTGCATAGCCTGTTCTATTTTGTTGACACCTGTCTCGCTGTAATTACAATTTTAGTTGCTCACACCTAGCAAGCCGCCTTTTCAAACATCACTGTGTTTACCTTAGAGGAGATGAGGCATGACAGGTGGAGACGATCAGCTTCCAGGCCGATTAGCTGCAGTCTGATCTCACTTTCAAATGGGCTAACACATATTTTATATGTAGGGGGACTTGACAAAATGTGTAGTATTTGAATTAAACTGTGAAGGAAAAAAGTTGCTGAGTTCTGGAGCTGCAAGGATTTCCGAAAGTCAAACATAAACGCAAGCTTGCCAGTTTTTGAAGATGGCATGGGAGATAGTGTATGCTGTGCAAAAGAGACTGCACTGGATGTTGTGATTGGAAGAAAAAGTCCTTATCTCCAGGAATTTTTCTATGAAGAAAATCAACACCTCAGATTGTTTTCTTTTCCTTATGATTAGTCATTTTTCCTTACCCCCAACACCCCAACACCCCCCACCCTTTCTTGCCCCTCCTCATCTTTAATATCTCTCTCTCTTTTTCAGAAGCAGTTCCACACTGTCAGCCAATTCCTGCCTATCTGTGGCTCCAAAGTGGCTGTGCTTGGCTGATTCTACTGATAAGAGGCTGAATGCCTGCTGCCCACATTGGAAGACGAGAGGAGAAGGGAGCGAGAACAGAGGGACGAGATGGAAAAACTGAGAAATGATAGGAATGACAATTGCTATTTCGGTATTTGAAAAATCCACATGGATTTTCGTTTTGAGCCTTAACTAGCAAGACAATGACACATTTCGGGACTCCATAGGTACACTACATTATACTCTAGTTCTATGTAAAAGAGTCCCTGTGAGGTACTAGACTTGTTGGAAAGGAGAACTACTCCATAAAATCACTTTTTTCCCACCCGTCATGGACTGCTGATACTGTATCAGTGGAGGATGATGAATCATTTGCATTTACATCAAATGGAAAATGGTGGAGGCAGTGTGGGAAAGAATGAGGGAAGGTTAAGGTCAAGTTGTACCTCATAGAGGAGACACAAATCTTCTCTTGGGGGAAAGAAAAGGAGCTAGCCAGGAAAAATTCGAGGTAGATGAACATAGTGTAACTGTATTTAACTGCACGGAGAGGTGCCGCACCAGATTAGGTGTTGGAATGAAATGAGAATTCGATCACGTCCTTTAAGCTTACACCACAATCACACCACTCAACCACACAGCCAAATATGTGTGTTTCCTTTTCGGTAGAGGTCTGTCAAACGGTGAACTCGGTCATAAAGAGGCTGCTGCACCTAAAACCTTGAGATTGCTTTGGTTGTTAGTAGATGCTGCGGTCACCAAAGACGCCTGTTTGTCTGCAAATACTCAGTAACTCATCACTGAGCTGCAGTGAAACTTGAACAAGTGATGCAAACTGAAAACAACCACTCACCTTCAAAGTAAAAGTTGCACCTTACCGCCAACGTGTTTCAAAAGGCTCAACTTTGACTTTTAAGGTGAACGCTCTCCATTTCTAGTTTGTATTGCAATCAAGCTTAGTGAGCAGTTGGTGAGTGTTTGCTGTCAAGCTGGTGTCTTCAGCAACAAAGCAATCACCAGCAGGTTTTCGGTGCAGGACCATATACCTCTTGCAACCAGTTTCACCTAGCAACACCAATCCAGCAACCCAATCACCAACCAGTCAAGAAATTCCACAGCATGTCTTTTGTCCTGTCTTCCCCCTCCCACCCCAGATGGCCGCCCCTCCCTGAGCCTGGATCTGCTGGAGGTTTCCTCCTGTTAAAAGGGAGTTTTTCCTTCCCACTGTTTCCAAAGTGCTTGCTCATAGGGGGTCATATGAATGTTGGATTTTCCTCTGTATGTATTATTGTGGGGTCTACCTTACAATATAAAGCGCCTTGAGGCGACTGTTGTTGTGATTTGGCGCTGTATAAATAAAAGTGAATTGAACCAAAATTTACTTTTATCTGTAGTGATGGGTGGTTACCGGGGTTCTAGGCCAGTGTGGTTGGAGCTTTATCAATCAGCTTAACAGCATCTGCCTGCAACCTCCAGCAACCATTCACAACCGGTCAGGAAATATTATCTTTCCCTACTGGAAAAATGGTGGTTGCCAGGCGGTCAGCAGCTGGTCTCTAGGCATGTGTGAGTGGACCTTTAGGCAACAAAACTATTGGATAGTATGGGAGCAATTCAACTGAATGAATGTTTGATACGCTGCATTTCCTGTCATGAAAATCAATAGTCATCTAATAACAACACATTTCCAAAGAACAATTAGGTATACTTACAGTCAGTAAACAATAAACAGTTTCGTTATTACTACAATGAATTAAGAACAGCGTCTGAGTAATGATTTTGGCTCCATTCTGCTGCCTCCAACTCTGACTCACGTTGTGATTGCTTGCTTTACTGCTGCAATTTAACTAATTCCAGTATCTTGAACTTTTCTGAGTCAAACAAAATGTAATACACTAATATACCGTTTTTAGTAAACAGACACTGCTGTTTGATCTATGAAACGGATACTTGAGCATTGCTCAGGAAGCTACAATGATGTGTTACTGACTCACTTCTACAGAAATCTTTCATACAAGAAACAATAAAAACAACTAATTTCCTCCTTCCTGCAAATGTGCATTTTTTCTGTCTTTCACCTATTTGGCATCCTGTTCATAACATGTCTGAAATTAGCACCTCTACTACAGACAAGTATAGTGTTTCCTCCACAGGAAAAAAAAATCTTAGCCTGATTTTAAGCATCCTACTGGCTTCAAAGGACCGTAGGACAGGCAATTGCAATCAGGGCCACAATATAGGTACAGTAAAATTCTGATCAGCTATTCACATAATAATGTTCTTTTGCAGATATGCTTAAAAATGTCATTTTCACTCAGGCCAGGATGTTTAAGCTTAAAAACCAAACTTCCAGAAGTCTGATAAGTTGCAATGTTCTTTCTTAATGCTTTGGCAGTATGTTGGATTTGTATGTAAAAGATTGGAAGTCTCCCACCATTTTTCCCCTTCATAACGCTTTAGGCTAGATTTTGAGCATTTTGAAATGGATTCATTTTAGAGGATAAATTCTGTCAGGAAACATTGTCTTAAAGCTCTGTTTCTCAGAGTCTAAAATACTATAGCTTAGTGTGGATGCAGGGTGAAAGTGAAGAAAAAAATATATATCAGCATCATTGTGAACATGGTCGACATCTTGAAAAAGATTAAGCTTTCTGTTTGAACTGCAACCCTGAGTTTGCCTCCTCAGTGTTTCTTGCCAACACGGGGTTTACTGTGAGGTCTGTACACAACCTCTGTTGAGCAAAGATCATAGACTCACAGACACACACACTGAAGCAGACCAGTGTGCATGCTGTGAGCAGCCTGTGCCCTTTGCTGAAGGTTTCCTGCTGTGCTACACAGAGACCAATGCTCTTTCCCTCCCCACATCCCCAGCGCTCACACATAGTGATCACTTTAATGACTGCCAAGAGATCAGATCTTTATTTATCAGACAGACTGTAGAATACACAGCACTGAGGGTTTAAGGACCAAATCCTCAACCCGCAGCGACAGATTTCAGTAATTTGGAAACTTTGATCTCTCACGAATGTGAACCTGATGAGAATACAACCAAAATGCATGCAACACAAAACGGCAGTGATGATTTCTATGCTGCTCTAATAACTTTCCTGTTGTTCACCCAGACACAAAAAAACCATTTATTTTCCAGGCTAAACATCCAGCGCTTTCCCACTGATGCACAGAACCAAAGCCCAATTCATCAGAAGAACACAAAAATAAAGGGGTGAAAGAGGGAAAGTCCAAATCATTTTTCGTGTTCAGCTTTGGCAATGCTCCAGACAAACAGTCCTTCATTACAGACACACTGTTATTGTGTGTCTAAGTCATTTTGCCATGATTCTTTGTGTGAAAAAAAGGGTAAAAGTGAAAATTAATTACAGACCAGTCACACTGCTGTCAGCAATGTAGCAAGTGCTTCCATGTTATCGTTATGGAAACCTCACATGGAGGACGATGCATAAGGCCCATTCTGATCACCATGGAGACCACAGGAAGAAAAGGGAACAAACTGATTGATTAGGCTTTAAACTAAGAAAAATATGGCCCACTCTTTCTACATGTCCAACTCCAGGAGCAGGTTACACACGTGTACATACATTCCTGTACAACCCTTCTGTCACAGTCATGATGTATGATGCATGAATACACCTTTGAAACCCATAGATGATAAATGAGGAAACAGTTTTTGGTGCCAATGTCTCCTAAGCCTTTGACAGACCGGTCCCTATATTACCAGAGTGAGAGCTGTTTCTGTATCCTTGGCTAGAAGTAATCGAAAATTTTAATTTCCGAGCTCTGGTTTAAGTTTGTACTTTTTGCAGATGATGTGACCTTGTTGGTTTCAGTAGACAATTACCTTCTGCACTAAGGCAGAATTGAGTCTGAGCCCATGGCTCTATCAAGTGAGGGTAAAATGCAGGGTAAACTGACAAGTGGATCACACTGATGCAGGTTTTATATAGGACCTCTATGCAGAGGGAGTTGAAGGTTGTGATGAACCTTCACCCATTTTGGTAATGATGTTTTGTTATTCACTAAACCACAGCAGCCTAAATTATTTTCCTCCTTAGTGAAGCCAGTGTTCCTGTTCTGACTGAAGGGAATTTTCACTTTTTCACTAAGTTGTTTAGATCACACGGGGGCTTTTTTTGTTTTGACACAACCAATGAAATGGCAGAAGCCAGAACTCACTGAGATGCTTATGGCAGGCCCTAGTGATGTGTTACAATTTAATGGAAAACCCCTCATTAGCAGATGCATGTTACCCTAAGTCATGATCCTGCAGTTACCCAGTAATAAAGCCTGCTTTGCGGAGACTGGCCCTATGACATGGGACTCTTGCATTTGTGGTGTGACTGGCACATGAACTTTCGTTTTGACAAGACATGCTCAACACAGGAAATTCATCTCAGGCTGCTATAGCACACAATTTAACCACGGTTGCAACAGCAATTAGCAGTTTAGCTACTTGTTATATATACGTCCCAGAAGGAGAAGAACTCACTGAGCTTTCTATCACAGATATCTCAATGAGAAAAAGTAATGGGTAAAAAAATTTGTTCAGTATTAGAAAAGTAGCATTAATTACTGGGAGGTAGATATGAAAGTTGATAAGTAATGTTGAACTGAAAAGGTAAGAGAGCACTCCTGGAGTAATATGGGATTTGCTCTTTTTAATGCTAAATCAGGTAAAAATCATAGAAATTGCATTAAACATTTCACCTTAAAACCTATGACAAGTTTCTGTAAAACATCTTCTGGTTGGAATCTATATCTTTACGTCTGGAGGTTTCCAAGAGTGTCCAAGCTTGTCCAAGTGGTAGGAAACTTTTAGGGGAAACCTAGATCAAACAGACCTCATCTAATTCAAGCATCCTTGAGAAAGGGGCTCAAAGATGTTGCTTGTTAGAGTAACAGGCATCTTATTCAACTTGCTGCCATGGGGATGTCTCTTCTAGTGGTACACATGAAGGCTGAGTCGAAGTTGACTTCAACTGTTCTGATTTTCATTAAACTGGCGCCAATCAGTCAATTAGGTTGTAACTAATCAATTAAAATCCAATCACTGTCAAGCGCCATAACCAAT
This sequence comes from Aulonocara stuartgranti, assembly GCF_965226115.1. NCBI lineage: Eukaryota > Metazoa > Chordata > Actinopteri > Cichliformes > Cichlidae > Aulonocara > Aulonocara stuartgranti. Next base: position 32,708,799 of record NC_138950.1, on the reverse strand, counting down.
CAGCTTATGATGGAATGTCTAAACATCAGCATGATGTCAGTGCCTGTTTCTGCAAAGATAAAAGAAGAAGGGCAGAAGAGAAGGGGTAAAAGATCACACACGAGGACTATTAGAATGTAAGCAGTGTGGAGGTCAGAATCAAGCCTAAAAGTAACCATGATGAATTGCTAATAAAGGTACAGAAAATCTTTCACAACACACCTTTTTTCCCCTCTTAGCTTCCAAGATGTCATGCACCCAAATGTTTCAGCATTTACGGTACCAGCAACAGAGTTAAAGATTAGAGCAGGACAAGATTAGCAGGACACTGATCCCCAGCTTTCTGGCTCATCCAGTGTGATGCTCTGAAGAAAACCATTAGCTAAATGTCTGAAATGTAAAATATAAAGCAAATGAAAAGAAATGAAACTTACAAAAAGAGATGAAAAGAGTTCAAAGAGAGACAACTGCACCATTGTTCTCTGTTCGTTGCGTGGAGGCTGCCTCAGATTCAGGCTTCTTTGATTGTTCTTAACGAGATTAACGTTTCGAGGAACCCTAACGATGCTCCGCTGTTAATGAAGGCAGATCAGATAAGGGCAATGCAAGAAGATTAAAAAAAGGAGCATTAAAGGAGAAACCTTTGGAACAGCATAAAGAATGGAAAAAAAGCATCTTTGGGTTTTGAGTCTTATTTGCCATCTCTAAGCCCCAAAATGAGTTGTTTTTTCCCCCTTTGATGATGATGATAACAAATCAAACAATATTTGAGTATATAACAAAAAAAATCAATTTTTTGGAGAATAACCATTAACATGGCTTTTGATAAAGTGTTATTTTAAAAAGGAGTGTGTGTGTGTGTGTGTGTGTGTGTGTGTGTGTGTGTGTGTGTGTGTGTGTGTGTTTAGACCTGGTAAGAAATTCTAATAGGTAGCTGGCAGTTGTGAAAGTAATCCCCCGATACCTCTACTGCAAAACCCTTTTCTCTGCCTCTTTCTCTGTCTGTCTTTGTGCCTTCTTCCTTCTATCACTTTGTCTTATCACTGCAGCAGCCTAATGATGATGAAGCTATGGACTCAGCAAAGGAGTCAGAAGAGCATTACCTATGTTCCAGATACACACACACACACACACACACATGTGCACCCCGTTTAATGGTTCTGAGGTGAGTCTGGTTTATGCTTTCGCTATCAGCACAGCCTAATGTTTTACCAGTCGGTGGTTGCTGGAGTACTTTTCTATGCTGTGGTGTGCTGGGGGAGCAGCACAGCAAAGAAGGACTCATCCAGGCTGGAGAAACTGATCAGGAGGGCTAGCTCTGTGGTCGGCATGAAGCTGGACACTCTGGTGACAGTGGCAGAGAAAAGGACATTAAAGAAACTGATGGACATTATGGACAATGCCAGGCATCCTCTGCACACGGCCATTAACAACCAGAAGAGTCTGTTCAGTGACAGGTTGCTTCTCCCAAAGACAATAACTAACAGACTTAAAAACTCCTTTGTCCCACACGCCATCAGACTGTTTAACTCCTCTCTGGAGGGGAGAGGGAGGGGAAACAGGAGGACAAAGGAGGGAACAACTAAGCTGTAGTGCCTCTTCACCTCACTGTGCAATACCTTTTGTGCAATACTTTTGTAAATAGTCAACAGTGCAATAGACTCAATACTTGAAATGTGCAATTCACTTGTATTTTTATTTTTATTCCTATTTATTCTATTTATCCCCTTCGTATATTTTATTTATATTGTCTCTGTATTTATATATATATGTGTGTGTATAACTCTGTAACTTCTGTCGGTGCTGTGCTTTTTTGGAAATCGAATTTCCCAGAGGAACCCACCCGAGGGATTAATAAAGTTCTATCTTATCTTATCTTATCTTATCTTATCTTATCTTATCTTATCTTATCTTATCTTATCTTATCTTATCTTAATGGCTCAGTTAGACCAACAGTGATTTGGTATGGTGTGTAATTCGTGTCCGTGTCCTGTGTAGCATATGTGAGATTAGCCCTGTAGCAATGGGCAACAAGCGCTAGCTGGCTAAGCATCAGTGCCACTGTTATGGGTTAGATCTGGGCTTAATCTTGAAAAAACAAGGCTGCAGCCGCACTAAGGTAGACCATCAGAGAGGCGGGTAAGGTAAGGTTTGATGCACAGACGAATTTGGACATAGACCAAAAGGAGACCGAACATCAGAACATGGGACGTTGTGTGTGTGTGTGTGGTATATGCTTCTTTCTCTTTTGCTTAATACGATGGTTGATGTGAGAGAATTCAGACATTCTCGGAGAATTCTCCCTCAGCTGTCAGTAAACGCACCCAAGGCCACATCCTTTCATCGGTGCCCAGAATGAGTAAAACTGTAACAATGAACAGTGAACAGAACTGGCCAAAGGAAAATAACGCCATTTTAGTTGGATTTATCATTCGAGTTTCAGATTCCTGCTGAACAAAAACTACTTTTATTTTTACGGCCACATTAATTACAAAAAAAAGCTGCAACCTATTGATCATGAAACTAATCTAAACATGAACAATGACATGGGCCACACAACAAAAGTTACAAAAACATTTATTGGATATTTACATCTACCTGATAAGGTGGCTGTAGCACAGGAGGCAAAGAAGGTCATCTAGTGATGGGAAGGTTAGTGGTTCGTTCCCTGGTTCTCCAGTATTCATGGGAAACCCAAGTTCCTCTCTGATGCATCCATTTAAGTATGATGGATGTGTTATGTGTGTGAATGTTAGCTAGGAAGCACTGAAAACGTGGCATGTTATACAGCGCTTTGAGTTCTCTGGGGGAGTAGAAAAGCGCTATATAAGTAGTCCATCAGTCCATTTACCCAATACCTAATGATGACTAGTATACAATAATAGCAATTCCTGTGAACATGATATAAAGTAACCTAGATCACTGCTTGGATAGTGTTGAATTATTATTATATTCATTTTTTAATTTGGTTTGGTGGATATTACAGTGACATCACACATTGCAGTCAGGGTGTCCGATTAATTTATTGTGGAAGAACCATGGAGATACAACGTAGCAGCATGCTGAGACAGCCGGGGAAGGGTGAACTGTTTGATGTGTTGAGGTCCATGTAACAGTTTGGGAACTGTGCCAACTGCCCTTTTTATCCATGAAATAAAACCTGAGGTGCCTACATCAAGAGATGAGTAGCCAGATGGTAACTCTTCAACACAAAAATAAAGAGGAAAAAGAAACAGCAGCTGTGGACGTAAGCAATAACAGACCTAAACCTGTCTTTAAGTTAAAGTTTACATTTATTTCCACTATATATCATGACAGGTTATTGTTTCATAAACAGTCTTTGTAAAGACTGTGAAGCTTGGAGATTGTCACTAGCTTGTAATGCATAGTATCCAAATTATCTCTAGATTAGCTAAATTTGCCACAGTGTGTGGAGTGCTCTTCAACTGCAAGTCTTTTTGTACTGAATGATTTATAAATAGGCATAAAAAAATAGTGTTAAGCACATACCAAATAACAACCTGAGATTTTGAAAAAGACATCAAAACAAACTCTGTGTGGTTTTGTGGTTTCATTACATCTGATAAGTTACTACAGATAAGTTACTATACTATTTGCATATTATATACTATGTTGGTTTAGCTACCAAGTGTTATACAGTTAGCATTTAGCTTGTAGCTAGGTACAACTACATCGCAGATTTTCCATCCCTTATCTTCTGTTTAACCCTGTTTAGGGTTTGACGATATAAGGGCACGATATAGGGCAACAGTCTTAACCACCACTGAGCTCCTAATTAGAAGGCTGGTGGTTTAATCGCTAGCCGTTCCAGTCTTCATGCCAAAGTATCCTTGGGTAAGACACTGAACCCTGAGTTGCTCTTGATGCATCATCATAGGAAAGCACTTAGATGTAGAGAACAGTGCTTGTGTGAATGAGACATGTTGTGTGAAGCACTTTGATTGCTCGATAGAGTAGAAAAGTGCTACATAAGAACCAGTTCAGCATATTGCGAATAACAAACCCAAGAAGTCACGCTCACACTACAGAGCACCGTGGCGAATTTATAGTTGTGAAAAAAAATACTGGTCCTGTTAGTGGATGCTACAGTTTGACAAAATCTGTATACAATGAGCAATTCCATAGTAATGTCTCCATTAAATTAAGGGACTGACACAAAATCCTGTGTTGAGCGTTTTCTGCAAATACACCCTTATTCATGTTTTTAGTCCTTTAACGTATTTTGGACCTTTTCCATACAATTCAATAGAAAAGAACATATTCGACAGATATTTCCATGGGCTGAGATGAGCTGAAGTTAAAACAAAAAATATTGGTCCTTAAGGCATTCTAATGTTTGCCTAGTTTGCTAAATAACACCCATAGGGTGTGTACTCTATGCATGCATGCTGTTTGCTGCATATGTATCCCCTGCAGCAGATGGATAAGCATACTTGAGCTCATGCAACAGCTAATGAAAACAGATTTAGACCAAACAGACAACACATACGCTCACATTCGTCAAAAACATAGGCTAACGCACACAGGATAAAACCTGCACAGACACATTGTCTCCCATTAAGAGTTATGAAATCTCATTAATGTGCATTAGCGTGTTTGGGTGGGGATTTGGGTGGCGAGAAGATTGAATTAGGTCTGAGCTCAGCTCCCCTCAAAACAATTATTTGTCTGCCATCAGCCTATTAAAAATCAGCTTGCAGCGAAGATTACAGTTAGCGTGGGGGGGAAATAACAGCGACGGGAGAGCGTCATTCCATCTTTGTGGTCTTTCAGCAGAGGATAGTTACAGTCTTTGGCAATCTTGAGTCTCTTAATGAATGAGAATTGGATGATTCACGGAAAGTTCAGTGTTCACATGAGTCTGCGGCGGTGGATTTATAGATGAGGAATAAAATGAGCAGTTCCGTGTCCCTCTCTTCTGCCCCTTGTTCTGTATGTGCGCTGTGTTTTCCCAGGTCTCTCGAGCTTGCTGTTAATTCAATGCGCACGGGCGGAGGCCTAGGGGAGTCGTGCTTGGTTAAACTTCACTCTATATGTTGACTTAAGTATAGACTACTCAGCTCGTGGCAAAGTGGTGCGTGTGTAAGTGAGAAAGTAAGGAAGAAGGCTGCAAAATCAATATATTTCAAGCTTCTGATATCTCGTTGGGCAAATAATGAGATAAAAGAAAAAGAAAAAGAACAATGCAGATTCCTCAGGGATTTAGCATGCATATCTGCAAAACTTTTAGCTCTATGTGTGTTGAATGTGTGCTCCCGGGCCGTGGATAGAAATGCATGACAATCAGCCAGTAATAACACACAAGCCTCTTTAAATGTCACCAGAAAAATTTCCTGTGACACCCAGATCCAAAGCACACACACACTAACAGGGGATCATATGGACAAAGGTGAGATGATGATCAGTTGCAACAGGAGGTCCAAAGTGTGCCAAAAAATGTCAAATATTTAAAGAAGAAAATTGAGGCAAATTCAAATGCCCCCCCCACACACAAAAAAGAATAACTAACCTGAGGGACAGATGGAAAATGTTGGAAAGGAAGCAAAAGAGAAGCAGATTGTACACAGGCTTCAAGTAGCACAGCAGGGATGAGGAGAGTGGAGCTTTGAGATAAAAACAGAGACTGGCAGAGTGAGTCCCCGGTGAAAAGGCACCGCACTCAATCTCCATTCACCCTCAGCATCATGTGAACAAATGTTTACATGAGCGCCAGCAGGCAAGAATGCATCTGTTGCTTTCACTGCTATTTGGATATTTGAAGCTGCTGGAAAAAAGAAACCAAAATTAAGATTATTTGCTGAACACAAAGGACGGGAGCCATCAGTCCCGCAACATCTCCGACCTTCCTCTCGGTGCTGCGCCATCGAGCCGTGGACGAGAGAGAAAACATTTGGGGGGGGGAAATAAGAAAAAGGACAGGGAAAGGGTTCTACAAGCATCCTTTTTGACAGCCTTTCTACCTGGACAATGGATGTGTAATAGCCCCACTTTGCAGCCCAAATAGCTAAAGCAGACAAACAAAAAGCGGACAGTGTGTACACACTGTCACAAAGGCCTTCGTCGGAACTGGAAAACCTTTTAAAGTGCAATTCCACAATGAGCCAGTAGCCTAATTGTATCTCTGATACCTGCTAAAAAATGCTTTGAATGCTGTTTTTGAATTTTTGCCTGTTGAATTAATCTGCTGCACAGATTCCTTTCAGAGCATAATCTGGAACACCGAAATGGAATTCTAGGTAAATCTTTACTGTTGTCTTAAGACAAACCATAAGTTTGTTAGCAATTTCTTCTTATGCTGTGCAGATGATTTATGTTGTTGTGCCGCAAGATTAATTGATTTACATTTCTATAGCAACAGACAGTAGCCAAACTGATCCCAATGCTCATTTCAATTCACCAGTAAGCCTTGAACGGAGCAGAGATGTGTTCTGCCACATACACTGTTAAACTGCTTCTCTTCCTGCCACATGTACTTACATTTCTCCCACTTCAATTACAGACCCAAATATTGATTTATGCAGCACAAATGAGGGAAACGAAGCCAGTGGGGTATTATAAAGATGCTCTGATTTGATTTTGCTGGAGAATCAAGAATATAATTAATGTGAATGTGCTCTTTTTTGTTATGACTATCTGAGGGTTTCACTCATTTCTGTAGCTACGCACAGAAACTGGAAAAAGGGGGAGAAAACACCACAACTTGAGATAGAAGTATTCAGACAAATCATTGATTGCACTACAAAAATGCTAATAAAACACATCTATGCCCATTTCCTAACATAATTAGCTAAAATCTCCCCCAACAACAGGGACACTTTTCAGCTGAAATGACCATTTGTGCTCTTATGAGGCATGCGATCCCCGTGCCAGTCCATGTAATTATTGTTTCTCTTATGGGGCATAGACAGCTATTGTTATTCACACTCGCACCATATTCTACTGTACCCTCTCCGCATCAATGACTCGTGAAATCGACTCATCAGTAATAGGTAGGTACAGAGACGAAGCGGGAGAGAATGGAAGAGGCGAGGGAGACAGAAGTAAAATAATACATAGGGAGACAGAAGAGTGAGAAAAATAAAAGAAATAAAAGCAAAGTGAGAGCCTCCCAATGAATACCTGGTGAGTCGGCTGATAATACAGGTTATCATGATGCTCGGCTCCTTTTATGAAATTAAGCTGTTTTACAGGATGGAGGATAAAGGGTGAAAGTACAAAGAGAAAGAAAGGGCCATGCCTCAGACATTGCTGAATATATGAAGGATGGTATTGGAGGCCAGGTATTGATCGAGGTAGGCATCAGCTCAGCTCTGGAGAGCTGATCAGATGCCTTGAAAGAGGCTTAGCATGCGCGCGCACACACACACACCGCACTGGTGTGAGTCAATAGTAAGGTATCAGCCAGAGTGCTAATGCAGTGTGGTCGTACTGTAGATCCAGATTGGGAGAGCCTTTTTTTTTTACCCACAGAGTTAGGATGTTTCTTTCCTTTCCTTTTTTTTTTTTTTTTTAAAGATGACTCAAAATGAGAACTAGACAGAAATCAGTAGATGCATTTTATATATAGTTTCTACTGCCTGCTAAGATTTTAGACTGTGCACCGTTGAGCCTTTCTCCAAACCTCATGATTAGAAATGTCTGCAACTTGAGCCCACTTGCGATAACAAAAGAATTCATGTTCAATAATTAATGACACAGCTGAGGAAAATGATACTTGCTTATAATTTATTAAGTTTCTAATACCCTGAAATACCTGTTAATCTGATTCATCAGACTATTTGATCACCGTTGAAAGAAGATTGCAGACAAGCGAAGACCTGTCAACATATTTTCATTTGGGTGCTGCTGAACTGAAGCCTCACAAAAGATCATCGAAACATCACAAATCCTAAAGACAACATGTGCCAAGTACAGCCCAGTGAGAAGAGCACAAACAAACAAAAATCTACAAGAGGTTGGTAGCTGTGACAGGATAGTAACATTGATGCTATTACCCTTAGCATATCCGTAATGTTAGCTAGCTGTTGGGATTTTGGTCAAAAGAAAATAGTTGCCTGATCAAACTGCTCAAAATAAGGTCTGTAGATTCTTTTTTGAAGTAACTAGGTCTTGATTTCTGAAAATAGACACCAGATTTTGAAATGTGCTGCTCTCTTACTTTGCTAAAAGGTGAGTGCTGCTCTGTTATATCTATTACGCTTCTATTATATGGTGGCCCTGAGAGGTCTAATGCACTCCAATTTAAGAAAACACGAGCAAATAGAAAAATGTAGCAAGAGTGCACAAAACACAATGGAAGCTGAATGAAACATAGAGACCAAAAAACACGTGAAGGTGTTTTTTTTTTTAAAGACAATAACATGACAAAACAGCTGTGCAAGTGACAGAAACCAAAACATGCTTAAAATATGTGGACAATTTTATCACATGATTCATGATTAGGGATTGATACCGGTGTCCGGTGCCATGATGTACCGGTTCTGACATAAACGGTAGTAACCAGACCGAAAAGCAGCGCACATTTCGGTGCTTTATTTCAGTGCTTTTTTTCCTGAGCTGTGATACACTTCTAGCCAATCATTTTACGTTTCCGAGGATAGTAGGCGGGTCCAGGTACATACGTTCTTTTAGAGCAGAGCTACAGATTAAAAATGCACAAGGCGAAGCGGTCAAAAGTCTGGCTGTACTTCACAGCAAAATATGCAAACTCAGCAGCCTGCAACAAGTGCTTTAAGCTGATACTGTGATACTGTCAAAGGAGGTAACACCTCAAATCCGATGAAACACCTGGCGACGCATAGCCTTTTTTTTTAAAGCCCAGAAATGTGCCGTATTTGATAGCTTGCTGCGAGACCTCACACCGAGCGCATCTACTGCGGGTGGGTTGCCTGTTATGCAACATCCCCCAAAAACATGAAGAGGAGAGTCCTGGCCCCTAGCCCTGCCAGTGTAGCAGAAATGATGAGGATGATGATGCAGCAGCAGCCGTTCTTCTCTGCGTGAGTAGCTTAATGTTGTTCGTGTGTAATTTACGTTGAGTAGGCTAACCACGTTATTACATTAATGCACGTAAGGTGAACTAGCAAACATCATCATAGCTACATGCGGCAGATACTCCCTTCACCCTGGCCAAAAAGGCTAAAATGACCAAAGAAAAAGTGGGAAACAGTTAAACATGAGAGGTTTTTGGACAAAGTTTGTGTTTTTTCCATTGTTTAAGCACTGCTTCCAGCCAAGAGTGATACCATATATGCCCCACAGCTGCAGAAAAGGCTAACATTGTTATCTTTTTACAAAAAACAGCTGAGCATGAGAGGTTTTTGCACCAATTTTGTGTTCTCCATTCTTTAAGCACCGGTTTGAGCACCGTTTGAGCACCGGCACCGTTTCAAAAGTACCGATTTGGCACCGGTATCGGATAAAACCTAAACGATACCCATCCCTATTCATGATGTAGATTTATGTTTGGTAAATAGATTGGTTCTTATAAAGTGCTTTTCTACTCTAACTGATCACTCAAAGTGCTTTTTATGCAACTTGTGTGGATGGATGGATGCATTGTGGTGAATATCTTAGCGAATGATACTTGGCATGCAGACTGGAGACCCGCTCTGCCTCCAAAACTACAGCCATGCTATTAGCCATTTACTCTTAGCTTGTAGCTTCCACTGCTCTTCTGCCAAGGCTTAAGTTAAACGAAAAGCGAGACTTTATTGAGGTTGAAGAAATCCAGAGAAGATAAAAAAATCAAGCCAAGATAAAGGGCAATGCATAGGCAGACAACAGTATGATGTGAAAAAGAAAGTAAACTCAGGCTTTAAACAGACACAGGAGGTAATCACTGATATGGGAAACACCAGGGTAAAAACACAACTGGAAAACAAACTAGAAAAAACACACAAGAGAATGAAGCTGCCAAAACAAAACAGGAAGCAACAAAAGATGGGGACACCTAGCACAAAAACTGAGACTTGACGGTAAGACGATGGGACACGGGAAAGGCAGTATAACTGAAACAAGCAAGCGAATACAAACAAACTTTAGCCATCAACAGAAACTAGATAACAAAAACCGAGAAACATAAGGAAACAAACCAGGAAATACCTGCTAAAAGTACAAACTAAAAGTCAAATAGAAAATATGAATAATAACAGAAATTTAAAGTCCAAACTTTTCCAGTTATTTCAGTTCACACAGCCATGAGCAGCTAAGTGTAGGCCTACTACTTTCACACCTGTGGAGATCTTTTCTTGTCCTAATCCTCCTTGGTGTGCAGTCTCAATTTCCTTTCCACGTGACCTCCATCATGGCAGTGCTTGGTGATCTCAGTGAATACTATTTGATTGAAGGGAAGTAATCAGGCCAACGCATGTTGATTGAACTCTTTGTCTGCCTGTCCGCATTGCTAATGCATATACAGAGTGCATAATGTACAAACGCTTAATTCTTTATTAGGAAGAACATTTGTTATGTTAACATTTGATTAAAGCCGCAGATTGGCGCTGTAGTACTGCTCTTTCTTTCTTTTCACAATTCCTGGTCTTCTTTTCTTGCTCGTATCTTTCCATCAGTCCTCACTTTTTAAAAATACAATGGTCCCAATACCACCTACACCTCTGATGGTGATGACTCATAGAAGAATGGATATTGGTCCAGTCAGGGCGGAGCAGAATGGGCTCAGAATTGAGATGATGGAAACATATGTGGGGAGAGCTGATTCACACAAATGGTGCATAAAGGCCAGCGTACAAAAGCTCCAGCTGCCTGTGAGCACATCCAACAATGCACGCACAAGCTGCTGACAGCGCACTGAGGAGCTACAAATTAAATCCCCGCAGGACGCATTATAGAAATGTCACATATCCATGACAATGCTCACCCTAGTAACTGACCAACAGCACCGTCTGTGTCGACCTGATTTATAGGTAACTGTGAACTTGCGCCTGTGTGGGGGTCAGTTCTCCTGATTGATCTACCTCTCTCCATCCTCTCTCCATCCTAGGTCAGAGTTCAAGAATGGCCATTCTTGAACTCCTCAATAGCAAGAAATCAACACCCAGAGCCATAAATCGACAGCATAGTCTATATTTTGGAAGTTGCTAGTACTGTATGTGTGTGTGTGAAACCTTTCCAGATTTCAGGTACCCCTAAATAATTCAGCAACACTGCTCTCTGCCTTGGAAATATTAGATGAAATATTGGAATTGCAAGTGAAATCACGGCACAAACATGAAGGGTGGGCTGAGACAATATGGGGAAAAAAATAGAAGAGGTTACTTTTGACAATATCTAGACTCTCAAATCTCATATCTTCACCTCAAAAAAAGAGTAATAAAATAAAGCAGCAGCTTATTGTTTTTGCTCACTGCATTTCTTGTGTAAGGATTCCTTTGGATATCTGATATGCAAACATGCCATCTCTCTTTGGAGACCCAGTTCAAAATAAGTATATGCATGTATGGATAAACTCTCCACAGATAACAATAGATGTGATATGCTCTGCTCATTTAATTGTGGATGTTAATTGGTCACTATATCCTCCACTGCAGTCGTTTATGGATGTGCACCCCCGTGTTGTGTGGCTTGAATTTAATTTCCCTTGGAGTATTAAAATGGTAAATGGCCTGTATTTATATAGCGCTTTACTAGTCCCTAAGGACCCCAAAGCGCTTTACATATCCAGTCATCCACCCATTCACGCATACATTCACACACTGGTGATGGCAAGCTACATTGTAGCCACAGCCACCCTGGGGCGCACTGACAGAGGCGAGGCTGCCGGACACTGGCGCCACCGGGCCCTCTGACCACCACCAGTAGGCAACGGGTGAAGTGTCTTGCCCAAGGACACAACGACCGAGACTGTCCAAGTCGGGGCTCGAACCATAAATACCATCATATTGTGTCATTGTATTATTATCCCTTCTGGGCTGTTGCCCAGAGCAGCATGCTGTAAGTGTTTTGTGGTGTAATGCTCAAAACTCCTGTTTCGGCTTTGCTCGGCTCTGAGAGCCTCCAAAGCATCATGAGGGATTTCACGACGATTTGGGTGAAACTGTGAGTCTGCTCGGCCCTTTGATCTGTCCTCTTTGTTTATCCTCCTTTAAAATCAGCCTTCCCTCTCCCTGCCTGCCTCTCGCCATCCACTCTCTATCCATCCCCTTCTCTCCTTTTCATGTTGGCACCTCAGAGTGGGAACCCCTGGCTGAGGAAGCTGCCAGATACCCAGGTAGCCTGCCGGCCTTGCCCGGCATCATCATTTTTGTTTTGACGCGTTCAACCTCAGGCAATAACGCTCACCCTGTGCCACTCTCCTTCCCTTAATCTGTCTCTGTTTTCAACCCTGCAAAAATCCGTCCTTCATGCCACCCCTCGCTCTTTATCTCCCGCTCTCACCCCCGCCCCCAGCTGTTGCCAGATGTTGGCCTCAGTCACACTTTCATCTGATCTTCCCCCTCCCACACCAGCAGAACTTTTCCCCTGCACACCACACCTTTTATGTCCTCCCTTTCCAATTCAGAAACAGACAAGTGTTTCACATTTTCCTTTACAATAACACTTATCTCTACCAGGTTCTCCACCTTCCACCCAAACCACTCGCCCAGTGCCCTCATACCCTCTGATCAATAGCTCTCACATGGAAAACAAACAGCAGCTGAAGCCAAACACTTGTCAGGCTACAGTGCACAGTGGTGCTTTTCCTCACAGTCTAATGCAATGACTAATTGGATTTAGAATTGATTTGGGGGTGGGCGGGGGAATTGTCAAGTAGTGTGGAGAGAAAGAGGAAAACTGAGAGGGCTAGAGATGGATGCCTAAAAGCAGAGCTGCAAGCCACTTCAGTCAGACAGCTCCAGCTGCTGCTACACTCTGGTGACACTGTGCTCACATGGCACTTTATAAATGCCACCTCTGACCTAGCAGGCTAAAAATCTGGTATGGGGCTGACAGACGTACCAGTAGAAGCAGCTGTAGGCAGTAGGTGTCTGTTTCACCTTACTTCTGATGACTTGAACTCTTGAGTTGAATCTCTCAACCATGTGTGTAACCTTAGAGACATTTAATGGAATTATCTGACAAATAATACAGCCTGCTGAATGGTGCACACTTTCCAAGAACTTTGATTGGAATTACAGCTACAATATTAGAAGTGGCAAAATCGACACTTTGGTACATCCTGAGAAAGAAAGAAAGTAGTGGTGAAGGCAGACCTAGATGTCCACGGAAGACAACGTGGTGGATGATCACAGAATCATTTCCATGGTGATGAGAAACCCCTTCACAGCAGCCAACCAAGTGAACAACACTCTCCAGGAGGTAGGCATATTGATAACCAAGTCTACCATAAAGAGCATTAAAGGAAATACAGAGGGTTCACTGCAAGGTGCAAGACACTCATAAGCCTCAAGAACAAAAAGGCTAGATTGGACTAAAAAATATGTTTAAAAAAAGCCTGAAAAAACATTCTTTGGACAGATGAAACCAAGATCTACATCTACCAGAATGATGGCAGAGGCAGTGTGATGGCTTGGACACTAGTGTTTACTGATGTGACACAGGACAGAAGGAGCTGAATAAAGTCTGAGGTTTTCAGAGACATACTGTCTGCTCAAATCCAGCTAAATGCAGTCAAATTGATTGGGCGGCGTTTCACTATACAGATGGACAATGACCAAAAACATACAGCCAAAGCAACCCAGGAGTTTATTAAAGCTAAGAAAAGTATGTAAAGAATGTATTTATAAATGTCCAAGTCATTCACCTGATTACAACCCAATTAAGCATAAATTTCACTGATTGAAATGATTGAAATGAAGGGCTTGAAATCGGTAATGTACTGAACCAAAATTTGAAAAAAGTTATTTCTGTCTAAATTTTTCTGGAGCTAATTGTATGTTCACTAATTCTAGATTAAAAAACAAATATACAATCATCTGTCTGTGTGATTAATGCTCGCTACATTAAATGAGACAAATCTGATTTGAGGAAAACATTGAGACAGAAAAACAAAGACAACAACGTAGACACTGAGTTAAAAAACTCTGAGTTTCTCACCATCTACAGGGAGTGCAGAATTATTAGGCAAGTGAGTATTTTGTCCACATCATCCTCTTCATGCATGTTGTCTCACTCCAAGCTGTATAGGCTCGAAAGCCTACTACCAATTAAGCATATTAGGTGATGTGCATCTCTGTAATGAGAAGGGGTGTGGTCTAATGACATCAACACCCTATATCAGGTGTGCGTAATTATTAGGCAACGTCCTTTCCTTTGGCAAAATGGGTCAAAAGAAGGACTTGACAGGCTCAGAAAAGTCAAAAATAGTGAGATATCTTGCAGAGGGATGCAGCAGTCTCAAAATTGCAAAGCTTCTGAAGCGTGATCATCGAACAATCAAGCGTTTCATTCAAAATAGTCAACAGGGTCACAAGAAGCGTGTGGAAAAACCAAGGCGCAAAATAACTGCCCATGAACTGAGAAAAGTCAAGCGTGCAGCTGCCAAGATGCCACTTGCCACCAGTTTGGCCATATTTCAGAGCTGCAACATCACTGGAGTGCCCAAAAGCACAAGGTGTGCAATACTCAGAGATATGGCCAAGGTAAGAAAGGCTGAAAGACGACCACCACTGAACAAGACACACAAGCTGAAACGTCAAGACTGGGCCAAGAAATATCTCAAGACTGATTTTTCTAAGGTTTTATGGACTGATGAAATGAGAGTGAGTCTTGATGGGCCAGATGGATGGGCCCGTGGCTGGATTGGTAAAGGGCAGAGAGCTCCAGTCCGACTCAGACGCCAGCAAGGTGGAGGTGGAGTACTGGTTTGGGCTGGTATCATCAAAGATGAGCTTGTGGGGCCTTTTCGGGTTGAGGATGGAGTCAAGCTCAACTCCCAGTCCTACTGCCAGTTTCTGGAAGACACCAGTTTCTGGAAGACACCAGTTTCTGGAAGACACCTTCTTCAAGCAGTGGTACAGGAAGAAGTCTGCATCCTTCAAGAAAAACATGATTTTCATGCAGGACAATGCTCCATCACACGCGTCCAAGTACTCCACAGCGTGGCTGGCAAGAAAGGGAATAAAAGAAGAAAAACTAATGGCCACCTTGTTCACCTGATCTGAACCCCATTGAGAACCTGTGGTCCATCATCCAATGTGAGATTTACAAGGAGGGAAAACAGTACACCTCTCTGAACAGTGTCTGGGAGGCTGTGGTTGCTGCTGCACGCAATGTTGATGGTGAACAGATCAAAACACTGACAGAATCCATGGATGGCAGGCTTTTGAGTGTCCTTGCAAAGAAAGGTGGCTATATTGGTCGCTGATTTGTTTTTGTTTTGTTTTTGAATGTCAGAAATGTATATTTGTGAATGTGGAGATGTTATATTGGTGTCACTGGTAAAAATAAATAATTGAAATTGCCTAATAATTATGCACAGTAATAGTCACCTGCACACACAGATATCCCCCTAAAATAGCTAAAACTAAAAACAAACTAAAAACTACTTCCAAAAACATTCAGCTTTGATATTAATGAGTTTTTTGGGTTCATTGAGAACATGGTTGTTGTTCAATAATAAAATTATTCCTCAAAAATACAACTTGCCTAATAATTCTGCACTCCCTGTATAGCATGTGCTTTTGTCCGTGGGTGGATGTGAGGTTATTGCCAAAGGGATCCGTTTGCAAGCACCTTATTACACTGATGGGCTGAAACTGCGGATTCAGATTATACTTATTGTCAAGAGAACTATCTCCTTAGACAACATAATTCTGCTAACAATAGCCACTGATTACACCCATCATTTATCTCTGTAGAGGCCAAGTCTCTCTCTTTCTGATGTCACCGTGTGTTCCAGTGCATGTTAAATGCAAATTAAGAAAGGAAAGTATGTAGGTATCAGTTTATAAAGTTGTGTTAGCACCAGATGTGAGGCGGGATCAAGTGTGAAAACCTGTGTGCCAGTTTGGTTTCCTGCAGGTTTTAAGTGTTACTGACATAACAAGGACAATGATACATGACCTTTCACTATTGGTGTGAGTCAGGACACGATTGGGGGAAGGGTGGTGTCATTTGGCAGTTACCGTTGGTGATAATGTGGAGGTCGCAGCTATCTACGGATGCCCAGATTTACACCACCTGTTGAGGGCCAAGTGGCTTGGCACTGCTCAGCCTTGTGTCAGAGCCGGCATTGAGTGGACGTAGCATGCTGGGTGCTGCCAAAGAGGCTTAAGCTGCGTGTGTGTGTTTAAAGCTTGGAAACAGAGAACACTTGCAGCTTGGGCACCCAGAGAAGATCAAAAAAGCCTTGCTTATTCCTATGTGCAATAAATGAACTTGACTTTGCAGACCACTGAGTGCTTGTTGTTATAGTATTGGGTTCTATTTTTCCAAATATTGTGTCACCTAAAACATTAATTTCACATACTACCAGCACAATCTGACATCTAATACTAGTTACTTTGTCTGGCTGAAACAACCTAAATAATATTTTAAAGGAAAACTGTGATGATTATTTATTATTTCATTTCTTATTCTTGGACTTTAATACAGAAGCTTTGTGTTACTGGCAGTTAAAATATTACTTACTCTCACCTCACAGCAGGACTGCACCTTTTAAAACCTGTCAGCCGGCTGAGGCAACGACATGGAGTTTGCAGTTTGCATATACAAATGCAAACTGGCTTCAACCCTCAGTTTAAAGAGATGTTACCCTTAATAGTGATCCAAAATTGTCCATAGGCAACTAATGCTGTGAATATAAGCGTGTGCTGGGTTGGCTCCAGAATCACACTGACGTCATAAAAAGCCCAAGACTAGAAAAAGCTGTCTGAAACTAGGCAATATAAACCTGTCTGAAGCTTGAGCTTCCATTATATGTATAACAAATGACATAAAACTGGACTAGAAATCAGTGGCAACAGATCTTGTGGTGTGATAAATCCAAATGTGAAGTTTTTAGTTCAAATCTTTGTCAATATATATAAGGAGGAGATCAGGAGACAGGTACAACACTGAAGGTCTACAACCAACTGTAAAACAAAGTGGAGGCTCTGTCATGGTTTGGGGAATTTGTCAAAATTGATGGAATTATGAACACAGAAAAGTACAGTTGAATTTGGAATAACCGTGCAATAACATCTGGAAAGCAATTGACTGGTAGCATGACCGTGCTCCAAAAAACACTGCCAATGCAGTAAAAGCATACCTGGATAGAAAAACATACAGTGGAACACCATCAGTGAGGGATTTGCCACTCCTCAACATTACTGAAGCAGAAAACAAAACAAAGAGCAGAGCTTTGAATGTCCTTCAGAAAGCATTGAAAACTCTTCCTGAAGACTACTTACAAGAAAGCTGCCTAAGAGAGTTCAGGTTGTGTTGCAGAATAAAGCTGGTCAAACCAAATAGTGACTTTCAAACTCATTTGACTTGTACAAACGCTGTTTTTACCTCATATACTGTTTTTTCCATGTATGTTTGCACGTTTCAATAAATTGCAGCATCCATTTACCATTTTCCTAGCAAAATTCTAAAGAAAAGAGAGGTAGCTCAGGACTTTTGCACATGACTTTCTACAGTGTACCAAATGAAATAAAGTCCTATTTAACACATTTTACTAAAAGGCACTTTTCCAAGGTTTCTTTTTTCTTACAGTGTCCACTAATGAAACTAAGTTCCACCTATACTGACTGACATCCTTTGTGCCCTCTTAAGTGTGTTCTTTCATGTCTTACCTTGTTTTCACCACGATCTCTGTGCTCAGTGAGCAAGACTTGTCTCCATGTCTATCTCCTTAGGGTGAATGGCTCTGTGATCTTCTAGAGTCCATCTTCCAGGCAGCAACTCCGGGCTCATCTATCAATGCCTACTGACACAAGCCAAACAGCAGGTTTCTCGTGTCGTCTCAATGCTCCCTATCTTTAATTCACAGTCACGCAGCAGCACACCTCACGGAGAACCTCTAAGAAACACACAAGTGTTTGTGGAAGCAAACTGAATTTTCTGTGTCCACCTGTCCCTTGGCTGCACACTTGAATTCAGCGCAATCTGAGCCAGATCACACAACAAAAACAAGCCATCCGTCTTTATCATTTTTACAAGAAAAAACCTCTCACATTCACATGTACATTAACAAGAAAACACACATTCCAGCAGTGACAGGGAGATAAATAAATGCCAAGAATGAATTAAATAAATTGAAATGAACAACATGCTCAGATTGCTGATATGCCCAACACTCCTTATCTCCCACCTCACCTGTAAAAAACATACTGTATGGGCTGATTTGCAATTCCAGACGGAGATGTATAAGTAGAGGGAAATGAGAACGAAAAAAAGGAAATGAAGATAGGGAGATCCAGGTTAAGGGTTTCACCTAGGTTGCATTCGCTTACTCTTCTTATCAGTTGCCGTATTAGAGCTGCTGTTTTCCCCTCGTTCCCCTCACGCTTTCTCCCACCCCTCTCCTTCACGCTCAGGCAATCGTGGACTTCATGTCAGAGCAATATTGCAGCTTAGCAATGAGATGCTAGATAAATGGGTGCACCAGGAGTGTTGTCATCCACCCGTGCACGCGTGTATGTTTTCTAGACTTGATGGGAAAGCTGAGGTGATAATTATAAATGTTTGCAGAAGGAATTACAGTTCCCAGTGGGAGGATGAACCAAGATAACTGTTCTTAAGAGTGCACTGCTAAGAAGGCATAGCAAAAGGGGTGACATTTATATTCACCTAGATGAGCTGCTGATAAAATTCACAGCTACAACAGTGAAATGATGATAATATTGACTGACTGTCCTATGAGCTGAGGAGAATGTCAGTTAGACTTGAGACCCTACAGTCTGTAACAGACTAGTCTTTACCGTTCAGCGTCAAGGACATGAAACATGAAGGGCGCGATGCAAATTATTATCAGCTTATGATGACTGCATCAAAAGATGAATGTTGTTAAATAATGTAGATCATAAAGTGATTTAAGGTCCTATTAACAGGCGAAGCCGCTGCGGTTCACAGTGTTACCTCGCTGCTTTGATTCTCACCAGGCCACTGAGGCCAGCCATCACTGTCATTTTCCTTATGAAGGGTAATGAGATCAACAGTTTGACCTTTACTTACATTGTAACTTTATTAGCATCTATGGCATCGAGCCATATCTTCAGACTTGGGAAAGAGTGATTTTCTCTTATACACAGCAGGATGGGTTGTAGAGAGTGAGCGCTCTAGCTTTGAGTTATAAATGTAGCTGTACAACACCGTTGTACCACCATCAAACAAATTTGATCCTTAATGGAAGACAAAAAAACAAATAAAAGACAGTTACATTGGTGTGTCCGTCATCGGGGCTTACAAAGAGCAAAAAGAGTAAAAAAACCCAATTTGTGCATCATTTGTAGCACCACAATCAGCAGATAAAATAGTCCGGAACGACCTATTTTAAGTTATTGTCACAGTGCTGCTGAATTCAGCTGTCAATACAGAAAAGGGTGAGCATACAGGGATCAATGGTTTTTGGTTGTTTTCTTTTTTTGTAATTTCAAATGCAACATTTGTGTCAGCTAAACAAACATTAGCAATCACTCAAACAGTTTCTTTTGCATAAAGGTCGAGCTGCTGTACTTCACAGACAGAGAAAAGAATGAAAGGTATATCTACATTCAGAGATGGAGAAAGAAGGACGATAGGACATGAGAGGAAGGAGAGAGCTGGAGCTCTCAATACAAATTATTGTGGGTTTTCCCCACACTGAGCCACTACAACAGAACTTAGGTTTCTCTCACCTGCAGAATCCCACTTTAACCCATGACTGGACTCATTTTTCTGTTTAGGAAAGTTTGTATTCCCATATACAGTTTGTGTTTTTTTAACTGCAGTATAAACATAGCTGGTAGAAATTTCCTTTCAAAGACCTACTTTTTACTTTCTTACTTTGGTAAAAGTTAAAACACTGATTCAAATTGTTTTCTTGAGTAAAAGAGAAAAAAACACAGGCTCTAAAATTACTCAGAGTATTTATTAGCACAAGTATCTGTACTTCTGCTTTAGAAATGGCTGTATTTTGTCACCGCTGATGATTTCATATCTGATGATGTTCTTTCCTGTGACATTCTTCACCTGGACACCTGTTCCCAGTGTTTCTAAAACTAAAGTGATCTTCGCTAGCCCAATGAGTTAGCTCTAGATTCACTAGAGTAACTTTGCATCACTCATAGTTCGAAGTCCTTGACTGGCTTTTGAAGCAGTCTGAAACAAGCTGTTTTAGCTACCTTTAAATCAGCTTTCTTCTGATTAGCTGCCCATGCAAACAAAAGGTTGAATAGCAGGGTGGGGCTTCTGTGTTCGTAGAGTTGTCATTTACAGAGCCAAGACTATAAAAGCCCATCTGTTAGTCTTGTACACAAATAAGAAAAACGTAGGCCTCTTTTAAGATAGCTGCGAACAAGCAGTATGCATTTTTATTAAATCTGTAATACGTGTTAAAATGCAAACATTTAAATCTGCCTATCTACGTGTCAAGAGGATCTTTTATACTCATATAGCACAGAACATCTGATAGGAAACTGATTAAAACAGAAGAAATGTGCTTCTAATTACAGCAGAACCATATGGGTGTGTGTGTACACATTTTAATTGTTATTGTGAGCTATAATCAGCTAACTCTGAGATACAGCTTTATGCACACTTTTGAGAAACCTTGTGTGCAAGCTTGTTTTCCTCATCTGAAGTGATTCTCAACTCGTCTGCTGCACTCTTAACCTCGCCGAGCCTTGATAGAGTGCAGCATGCCAATGTGTTGACACTCTCGTGGCCGTGCTGAGAAATCCCAATCACAGCCAATATCAACACACAGCTTACTGCCGCAAGCCATGTCGACTCCCTATAACTACAAAAAAAGGTATACTGCGAGACTGCAAGATGCAAAACGTGATCCGAGCCTACACGTGCACAGATGAACACGCGCACAGAGCAATGAACAGACACAAGCATCCAAGCACAAAGACATCCAGTGAATACAATGTTTTCCCATGCTTTGTATTTGATTGTTGTCAAAATAAAAGATTGTATGGAGTTAATTAAGCATATCCAGGATCTCCTTATCAATATGAATAGAGAGCCAGGAGAGATATTTTCTCACTAAAAGGCAAGATAGGTCAAACCTCTTTCCCCCTGTGCTTGTTTAGTGAGTGTAGCCATTAACGTTATCAGTACTACTTCTCTTGTCGGGACTATTTTTCCAGCTGTCTAAAAGGATTTAGGCTGGCTGTGGTTTTACCAGAATTTCAAATGTTAATAATGTCAGGACTTGTTGCCGACTGAGATTATCTTCACCTTATTCAGCCCCCCAACTTCTGCTACATATATACATTCACTGATACACGGTAACGGAGAGAGCAGAAGAGAGAATGAACAATTCATGACAGTAAGTGCACTTATTGGTTTTCCTTTTTTTCAGATATGTAGGGTTGTGATGTGATTTCGTTTAAAGCCAGACCCAAATGCAGACAAAGAGTAAAATGAAAAGCCGCCTTTATTAAGAGCTAATACAAAATTGCAATGTGAAAAGACAACTTATCCAAAAATACAGGAGTTTAATTCAAAACAAACAAGCAAAATAAAAAATAAAAAATTAATAAGATCAGAATTAGGATGACCAAAACATGAGGGAAACGAGAGATGAGACAACAGAGGAAAGGTGAAACAGCAGACAATCAAACAAATAAAACAGGGTAGACAGGACTGTTTGTGCACAGGAGGCTGATTAAGAAAATGCAAATAGGAGGGAAACAATGCATAGCTGGCAGGAATCATGGCAACCCCGAGCAGATGTAAAACTCAAAGCAAAACTAAAAAAAACCCCAACTAATTAGCAAAGTAAATCAGGAAACGGGTGAAACAAGGAGACATAAGGCATTAGAATGAATACATGAGTACACAAGTGAACTAACTCACCAAACTCAAAGACTCAAAGTAGGAACATACATCTGCATGATGGGTTTGAATATCTTTTCTTTGAGATAGCTTTGCAACTTGTTTTCCTTTATAAAAAAAAAATGGCATTAATCATACGCTGCAACATTTTTCACTTTCTACAGTACAGTTAATAAACAGTATGACAATAATGCAAATAAATATATAACTATAAACATTTGACTACACGCTTCGGCTTATAGCAGTCTGGAATCTCACAGTTACCATGTGAGTTGCATTTACCTCTGATCCCTGTAGCCCTGCACATACCACCCATGATGGCAGTTCGCCAGAACCACACAACTAAGGGCAAAGGGACCGGTAACCTTAAATAGTTGATAATATGATAATATGATCATAACTTCTAATTAAAATCACTTTCGGTCTGAACTTTAGGACCTTTTGACTGAGGGGCCAAATGACAATAGCGATTAGATTCAGATGAGAATTTCATATAATGCTTATTAATGGTCATTAGAACCTACAGTGAAGTTATTTAGAAAGACAGCATATTGTACTCTATATAATTACATACTGAGAAGCACTTTGTATGTTTTTACATCAGTCTGACACACACACACACACACACACACACACACACACACACACACACACACAGAATGCTAACTAAGATCTTAATAGGTTTGTAATTTAATCCACTATAAAAAAAGAAGAAGAAGGTTTGTACGGAGGCATGAGTTGCCTCCCTTGTGGTAAATTAAGTTTTATCTCTCCTGGCCAGCTGCACTTGCTTTATTCTTATCTAAAAAAGAGGGCGATTTATGCTCATGTCCAAATATGTACAATTAAGTTTCTGACATTCAAGGAGATGGAGCACAAACACACTTATGGGCACATGCTAAAAAAAAAGCCGGCAGGGAGACAATTCTAATTAGCGTTTAGACTGATGACCTGACTAAATAATAAGCTGAAGCTTGGTGTTGGCCTCTTAGCCATAAACAGTGGTGCCAGCTGGGGGTTAAAAACAAATTGAACTTGTTATTTTCCTAACTGGGCACAATTGGCAGTGCTTTCTGAGGCCAGTCGTCTTGGCGTGTGTTAAATTAGTCCTATTGACAGCGTGTTTACCCTCTCATTCCAATCACCGCAGGCACAACTTTTGGAGCCGAGGCTTAGATTTGTGATTACATGTTTGAAATAAAAGCACAGAAAACAGGGCTCAGGAGTGACAATACAGCAAGAGTACTTTAAAATAACTGCAACACCGAAATAACAGTGCTTTTTTTTTTCTTCAGCTAGAATTGGATTTATCTCTCCCTTGTTTGCTTTTAAATAGCTAGAGGCACCACTGCTCACTGACTATAGCTAAATTAAGGCTTTTGCATGCTAACCTGTTGTTCTGGTAACTGCTTCAATTGAATCTGTAGAAAAGTTTGTCATCCAACACACAAACTGGAAGTGATTGCCATCCTAATCGATAAGGACTAGATTGGATTGGACTAGATAAGTTTATGAGTTCTTCTGAGATGAGTAAACATCAACTGGACTTTCCAAAATGGCTGACCGTGACCAAATTTTTAAAAAAAAGACTTCAGCAGAGAGTGAGCCACATAGCCGAGTGTGAACACTCCATTTCACACCTACACCGGCATGATTAACGAACTGCAGGTGGTCGACTTTGATAACGCCGCAAAGCCCGATGGGAGACAGACCCTCTAACACGGTTAAAAGGCAGAAAGTGGGGAGGAAATAGAGACTAAAGTGGGCCGGAAAGGAGAGGCTTCTAAAGGTAAAAGGCAAGCTGTAAAAGCCGTTGTCAAGGCTTTTAGAGCCATGTTATTTGGACTACTTAGCCCAAAATGCTCCGCACGGCAAAGTGCGATGCTGACAGAAATCCCATTCACGCCAGCGGAGGGAAAGTAATGGGCAGCATTAACAAGAAAGGCCCTTAAAGTTTTCAGGGTGTTTATTATGAGACGGGAGACGCAAATGTGTCCCAGAAGCCATTTCCCTATTTATCTCCACATATCTGTGTGTGTGTGCGTGTGTGTCTGTCTGACCTTGAGGACCTACACAGTAAGTGAATCCAGACACCCTTCCCATGTGGATTTTATTCATATATTCCTTCATAAGCACATGTGCTCACACACACGCAGAGAAAAAAAACAAACCAAAAAAATCAGCTTACAGCTCTGGATCCATTCACACGCTTTGGCTGCTGCACCGGCGTCCCAAAAGACATTCTCATATTTTGAAGTGAATATCTGTTTGAGCTGGCAGAGCACCAGACAACTGCATAATGTTTGGAGATGAAGAGAAAACATGACAGAGAGCAGTGCTAAAAAAGCCCATGTCCTTTCCTCTCGCTTTCCTTCCCTCATGGTCGTTTAAGGCTGCTGGTATTTTTGGCTCACTTGTTTACAGCGTTCTAAGTGCAGTCTCACCCTGAGTCACTCCATATTTAGACTGATATTCAACCAGAAGCAAATGCACCTTCACCTGTCACTTTGTCACTGCTCATCCTGACACTTATTGAATGATGGAAAGGCTTTTTTGTTATCCTCATGGCTGTAAGCAAGGGTGACAAACTCTGGGTTCATGAGCACCCCCTCGCACGAAAAGAATCTGGCCTATCATCAAAATCACCTTTTTGATTGCCTCTTTTTTACTTTATAAGGAAGGTGCTTTCATTTATATCGCTAGTTTAAGCTTGAACTCAAGTCTTAAAGTTACCTGTTGAAGCCCGTGGCACGATCTCAGAACCAATGTGCAGCACAATGCAAGTTTTCAGAGGTTACCTGCAATGTGCATTCTGTGTAGGGCTGCGTAAATCACAGGGGAAACAAGTAATCTGTGCTTTCATTTTGGGAATGTCAGCTTTTGGACAAAGCACAGCATGGTGAAAAAAGTGTGTGTAAGACTGGTGTGTAAACATCTACAGACTGCAGTGCACTGTGCAAAGTTTATTTTTCATATACACTGGTAGTATATTTAAACTACCAGTATTAGCTTATCTAGGTCGTGTGTACAGACCTACATCGTGCATTGAAAAAACTTTGTGCATATTTGCAGATGTCCACAGCACCTTTGCATTACTAATCCACTGTTCTCAAACCCTGTGTAGCTATTTTCACTAATTTTAGTGAAAGTGTGATGCTGCAGCCTCTATTTCGTGAACAGTCCACAGTCGGTGTAGCCAAAGGGTAAGTTGGCTGCTGAATACAAAGTCCGTGTTAGAGCCAGCAGCTCCAGCTTTTCAAAACCATCATACATCATCAGTGCTCAGCAACTGCTGATGCACATCAGACTGAATAGCTGAATCACTAAATTAAATCGTGTGTCACTAAAACAAATAAAATAAACAACACTAAATTGGATGATTGTAATATTTTATTGTGACTAATGCCACTGCTGCCTGGGAATCCTACACAGCTTTTTTGCTTCAACATGACTCATGTACTGTTGGGTTGTTCCTTTGAGTCTCAGCACAGAGTAAAAGTAGCAGAAAAAAGATGTGTAAAAAAGCTTTTACTGCAATTCCATTTTTTCAGTTCAATTTAATTTGATTTTATTTACATAGCGCTAACTTACAACCAGTCACCTAAAGCTGCTTTATATTGTAAGGTGAAAAGCCTACAATAATACAGAGAAAACCCAAACAATCAGATGGCCCCATATGAACAAGCAGTTGGCGAAAGTGGGAAGGAAAAACTTCCTTTTAACAGGAAGAAACCTCCTGCAGAGTCAGGCTCAGGGAGGGCTATCTGCGGTGCCTTACTGCAACCATCTCAGTGTAATTTTCACCAGTAAAAAAACAAAAAAGTCACAAAATATGACAAAATCGATATTTACAAATTCCAAACTGTACTACTAACTTTACTACACTCCTCTTTATATACGTATATGATAATCAAATAGTAATATAACAGTCTTTGCCTACATCAGTGACACATTTTAATATATATTTTTGTTTAATTTAAAAATTATAAATAAATGTGAGAGAATGACATCATCCACCATTATTTAACCAGTGGACATTATCCTTGCTTTTATTTTGAAAGTTCACTTTTCATTCAGCCTTTTGGACAGACTCCATCTCTACCATCCTGGACTGCTGGTAACACACACATATATACACCCACAAACACAAACACAATATAAATCTGCTGAAAACAAATCAAAACCAACTCTCCTCCAGAAAACAGGCCAAGCAGAGGAAACTCACAACAAGCAGCTAGTTTGACTGACAATCCATTACATCTGCATCCTCTAAAAAGCTGAAATAAACACCTTTTGTTTGTTTTTCAATATATGTTATTAATTTTTGGTTGATGGTTTGATATCATCTTTGTCAAGTCTGTAACATTTGATTTATTAAGGGTTCTTTTTGTTTTGTTTTCATTTTGTTTTGTTTTTTTTGGGGGGGGGGGGGGGGGGCTTAATGTAAGATTCATTAGTGTGTTTGTGTGTGTTTTTATTACACATTTTTTCTACTGTTATGTTATTATTGATAGCAAAACAAGTGGAAATAGCTTTAGCTTTAGTGGAATTTCTTTTGAAGCAATCTTCTCACGTGTCGCTGTGGCCTCCTACCAAAACATTTCACTCTTTCTACACTGCCAGAAACAGCGATCCCTTTGTCGTGGTGTCTGTAATGATCTGTGATTTCGGTTATAAATCCTTACTTCTTCTTCTCGCTTTGTGTTATTTTTTTATTCTGTGCCTCCTGCGTTCCCTTTGTCTTTGTTTTATTTTGAAGTTTTGTTCCTCATGGGGCGTCCGATATTTCTGCTTCCCTCCTTCGTTCTCTTCCCCACCCTTGAGTGAATCACCTGTTTGTTACTACCCTCCTCTCCGTAGAGTGTAGCGCAGTCCGTTTTCATCGCTCTGGGCATCACTTAGCGCTGGTTTGTCAAAGGTACTAGCAGGGCTCATTGATGTGAGCCTTGCCAGGTGTCCCCTGGGCACCAGGTAATGAGATTAGTAAGGGGGATCTGTCGCTGACAACTCAGCTTTTATCAGAGTGTGTGGTATGACACTGTATTTCTCACTAACTAGGCAGCTCATTCGCTTTCTCTAACAATACTTTCTTTAAAGATATAACACATTTAGGTATCAACTTGAAAGAAAGGCAGATATTAAAACAGAGGTCACAGGTCAAATGTGACATGATTTTAGAATACAAACTGTAATTTAGATTCCCCATATACCAGTATCATTTCCTAAATGCTGATTACACTACAGGATGTGGACACGTTTTTTAAACCGTGTCTATTCCCTCAGTGTTTGTCACGTAGTTTCTACTCCTTTATGTTCCCAAGCCTCTTCTTGTTGTTTGCCTCTGCATACGTCTGGTATCCTTTTTAGAAAAACTCCTTTAGTGAAGGCAAATTTCAGCTCGTCTGTCCCCAGCAAAGACATCCGCTTTTTTACACACAGCCATAATTGGCATCCTCCTTTAATCTTGTTAATCTGTTTCCTTACTTTTTCATCTCATTTTCTCTCCATCAGCCTTTGTATCTAAATGACAAGTTCACAGCAAACGATGTGATGGCGCTGTGATTAGCTTTCATATGAGAAATACTCAGTGTACTGCCTCATAATACTACGTAATAGAAATTATAAATAAGCCACCCATAGAGTAATGCTGGTTTTATCATTAGCTGAAGTAGAGTCTATTTCACTTTCCCGGAGGCAGGTGACATTGCCTCTCATTTGTGCTGCAGGGAATGGTGTTTACTAAAGCAGGGCTGGGGCACTTTACAATCACCTGTACCAGCATTACGCATTCATAAGTGCAAGCAACATAATGGGAAATGTTATGGATTGTTTGAAGCATGTCCTCAACGGGATAATTGTGGGCTGAAACCTGCAACAGGCGGATAGGCTCCGATATTTGAAATGTACTCTTTCACAAATGGCAGCGCTTTCCTCTAAACAGATCTACACACACGGGCGCACAGAACTGCAGTCATCTGACGTTCAGCCTTCATAAAATACATCCAAAAATAGTCCAGTGTTATCATTTTAAACCCTGCATTAGATTGATGGTTTGTTCAATCTGATAAGCTAGACCACAGCTCATTTATCTTGACTGTCATGGTCCTCACCATTCCTCAAAATTACAGCCCTGCTTTCATTAGATTTTTATGAAAACTGAAAAAGAATATGAAAGATTCGCACAATAAAGTGTCACAGACCCTTAAGTCGGACTTTTGCCTTTATCTTTCCACATATTGTTATTATGTTTTTCGCAGTTCATCCGTCTGCTGCGCTGGACGAGGCCTCCCCCCTCCTCCCCGTCTCTCTCTGACCTCATGTTTCGTGTCCTTGAGGCAGGAATGAAATTATATGCAGTTTATTGAGCTTCACTCCATCTTCAAACCTGATACTGCTGAATGGGCTTCTGAATAAATGAGAGCTTGTGCAGTGCAGAGGGAAATTATAGACATTGTAAATGGCTGTGGTGTGGGTCTTATCATGGCCATGTCTACTGCTACTGACTCTGAAACTACAGTTTTAATGCCTTATTACTGTATTAAATGACACGCTTTGCTTAGCAAGCAGCAATTAAAAATATCTGTTAAAAGTTCTGTCATCATATCAAGTGAAATATTGAAACTCTTAACGTGTGACAAGTGACAATCTTTTTTTTTTAAACTAGAGTCACTAAATAACTTCAAATTAAAAAGACAAATTAAAAAATTATCTCCCACATGTGCGCTTTCCTGTGGCTCTTTAAAGCTTTATTGCATCTTTCTGCTCTTTGTTATAGTTTTGTGGCTCGCTAATTTGATATTTGGTCTCCACTTAAAGTTGTCATCACTCAGAGTGTCTTTAGCTGCATTTTTTCCTGTCTTAAAAAAAAATAAAAAAAACAACTCCCAACCTTATTGCTCACTACCTGCCTAGCAGTAAACAGACAAAGTTATAAAATAGCATGTGAACAAAGTGGATCACTTATCAGTTAATGAGACCGATATTTCTCTAAGGAGCCGTGGAGATGAAAAACAGAGATAAAAGGCGAGCGAATATTGGACTTTCATTCATCAGGTGGTTAGAAACATGACTCCAAATGAATGCTAATGTTGCTCCATATCTGATCGATATATAAATATGCAACAAACAATTTGTTTCCCCTAACCTTGAAAAGTAAAAAGTCATAAACTGGTAATCTTTTCTTTGCACAAGCTGCACTGGCACGTTAGATGGCAATGACACTATCACTAACAGCCACATATTAATAACTTTTATTTCAGACAATACTGAGATCATAATTACCTAAAATGACTACATCCATCCATTCTCTTTCCGCTTTTCTTCCGCTTACCATTTCAGGGTCCCAGGGGTGGGGGAGGGGCTAACAATTATTAAATGCATCATGGATTTAAAAGAGAACTTATGAAGGACATATGCTCATGTGACCTAACTTTAGGGATTGACCAATGCAACATGTTGACCTATGCAAACAATAGGCAGTAGATGACATCACCATTAGTTGTGAACACTGTACTCTGAAGTTTCATCACCGGCCCTTTTTCCCAATACAGTGTTGTTTTTGTGGAGCCACAAGTTATTGAAATGTGGAATGATAAGCTAAAGTGCTCTGGAAAGTTTAGTTAGCATGCTCCCTCCATAACTTGTAATGGCTAATGCGTGCTAAATAACACATTATTAAAACACTAGAATTTTACTCACAAAAGCTTAAGCACTGCTATCTTCTATACCACTCAGCACATTATAGCATTAGTCAGATGCTTCATTAAAATACTCCAAAAGGTACCAACAGCACACACGTGATGGAGAGCTCCAGTGTAATGATTCAGAGTCATTGAGGTGAGGCTCAGCAAATGCTGATCGGTGTGGCCATGTCCCCAACTACAGCATGAGTTACAAAATCTTCATCACACTCAGAGTTGTTATGGTGGGGGAAGCTATCTACAAAGGCCTGGCTGTAAGTATTTTGTTTTTAATGTTATAACGTTGGACGTTTAAACATATGAGTCTATGGAGACTGACTTGTCTTTGGAGCCAGCCTCATGTAGTTAGAAAATTTCTGAACTGTTTTCAAACTCTGAAGTGGAAGAATAGAAGTCTTTCTAGTCATGAATGTTGTTGGCCAAAATGTCTTTTCTATTGTTGGTCTCAAACTGAAATACAGAGTGAGTTTTAAAAAGCTATATATTATTATGTTTTTTATGACTTTCTGGCCAAAAAGAACACGAATGCTTGTCTCACATTACAACAAAAATCTTGATGATCCTCAAGACTTTTGGGAAAATATTCTGTGAACGAGACAAAAGGGGAACTTTTTTAGAAAGTTTCAGTCCCGTTATATCTGACAAAAACTAACAGCATTTCATACAAAATTATAGTAACAATCATGGTGGTGGTAGTGTGATGGCCTGGGTCCTCTGCTCTCTCCCGTGGCTTTGTGCTCTGAAGCTCGAGAGCACTTCGGTGAAGACAATCCAGGACAATGATCTGAAACACCTAATCAGCAAGTTCACCTCTGAATATATCAAAAAAAGAAGAAGAAGGTTTTAGACTGAACAAGTCAAAGTCTGGACTTTCCTGTTGACCTTAATCAGGCTGTTCATGGCTAAATTGCAACAATTTCACAAAGATGAGAAAAAGACAACGATGTGAAAGAGTCGTTGTCTTTAATCGCATACATTTCTGTTCTTGCTGTCAAGGGTTGCACAACCAGTTATTGTTTAGGGGGGAATTACTTTCTCATACAGGGCCAGGTTTCCCTTAAATGAAATAAATGAAGTAATTTAAAAAACACAGTTTGTATTTACCCAGGTTATCTTTTTCTAATATTTAAATTTTATATTAAAAGTTCTCTGTACAGTCACTACTTCATATTTCAGACTCAGACTTGATGATTGTGTACACAACATCTCTATCTCCCACCCACAGCCTGGCAGGCTAGAAAACCATTGGCAAGGTCGTGTTCCCCTTCGCTGCACTCTTGTGAAAGATAAGGCATCAAAACAAAAGCAGCTACATTGAAACAAACGTAGAAACTTCCAGAAACAGGGGATCAGTGCCCTCTGTGGCAAAAGGAGACAAAGATGGGGGGATAGAGATACTGCATGGGGAGAGATGGTGAATAGGAGACATGAGGATAATCCAGCCACTACAGTCAGTCTCCCAGGAGAAGGATCGCGGGGAAGAGTGAAGTGGAGAAAGTCAAATAAACCTCTCTTTCTGTACTTTTCTTTTATCACCTGCCTCTCTGCCATCACAGAGTCAATCCACAATGGAGGAAGTAAGCAGATTAGCTTGTTCGCCCATCAGAAAAGGGATTACATTTACCCATTTCCTCCGTCTGAGAAAGTTGAAGCCAGATGAAAATGTGTCTGGGAGCGCAAACTTTTTGACGAATCCATGTGTGATTGAGGTTCCAGGAAAAGAGGCTTTTCTGTGTCCCTGTGTCAAATTTACTTGGAGAGGAGGCAGATTTGCTCATGGGGAATATGAAAACAACCAGAGCTTGATAACAAATATGATCCGAGAAAGCTCAGAGATGTAATTTTAGTTGTTCTCGCTCTGTTCTCTTTGAATTCATTGATCTGGGTTTCAGAAATAAAGCTTGTTTGGTGCAATATTAATGAAGTGATGTGCAGATTTAACCACAGCATGGACAGAATAATTACTGAAAAACTGATTAGGTATAAACTGACAGGCGGGCTATTATTTTCTGTTAAATAACTGTATGGAGAGACATTAAACCAATTACTGCACAGAAAATTTATATATTTTTTAAAGCGAGCACATCTGTAATGTTGACAGATTTACATCTCATTTTTCAGTCTCCAATCATTCCTCATAAATGCTCCCCAAAAAATCTCTCTATTTTCTGAGCTCAGATGAAATGCATTTAAATGCACACATTCGGAGCATAAAGCTGATCCTCCTGTGAGTTCAGTACACTTTCTGTTTGAAAGTCAGCCTCTGGTCTTTTTCTGCCTTTGATGTTAACAAGCCTTGTTAATTGCCATGGTGGAAAAGCGTTGGCTCCTGTGCCTACTATCATAATTATCTGCCCCTCACAAGATTGATTCCAGAAAAAAAAAGGAAAAAAAAACCAGAGCACATATCTGGGGAGGTTTCTTTGATGTAGCCGAAAAACCTGGAGTAGGTAATAAAGAGGTTTACTGGTGCTGTTTGCAATTTTTTTGATTGGCTCGACCCTTGATTGAATAAAGCAGTTGCGTTATGCTTTATTGATACTGCTCGGGTGCAAGGCGGTGGGTGGAATTGAGGGTAGTGTTTTTGTTAGACTTTAAATTATATGTTGGACAACGGGTCATAACACCCTAACAAGAAGTGAAATAAGATGGAAAATTACATGTGTGCAAAAAAAATAATTCTGTAGCTGTTTACAAGCAAGATGTGCAACTACACTCAGTAATTAAATTGAATGTGAATGATCCCTGCAGGGAGACTGAGCCACAGTAGCTGTAGAGTTTAAGTTGAAAACAAAAAAATAAAAAGATGTGTGAAAATAACAGATGACAGACTGTGCCATCAGTGATTAAGAGTAATTCATGTTGACGTGTGCACATTTTTGGTTGGCGTGTAAGAATATTTTAGATTTACGGTTCAGTTCATGCCTCATTTTTTCAAATTCATGAGAAAAAAGGTCCACCTTTATGCTTTGACCTTGCTAGCATGCTTTTAAACCGTGCTTGCATTAACCACCACACAGCTAAACTATCTTACCAAAGAGTTTTGCTGGCATATCAGAATCTAGTTTGTAGCGATTTAGATACAGTAATAGAATGACACCAAAATCCTCCTTCTGTGTCTTTTTGACATTTTATTTTTATAATCTTATGTGACCTACAAGTTGTACAGAGACACTGCTGCTGATTTGTTATTAGTGTGTCTAACACACGTCTTGTGTAGTGGACAGGGGCGTAATCCCCCCCACCCCCCCAAATAATCAGACCCAACCAATATAACCTTGCATAAATCTTGCATAAAAAGGCTGTTGATTTTCTTTATTCATTTTAGGTATTACTAGCAAAATAGTTGCATGTTTAGTCATCTGGGAATTTACCCAGAGACCTTGAAACCCTTTTATGTTCAGCTTAAAATAGAGAGCACGGCACCACA
Source organism: Aulonocara stuartgranti (assembly GCF_965226115.1). Lineage (NCBI taxonomy): Eukaryota > Metazoa > Chordata > Actinopteri > Cichliformes > Cichlidae > Aulonocara > Aulonocara stuartgranti. The sequence goes on along the minus strand of NC_138950.1, from coordinate 32,675,739 downwards.
AACCAGAAACGTTTGCGGCAAACGCTGGTTGTTGGTCTGACGATGACTAGACAAAAATGTTTTTAACATATCACTGAACGCTTCTGTGAGCCAGGATTTAAATTAGTCATGAATCTAAAAATTCTGGCTGCAAACCCACAGGCCTGTGTGAGGGTAACAAATTTTTGATAACAGTACCTCTTATTTGTTTATAGTCTTGGAAAGTGTGAAATTGAGTTTATTTTCACTTGAGCTACATAAGTGCTGTCACTGTGAGCTAACATGGGGTTTTCCCCAAGCTCTCTCCACACTGTCTGGAAGTAATAAATTATGTTTTTAAAAAAGTATTTTCTTTTATTTTGATTGTAATGTGAAAAGATGTGACATTTGAACTTAACACTGATACTGATTTATGATGTGTTAGGTTTTAATTGAAGATGAACTCCCTGGAGTTTGACAAGACTAACAAATTATCACTACAACTGTAAGACTTGACCTCAAATGAGACAGTGCAAGTTTTAAATTAATAGAAAATGAAAAAAATTTTCAGCTGCTCCCTTATTTCTGAAGGGCTTCCCAAAGCAAATGGATCCATAAACCCCTCCTGACGTAACCCTCCCACTGATCCAGGCTTGGTGCACGCACTGGGAATGTATGAACTTGAACAATACTCCATCAGCCTTTTACTGTTCACTGTACAAGTTTATGGAGCGATCGTGGCTCAAGAGTTTGCCTTGTAATCGGAAGGTTGCCGGTTCGAGCCCCGGCTTGGACAGTCTCGGTTGTTGTGTCCTTGGGCAAGACACTTACCCGTTGCCTACTGGTGGTGGTCAGAGGGCCCGGTGGCGCCAGTGTCCGGCAGCCTCGCCTCTGTCAGTGCGCCCCAGGGTGGCTGTGGCTACGATGTACCTTGCCATCACCAGTGTGTGAATGGGTGGATGACTGGATGTGTAAAGCACTTTGGGGTCCTTAGGGACTAGTAAAGCGCTATACAAATACAGGCCATTTACCATTTAACACACTATCACAGGATGCCTAGATGAATCAACAGGTGATCTCTGGAAAGTGTATAAATAGCAAGAGTGATGCACCAAAGACGGGCAGAGAAGTTTGGCTCTAACTACTGCAAAAGTAGACCTTGTTGCTCAAGTTTGAAGTTGTGTTCCATTTTTAACTTAAACTCCAGGAGAAATTCCCACTGAACATTATTTGTTTTGCAGAGTACATTCACAGAGATGCAGCATCTACTCTCATCAAAACGTAATGTCTCCCAACAGTGGGAACAAAGACATGAAATCCACAGATCTCCAAGACCAAACAAATCAAGCATAGAGGGAGATGAAGGGGAACAACAGGCCGTTGCGGTAGTAATGCAAAGAATGAGGGAGCAGGAACAAATGGAGCCAGATGAAAGTGAGCCTCCCTTTGTCATTACGCGGGCTGACACCAACGCCAGCTGAAGGACAGCACTCGCACAAAGGTGTATTCAAATGTCCTGGCTTCCTTTGAAATGTGACCTCATCATGCAGCCAGCAGGCGATTTATGCTTGCAATGTAATCTTACTTCAGTGGACCACCTCTCTCTGTCTTAACACCTACTGGGATAAAACTGATAACGATGCACAAACACACTGGGTTCCAAAGCTGTCAAAGCATTGTCAAACCATGTGTGGATGGGAAAAAAAGGAGATGAAAAAACTCTTTGAAACAATTGGAAAATGTGAGGCAGACGACAATAATGTCATTTAAAGCTGTCATAGCAAATTAGCCAAATCGAGCCAGGTAGGACAAGAGAACGATTCTTCTTTGTGACTTAATTCAAGTTTGACGAAATGATTGAAGTCTAAAACCACCATAAAGGCTGTGGTTTATTGTAAGGTGGTGCTATTAAGTTGTCAGCTTTCAGAAGCGCTTTTCAGCTTGAGTTTCTGTATCTATGTATTGTATGTGAGTTTATGCAGGACATCGCTGGCATGAAATGGAGCGATGTTTGAAGTATTTGCCAATAAGTCCACACTGTAGCACTCTCATGCCTCACCTCTCGGTGGCTATATGGAATGGCTACTACACTTTGGCTTTCTGTGTGGGTGGATGACATCCCACACAAAACGAAATTATGGTGAAACCACATTTTCATCATGTGAAAATATTTGATCAGGAGATTTAGATTATGGGTATAAAATATAACACAGTTATATTAGAAATGGTATCAAGAGGAAGAGGTGAATGCAAGTGATCAAAAGGTGTATTTTACCCAAACCAATAGATATTCTTCTAAACCTAATCTAACAGTTTTGGCGCCTAAGCCTAATAAAACAAGAGGAGGAAAGGTAAAGTTGAAAGTAACATGATAGTTGGGAAACAGCAGCCACTTCTGGTTAGGAGTCATTTTATGCTCCCTCAAAAACGGTCTTCTGGAGCACAACCCTGCACACTGGAAAATGGTATTAAAATAGTAACCAGTGAGTAAAAATTTGACACCCACGGGTCCTGACTCAGCATGATTGTGCAGGGTTTCCACCAGAAACGTTGTTTGGTTCTGTAGCCGCGGCCAGTGAATGAATAATTAAATTTTATGAAGTCATAACATTTTCTCTGTTTCATTTTTACATCTTTAAACTGCATTTGAACTGCTGTATAATGTTTATAATAGCTACTGGGAATAGTTAGCTCATAAGATACATTAGCTAACGTAATCATTCTTGATTATGTGTTATCTGCAGACTACAACTTTCAGATCTTCCTAGTGATTTAATCCCACCAGGGACTCAGGTTACAGTAGATCTGGGATGCCGTCATGTGTGTATTACACTGGTGGAAACCCTGGTATGTGACATTGTGGCTTGTTACAATGTGTTGACTTTGCTTTCAGTGCAGAAGTTCATTTTTCCACAGCTGTCCATTCTAACACAAGCACACAGCAGGAGGTGGTCTGCTTCAGACACGTTCTCAGCAGGGGTAGGTGATATCAATTACATCACAATATTTCAAGACAATTTGCTGAAATTTCTGACAATATACAAAAAAAGACTGAACAACATTTTATTGTTGTTTGCAGCTTGCAGGTGCTGTAGCAGCATTCCTAAGTGTAAGTAAATGAAGGGCAGTTTCCATCCTTCTTTTCCAATGAGGCCCTGTCACTAATGGTAGACTTTCTAAGTTGAAGTCTGAATCGATGGAAACACGGTGCCAGCATTATTGTGCAACAGTAGTGACACAGCATAAGTATTTCCAGTGGAAATTTTAAGTATGAAAAGTGGCTTAAAAACTTACATTAAAGTAACTTGTTAGTCTTCAGGAGCTGCACAATGTTGACACATAATAAAACTGAAAAACATTTTTCACCTGGGATGTTGTTGACTTGGTTTGAGCTTTTTAACCAGCGTGTAACTGCATTAGTAATTCACTGTTTACATAGCCTGCATCTTAGTAGCTGTATTACTGTCGTTCCCAATCGCTTCCACTTTGTTATAATACCACTTACAGCTGACTGTGGAATATTTAGTAGTAAAGAAAATTCACCACTGGACTATCCTGAGAGCGATCCATTTCACAAATGTTTGTAGAAGCAGTCTGCATGCCTATGTGCTTGATTATATTCACCTGTGGCCATGAAAGTGATTGAAAAACCTGAATTCACTGATTTGGATGTGCGACTGAATACATTGGGCAAAACAGTATACTTTAGAGCAGCGGTCCCCGACCTTTTTTGCCCGACAATATTTACATGGACCGGCCTTTAAGGTGTCGCGGAAAAATACAACAAAATAAAACTAGTACCGGTACTGAAAAAAAGAAGAAACCGAGTTAACAATAAAAACGATAACAAAATAACGCTGAAAACCGATAAAAACCCTGAAAACCATACATTTCACACCTGAGCCTCAACTCTCGCGGCCCGGTACCAAACGACTCACGGACCGGTACCGGTCCGAGGCCTGGGGGTTGGGGACCGCTGCTTTAGAGAGTCCAGTTCTGACTCATATTTTACTTATACTACATCCCACTATACTCTGTTAATGTGCTGTTCACACTATGACCTCTGTGAGCTATAATGGTGGCTCTCATTATTGTGCAATATAAAGCAACGACAGCACGGCAATTGTTTCCAAACCAAAATGTGTAAGATAAAGATAATCCATAAAGTGCAAGCAGCGCATTAAATCAAACTTCATTCTCTCAGGGATTTCCAACCTTTGTAACCCAACGCAGGAGACCATCTGTTTCAGATCTGTGTTTGTGATGAAAAAGAACAAACTGATGACATTCATTTCACATACTGTCAGCTGGCTGGCCTCTCATCTGTGCCCGTGACCCCTTTTAAACAGAGGATGGTGGAGGCTCGCTTGTCTGGGAAGAAATCTGAAGATTAAGACACACACACTTCCATCCCCCCTCACCGCAACAGCTAAACATACACCATGGACAAACAATATGCGTTTTGAGTTACATCTCAAAGAAAGACTACTTTTTGCTCTCAGCAACTGGCTTAAAAGCAGCTCACCAGGGTAGCTGGAACCTATTCACTTTAAACACCGGATTGCTGCTTCTCCTCCTCCTCCTTCATCCGTGTCAAAGGAGCACTCTCAATGCTCTGCAAGGGTGGTGCTCTGAGCAGCACACAAGAAATGCAGTTCAGGGCCAGAGTGTGCTCTAGGCTCCCAGAATGCAGTTTATACTCAAATTAGACGCACAGTGTGTGTGCTCTGTGACCCTGTTTTCAGTGGACATTGCTGACTAAACTTCAGGAAAAAAACAAACTGCTGCAGCTTTTTTTCATTTGAGGTTCACCTGCCCTGTCAGAAAAACTGCTGGGTCACTCACTGAAACTGTGTGATACTGTAGGAAGCTCTTTACTTTTTTTGATTTGTTGGGAAGAGAAGAAGCAGAAGTGGGCAGTTAACACGTGCAGCGATGGACACCATGAGTGAACGCAGAACGAAGCCTGAGCAGGAGTCAGTAAAAAGAGGATGGATTAGCCTTTAGTGTGAACCTTCGAAATAAAGGCCCTCGCTGTAAGTCACGCTGAATTTAAAGGACAAACGGGGACCCGGGGCCTGCCAAAGTACCGTCAGCTCAGGATCAAACACACCCAAAAATGAGGCAAATTTTCATCTCTTAAGAGTCCCAGTCGATTGCAATCTTAATTAAAAAGCCACCCCCGCCCCGCTCTCTTTTTGCCTGTCGGAGCCGGCGTCTACTTCTGTATACATCGTTCCCTCTCATCGTCTTTAGGAGTGATGGCTGCATTTGTGGACAAGCTGGAATGATTGATGGTTGAGATACTGGGAAATGAATTGCTGATAAAAGCCCTGGGCAAGAAAGGTTGGAGAGAAGTGAAGTTTGCGTGTGTGTCTGTGCGTGTTTGAACGTGCACACGGGTGAACAGCAGCAGACAAACACAAAGAGACGACACGACAAGACAAAGAAGCCGGGCATTACAAGTGGCACCTCACATTCACACCTCGCGCAAAGAAACATTCACACATTCTCCAGCTCTTTCTGATGCTCGTGTCTCGAGGACTGACAGGGGGATAACGTGACTGGCTGATGAAATGTCACTGAGTCAAATACACACACACACACACCTTGACCATGTGAAACAAGTCCACCCACTCACGTAGCTTGCAGCAGGGTTAGTACATCTTCCGTTGTATGCAAAGATTGGATTCAGGCTCGCACAAAAAAGGCACCTGTGATTGGTTCTTTCTCTGATCCATCAGTAAGCATCACTCAGGAGTCACCCAGGCTTTAGTGCTCATAAAAACTTTTTGATCCAGGTCACAGTTGCATGCATTTAACCAGAGTAGTGGAGGTAATCGCCTATACCTGAGAGAGCAGCCAGAGACTGTACTCCAGGAAATCAAGTTTTAATATGACTTGGAATCCCTCTGGGGGTTTTTTTCCTGTTTGAGGAAGCATTAACTGGGTGACACGTTTAAAACCCTTCAAATACATGCTGCCGGATTTCAATCTTCTCTATTTGGATTGTAAGAATCCCATTTGTGCAGAATTGACTGAGTGCTTTGACTAAGGCTGCCTCACACAGATGAGAGGGAGAGCAAAAGAAGATGGATAATAAAAGGAAATCAGAGCCAAAGGGCAGAAATGTGTGGGCAGAAATTCTTTACATCCCACTCTCGGTTTTTTTGGCACCTCTTTAAGTGTAAATAGGTTGCAGCCATTTTTTATTAACGAGGTGGTGGTGGGAGAAAAAAACACACACACAGAACAACTGCACAACTCGAGCAAAAGCAAACATCAGCACAACCCTGGATGCTGACTAACAAACAGCAATGAGCCCTGAAAACAAACACGCATTACACAACACCGCCGTTTTCTTCCATTTCAAGCCGGAGAGCCACGGCCCCACACAGCCCATCGAAAGACGGGGGGAAAATGAGCGGGAGTGATAGAATGGGGAGAAAATTAGAGAAGGACTGAGAGATAACAAGGTGTTTATGGAAGACGCCACTCTGCTATTTTCCCCCAGCTCACATTAGGGTAAACAGAGTGCTGAGCTGAAAGGAGCACACGGGGAAATGCTCCGCTGATAATGGCCGTGATGGGAGACAATGACAGCAATCACAGTAACCACAATAATCACAGCCAATTCTCGGGAGACTTTTAAAGCATCTCAACGTCGTGCATGTGTGCTGAGGTGTGTGCTTTTGAACGCGTGTCCACAGTTCAGTGCGTGTAATGGACCTGAGAGGAGCACTGTTGCAGTAGCAGTGCATCGGCAGCCACCCAGGTGAAACTTGACTGAAAAATATGCTACAGAGTTCGGATAAACTAGTCAGCAGGTGAGCAGCAGAGGATGGCCACATAACAAACACATGTTGTTTTGATGAGCTGTATTGAAGTGATGAGCAAAGTTACAGCCTGTTTAATTATCCCTGATCATTATTTTATACTGGCAGATACCAAAACTTGTGCAGCTGTTAATCTAAAGTGCCTCTGATTGAGTGGGAAACACTGAGTTTGGGAATTTCAGAATCAGAATCAGAATCAGAATACTTTATTGATCCCTGGGGGAAATTATTTTTTGTTACAGTGCTCCATTTTAAACCAACATTAAGACAAGACAGACAATACGCTAACTAAGAATAGTACAATATATACATATATATACATACATACATACATAAGTCACTTATAAATAAATATTTGGAAAAGAAACATGTGTAGTTGTAGCAGCAAACAGTGTGTTAAGTGGATGCGTTGTACAGGGAGATGGCCACAGGCAGGAATGATTTCCTGTGTCGTTCAGTGGTGCTTTTCGGTGAGATCCGTTCCCTTCAGTCGCGATTAGAAATGCATCGATTGACTGCCCAGGGACCAGAAACGGCTGATCTCCAGCATTCTCAGCCTCACCAGAGACCATCTGGTCAGCTTCCCATATATTCCATTTCACGCATGCAAAATACACAAATAGTGATGCAGGCAAATAGTTGTGGACACACACTTACATACATATGCTAATATGGTGTTAGCATGGAAGCTCTTCACCGTGGCTGAAAACACAAAGTTCACCAAAACAAAACACGGGGGAACAACCAGGGAGACTTTTGTGACAACAAACCTAAACAGGCACCTTAATCATCGTCATCCAGCTTCAAATGGATTTTTGAAAGAAACTAACAAAGGATAAGTGGCTAAAGCTAAAGCTATCCAGAGCTCAGAGCCAGCCACAATCCAGCAGCCTCAAAGCAGATATAAGGAAAATGATTAGGAAGAAAGAAAATAAGAAAAGGTTTACTCTCTGATGTCGGGAAAAGGGAGGTGTGTAGCAACTACTTCTCAGTAAATTATCTGCATTTCTTTTTACCTAAAGCTCTGGAAAAATTGGCCTCTGCTCCCTAAAGGCAAGACAATACTAGTTAGTTGGCTCCCAGATTGATATAGTGTTGATGATGTATGGGTTTGAACATTTTATTCTGAAGATGCTGTTTTTTAATGTAAATGTTAATAAGTTATATTTACATTATAAATTTGTCAGTTTGACATTACATGCTTTTATACATCACAAATCTTTTATTTTAATTAGTAACCTTTTTTTTAACTGTAAAGTCACTTTGGAGCCCAACATAAGAACAGGATGTACAGATTTACTGAATGAGTGATTACTGATAACTGATATTTTGAATAGAAATAAAACCACGATTTTTACCATGCTGTCAAATTGTCCAGTCTTTCCACAAAGAGCTGGAAAGGGTTAAGCAGCTAGTAAACCTGATGGTGCTGACATGTGGGCTATGCAGTATGTGCATCCTTAAAAACAGATATGTTTACCTCTGTGGTGCAGCACAGTTGCTCCTCTGGGAGCAATATGTATCAAATGGCTCAGTGTTCAAGTGATTTAAGTTAGAGCCCATGTCACTCCCTGTCTGTGGCTCCTTGTTGAGTATTAAACAAAGTAAGAAAAAAGGGCCATGAACTAAAAAAACAAGGTTTCTTTTCCAATAAAGCCAATGCTGTCTTTTGAAGTGCTTTTCCAGAATTACATCAAATTGACTCACATTAAAAACACCCTTCAATGATTTTTTTGTACGGCAGAAACACCTACATTAAAGGCCCATAGGACACATTTCTCCACTTCTCCAGCTTAACAGCCCCATCCATCTTTTCCTGCTTCCCCCCAGCCATTACTAATCAAACAATTACCGGTCAGGCAGGGGAGAATTAAAACGGGCTGCTGGTTGCTTCCAGAACAGTACGTAATGCAGAGGACGTATGTGATCTGATAAACCACTGGGGAGGCGTATCCCTCAGTTCCACTGGGTTTCTCCAACCCAGGCACAAAAGCCCTCATCTGTCCCCAGGGGAGATAAATACAGCCCCGTCCTCCTCTCTTTTCAGTCGCGATGAAAAGATGAGAAGTAAGACAGAGTGTTGATTAGAACAGACATCCGCTATAAATGGAGGGTCAAAGTCATATCTCTTATACCAAGAAAGGTTTTATCGTGGCAGTCAGGGCTCAGATCACTTAAGATTGATCTCCTGCAGCCACAGGTAATGGCTGGTGGATGGTAAAGAGAAGTTAAGCAACTATAGAGGAGCGCTGTGACTGCTCCCGGTGGCGCCGGCTCAGCTTCACAGAGCGTTTCAGAAGTATAATTTTAAAGTGCTTAATTAGTACAGATAAGGCGTCTTACAACTTGTTCCATGGGGGTAGCGTACTGTGTCTTTGTTCTGACTGAGTGGAGATGGATGTCACTCCAAGCACAGATTTAAATGTCCAATTTAAATTGTCACATTATATCACGGACCATTTCAATAAAGAACAACCACAGCCTGCAGCTTTAATAAAACCACACAAACCTGAAAGGGGAAAACTAATCGCAAAGTGGAGCACAAGTCACTTAACTAAAAAAGCCATTAATTCTAATTCCAGAACCACCAAAGTCATCAACACTCAGCTGTTTAGCATTTTTTTTCTTTCAAAAAACCAGAGGGTGACGATGCAAATAACTCTATATATGGAAGGGTTATAATTATTCATGGTTCACACCAATAAGGCTTTTAGAAAGGTGAAATGTTGATAATTGAGCAAAATTGTACAAGCAGAATGTGAATCACGGGAATACAAGGCCACCGTCAAACACACACACACATTCACTGAAAGGCGGCCTTATTTTTGCAAGTAAAACTAACTTTGTCACCAGAAAAAACAAAAAGGGGTGTAAAAACTGTATTTGATGTTGAAGAGGGTGAAAACAACATTAGCATCGTTTCCTCGTGTTCACCTAAGATTTGCTGCAATGCAGCATTGTGCTTCATTAGGGGATGCAAGCAGACAAAGCTGTTTTCAAAGCTTTAGGTCAAAATACAGACACGTTATTAAATGAGACTTTATTGGCTCACATATGATAAAAAAAAAATATGCACACATGTATGTATCCATCTTATTCTGCAATTCTTCAGCAGAGATTAGGTCTCCTCTCATTAACCATCTACGCTGAACAAATGGACCCATGAACCCTTTAAGTTTTGTTGTGTTAATCATCTTCCTCATCATATTTGGATTATTTATACCCTATTTTCCATAACAAAAAGGCACAAACTAACTCCCTAGCCTTCTTCCATTCTTTGTTTGAAATGCTAAAGATCCTTTTCAACTGTGCAGGTTCACAGGGACTTGTGCCCTGTGCCTTTCATTAGCGCTTTGTAGCAGTGGCGCCTAACTCTGATAACTTTGCGTGTGCGGATGCGCTGGGTCGATGACGCGATGCGTTCGGCTGCTGCGGGCCCGGCGAAAATATGATTCAGCACACATGTAAAATGCATGCACGGACGAAAGGATGTTGCAAGTCAGTGAAGCCAGTAGCTGTAATAGTTCCATATTAAAGAGTTGTCATTTCAGGTGATGGACTCCATTATGGATTCTGTGTAATGATGCTTGCCCCTATAATATACTCTATAAACACTGCTCTGGTCCAGCTGCCGAGTAGCCTGCTGGTACCACCTGGCTGACTGCTGCTGTCTTTTTTCCCCCTGCACTCATGAAGGGTTTTTGTACTCCATCAATCACCGGAGCTTTGGTCTAGCTCGTAGTGTGGATTAGTTTGTGTGTGATACTGCAATTTTTGGTATTGATCTGATACCAAGTAAATAAATACAGGGCTAATATTACAGATACTTTCAGGTTACAAAGGCAGCTTACGTAGAATGTAGTCATGAATTATAAGTTTTAAAAAAACATGATCAATCGTCAATTAATCAATGATATCAACACAGCATAGAGTGGAGGAGCACAGTATGCCTACACGAGAGGAGCGGTGTTTGCACAGATATGTCTACTTTCTGATAATTGGGAGCAATGCACTAAATTTAGAGGAGCGAAACAAAGTATTGATTCTGATACCGATGCCAGCTTCTATGTCGATACTGTCGATATTTGACTCGATCGGCCCGCCTCTAATCTAGACTGCATTACCAAGCTTCTGCAAAGTTCTTCCTGACTTCCTGCCTATGGAGAATAGGCCCAGATGACGATGTTCCTTCTGGAACAGGGACCGCAGTGTGAAATGCCACATCCCATACAGGCTGTCAGCCAAAAGCAGTGCACATAAATGCAGAGCAGCTTTAGACTCACACAAACATTTCTTAAAAGCTCAGCAAAACAACATAGCGACGTGCAGCTGCCTCATTCTAAGGCAGCGCTGACACCCATTGTGGAGAGCATCCCAGGAGATCACATTGCACTGACAAAAAAAGGAAAAAAAATCTTTATAAAGCTTCCTGTGAATTTACTCTACGGCTCATGCAGCTCTACTGTAATATCTCCGGAAGTTAAAGGCAGCAGAAGAAAGGAAGAAAGGCAAAAATAAAAAGTGGGAGAGTGATGGTGCTGCACTGAGATGAGATGAAGCTCTTCTTTTCCTTTTTTTTTTTTTTTTTGTTTTTGCGGTGGCAGCACATTTCAGAGAGATTCCTTTCATCAACCGATGCTGATCCCTCCTTTCCCATCTTTTTTTTATAAAGAAGCGGAACAATAAAACCTTTTCATCACAGGGAGGAAAAAGAGGCAGAAATCCCATCGTAATTACGGCTGCTCGACATGGGAATAGTTAAGTGCTAAGTGCTCACACTCTTCACTCTGTAGGCCCTAATTACTCTAGACCACATATCACATTTCCTTAATTCTCAAACCAGGCCGTTTTCTATTTTTCCCCCATTAATTCCATTACAAAAGGGCGGCGGCTGTCTTTGCCGGTTCAATTGAGGGAAAAGGAGGAGAATTGCATTGTCTCACATTAACACTTGCAGCCAGCCAATTAGCCTAGCGGTCGTTAGCGCAGTGGAGGCTAGCCCATTAGCTTCAGCGCATATCTGCTGGTATGTCCCTCCCAAGAGATGAGTAAGGGCAAGGACAGGACCCTTGTTTAAAAGTATTTGATGAGTCCACTCCATTAGCAGAGAAATCTGCCTCAGTTCAAGGACAATAATGCAGTTTAGCATTTTTCAGACTGCGTTTATTCACAGAGGTAATAAACAGGATAATGGTCTGCTTTCATGTTTTGTAGGAACGTCATCAGAGAAACTGTCATTTCCTTCTAAACTGCTTCCTGAACTTTTAATACCGCATTAGGCTCATCACATAAAAAGACTGCCCAGAGACAGAAATTCTCCATTTAGCCTCCAATCATTTTAAATGTTCTTACTTTGGAGTGTAAAATCCCCCCTTTGACTCAGCTCAGTGTAGATGTTTCCCTGCTCTGACAGTTGTTTCATCTTTAAAGAAAGATTGTTTTTCACATTGCAAAGATGTCAAAATGAGGCAAAAAAAAAAAATAATAGCACGCAGCTGACATGTTGTAATAATGTGCTCCTGGAGGGGAAATGATTGGCTGAGCGTGGAGAGGGACAGGCAGGACGGCAGCTAAAGTGTCGCCAAAACCCAAACATGTACTGCTGCATTGTTCCCATGAGGTGTCTGGTGTACATTATTAAAAATGACATGAGCCTTGTTGGTTCAATCTACGACATATCATTGTTGAGCCTTTCACAAACACGATCAGGCATCTATCAGCGCTGAGTCTGCACGCAAACCCACAAACACCACTAGAGGAAAAGGATGCAGTGGCTCCAATGAATCTTTCTGATGTTAATCAAGAGCCATAAAACTTTAACCAACATCTGTACAGCCTTCGTAAACAGCACCACGGCAAATATTTTTTCCTGTCACTGATGACAGGAGACAGATGACATCATTACAGTCTCTCCAACTCACAGTAACCCAGTTCCATTTGACTTTGAGGGCTGTATTAACCACAAATAGGCGAGAGAGCCAAGAAAGGGCTGCTATATGTAATAGTCTGCAGTTTCTAGCATGAAAGAAGTTGAAAAGAGCACATTCAATGCTTATCTGTTCGTCCTTGTATTGTACAGATTTCACCACTATCCCCTTTCTGCCATAGAGTTGGCTCCCAATGCTCCATATTTTACTTAGATTCTCTTGCTGTCTTTTGTGTATTTCCTACAGTGCTGTCAGTCAGCCTTTAAACAGCGTTTGTACCCTTCCATCTATGCTTCCTGTCCTTTCTGGGAAGACAAGTACAGGCCGTACAACCCCACCGTGCAATTGTAGAGCAGAAGTATCAGCATTTGAATGTGTATGTGAATAAGATATCAACAGTTCTGCAGCTCCCTGAATGAGCATCTCTTTCATCTCTACATGGCAGGACAAGTAGCTAGCAGCTAAATGTACAGTAGGTTAAAATGCATTAGTGATAAATTTCATTACTTCATCTCACAATTAAGTTCATGCTGGACAATTACAGTTATGCTATTTATATTTAATGACAACTAAGAGTGTCATTATAAGAAGTGCTGTCTCCGTCCACTGTATATAAAAGACATCATAGTCACTATAGGTGCCTACAGGTTTTTGTTTTTGTTTATTAGTGAGAACCAGCCATATTTGGATAAGAGAGTGGAGTGCTATGTTAGCAGTTATTGTTAGCCAACCTAGTCAGAGAGGTGCATCTATACACTCTATAGGTGCATCATAGAGATACAGACACTAACTAATTAGTGCTCTGTAGCATATAAATAAAACTGAGTTCTTGGATAGGGGTGGCTATGGCTCAGGTGGTAGAGCAGATCAGCTACTGATTGGAAGGTTGGTGGTTCGATCCCTGGCTTCCCCAGTCTGCATGTCAAATATCCTTCGGCTAACCCCAAGTTGCCCTCCGATGTGTTCATCGGAGTGTGAATGTAGATTAGTTGCACTTGTGTTTAGAAGTGCTTGTGTGAATGAGGCATGTTGTATACAGTGCTTTGAGTAATCTGGGAGAGTAGAAAAGCGCTATATAAGAATCAGTCCATTTACCATAAAGGTTAATCCCGCAGTAAACCATGTCTCTTTTAATGACATTAAAATGCTCCAAAAAGAAGAAACATACTGTAGTGTCATCTGTTAGTTTCTTATGTTTTCTCATCACAGTCTTGGTTTCAAAACAGGTCACAAGAAGAAGCAGACCTGACAGTCAAACCAGGAAAGCATTTACAGAGGTCAAGTCAGAAAGACATCTAATCATAGGCCTCTCTACGACTTTTTGCAACTACTGCTTTGCAACCTGGTGACCTTCAGGTAGAATGTGAGTTTAACACTTTTTTACATTGGCTTAATTTTGGTAACCCAGGGGTACATCCAAGTTTAATACTGACTAATTATATAGTAGCTATAGACAGGTGCTAGCTATAGTAACCTGAGTCTGTCGTCAAAGCAGTCCCACTCCTAATAATGCAAACTGTAAGGTTCAATAAAATTTAACTGCAGTTTTTGTGAGTTTTCCCTTTGCTGTGGCATTTATGTAGGGTTATGGTATTTGCACCTGTAATCCTTACCCTACACTGTTAGCTAAACTCATGTCAAACACATTTTTGCACTGAAAATAGTCGATCCATGGAAATTCAAAATTCATTCTGTTGATAGTGTTGTATTTTCTGTGTGTGGTATTGTTGCGTTTAAAAAAATTCAAAAATCCCACAATCACCATGTATGTAAACTGAAAGAGCAAGGCTAAACCGAGACACTGTTATTTACTACTCCCTGTAATCTCTCGAGCTGTGTTTCAATGTAAAAAATTACATTAATCAGCATTTGCTGTATTATATTTTTATATGATTTTATTTTATACATAATCATTTGAAGGTCATAAAGGCTGCAGTGTAAACCAAGATGTTAATAGATTTTACTTGCAGGGCTTGATGAACTAGACAGGTTTCTCATTTGTTTTCACCACATTAAATTTATCTTTTTCTTAGAAAAAGACAGTGAGCTTATAGAAGTTGCTAGGTGCAGAAAAACACTTTCACATGCTGTTATATTTACTGTAATGATGATGACAAAATGTGTGATTTCCTGTTAAGCTTATAATTAAGGATCAAAGAGAAAGAGAAAGAGAAATGTAATCTTTTGCACCCCATTTTTAAACCGTGCACAGTCACATTACAGACTTTCTTTCCCCCTGCGTGAGATATGACATATCCAGTTTAAAATTCATCTCTCTCTTTTCTTTTAGAGATCAAAGTATGTATTTTCAAATTATCTAAATAAGTTTGAGCTGCAAATTGAAGAGGTCGTCAAAATCTGTGATGTACAATATTGCTATACCCTTATCATATTTCTACCCTACTTCCCTTGAATGACCTCTCCATCTGTTTTCGTCTTGCTACTTTGAATACTCCTACAAACTTCTCTCATCCTCCCTCAGTTCCTGTAACTCTCTGCTGTCAAACACACACACACATTCACTATGTTTCTCATCATCTCTTGTCTTCACTCCATCATCAGCGACCAACCAAGGTCAGAGGATTTTTTTTTATTTTTAGTCATCAAATAACAGACATGGACACTTTGAGCGTGAGCGTCCATCCCCGGGGCACTGCAGCATTTAAACAGAGCGCACGGCTGCCATTCCCCAGATGCCCTCACAATCCTCATCACGTCACTGCTGCCACGGTCACAGGAGCTGCAGTCATATAAACAACACAGCAGTGACCTCGCAGGACCTGCTGTTTGGGAGAGTTGGTAAATGACAAGCTAAGTTTTTATTATTTTCAATGGAAATACAGAAATTTAAAAAAAAAAAGACGAGAGGAGCTAGTTGCAGATAGATACAATGTTACAAACAGGGTTGTCACAATACTGGAATTTTAAACTTGACCATGCCGAACATTTAGCAACAACAGAACTAAAGTTAACTTGTTAATGTTCAACTAATTTTCCCAATTTTAAGTTCAATTTTAAAAAATATACATTTGAAAATAAGGCATTCATTATATAAATTACTTAGAGAATTTCATTTCATTATAACAAAGACAGTAAAAAAAGTGCTCATTGTGAAAGACTAAACCGATCAAAGCATTTTAAAGGTGCCCTCACAGCCGACAAAATAAGAAACACATTTTAATAAATTATTGTAAAAGCAGAAAAGTAAATCTTCATAATTTATTCAGACGTTTAGCCATAATACAAAAATTATTCATCTTTTACCTAAGCTAATGTCCGCTAGCCACTATGTTAATGATAACAAGAGGCTAATGTGGCTAGTGGATAACTGCTAAAAGTTAAACAGCTAACATTAACATGTGTGCTGACTGTTTAATACTGCCAGGCTGTTGAAACAGGAGCTTTATTGACCTCTGAAATTCACCCTAAAGTGTTTTTACAACCCTAGTTACAAAGAATAAGGAACTGCTAGATTTACTCACAACTTTTAATGAATAAAATGACTCCAAAGTGGCTGTAGCAGCATCATACATATTCCTGCTAAAGATAAAAATAACAACAAAACAAAAAATAAAACAAAACAGAAGTTTGATGTTGAACTTTAGTTCGGATGGAAAATGTTTGTGAGAACATTCATACAGAATGTGACTCCCTTTATAGTTTTGGCCTGTTTCTTGTACTGGAGCTGTGGTTGCAAACTGGTGGAATTTATTCAGAGCGGTTCAGCATGTTCTAGCAAAAGTTCCTGTCAGGTGTTGACCCCTTTCCAAGCAAGATGTGCACAGTTGAGAAAGTAAGCAACTTTAAAACAAGCTTCTAGCATTTTTAGTGCCACATTATGAACATTTTTGAGGAACACTGACTGACAGTATCTGTGAATGAACACAGTGGCACTATGGCAGAATCAGGCACTGGGTCGGGTACCCACAGGAACCCTCCCTGTAGAAAGGTGGCCTTTGTTCTGGAAAATGAATAACTTTGTCTCTGCTCTGACTCTGTGAGAAGTAACGCTGCCAGCAAGTACCCCAAGCCACTGTGAAATGCATGCTGGCAGGGTGATTAAGTTACTATAATCAGCCATAAATTCTGTAAATAGGCCCAAGTTTCAGTGTAACAGCTGTGCAAATCTTGTGTACCGTGTTCACTGCCCCAGAAAAGGAAATAAAGACTGCAAGTTTACAACTCCATCTCCTCATAAGCGCACAGTTTGTTTGCACAGTAAAGGCTAGTTAACGCTTACATACAGTAAAGGCATGTATACTGCAACTAAAGGTCTTCTTTTACAATAGTTAGAAATTACAGCTGTGGAAAGGTAGCAGATCACAGACTAGACAAATTGATCCCACAGTTAACATCTGGTCAACGAACAGCTTATGATTTCACTAAACATGTCTACACATTTACTCAGCTGCTATAACGGGAGAGGCTGCTATAGCAACTGAACCTATAAAGCCACATTAACTGGCCTTAATTTCCAAATAAGCTGAAACAACCTTTTGAGAAACAGCCACTTTTATTCAGCTGTCAAAGTAAACCTTTAGTCTAATGAGAAGAAAACAGTGCACAATACTAAAATGGCCCGCTTTGAGCCCCGGTCTTTATTCAACTGAACATCAATGGACACAGTTGAATAACAGGTTAAGTAAAATCACCCACCGATCTTCAGAGAACAGGTGCATTTTGTTCGAGAAGAGTGACATTATTGTTGTATGGCAGCAAAGAAATGGTGCTTTAATCTCCAACTGAGCTTTCCTACTGCTACTACTACTTTTTATATAAGCACAATGTAGTTCTGCTTTCTCCCAAAATACTTTTATTGCTATTTCTATGTTGTTATTTCAAACATTTAGTTAGATGCCAACCTTGTGCTAAGAAATCATATTCAGAATAGAGGAATGAATATTACAATCTTTAAAAGGACAGCAATACAAGTGCATGTGTACAGTATTTGTCTTTGCGTGTGACTTTTTATATTCAAACCTGCAAATTGAGTGACTGGAGAAGTATTAAAAAAAGACACCACGTCCAGTCCATGAAAAAACATACCCTTAGCAGAAATGGAGATGGTGTAACTGCATGTCCAAGTAAACATGGGATTTTCTCCATCGAGGATTTCGTTCATATTGCACTTGTCAAGGGATTATTTTATCTCTTAGCCCAACCCGTGATCCAGGAGCTGAGAAAATCCCTCATATTCCACACAATCTGCTGCAACTCATCCTTACTCCAACTGCAAATAATACCCCCATCAACGGCTGAATCAGACAACTCTGACAAACAGCCCATAGCCAGTTGCCTGGGCCTACCGCCAGACACTCTTAAACTTCCCCTGCCTTCTTTCACAACTGGAAAGTCTTGACAAATTGAGCATAATATTTTCAAGACCTATCCAAGTGCCTCAATCAATAGTTTGTCAAACAGGTTGGAGGGGGCTAAATATTCATTAGTCTTTAATATTTTCATGGCAATACAGCAACACCTTAAAGTATAAAAATGTGAATCAATTATCAAACAATCTATTTTATCCATCACCATGAAAATAAATTCCAATTGTCTGCCCATGAAGGGCCAAAGATCAGGTTCCAGCGAGCGGGTCATTTTTGCTGGCAAGGGGGGACGAGGGGAACATGTAACCACTCAGGCCTCATCCCACATGTTAAGATGGAGAGGGTGACAGGAGTCAGTGGTTGAAAGATCATTAAATGCAGCTGAAAAGCAGGATAAAAAATGCTTTTAGAGGACTCACATATGACGGGGGTGGAAAGGCATTGATTTTCCTGTTGGAGCCATCACTGTCATTTGGCAAGATGGTGATCCGTAAGCGAAGCAGGCTTTTCATGATAAGAGCCCTGGCCTCTCAGTGACCTGTGAAGTGTGCTTGTTAAGAAGGCACGGGATATTTAGAACCTGGCTCAAAAGTCTTCCACTCTCTCTGCCTTAATTTCATTTTTTTTTTCCGGTCAGCAGACAGATTTACGGTGGCAGAAGTGACACCTGAGTGATAAATCAATAATATAGGTGATGTCTCCAGGCAGCCGGGGAGGGAACGATTGTGCAATTCTTTGTCCGACCCTGTGACATCACAACACTGATAGGAGCATCACGCCTTCCATTAGGAGGATCAATATTCACCCTTGCGGACCTCAAAATTTGCAGGGCGAGAAGGTGATTCAGGGCCTGCTCGCAGAACCGCATCACCTCGAGACACTACAGTGCGTCACGCGGTGATTTATAGTTTGATGCACACTCGGCGAGACAAGGGGAGAGAAAGACAGAGAAAAGCAGATGTAATCCAACCAGGAGGGAGATGGTCATGGACAGAGCCCGATAGAGATTTACAGCACCCAGAGAGTGATATATAAAGTGTAAACAAGCGACAGATTGCCTGCCATCCACCCACACACACACATACACACAAGCACACACACAAATACACGGCTGTATTCCAATCCCGCCGAGCCGGCCCGTTGCCCCTGGCAGCCAGTGCTGGTAATGGTGGTGCACTGGCTCAAAAGGAGCGATAAACCATGCATGGAGTTGAGCTGAATTTTGCAAAGTCTTGCTGCAAAGAAAAAAAAATTATAGCATGCAACTCTAAGACCAACATCAAAGAATGACAGCAAACACAGCTAAGACACGTATTCATTTATCAATATAACGTTCAACTTTAATGCAAAGAAGGCTAAAGCAAATTTTAAGCTCGTGCAACTGTGCTTCTTGCGAATGGATAAAACAGAGTAGAGATTTCCCTTCACTATCTGTATGCTCAGTTGTTGAATGTTCAGTCATCCAGCTAACTGTTGACTCTCTTCACCGTAGAGCTCTTCCACTGAAAACGCTACATCCACATGTACAGAATCAACTTTCTGGAATCTTTATTAATCTCGTTAAACGGTTCCATGTCTCCAAATAGCCAGTGTCTCCAAGTCTGCTGAAACTCTAAGCGGGCACAGCCATGCTTTTAGACTAATTATCGATCCTAATGGCTATTTTAAAGTGGTGCAACATCACGAAATAGTTCACCTTCAGTGACAGACAAACTTGAACCTGTAGCTCCCATCATGTTTACAATGCATTATGGAAAGTTTCAGCTTGTTTGGCTTGTTTTACTTTGCTTTGGTGCTTTCAGTAGCAGTAAGTAATTTCCAGCACAAAAGCTCAATTCACTGCCCACCACCTGCTCACCACAAAAGAACAGAGATAGTGAGCAGCTTGTGAACACAGCGGCTGATATTTCCCCAAGGAGGTGGTAGAGTATTGAATTTACCTTCATCAAGTCACCATAAATGCCAAATGTGCAATAAGCAACCATTTTTTTCAAATCAGTTTTGTTAAAAAATAGGAGTACAAATCTGGGGAGCTTCATACAGGCATATATATACATACAGAGAATGGAAATATCAAGCCAGGCTCAGTAGATGCTGGAAAACCAGCATCTAAGTACACACATATGAGGATGACACTCCTTCCATCCTGCATCCATTCACCCATGTAACTTTATGAACACCTTCCTGTCCATAAACCCAGGAGATGGGAACGGAGGGGACAGCGAATGACTCCAAGAGAATTGGCCCAGTAAAACACTGCACCCTAATCTCTTGCTACCAGCTCAAATCCCCTCTGCTATTAACTACCATCTTTCTCCTCCTGGTTGGTATTTTATTAACTGAATTTGTTCAATAAGACCTTGAATCCTCTGCCGCTTTGCCCGTGACATTGGGACAAAAGTGGGGAAAGGTTAAAAAAAAGACTCAATCACGATCCGTGCCTGTAAAAAAATGGGGATCGTAATCGCTTTAATCCCTCAAATAAAGAGATCTATTCTGCTGTAAACAATGAAGCACTGTGCCTGTAAGAAGCAAGTCAGAAAAAAAGGCAGCTGAGTCGGAGAGACAGACGTAAAGAGAGTGTTAGAAAGATCAGAGGAGAGAAACTGAAATTTTCCCATGCACACATGTTAAACTGTGTGTGTTTGCATATCTGGCTGTCAGACATTATAAGTATGATTAGGTTTTTATTCCTTTCTGCTGAGCCAATTGCTTTCACATCAAAAGGCATCTGCTCTCAACAGTGTCACAGGGTGAAGGTTTTAATCCCTTTCCTATTGCCTCAGTGTCTTGACGCTGCTAACTGTACCTCTATATTTCATCATGCAGCTTCAGAGACTTGAGAGAATACAGGACAGACAAAAAAAAAAGGAGTTTGAATGTAAGAAGACCCAACAAAGCCAGCCGGGGTTGTTACTGAAGGCTCAGTTGCAGCAGCTAGGAGTGGCACGGAGCACTTGAAAACAAAGGTAATCCAGCTGCCTTCCCACAGGGGATGGAAAGCATGCTTTCAAAGTAGTGGCGATCAGAGGAAAACAACCATCCCCTACTTCACATTCTATCAAGGTTTTAAGAAAACAAGACATTCTTAATTTTTTGTGTTGCTTCTTCACCTTCAGCATAAGCTCATACAGATTTACCCACTCTGATTCAAAGTGCTTATTTCAATAGAATATCTCAGATTTTGTTTGACAGTGTGTGCAGATGCAACGCGACCGCGGGAACAAATAAGCTGTGTTTTATAGAGGGCGTTATGTACAGGTAGAAATGTGAATGAGACAAACAAACCCCAATATGACTGATGCTGTGCAAGTCTTTCAGCTGGAGGAGGATGAATGCATCCTTATTCAACACTCAGATGCTGTCGGTCTGCACTGAATGAACTTAATTAGTTAATCCTAATGAAGACACAGACGCTAAATCTTCGTATGTGTCTCGTATCGTCCAAAGTGTCTGAATTGTTTGGTTCCTTATAAAGTTTGAGCTTGCAGCCTCATTTTAATACTGAGACCACATTATTATCATACTATAATGATTGTAGCCTATTTGCATGAGATCATTTTTATTTCCTAGCTGGCGTGCCTTTTAAAATATGGTAAACATACATTTTTTGGGACATTTGCAGGCTTCATCCAAAGAACCATGATGGACATAAAAGTCTGCAAATATCACCTTTTCAGTCATTTCTATCCTCATTTCTGTGTGTACAACTAAAAAAACTATTATTGATATTAATGTGAGAGTTAAAGTGTCTGACTTGTAGCAAAGTACTGAAAGTCATAGTTTTAAATGCTGCTCAAAATCCTATTTAGTAGTAATTAAGCTATTTAGGATTATTATTTATAGATAGATCAGCATTCGAAAATAACAAAAAAGGTATGCTTGACAATCAGTGTAAATAGCTAACAATGATATACCGACACACACAAACACATACAGGATGAGGTATTTTGTTTTTTCTTATTAGTTACGCCCTCCTTTTGCATTTCTAATGGCTCAAATTGTTAGTTATTAACCTCCCAAGACTCGTATTCTCTTTTATGGCATGCATTTTCAATTTCTCTTTGCTACTGGGGCTGATTGGGACCTGATGAATGTAAAAGCAAAAAATTACCTGACTTTTTTTTTTCTGATAAAAATGAGATCCACATAAGAGGACATTCGTTTTAAATTTCACTAGAACAGTGGCAGCATAATGTCCTCGTAAGTGGATATCAGGCCCTTGTAGAGCAAAATTTAGTATTTTGGTCTACCCAAAATGTGTTGTCTACAAATGTAGACACCAGGTCCTAGGAGGTTAAATATGTTTTCTTTAACTGTAAATGTATCAAGTGTGTTACAGGCCTAGGAAAAACGCCAGTAGGGCGAATTTTTGCTGATTCTTATAATTGCTTGCCAAATACCATCTTTTCCTCTCTTTAACAGGAAGAAACCTGCACAGGGCCAAGCTCGGGGAGGCCTGTCTGTCCTAAAGATGGGACCAAAAAAAGACTGTGGAAGAGAGCCAGAGATTAATAATAACTCGAAACACAGCATCAAAGTTGCTTGATACTGTTGTCTGTCATGATTTTTCCTTTTAATCTACTCCGGCTGCTGCATTCATCTAGGAAAAAGTTACCTTCAAAGTGACTAACCATGTACAGCACAGTGCAACTGCTCCTGTATTTAAATCAGCCTGTACTTGCACAAGCAGATGGATGTAGAACAAGCGTTATTTATGATCGCTGACTGCATAAAGGTGAGTACCAAATACTAACTTTCTTGTTCATCGTGGCAGTTCTGACACACATATTCAAAACTTGTTCAGCTCACGCTTTGATTAAAAAGGTCCTCAGTGTTTTCCCGCAAATCAGCCATTGTGCTGTCAAGCACCGACAGCTACAGATGGTAAATGTCAACAGAGGAAACTGGTTCTTCCTTTCATTCTAGACATTAAAATGCAGACATTTATCTATATAAAAATTCAACAGATAGAATCGTCAAATGTGATTTGACAAAAATCTCCATCCAATTTTCTCAACTTCATTGTGAGTCATGCTTCCCCCCCCCCCCCCCCCCCCCCCCCCTGTCTCTTTCTCCTGGACTTTCTCCCTATTTCAATTTCATCCTGTCAGTCAGTCGCTCACCTATTCCACGCTGTTACCGGCCTCTGAAACACTCTGTCACAGATTTCCATCTTCTTTTTTCCTTTTCTTTTTTTCAGCATCTGCATATAAACCTGAGACCCTCCTGCCTCCCCTCCCGAGGTGCGGGAAATGGAGAGAAAGTGGCAAAGGAGTGATTACGATGTCAATTCATAAACACAGCACACCGAGAGACTGCATGGATGAAAGCACCAATGCCACTGGAAAATTACCCACCCAGCCGGGGACAAGTCATTTGCTACACAGTGGAGCACCACAACAAACATCAGCATATACACATGCAAAGTGAAGGGTACAAACTGGAGTTGGGTAAATAAAAAGAAGTGGGGAAAAAAAAGAAGAAGGGGCCATCTCAGAGGTGGAGGAGAGAGTCAACAGCTAAGATGTGTCTATATGCAAACGTGTGTGCGCGTGCCTCTCTACAGGTGTTCGGCTCTCTTGGGTGTGGGCAGTGGGGGAGAACTGTCACTATTCAAACAGATGGAAAGAGACTCGACACCGCTCAGAAAGGGCACGGAATAACAGCACCGCATGTCTCTCTCTCACTCTCTCACACACACATACACAAAAAGCCATTTCATATGTTCTCGAGCATCAGGTGGCCAACACTCGAGTTCTTGAAAATACCACCTGGGAAATGCCACACAGCTAGATATAATCTATTTGTTTCTGGACCCACAGCAAAGCTTAAAAGGAGAGGAGTCACTGATATTTAAGTGTATGTGTGCATCAGTATGTGTGTGAGTGAGAAAAAGACTCACTCACACTGTATTCCATGAACATAAAAGTGTGATTATTTTGTTGTTGTTGTTGTTTTTAGATGTGGAGGGAGATTAGATTAGTTGACATTTCTTCACTGTTATGAGGCAGAGATGGATTGTTTCATATCTCCAGAATGTATTCTATGACTCAGGAGAATCTGATGTGGTGATGGCTCGGGTAGATTATTTTCTGCTTTCAAGAGCAAATTTCAGGGCGATTATTAACATTGTTTTTCAGCTTATTTTTCTGACTGTTACACATGTCGAATGTAGGGAACATATCCACCAGGTGCGTTTGATATTCTTCAGGAAATGCAGTAAACACCAGCTGGTGTCTAAACGCCTGCAAAGTAGATGACAGAACTAATGCATTCATATCAGTAATTAGATCTTGTTACTGATTCACAAGGTAACGGGATAATTGCAAGAGCCGCCAGTTTTTAAATGATAATGGATCCTAAGTTTGATATGGAAAATGGCTGTAACTTGTTTTAAAAAATCCCACCTAATGGCTAGAATTACAATCCTTTGTTAAGGGGTTATGATCTACCGACAGCATAGAGCATATAATGCAAGTTGGTTGCATTATATGGTTACGTTCTACTAAAACAGCTCTGCACCACTGCGCTATGGACATGGAACCCATGAGGCCCAGTAAAGAAAGGCATGTAGGCACAAGGGCACCTGTTGCGGGTTCAATTCAAGCAGTGTTGTGGCGTCCCACTCCGTGGATCAGTCTCTGGCAAGTTAATTGGATTGGAATCCGGGAAGGCCAGACACTGTTGCCTCACAGTCAAGCTGTTGTAGGGTTAAATCTCCAGGTCAACTGGGACTTTTTTGCATATTCTCCCTGTCCCTTAGTGGGTTGCTTTCCACTAAGGAACAGGGAGACACTAAGGATGCAGCTTTTTTTCATCTCCTATGTTAAACCAGGGTCTTTCAGCAGGTATATTAAACAAATATGTAGGACTGCTTTCTCACATTCTTGCATCTTGCAAACATCCTGTCTCTGAGTGATGCTAAAAAACTAGTTCATGCATTTATTACTTCTAGACTGCAGAACTGCAATTCATTATTATCAGGCTGTCCTAAAAGCTCCCTGAAAAGCCTTCAGTTCATACAAAATGCTGCAGCAGTATTAGTGACAGGGACTTGAAACAGAAAGTACATTTCTCCCATAGTGACTTCTCTTCATTTCCCGTTAAATCCAGAATTTAATTTAAAATCCTTCTTCTTACATACAAGGTATTGAATAATCAGGCCCTATCTATTCTTAAAGACCTCATAGCACCGTATCACCCCAATCAAACACTTCCCCCTCAGACTGCTGGCTTACTTATGGTTCCTAGGATCTTTAAAAGTAGAATGGGAGGCAGAACCTTCTTCTGTGGAACCAACTCCCAGTTTGGATTCAGGAGACAGACGATCTCTTTACTTTTAAGATTAGGCTTAAAGATTCCATTTTGATAAGGCATATAGTGCTGCATCAGGTGACCCTGCAATAGGCCTAGGCTGCTGGGTGATTCCCATGATGCACTGAGGGTTTCTTACTCACCCATTTCAGTCACAATGTGTTTATGCGCTGCTTTGCATATCATCCATCCATCCATCCATCCATCTTCTACGTGTGGGGCCAGCAGCCTAAGTAGAGAAGCTAAGACCTCCCTCTCCCCGCCCACCTCCTCTAGACTATCCGGGGGAACATCAAGGCATTCCCATGGCACCTGAGAGATATAATCCCTCCAGCATGTCCTGGGTCTGCTCCGGGGCATCCTCCATGTGGGACATGCCTGGAACAGGTACCCAGGAGGCGCCCAGGAGGAATGCTTTCAGATGCCCGAACCACCTCAAATGGCTCCTTTCAACGTGGAGAAGCAGTGGCTCTTTCCTGAGCCCCTCCTGGATGGGAGCAAAACTCCTCACCCTATCTCTAAGGGAGAGGCCAGCCATCCTTCGGGGGAAGGGTGGCTGGCTTCGGCTCTCACTAAACTGAAAACTTCGGCTCTCAGTTTACTGGTTGGCTTAAACTCTGCAGCTTACACTCAGCTCTCCCTTCACCACGACGGACCAGTACAGCACCAATCCATCTGTCGATCTCTTGTTCCCTTCTCCCATCACTCATGAACAAGACCCCGAAATACTTGGGGGATTTACTCTATTATTGTAGAGTCTTTACCTTACAATATAAAGTGCTTTGAAGCAACTGTTGTTGCTATATAAATAAAATTGAATTGGATTGAATCCAAAATCTCTTTTATTATTCATTGCCTGGGCTTGTTTCATCATTATCTTTTTTATTTATCAAAGGGAATCCTTGTTTACAAAGTCCAGCAAGGAGCACCACGGATCAGAAAGACAAGGGTGCATTTCTAACGCATCATGTTGAAATCAAACATTCAAATTTGAATCAATAATTATGGACTGACTATTCACTTGCTTGTTTTGCCATGTTGATTTAATATTGTAGTTTTGAGAATTAACCTAAAAAAACAAACTCAGGAGTTTAGCTCGTTCCAACCACCTTCAACCATTAGATGTTGAACAGTCACGTATAGATGTAATATCTAGGTTTCCACCTAAGTGCAGTTTGGGATGCATTTTAATAATAAGTTTATTATTTCATATCATAACTTGGAATGTCAGCTTCACCACCTTCATAAGTAATTATTAATCGTTAGGAACAACAGAGCAAAAAATATTATATTCTGCTCCCCTTCCCAGCTACCAATAATGTATAATAAGCGAGCTGAATAAATAATAGATTTTCGCTCTGTTGATAAATAAAAGAAGAAGAAAACACTGGGATCTTATTTTACTTTATGTACAAAAGAATAAAAAGGGAAATCTAGTTTAATTTTCAAAATAAGACATTTTCCAGCTCAGCATTGTCATATTGTTTTAATGTGGTTGATTGAAATATTAACGCTTCCGTGAGAAGTAATTTGTGTTCCTCCAGTGTTAAGACCACAAGTTTTACCAGCTTGTAGTCCTTGTTTAACTTACAATGTTGAAATGTATCCCTATCCTCTGGCAGGTGTCACTGTGTTTACTTTCTCTTTGTCTTTACTCAGGAGGACAAACATGACGACAGGTTGTTAAACACCTTCATGTTATTGGGTTTAATCACTTCCGACATTTAGATCCAACCCAGCGTTTCTGTTAAGTTACAGATTAAAGAAGTCTAATGTGGAACAGACCAGTTTTACATAAAATAAAATCTGTTTATAAAACAAGCAGTATACAAAGATTAGATATAAAAAATGTATGAGTACAGTATGATATAATTTTTACTTTGCCTATAAATGCACAGCATTTATCAACTTACAGTCAGACCTGTGCTTTGCTATTCTTTTTTCTACTTATGTGACAGAGTAGAAGACCAGCTGTTGACATTAACAACATCTGCTTACCAATGTATTATAAATGTGATATAAACGATTGTTTAAACATTCATACAGCTCAGCGCTACATTTGTTTCCCATCGCAGGGTTGTTTTAATATTAATGACAGTGTCCTAGCAACCTGTCACCTGATGGAAAATATAAACTGAGTAACAATATTAGATAGGGAAAATGCTCTCTGCAGCGTGATGTGCTATCAGTAATGGAGACCGGCATTTAACAGTTGAATTAAAGATCAGTAGCTAACAGCAGAGCGAGGTGCGGCGCTGTGGCTTTGGTATTCAGGTAAAAGCAGCCTCTTCTCTCAGGCCGTTCGCTGGCTCGATGTGGGGCCCCTCCACTCTCAGAGACAGATGTTAAGCCTGGGTTCGGCCATCCACTCTCACCATAATGAGAACTCAAGGGGGTCCGGTCCCACACACACACACACTTATGCACATGCATGACCACACCAAAAAACACCTGTCTTTCCAGCACACATCAGTAACGCACACCAAAACACACATACACACACATACACACACACAGCCAACAAAACCTGAGAGCTAAACAGTAAACAAGCAAGAGCGGTGGGTGGACTCATGATTTAATAATGTTGTGCTGGCTAGAAAAATAAGTGACCTTCGCACACATGCAGGCATCCATGTTAACACGCAGTGTATCCAAGTGACAAGATATTCAAATAGAGGGCAGTGAGAAGTTGGGGGGGGAGGGGGAACAAGGGCTTGGAAAAGAGTGTGTGTGTGTGTCCTGTGAAGCATTTTTGAGTGCCCCATGAACGAATGTAGCACCTTCTTTATTATGTATGACAAAGGGGGAAAAGGAGTCCACTCATGGTTTTAAATGGGTATGAAAATAAGATCTGAAGATCTGAATTCAACATACTGCATGCATGTTTGTGAATGCTGCCATGTTCCTGTGTGTTATTATGGAACCCGATTGTAATTAAAAAAAAAAAAAACATATTTAAAATTCATTCCAGGTTGCAGCCAGTCCTGCAAGCAGCTTGATACATCCTGGACAGTTTTCTAGTTAACTCAGAGTAACAGATAACCAGTCACACTCACATCCACACCTACAGCCAATTTGGAATCTCCAGTTAATCTAACAAGCACAGGCAGAGTGAGAACATGCAAATCCTCAAGAGTTCAAACCCAGGACACGAATGTTTGAATTATAGGTTAATGAATACTGTTTTATGGGGAGGATTCGTTTTTTTAGATAAGAATTTAAGGGAAAACCTTAAAAACAGTCTCTTCCAGAACTGCATTGTCTACATTAATCATTTTGATCAACTGTTTGGTCTTTATCTTATGCAATTCAGGTGGGACTTAAATAGGTGCCACCAAGAAGATGCGGGATATGCCCGGGAGGGGTTGCCAGTCTATCACAATGCTAACAGATGCAAAAAACATCTGCTCACATTCACTCCTATGGCCAATTTAGAATTTACTCTGACACTTACTTCTTTTTTTCCTTTAATTTGTCAGAAAATTGGCAAATGTGCCGTGATTGCAAAATTATTCCTTTTTTCTTTTCTTTTTTGTGATGACTTTATATCTCAATGGCCCCAAGCATGTGTTTTTTCTGCATAATTTTGTTTTTTATATTGTACTACGAGTATGCCAAAAAACGCCAATACCGTCACAGCTGAAATATACCACTTTATCAGTGGGGCTCTAATATTATTGCTTTGCTTCTTTTTCTCAGTCTCCCCTGGGTATGTTTAGCCTTGATAAAGCACAGTCTAATCAAGTCAACAAAAACTAGAACAAAAGTCGGATTAAAATTTGAGCTTCTAACTGTCCTTAACCCAACGCCCTTCCAAAAGTGGGATCTCAGTGGGGTCCTCGGTAAACGAGGCAGCAACTGAATGTGAAAGAGAGAGGGGATAGACGAATCCTGAGGGAAGGAGAGAACAGTGTGATAAGACCTGGCTAAGCCTCGCCGCCGGTAATTACCACCACGCTAATGCTACACCAGGAAAAAACCCAGCGGGAGCATGGAAACTGATGAAGACTATAGATTAAAAAACAAAAAAGAAAGAAAGAAAGACATAAAACAAAAAGAGGAGATGTCGAATGTCTGATATTAGTGACTCAGAGATCAGACAAAGACAGACAAGGAAGAGGCACACGTGAGGGTAAGATGGAGGCAGATAGAACAGAAGAGGAACAAGGCGGAGTGAGAGAAAGCAAAGCGATGGGAGGAGGTGGTACACATTGACCCAGATCCTCCTCCTGGTAACCAGGAGGGGAGCTGCTACAGCCTGGCTGCTGTCTGCAAGTGGGGGCTGGAGCACAGGATGAAGAGATACAGGACACAGATATGAGCCAAAACAGCCGCCACGGCCTGACAGCTGGTCTAAATCACAATAAACATGTGAGGATGTGGAGCTTCAAATTGTGTGATTTTTTTGGTGCGTGTTGAGCTCCTATAAGAGCTGACAGGTACCCTCAGTGCTGTGCTCGCTCTCCCCTTTTCCTCCTATTTTCTTTTTTTTTCCCAGGGAGTGAGACAGGAGCACCTTGGTGATGAGGCCCCGAGTGTCCCGTTAAAAAATGAAACAACCCAACAGAGTTCACGTCCCTCAGGATTTGATCTAGACGCAGGTAAACACACACACACACACATACACACATTTGACCATGCAATTACTGAGGTTGTGCAACAGCCAGAGGGAACGCAACTCAACAGAGGGAAGAGAAGGCGCTCAAAGTGTGTGTCTGTATATGTGTGCATGGACGTGTGCATCAGTGGCCCAGTTACAGCAGAGGGATAAAATTGCTGCATCCGTGACAGCCCTTCTACATAATTCTTGCCCCACCTGTTCAAACGCTCCACCTGTGCAAGTTGTGTGTGCGCGTGTGTGTTCCTATGCAATCATGTGAGTAAACACAGTTGTTACAGATTTCTTGGAAAGAGGGATTTTAGCGTGCATGGACAACTTTGAAGTTTCGAGGCGAGGCCTTTCATATTTTTTAACACGCGCAGATACACACACCTCCCCACAAACTCATCACAAGGATGTGGGATTTCATGGATCATTGTGCCTAGATTTCTATAGCAGGTTGAAAATATGTCAAGCAGACTGTGTGTGAGAATCACTGGCAACAAATCAGTGCACTTCAGACTGTTGGAACTCTATTTTTAGATGCTTTATGGTTCTTGGCTCTGTGGTCCCCGATACTGGAGAAAGTCGCGGACCCTCGCGAATAATAACTCATCGCCTAGACACGCATCATCGTCATGCCGCAGCTCCCTATGTAACGGCTACGTGTTAAAAAAACAAAAAACAAAGAGCACTGCTTAGCATTAACATTTAGATGCTGCACATTTCCTGGCCATTTTCACCCGTCCATCTGTCACTCATCAATCACCGCTCAGCCTTATCCTCACTGTGACAGACTGTCAGGTCCCCGGTGTGTTCTCACATTCCTCTATCCCTCCAATCTTTCTGCATGCCGGTGTATGCAAATGAGCTAATGGAGATACGCACACACACAAAAAAATCTTCCGGCAAGTCTGCTTTCAGCACAATGGATGGCTCCGTTAATGCAGTTTCTCTCTGAGTGTCATTGGCTCATTTCAGCACCAAGGACAGCGCCAGCACTCGCTCCATGTCTGCTTGTTTATAACTCGTGTGCTGTCGTGCAGTTCTTTGGGAGGGTGGGATATTTCTAAAAGGAAAATGAAAACAACACTTTCTCCCATCCAAACAACAGCACCGAGGCTGCTCTCGAAGCGTTTATACTGATCTGTGATGCATCAGCCCGTATTAAATATACATAGGCTTGATAATAGCAAGACTAGATGTTTGGCATCCATCTCTCTGTGTGTTAGAAATTCATGATGACTCCTATTTCAGCAAATAATAATAAAAAAAAAGTGACAACGCTTTGATAATGCCAGAACAGGGGTAATGTAGGGAAACAGGTTTAGGCTAGGCAGACCTCATATCCAGTCACTACCAATCATAACCGCTGCAGAAGGGTGACAGACTCTGGAGCATCTGCTGGCAGACTGGATTAACACCAGGGGCACTGGCACTTTAACTTATAAGAAGCAGCACTAAATAACATGTGTTTTATCAGGGCAGGCATATCTGTAGACCCCTGCAGATGTAAGGTTTAACTGCCAAAAAGGCCCCGAGCCTCAGGAGTCCACGCATCCACAAGTACAAAGACAAAGAAAAGCTGTTTTATTTATGCACTGCCACAGGAAAGCAGTTGTGAGGGCCTATGTGTTTGCGTGTGTGTGTGTGTGTGTGTGTTTGCGTGTGTGTGTGTGTGTGTGTGTGTGTGTGTGTGTGTGTGTGTGTGTGTGTGTGTGTGTGTACATGAATTTTTGGGTTGTATACGTATAAACCCGGCCAGCGTCTGCTCAGGCCTGTAAGTGGCTAGCATATTGGATGACAACTGTTGCCTTCATGGGGGAAATGGACAGATTAATTGAAATTGAGCACAGATAGAAGAACAGGCAGCAACTGATGATCACTTAAAGCAATCATCAAGGAAAAATCACACAGGGACTTCCTTGCACGCTACCCCGCTTATGCGCTGCATGCTCGTGTTTGTGCGGGGCGCTTTGAGGGATTGTGGACTAACGGAGAAAACAACAATTACTGCTTAATTAATATGTGTGTACCGGCAGCTCCAGCCCAATACCAGTGGAAGATCATCAACCTCAGCAAACCAAGAGCAAATACTGATGGCTTCTAATGAGGATTGTGTGTGGTGCGTGTCTGTGTAGACTGACAATGAGGAGCATGTGTTGCTGCTTGCCCTGCTGAAAGAATCAGCTAACACTCATGCAGGGCTGACCTGAATATGGAGCCCTCTTAGCAGTGAAACTCAAACAACCTTCCTCCCGCTCCTACAACACATCTGTGTGTTGAAGCAAGCACCAGATCAGCACCAACCAGACCTTTTTCTGTCTTATTTAACAGTTTAATAAAGGAGCCCTTCATTCTTAAAGTAAAAGTTCCAAATTTGGGAACTCTGCTTCACTCAAAGCGTTTATAGTGATCGTGTTATATAATTTTTCTTCAAAACAAAAGACAGTAAAAAATGTTTGATTTATTAGAGCTTCTGTTTGGGGAGAATCAATAAGATCTTAGAGTCTCTGGTAACTAACTGATCAAGGCCAAAAAAATTTTCCCAGTAGTTCTCAAAATATTAAATATTTAGCCTAACTTTACATTTAATAGAGCAGGACAAAATGTTCTAACAGCACTCTGAGCATGAACAATACATACTTTCCTTCCTCTTGACCAGTATGTACTGCGGCTTTTCTGTTATTGTATTTGTCTGCATTCTTAAGACTTCAGTGGGTTAAGTAATTAACTTGTCTCTGTATGAAGATATACTAAGCTTAAAAGTGGTGAGTCATATGCAACTGTACAATCCTGTGCAACATATAGTCATGGAAAACTAGTATGTACGGTCAATGTATAATAATATGCAGCAAAGCAACAGTGTGGCAGTCTCCATTTGCATGTCCAAGAAGTTTACCAGGTGACCTAGCCACTTTGCTTAGCTTTTGACCAGCAATTTTTACATGGTACGCACACTGATCATTGAAAAGCATGCATTAAATCAAATCAAATCACTTTTTATTGTCACATCACATGTGCAGGCACACTGGCACAGCACATGCGAGTGAAATTCTTGTGTGCGAGCCCCACAAGCAACAGAGATGTGCAAACACAACAACACAAACGAGTAAAATACAAGAATGGCCAACCTGAAACTAATAAATATATGTACAATATATAATAGTGTATGCATTTCTGGATGTGTATACTAAATATTTTCCTACGTGTGTGTGTGTGTGTGTGTGTGTGTGTGTGTGTGTGTGTGTATACACATTTTTACAAATTAAATAGTAAAAAAATAAAATAAAATAATAATAATAAAATATATAAAATATACAGAGTTGAATATGTGCAAAACAAGTGGCATTTATATACAGTGTGGAGTGCATAATGTTGAATCCCCACCGGTTTGTTCTTTTAGAGGACTTCCATTCATTCAGCTTCATTTAGAATCTTCTTTACTGTCATTTTGTCGCTCATAAAGTAACCCTTGAAGCTATCAAGCTGCTACCAAGCAAATTCAGGGCCACTGTTGTATACCAACACCAATTCTGAAACTGTTACTTTTAACCTACAAAGGCCGTTTATTTAAGGGTAAACCGGGAATGTAAATGTTTCTGTCTATTAATACCAGCATTAGTCACAATATTTTGATCACCTGAAGCTGTTTTTGTCATTGGTTTCTGTCACATTCCAGGCCTGCTTATAGAACAAAATGACTGGGCTTGCATCAGTGTTAGTGAGGGTGATTTCTGCCTATGCAGCTGTCCTTGGAAAAACCCAGCAACTATTCTAATGGTTGTCAAACAGCATCATTAATGGCGTATACTGAGGTGTCAGAACTCATCATTAAGGACACAGGCGAGGTCGTCAAATGTCGTCTTTATGGGGAAAAGAGTTAAAAGAAAAATGAGCATGTCACCATCTGTTGGACTGATGGTGGCTGGTTGGAAAATTTACATACATCACCTCAAGGTAGCCTACAGCACTATGCAAATACAGATAGGAAATTAATGTTTTGGATATATATTTAAGATAGGTGATGTGTATCACAGAGTAAAAGTCAAAAATAAGTGTAGAGACTTATCTCTAAGCTCCTCAGAGGCTCTTGCTATTTTTCCGCATCGTTTCTTGAAGTCCGCTCTCCACTCAGAGTGCTCCACTTGTCAAGTGTGAAGATTTATGAGTCACAAAGACAAAGATCTGCAACTTTCTCTGACCCTTTCCTCTCACTCATCCTATAATTCTCTCTGCCTTCTCCCTCTGATCATTTCCTCCGAGGTCAGCCAGACCCAGCTGGTGGAGAGGGACAGGTCGGGCACTATCTGTCTGTGTAACCCTTTGCTACTCATCAGTGCGTGCATGTGTCTGTGTGTGTGTGTCTCAGGATGTGTCATCATTCCTCTCTGAAAAATAGAAGAGAGTCCACTGGCGAGATTGGGCTAGAGGTAAGTGATTGGAAAACAGGACCAAATAGATGAAAGGAGGACTGAAGGTGGCAGAAGGACCTCCTTGAATATATTGTAGAGCTCTTGAGCGTAAGTGTGTGTGTGTGTTCCTGTCTAGCTATCTTTGTGAGGACCGAAATCTGCATTCTACTATACTTGTGAGAACCAACAGTCACTTGTGAGGACACACACACCGGTGCTCACAAGTGTGAAGGCCTTTTTGAGGCTCAAAATGTGGTTTTAGTGTCAGGGTTACAATTAGGTTATGGTTAGGGTAAGGGTTAGGGTTAGGCATTCATTTTTGATGGTTAGGGTTAGGGTAAGGGGCTAGGGAAACCATTACGTCAGTGAAGGTCCTCATTAAGATAGCTGAACAGGCTTAAGTGACTATTGTATGCACTGTAGTCCATGAGAGCAAAAACAACAGGAGAGTTTGGTGAGGGTCTGGCTAGACACTTAGAATAACTTAAACTTCATAATCCAAAAGAAGTGGGGATTAAGTGTAGCAGTAAGGAGAGACATACACGCACACATTCAGACATGCAGCTGTGTGTCATAAGTACTTTAAAGTCAATGTGAGTTGAAAGTCACCATCTGGTAGACATCAAGACACACAAAATCTACTAATAAATCAGTTAAAAGACGGCAGCCTGATGCAGTTTCTGTTATTGTTGAAAACAAAGCTCACACATTTAAAACTCACTGATAATTGACATTGTTAAATTAACAGCAATGGAGAGAGCAAGGCTCCAGAATTGCACTTAAGCTCTATAGCTTTAAAGGCGCTTGAAGTGAGAACAGGATCATATCAAAATGTTCGACCTCTTCATGTGACTCCACTGTTTTTTACTCTTCCAGGTGACAAAAAAAGCCATCATAGCGAAACACAACTGAACAGCGGTACTTCACTTGCAAGTGTTATTAAACTGTTAATTTTTTTTAAGTTACAAGTTTTCTTAATGCAATGTGTTTTCTTCATTCCTTTTCCTTCTATTTTATGAGAACACGGGTCCTGCTTTACAGTGACTGACAGTTGTAGGAGTTGTACTGTTATGGAAATATTATGTATTTAAATCAAGCATTTACAAACCAGTGCCTGGGATTCATTAAAAGCATTTGTTGTGTCTCAAGTGGATTTTTCTTTTTCAAAGTAGTAACAGCTAAGTGATAACGGTGTAATAGAGAATGTCCATAATGTATATTAATGGTAATTAATTGGCACTTTTATACCAAAGGTTAGACCTGTAATGTAGGTGTGTTGGACTACAACAGTGTTTTCCAGTATTAGTTGTTTTTTTTTTAAATAAATGACATAATTCGTTGAAAGCTAAGACAGCCAATGCCTAAAGATAACATCAGCTTTCTAGCCAGTGTCTAGAAAGACAATATGAAAGCCCATTTAGAAGCAAGAAGATTCAATTTTGTCCCCATATGACCACAGTCACCATTGTTCAGCAAAGGTAGAGTTGCTTAAATGTTCCTTTAAATGGTCCCTATGTTAACAGACATAAAAAGTCCCTTAAGTGCCTAGCAGGGCACATGCAGGAGTCACAGGGTGAAAGGTGGGGAGCACCCAGGACAGGTCACCAGCCTATCACAGGGCAAGCTCACTTATAGCTACAGACAATTTAGAATTGTCAGTTAATCTAACTAATGCATGTCTTTGGACTGTGGGAGGAATCCACAGTACCCAGATTAAACCCACATAAGCATGCAGAGAACATGCAAGTGCCACCTACAAAGGCTACGGCCAGCAGGTGGAGTCAAACCTAGAAACCTCTTGCTCTGAGGCAAAAATGCTAATCAGCACACCATCACTCTACCATTCCAAAATTAGTGTTGACAAAGAAAAAAAAAGAATTACCTTTAATTTTTGTTTAACAAAGTAAAGCAAAGTAATGCAACACATCATTGTGACTAAATGCAGCAAACACATCAACGGTTTATTAAAGTGGAAGATGGGGGAAATGTTTCTACTTGTCTTCTTCATGCACTTGTGAGCAACACTAGCCTGAGTTGAGGTCATGAAGAAGACAGGGTGAAAAGGCATTGGGGTGGAGCTTTTAAAGAGTAGATATATGCAGATCTTTGGATGAAAGGACAAGAATATAGTGGAATATGTCACTTTGTAGTTAAATTTCTTTTATTTTTTTCTTATATTTTCACTTGGTAATGAGTACTGGAACAGATTACTTTATCTTCTAAGAGAAAAGGTAAACCAATGCATTCCAAGTAGTGTGTAATGCATCATAACAGGCCATCTGCAGATTGAAGATCACATGAAATGGTGAAAAGCTTCAAAGAAGTGTTTGCACAACTTTCGTGAAGGTCCATAGGAAAAAAAATCTAAATACGGTAATAATTCATTTCTGCATTCCTCTTTCTGCTTCTTGAATCCATCCATCCTTTTTTTTCTTTCCCTTTCAAGCTGATTTCTTTGCTCCTTCCAAATGCATCTCAAAAAAGACACTGCAGCATCTAACTTAATTCTGCAAAATCTACTCTGGCCTCGTCTCCTCTCTGTGTGCCTTCCTGTGTGTGTGTGTGTGTGTGTGTGTGTGTGTGTGTGTGTGTGTGTGTGTGTGTGTGTGTGTGTCTCACTCTCTGTCTGTCTGTAGGGCAAATCAATAGGCCCTGGCTGCCTATTTGCTGCCAAGTATGGTCAGCTGTGACCACTCAAAACAACCAAAAGGAAAGAAGTAAGGAAAGAAGAGAGAGAGAGATTAGTGATGGGATTTCCGGCTCTTTTTAGAGATCCGGCTCTTTCGGTTCGGCTCACTAAAAAGAGCCGGCTCTTTCGGCTCCGAACCGGCTCTTCAGGTTGTTTTGTTGCTTTAATTAATTTATTATTAACAATAATATAAAATTATGCACAAAAGGAATTACTAACGTAAAAACAAGTGGTTTTATTTATATATGTTTATATATAAATATATGCGGTGGCCCCTAGAGACAAAACACGTACAAACTCCAAAACACATTTCTAGCATGAACTGAACTTCCAAAGCAGAGCTACTAGATCACTTAAATTACACAATTGAAAGCATGTGTGTATTGTTTGTATATTTATACACAGGCACTCATATATATATTCAAATAATTTAAAAAAAAGTTCATTTACCTGTTATTACCACACACCAAATCCGGTCGTTGGTACTTGCTGGCTTGTGTAGCCACAAGATAACAAAGGCTCAACACTGCGCCCAGCATCCTGGAGCACTTCTGTTGTCTTTTGTACGTGTTTTGAGTTTTTATGTGCTTCTAAGTTTTTATATGCTTCTGAGTTTTTACGTGCTTCGGAGTTTGTACGTGTTTTTACGTGTTTTTGGAGTTTTTACGTGTTTTGGAGTTTGTACGTGTTTTTACGTGTTTTGGAGTTTGTACATGCTTCAGAGTTCGTACGTGATTTGAAGTTTGTATGCGCTTTGTCTCTAGGGGCCACCGTAAATATACTTTTATTTATTCACTCCACATAAAATGTAATAAATAAATCATATAATACAAAAATCAACTATTCACATTTCAAGTTTTAACTATTTAAATTTTCAGCTTTTACCTTTCACAAATTTAAAGTGAAAAGAACACAAAACACTGCAAACCACAACACAATTAAATATAAATTATAATATGAAAACTAAAAGAACATGCATATTCTCTGTCATATGGACCTGCATGAATAAACTTTCTCAATCCTTTATCATCTGCAACCGAAAATAGTTGTGGATGATTACTGTACCTTTCTAATGTTGTTGTCCCTGCCTCTCTTTCTCTCTCTCTGGCTCTGTTCCTGTGCTACTGAGTGTAACTACCGCCCCTCCCCCCTCTGCCCAGCGTAAAGCACAAGGCTCGCGTGCAGAGTGAAGCGGAAAAAAAGTGCGAGAGAGAGGCTGAGAGAAAGAAAAAAAAAAAAAACCCCACGTGACGGCTCGCGATAAGGAGCCGGCTCGCGTCGTTCACGTCAAAGAGCCGGCTCTAAGAGCCATTTCGTTCGCGAACGACCCATCACTAAGAGAGATGAGACACCTACTCACTGTATGTTTTACCCAGTTCAGTCAGCCACTGAACTACATACTCACATAGACCATGACTCCCAAAAAGCCCCTCCCACCTTCCGTTCCACGTCTCAAAAAACAATGGAGCAAAAGCAGAAGAGGCTGAACAAAAAGATTCTGTATATAGCGTGAAGATGTAGGCGAATATAAGTGTAAAGGCCACTGTGGAATACCCCGGACAAGCAGCATACACTAAGATCTGATAACAGACACCAAGTTCCCATTTGTGGCTTTATATGAAAGTTTGAAAGGAAGCAACAAATAGCCAATCGACACTACCCCATATTCATGCCATCCTTAGCACTGAGGCAGAGAACAAAGGCTTGATTTCTCATTAGCAATAAAAACAGCATCTGTTCGCTAATGAGCAAAGTTCAATATGCTGTAAGGAACTGTGTTATTCCGTAGTCACAAGACTCCCTGCGAATCTAGCCGCGGCACTCATGGGATCACAGAAAGCCTCTCGACCTTCTCCTTAAACTTATCCACTCCGACTCTGTCTTTTGTCTCTAATGCTTGTGGAACTGTGCCGGGATCAGCGGCCTGGCATTCTTCCATCACTGCAGCCGCTTAAGCTCTCCTACTTCACAAATGGCATAGAGCTCTGAGAAAAGAAAAAAAATAGGAAAAGAAAGAAAGTGTTTGTGGAAAAGAGAAAAAAAAGAAATCTGTGAAGTTCCCCCGTGTCACTGAGGCTTGCCTCCCCGTGGCCGTGGCAAACTGGACAGGATTTGTGCCGCACACTGTGTCACAGCCTCGTTGGAGGATTTATAGAGTGCTCCCTATAATGCACTTCCGCTCCTCCACTGGAGTGGACATAAATCTGCCTCTATTTTTTTGACACCCCCCTTTTTTATTTGCTAATGGGATCCTCAAATGCCTATCCTCTTGGCTTGTCTTTATCCCCTCTACACACACACACACACATAAAAGCACTAGCTCACACACACACAGTTGCGCATGCAGAAGCTCTATAAGGAATGGCATAAATTATAATACCTGCATTGATTAATCCTGCAACTTCTCTAGCAGATGTTCGAGCAGCCAGCTGGTTAGCACGGAGCCTCTTTCACTGGCTGAATATTACACTCTTAGCTGCTTACACGCTCACTGATGGGGGGTGGGGTGGGGGGGGGGGGGGACCTACAGTGTGTTTATCTGGATATAACAAAGCAGCAAAAAGGTTCCCCCAACAACGAGTCACACAGTGGGCAGCTGAATTAAAATACAGTGTGCTGGTAATGAGCTATCTAAATTCAGAGTTCATATTACTTGGAATTACACAAAAGCAAGGCTCCGGGCAGCCCTGGCAAAAAACTGTATAGCTCTTTCTGCCTCGCTGCCAGGAGATTCTCCCTGTTGAGCTGGGACACGGTCGGTCCTGGGGAAATCGATTGAGCCGCAGCGTGTATCTAGCGAACGCAATAATTCCTTTGTAAACGACATCACCTCCTTGCCTATTTTTGCATACTTGGCAGCTGTCAACATGTTGGCTTCAATCCATCACTCTCGCTCAGATTGCATGCACACACACATATGCAAAGGGGGTGTTAACACTTCAAGCTCTGATTATTGACAACTAAGTAAGAAACACACGCTTGCATGCCGAGTCTGACTGGATGACTCGAGGGTGACGGTGCTTAAAGGAAGTCGCCTTCCTGGAATGAAACGGTGGCTAAACACAAAATGACAGGAGCGGCGGCGCTTCAAAGTTATCTGGGAAACAAGTTTGTATACTGGCCCTGCAGAGGCAGATCCCTCTCCGGCGCCTGACACGGATGCACTCTTTCAGTTGTTATCTCAAAAGCTGAAAGTGAGAACCAGACTTGGAGTTAAGGAAAAAAAAGAAAATGGGGAATGGTGCTTCTTATTGTGTCTGCTTCCCAGAAGCTGTGACAGGAAGCAGGAACGGGTGGTAAAGGTTGGGCAATGTACAGAGCAACAGATAGCAGCAGATAGGCAGATACTGGATACAATAGCCTCTTATTTTCTCCTGGATTTAACTGCACTATACAGTGTCCCAGGGGAATCAATTAGAACCATGGTGTGCTTGGTTTTTTCCACCCCCATTGACTTGGCAGTAATTTGTTTACTTCACAGCCAAGCTCTGGATAACAAAAAACACACACACACACAATAAATCCTTCCTTACAAAGCAACCTTACCCTTTCTTTCTGGCCATATTACATCTCTGAACTAATCCAGTTAATACCCTAATAGGTAACATGTATTTGCACATGATAGACAGCCCCACTGTTCCTTGCGTGCAACTGAAAAGTGCATTAAAGGCAAAACTTTGACCTCTTGGCCAGGTCGCAGCCCACAGCAGGTCTTTTAGCATATCTTTTCCTTACACACACACACACACACACACGCAGAAAAGATTGCAGCTGTAGGCAGCCAGCCGACCAGCAACAGGGAGGATCTTCCCCGTGTCAGAAGGCGAGGAGGATGAACAGCTTATCACAGTTCTGGTGCCGCGTGGCTGCCAGATGAAACTGACAGGTGTCACCTTGTTATTTTGCTGTGCAAAAGCCCGCCCAGGTCTACAGGGAGTTGATTAGCATGAACCTGTTGCCGCATTTACCTGCTTACCTACGGCACATGCCAGTTTCACAAGAGGACTGAGCGGCCCCGCTGCAGTGGGGATGCTGGGAGACCTAAAATTAGCTCAGCAGCGAAGCAAAACTGCCAACAGTATGGCACAGATTTATGACATCTGGACGTCATTATCGTATATCAGGTGGCTTGGGGGATTTTTCGTGGCGCGTGTTTTGCAATTTGAAATGAGCCAAAAGTAAGTGCCAGTACTTAGAGGCAGTTTGTGGACTGACACAGGTACACACACAAAAGCGCATGACTTTTAAAGGAGACTCATAAAAGTTTGATTGGATCTTGAAAGCTTCGACTGCTTTTGCAGAATTTGCCATATTTAGCTGCTTACATAGGTACATATCTTTGCAACACTAAGCTGGGGGCTGCCACGTTACATACATGTGCATGGCATGTGTATCCTCAGGCAAAGACATTGCCTTATTCCTTTTCCAAGATCCTGGACTTCAGAAGTGAGTCATGCAGATTCTCTCAAACAATAAGCTCATGACAGGTCACACTAACCCCCCCTGCTTTAACTATATTCTGTCATGTATTTTCTTACATGCATGCAAATATATATACGCAGTCTTGGATGATTTTTTTTGTTTGTTTGTTTAATTAAAACTTCTGCTTCGCTTTTTCCCCTGCCTATTCCTCCGCCTATCAGTCACAAACAGCAGAAAACAGGAAAGCCCGTAACCTCAAATAGTGCACGAGGATGCTTCATCTACACTCATCTACACCACAAATATGAAGAAACAAATGTGAAGAGGGTGAGCTACTATAACAAAAGTCGTAATCAATTTTCTAGCAATGCCACCTGAGATTAGCCCACCCTATAATATAGGCCATAACAAGGTCACTGTACGGTCTTTATTGAGTAACACAGAGCGACTGTAGTGATGCCACAGAAGATAAAAACGAATACTTCCGAGTGCCATCGGGGGCTGCACCGTCGTACAGTTATTATCAAGTGCTAAGTATCCACAAGTCCACGCAGAAACACCAGCGGAAAATTACAGCCCTGTCTTGGAGTGAGGAACAAAACGCGCACA
This sequence comes from Aulonocara stuartgranti, assembly GCF_965226115.1. Classification (NCBI taxonomy): domain Eukaryota; kingdom Metazoa; phylum Chordata; class Actinopteri; order Cichliformes; family Cichlidae; genus Aulonocara; species Aulonocara stuartgranti. Next base: position 32,633,639 of record NC_138950.1, on the reverse strand, counting down.
CAGTGCAATCAGCAGAAACATCAATTAGTTCGCCTCATCAGATGGTCATCCCTCTGCATCCACAGCCACCCACTATAATAATAATAAAGCACACTGGCAGACGGGCACGCTGCCCTTCACCTACCGTACCTTTGGTGTGAGCGGCGCTCAACCCCAAAACCAGAGCAGCCAGCACGCCGGCTATTCTCAGCATCTTCTCGTTGGAGATTCAGGAGAGGGACTAAGGCGACCTCCTTCCTCCTCTTCTCTCCTCTTTCTGCCTTTTTTATTTTCCTCCTCCCTCTCTCTCTCTCTCTCTCTCTCTCTCTCTCTCTCTCTCTTCTCCTTTCCGCCCTCTCTCTCTCCGCGGGGTCTCTCCTCTCTCTCTGTTGAGGCAGTGTGGAAACAGTTCACTGATATGTGGGACAAGCCGGGGGAGCGTGGAAGTAGAAGGACAGCGGATAACCGCAACGCACCTCGCCGCTCGGCACCGCGCGCGTCGCACCGCAGGCTGCTCGGACTGTGGAGACGGGACCAGAGAGCGGCGGACCCCCGGGACCACACCGAGCTACGTCATGAAGAGGAGAGAGATGGACCCGGGCGCTTTTCCTTTTCTTTCTTTTCTTTTTCTTTTTTTTCTGTCGCTCTCCCCGTCTCCCTCTCACTCTCTCATCCTCCGCCCTCCTCGCTCTCCTCCTCCTCCCTATCTGTAGAGCATCCCAGCCCACTCCAACAGCAGCGTGCAGTGATCCCTAATGTTACAAAAAACGAGAGGGTGAGGGAGTTTGAAAAGAAGCTATTTGAATGGATTCCGTGTACAACACTGTTGGGTTGTCAGCGAATATTTCTATAATAAAAAATAAAACCGAAACAATTGAACTACAAGCGCTAAAGGCTCATTACAACACCATCAGAGTTAAACGCTACAATGCCATTAGAAAGCAGTGCATATAATGCTGTAATTGCGATGAAGGGGAAAGGGCCATACAATTAAGGCACGGTAAATTTAAACGGAATATCCAGGAAGTGATTTTAATACTGCAGCGTTTTTTTGTTTTTTGTTGCCACTCATTAAAGTGTTGTTGCTCTAAAGCAGTCCTAATTTACTGTGCAGGCTGGTGTGTCCGCAAGTCGGATCTATAGTTTTGAATAATCTACAATTTAACTGACATGGATATTTGGGGCGATTGTGGCTCAAGAGTTGGGAGTTCGCCTTGTAATTGGAAGGTTGCCGGTTCGAGCCCCGGTTTGGACAGTCTCGGTCGTTGTGTCCTTGGGCAAGACACTTCACCCGTTGCCTACTGGTGGTGGTCAGAGGGCCCGGTGGCGCCAGTGTCCGGCAGCCTCGCCTCTGTCAGTGCGCCCCAGGGCGGCTGTGGCTACAATATAGCTTGCCATCACCAGTGTGTGAATGGGTGGATGACTGGATATGTAAAGCGCTTTGGGGTCCTTAGGGACTAGAAAAGCGCTATATAAAATACAGGCCATTTACTTGAGTGGCTCACAGTAAATTGAACGGCTCTTTTAAATTGCTCCTACTCATGTTTAGTTGCTCTTCAAGGCAGTTTAGATGAGTTTTCCGGCCCACTGGACACCTTTGGAAAATGTAAAGAACCGCATAGATTTTTTTTCCTCCTGAAATTGTTATTTCTTACAATTTATGCACAAAGAGTTATGTTGGCAGATTTCTTACAGTTACCACAGCACCATTTCTTTAGCATGTAGAAAAACTGAGACTTACCATTGAAACTGCACTTATAAGAAGCTAGAAGAAGAATTCAATGTGTAGTTAAACTGGGAGTTTCACTGGTCTGGCCCATGTAGGTTCAAAGTGGGCTGTATGTGGCCCACGGTGTAAAATTAGTCTGACATCTCACATCAAACATAATCATGATCATGATGGATTTTGGGTTTTTTTTAAATCACCCGCCATACAGGTGTGATGAAGGAGGAAACTATCCATAAAGCCCAAGTGACTATTAGAGGAACTGCAGTTTTTGGCACTTTCACACTGGATTTATTTTGACAGTGCCAGAGGTTGCTGCTTGGTTCAGACATTTACGCTGCTTCGTGAAACGGGCAATGAAATTAAAAATCACTGTGCAACATGACTCATGTTTGCAGAGAAAGAGCACAATTTCTTTGCATGTTTCAAATTGGGAGTGGGGGGAAATCTCATTTCATTCTTCTACTTTTGTCTGGAAGGTGTGCGTGTGTCAATGTGTATGTGTGGGTGTGTGCTGGCAGGCGTGCAGGTTTGTATATGCCTTGTTGTTGATGCTGCACAGCGGGATTAATAATAACTTTTTCAATTTTCCTGAGTAGCCTATCTCAAAAGGGATTTTTCTTCTTTTGGACCATCTCTGCTGGTTAAGGATTATTCTGGGAGGCAGAGGAAAATATTGCCTCCGTTATCTACGGGGGGTAAGAAACAGATGACAATGCTCTGATTTAAATCCACACAATCCAGTGATGAAATTAAATTTTGGTCTTCGTTTCACTGGAAAATGACCAAAGTGGTGTATAGCTTACAAGGGCGTGTGTACAAAGAGGTGACGGGGCAGAGCAGTGTCTTTCTAGCTAGCATGCTTCGACTTTAACAACCCAAGGAATATGTTGCATAAAGAAGACTCGAGTGAACGGTTGGGTGACATAGGGGAAAAATATCAACAAAATGCATCACAGTAGGAAAATAAAGTGTTGAATGATCATTTGCACCCAGAACAGCTTGAGTAAACACTGGGATTGATTCTAAAAGATACTCCCTTATTTGTTATTTTAATGATCATTCAAATCATTTTCATAGTCAAACCATTCACTGTGTACTCAGATGAAGGTGAGCTACATGAGCAACTTTACAGGCTAGCATAACGGAGACATCAGGACTCAGAGGGTTAAGCTTTTGCTACAGTTCATCACTTGTTCCTTTAATTTTTTGTTTCCTCTTTTTTGTCATTCATAGCTGAAAGAGAATCTATTACACTTTTTTAAATTTTCTGACTATACAGTTACATAGTCAGAAAATTCAGAACAGTACAAATGAAAGCTACATGAGCTAATCTCATGTAGCTGTTGTTCAAATCTTTTGCTTGCGAGGGGCTGCCAATCAGCAGAAAGTTGGCTTAAAGGGAGGGGGAAGGAAAGTGAAGCGTCAGTTTCAGATGAATGATCAACTGAGGTGATGTGTTCTTTAAAGCTGCAATAGTAGAGTCCGAAAATAACAACATGGAGCTTCTAATCAGTCCCCTTTAAACACCTCTGAGGGTATATACTATAAGCTATTATATTCCACAAGGCTTTAAAGCTTAGGGACAGCTCTTCTCCAAATTATTAATCTGCAGACGCAAATACTATATCACAGAAAAGCAGGGCCCATAATAATGTAGCAAGGCAAGTCACCTGGCAAGATACGTCCTGAATGTGACAGAAGTTTCCATATCAGTAACTGAGCTGCATCAGGCAAAATACTTCAATTTTTTTCATCAGGGCTATTTTCAAAATTACAACCTGCTGCAAATGGCCAATTTTGTGAGAATCCCGTTTCTGCTCTCCAGGTTTTTGATGCTTTTTCATTATTGACACACATTATTCCCACCAGGCTACTGTATCTACCACCCTGGGAATAGTGAATTGGGAGCCATAATGCTAATGCGATATCACACCATGTCCGTCTGTCTGCTCAGAGTCCAGAGAAAACTTTCGCTCGCAACGCGCCCCGTCAGGCAATCTAACCCGGCCGAGTGGTTTTAATGTGCAATTCTGGTCGCCTCATGGAAGTATTTCACTTTTGGGAGATATTACCGGCTACTATATGATGATGGAAACCTTAGGAAGAATGACAATATTAGTTTACTATTGTGCAATAAATATATAATGTCAGAACGTAGCCCTTCCATAACAAATGAAGCACCGGCAAGGATTTAAATAAAACACAATCTGGGTAATTCAGAGGAGAATGTTGATGTTACGTTTTCTTTTTCTTTTCTTTTTACTGATAGCTTTGTTTCATATTAATTTTCTTATCTTTGAATCTCAAGTCTGCTCTGAGTTAATTCCATATCTCTTTACTATGCACCGTCACCCTGACTGCAACAACTGACACTGAACACAGCGGAACACAATGAAGCTTTTGTGACTCAGCAGGCTTAATCAGCAATAACTTATTGTGTGGAACATTGTGGCCACTTACCAAAGATTTGTGAGTCATAGCCAGAATGCTACACACATAGGTGTGGCTAGCGGTCAAGCTTGTTCTCATGTGCCTTTGCTCTTGCATAAAGTTTAGATGCAGGACCGTGGCACACAAAGAAGACAGATGCATGTAGAACACTGACTTTAAACGTTTACTTTGCACACCCAGGAATTGTGCACAGACACACAGCTTTTTCCAGTAAATCAGGTCTGGCTGGAGATCCCTCTGTGCACAGCGAGTGTGACAGATAGAAAAGCACAGTCGTGCATCTTAATTTGATCATTTGCTGAACACATGGAGAGAATAGAAACACCATCGTCTTCATTGCAGGAGCTAATGGTCCATTGTGCTGCTATTTGGAATATAATCATGGAGAGAAGTGAATGCCTTATTTGTGTGCATTTTTTTTTATTAGTCAGTTTCAGAGTTTGGACATTAGCTTGCGGGGGAATGTGTTGACAGTTAAAAATGTTTTATTTTCAAAATTTTGCAAAGCAGGTCCAAGCCAGACCCCAATGTCATTCCCATTGTTCTCCTGCCTGCTGAATGCTCTTAACCTCAGTATTCCATCCTATGACTGTGGGGACTCTCCCAGCATCTTGATCCTTCTCCCTCAGTTGAGAGATAATTTTTTCTCAAGTAATGACGCTCCCATGTTTCCTTTTGATCTTTTATACCATATCTCCACGTGCACAAAGCCTTTGTTTTACTCCATGTTTTGTTCTTCTTCTAAGCTCTGTGTATAGACTAATCACTCTACTGTCACCACATCACATCTCTCCATCTCCCTCCCCCTCCTCTCCCCTCTCACCCTCGCTGTCCAGTAAGTGTGTGTGTGTGTTTGACAAGAGTGCAATGCCTCGGCATGCTCCCACTGACAGCTGGCTGAGGCTGTAGGAGGAGGTGAGGACGGGGAAGGGTAGGCATGAGAGGCGGCTAAGAAAGGCAAAGAGATAGACCACCATCCCCCTGGCGTTTTTCTGAGGAAGTGTCGGTGGCGGCGCTTTGATGCCGCCTACATCATGCAGAGGTCTGAAGCTGTGAGAATGCCTTCTGGCCCCGTTTTGCCTTGTCTCACTGGCAGGAACTGGGCCAGAAGTTGTCATCTGCTCAAAGCCTTGCACATTTCTCAATCCCATTACTGAAAACTGTAAGAGAAAATATTGTTTCCTCTCCCGTCAGAAAAATCCAAACACTTAAATTTTATGTCTTTAACTCAGTCATTTTTACTTCTTCTTTAAACATTAAACTTGGTAAAAAAAAAAAAAAAACAACAACAACATTTTTTACTAGAACACAACAATACTAGACTAGGCTTTATTTTATTTTAGAGACCAAAATAAATCCCTCACATGCAGGTGCATTTTTGAAATATAAAAGCTTTTATTTGTACTGTTCTGAAGTTGCAGAATTGTGAGTAGACAATACAAGACTTTCAGGTTTTTCACTTTATTATTCAGGGCCACCATAGATATATATCGCATTTATTCGTTACTTATTCTGAACAGCAGTTACAGATGACTAAGCATCACATGTATGAGAGTTCAGTCCTTTCTCACGCACTGTAGCTCAGTCTCATTATTGCAATGCATCCAAAACCAATTCAGGTCATCTTGATTTCCTCTAAAATGAACATGAAAAAAGAAAAAGAGGTTCCTTTTTTTTAAAGCATGAGTGATACTACAAAGAATACTCTTGCCTGTAAAGATTTGAGTATGTTGAATAAAATTGTATTTATTCAACATGCTTCACACAGAAGAAAAAAAGCTGAAAGGTAGGTGATGAAATGAAAACGTCCTTTTTAAACTTTTTAACAAATAAGAACCTAAACAAAAAATTTTCACATGATAACAATAGGGCTGCCACAAACGATTATTTTGAGAGTCGACTAGTCACCGATTATTTTTGCGATTAGTCGACTAATCAGATCATCATCCATTGGACGTAAAACGTACAGCTTATTGCACCAGCAGCATCTGCTCTTATATAACTATCATTAGCTTACAGCTTTAAGTGTTTAAGGTATGTGCTAACTAAAAATAAAGACAAGATGATAGTTTATTACATTTTAATGAAATTTGCAGATTGTTTCGGTGAAGTTTAATAAACTCCTTGCTATCTAAAATATAACGGGACACCGGAGTATATTCTCCAGCATCTCACACTTCTGATAATCAGTTGTCTGCTTGACGTTTATTCAGCTGTGTAAAAACTATAACTTTAATCTCAGCCAAACCGATTTACTCAGGAACAAATAAAATATTAAAAAATCCAAACAATAACATTTTTAAGTTATCTAAATGACTTATATATCATGTTTAACCTGCGTAGCGAAAGACGGCGGTGGGTTTGAAAACGATTTGCCGGGAGTCCGGTGTTCTCACGGGCTCTAGTGAGCCTTGCCCCCGGCTAGCTATCGAGCTAGTGGGTAACAGACGTCTCCGAAAACGTCGGAGCGCTTTTGAAAATATGTGGTGTCTTGATAAATTGAGCAGATATTTGACGTTTACACAGCTACATTCTCACCCGAAATATGTTAAACGTTTACTTTGTGACCCAGAAAGAATAATAACAGTAATATTAAAACTAACTAGCTGCCACCGTTGTTGGAAACTGACCTGGGCTGGACTATGAATTCTGGGACAGAGCTACTTCTTCTTCGGGGTTTAACGGCAGCTGGCATCCTTGTACATGCAGTGCTGCCATCTTCTGTTTCAGTCCATTATTAAATTCTACTACTTATTCCTGCGGCTGTTGTGATCTTACAAAGCTTCAAACGACGCGTCGACTATTAAATCAGTCGTCGATGATTTTGATAGTCGACGTAATCGTGACTAGTCGACTACTCGTGGCAGCCCTAGATAACAATATCCTTTCATTCTCTGCAGTGCACATTACACCTCATACAGTCATGTGAAAAAGAAAGTACAAACTCTATCAAGTCAAATGGTTCACATATCACAACATAATAAAGCAAATAATAATAATTAGTCCTTATCAGTTTCTAAAATTATTTAAGTACACACTCAGATGAACATTGGACACATTACACCATGCCATTTACTGAAAAAGAGCCAGAATGCAGAAGCAGAAGAACTATGTGCATCCTGTAATTCAACAGTGTAGAGACACTTTTATGAAGTAACTGTTTTCAGTCTGACTTTATCAGACTCTTACATCATTGTGGTTGAATTGTGGTCGACTCTTAATGCATTTGTTAATGCACAGCTCTCTTAAAGATACAGCGAGAAATTATTTAGTTATTTATTAGTGTATTATTGTGTCTCACAACAAATTGATGCATTCTCATAAACAGAATTATTCCAATAAAAATAGGAAGGAGCGGGTGCTGGTTTGTGGGAAGCCTCATCTCCTGAACTCAAGTCAGGCCTCTAAAACACGAAAATGTGAATGAATGTGCGTATTTATACTATACAATACTACAATTCTACTACGCAATTAGTTATTGTCAGTAGATCCGATAAAGCAGTGGTCCCCAACCTTTTTTGCTTATGTCCGACAATATTTTCACGGACTGGCCTTTTAGGTGTCGTGGATAAATACAACAAAATAAAACCAGTACCAGTACCAAAAAAAGACTTATTCATAACACATGGGAAAAGACCCAGGGAAACTGAGTTAATGATAAAAACAATTTAAAAAAATAACAATAAAAACCACTAAAAACCCCTGAAAACCATAAATTTCACACCCGAGCCTCAACTTTCGCAGCCTGGTACCAAATGACTCCGATCCGTGGCACGGGGGTTGGGGCCTGCTAAGATAAAGGATTGCTTACACTTGGCACTGCTGCTGCACTTGAATTAGAAGGGAATAAAAAAAAAACTTAAAAATCTCAAAACTCAGTTGACTGTAATCTACAATTTACTCACATCTAGTGGTGAGATTCTACACACTGCACCTATAAAGTCCTACCAAACCACTTCAGCACTTGACCGAGCTGATAGGTTTGTAGCTTGAACCTATTCGCTGGACAATCAACAATACAAAACCTAACACGAGCCACCTATTATTTTTCAGTCATTCTGGTGCATATGTCGCATGTCGAGGTTGGCCCAAGCTTCAGCTGTACTTGTGCTTGACAGTTGGTGTTTGTGCTGATATGGTGTGTTTGCTTTTCACCAAATGTTGCACCATGCATTTGGGCCACACAGTTCTATTTTCATCTTATCTGTCCAAAGGAGAAGTGAGACCTGTGTTTCAGAAGTCTTGTGGTTTGTTCACTAAGCCATGCTGCCATGTTCTTTTCAGAAAGTAGAGGCTTTGTCCTGGCAGCCCTTCCAAAGAAGGCGTACTTGTTCAGTCTTTTTCTAATTGTGCTGTCATGAACTGTTTAAGGTTTAGCCAAAAGAGTGACTGATACAATAAAATGACTTACAACACAGAGAATAGGGTCTAGTGCTTTAGCGATTGAGAACCTTGTAAAATGGGATTTTCCCCCTGACTGTTGTGACACAGAAAAGAAAAACATTTAACTTGATTGGATGGAGCCACTTCCTGCACATGCAAGGACGATAGCCATTTGTCTGCTCATTGCTGTTTTGGTAGCTCTGCATTTCTTTTTGTCTCTTCCTCCTTTCTGCCCCCCTTTGCTTGGTTTTTGCCTCTTTGTTCTGCGTGACTCTCCACAGTCACTAAAGCTGCTGCTGTCTTTGAATAGTAGTCCTCCTCTGGTCCAAGGGAGACTTGGCTGCAGCACAGCAGGCTTGTTTGTGGGCCTTGGCAGGAGAGGCTTGCAGACCTGAATGTACCTACTTAGGGTCTTTTTTTATGGCATGAATGTGTTTGTGCTGTTGTGTGTGTGTGATATGTGATAGAGAAACAAACAGTGGAATTTGTGTGTTTGCGTTTGTGTGTGGTGTGTATGTGTCTAAGTGTGTGTGTGTGTGTATGTGTGGTCTGTCTGTGTGTATTTATGGTGTGTATGCGTGGTGTGTGCATATGTGTGTCTGTGTGTGTATGTGTGGTGTATATGTGTGTGCGTCTGTGGTTTTCTGGTTGTTGTTTTTTTTCTTTTACCTTGGGGGTGGAGGGTCAGCTGACCGTTACCAGACTTTGCACACACATTCATGCCCCAGTCAGAGCCTCCCATCCCTCCAGATCTGGTGTATCAGCCACTTACAGATGGAGAGCTTCAAATAAACATGAACACAACCTTGATTTACACATATACAAGGGGGGAAAAACGAACCCAAAAGAAACTCCAAAATACACGTTAATTCTGGGACAAACCAATCAATCAACACCCCTATGGAAAGCAATGATATGTTCCATTTAGAAAACACATATTTTTGTGACTATTATTCATTTAATTTGACAATATTTAAAGAAGAAACAAAAGTAAGAAAAGAAAGAAAGGCTGTAAAAATTGATTGAAAAAAGACTGTTTGATTTTTATTTTGTAGAACTACCAGAGAAGTTAATAAAAAATGAAAGAAGATAAATAAGAGCAGATGTTTTATGAACCATAAGACGTTTTATAAAAGCAGTACAGGTTGCTTATGTACGATAGCACTTTCCATTCAGCTTCTCAGTTTGCATTTGCTGGTAGAGGTTACACACGAAATTGACATTAAACGTGAGCTACGCAGAGGATGGAACTTCCTCAAAGCAGGTTTTCAACAGACAAGAGATGAATTATAAACTATAAAAAATTAATAACTGATATGTGGCCTGCTGCAGACAAAGAGGTTTGAATGGCAATTTAACAAAAGACATAAATATCTCTTTCTATTTTTTAATTTTGTTTATTTTACCACTGACTCAACAAAGAGAGCCTATGTAATAAAGACGAATTCAACCACAGTTAAAGCAAACATGAAAGCACGCATCTAAAGCATCTAAATGGCACAGGATGAACACACCGTGTAGAGAGTGGTTTTTGAGGTTTGGTGTTTTTCCATTACTAACCTAGTTACAGAGACAAATAACCGTTTAAGGTTAGCTGATGCTAGGTACAGATGACCGTGTAGTGAGTTTTGAATAACTTCAATTGTGCTTTATGTCTGGATTGTTTCACACCTAGAGCCTTTTTGGATTGTTTGCTACAAGCGTAGAGAGCTACCCGTCTCTTTGCCAAAACTCATAGGAGTCATACGACTGGAGTGCTGCTGGCCTCCGTACTAAGATGCTGACAAAAAAGCACAACAGCCTCAGCTGCATTGAAGGATTTATACCCAAAGACACACACTTGACTTGCCAAATGATGTTAAAGGTAATCAAAAGAAGGTCTTATCACAAAAATAAAAATGCCCCGTTTTCATATCTGCTGCGTATTAAAGGAATGACAGTAAATACCAGGGATAGTTGACATCGCTTCATTGAAAGCACCAGCAACTGTGTGCTCACCTGGAGATGTCCTGCATGCAGGTTCCTGACGTGCCTGTCACACATGTCCATCCCATCTTAACTTGGAGCTTGATCGTAAAAAGATCCTGCCAGTAGTCAGCTTTAGAGCATGATTTGAACAATGAATCAAAATAAATAAATAAATGAAAAACTAAAAAAACAAGGGGTGCTGTTTTAGCGCTAGAATGAATTAATATTCGCACCTGTATCTAGAAAAAAAATTATATACATCAAATGATACCAGAAGTAAAGATTTCTTTTCTTCCATATCAGATATAATAAACATGATAATTTAGTGCAACTTAGAACATCTGAGTGATTTTGCCTGCAAGCAATTCAGGCAGTTCACGGTGATCATTTATATTTCTACGTGTAAATTTTAGCTCTCATGCACAGCTGTCACTTTCTGCAACAGCAGCAGCTGCACCAATCCTTACAGCCTCAAAAAAGTTCATTCTGATGCCGTCAAAGGCATGCATCAATTTAAGTAATTTCCACTCAATCTTAGGGAAAAGACGCAGGTTTGAGAGTTACTAACATAGTCCGTGAGGTTCATGACAGCTTGTAAAGCATTTGTGATTGAACTGTTTTGAAAACCTAAAACAGTAAAAAGCCGCTTTGCACATCTATTTCACATAATGACTCAAGACAAGCCAACACAGTGATGCAAACAGACTCTGGCATAATCTCTGACTTGCCAAGTATTTAATATTTATATATTTAAGAGCAACATTTAGAGCAAATAAATAACAAAAGTTGTTAATTTTGGTACTTATTACACATTAGTTTACATTTCCAAGGCAACAGGAGAGCTTATACACTGTAAAAACAAAAACAATGCAAAACTAGATAGCTAGATAAATGACATGCAGAACTGGCCTTCTTAAATACTGATATTCATTTTCCCTTACAACCTTACTGTGAAACATTCTCACAAGAAACTGGGAAATCTGACTGGTCATGTTCGATGACTATTCAGTAGACCTGTCTGTGTCCTCTTTTTTCTTCCAGAAACCATCAAATGAGAAGTAATACAACAGTGGATCCAGACAGCAGTTCACACTGGCAAGACAATTCAGAGCCCGTTTATTATCAAAGAAAACAGTCAAGGACACGGGCAAGAAAAATATACTGAACATCAACAAGTTCATGGCAAAAATCAGCATGACGTTCACTCTGTTGTTGATCCTTGTGCTGATATTCAAATGTCTGTTTAGAGTCAAAGACACCAGAACTGTGGACACAATATTGATGAACAGCAGGGTGAAGAGTAACACAAGCTGAAAATACGCTATTGGAGGAAAGAAGTCCTTCTTGTCATCAAAACAAGTGGAAACATTCGAAGTGTTGTTTTTCAAATAATTTAAAAGGTTCAGACTCTCTGGGATATTCACCATCAGCACAATCAGCCAGACGAGCACAGCTCCTTTTGTGGCGTTGGACGAGGACCGAAGTTGGCGTGACTTCAGAGGGTAGACTACAGCCAGCAGCCGGTCGATGCTGATGAAGGTGATGAAGACTGCGCTGGAGCGGATGTTGTTGCGAAAAAGCATCGTGAGCCATACGCACGCCATGTTTCCCAGAGGCCATTTGTGTGTTGCATAAAAGTAGACCTTCATTGGTAAGGAGATGATGAGCAGGAGGTCTGAGATCACCAGGTTGATCATGAAGACAGCGTTGGGTGATTTGCGGCCGTGGTGGCGAAGAAGAATCCATAGCGACAGAGCGTTGAGAGGCAGTCCGAGCGTTATAACAGATCCATAAACTACGGCGTACACCGTGTCAGCTTCTGTTCCATTTCGTGCCATTTTGAGCCACGTTGATTTCGTGCATGTTTTGCGTGAGTGTGAAATGTAGAAGTGGGGGAAGTGACTGTATGAGTGTTAGAAACCGCAAGACACACCTCCCTGCAAATCACAAATGCCAAAAACAGTGTGAAAAAAAAAGTTTCAACAGTGCTGAAGTAGCAGAGAAAGCTGAAACAGGAAGTAACCGTATGAGAATGAAAGAGTTGTGTGGAACTAGTTCAGCGTGGGAGCCTAAAGTTGAAAGAAAAAAAAAGTTACAATTTCTTTTTTTCCTTTATGTAAAACTATAAATGTTCTCTGTGGATTATTTCAGGAATCCACAATCCTGTTTGTTTACACTTAGCTCCTTTCTGTGATAAAGCATCATTAAAGATTTTAGTAACTGGTGGATTTTAATTTTTGATCGAAAAACAATAAAAGAATTCAAGAAATTTTACATCTGTTTTACAGGGAAATCAGAATTTTGTTTGAGTTCAAATCTGATTCTCTGAAAAATATATTTTTAGTGCCTCACTGTTTAATCCAGTCTTCCTCTGCACAGAAATTAAAAATGTGTTCAAAACTCACGTTACCCATCTTATTCCAGCATGTCGACATGCTCAGAACAAACTTGCTTGCTTCTTGTACAGGATGAAATCTATTTACTGGGAGGCGTCCACTTTCAGTGAGGGCAAAACTTCCCCATACTTGAATATTCCAGCTACTATGTTTCTCTTTGGGTGTTGCATACTACAGTGTTATGCACCACAATGTCACATTCTCACACCCGTTCTTCTGTTCTGATATCTAACATGGATTTACTAGCAAATAAGAATTCTATGAAAATAAATTTGTTGCAGCACGTGAGACTTTCTTCTTCTCTGTGATGTGACAAAAAGAAAACGTGGCCATGAATTTTGGTTTTGTTTAAGTTTTTGATTGATTACAGTGTTCTGAAACACCATGCGTGCCTTTGATGGCATTGTCGTTTTTTTCATCTTAGTGAACATATCAATGCATCAAGATTTTAATGTTATCCCTTTATGGTTGCATTTTTGTGATTTGGATACAGCTATTTAAGTTTTAACACTAACCCGCTGTTGTAAACTTACAGTACAGCCTAAACAGGTGCACATTAGCCAAATGAACACAAGTGTCAGTGGACTTTTTATCTTTCAGAGGAAGTTCTTTTTCTGCTTTCACAGTGCACAGTACAAGGAGGGTTTTTTTTAGCTCATACTTCACAGTAGGGTCTTTCTAGCAAAAGAGGAACCTTTGAGTGACACAGGTGTATGCAGACGGGTTCAGACATAAGAAGTATACAGTTAGATTCATAAGCTTTAGGGCAATGATACGTTTTTGCTTCTCTGCACCGTTGCAGTGTGAGTCAAACAATCAAGATGTGATTATAGGAAAAAAATGAATGTAATTCATGAACAATTGATGCCATACTTTTGTTAAATTCCTTCAATTAAACCTGAAGGTCTGTGCTTTAATCCCATGATTTAAAATCCAGTGTTGTGCTGTGAAAATGTAGCTGATTTCTTAGTCTTTTTTTTATATATTTGTCACACTTACAGACTTCAGATCAAACAAATTTTATTATTGGACAATGCTAACTCAAATAAATACAAAATGCAGCTTTTTAAAACGATTTCATTTATTAAGGTAAGCAGGCCAAAAGATCTCAAAAAGACATTGATCAGACTGGAAATGGTTCCAAAGCCATTTCTAAGGTTCGACACTCCACCACAGCGACAGCCATTGTGCTCAAATGGCGAAAACTTGAAACAATAGTGAAATTTTCTTGGGTTACTGCAAAATTACTCCAAGAGCGCAACAATGAAAAGAAAAAACACTCCAGAATAACATCTAGATAAGTGCAGGCCTCACATGTTCTCAGGTAAGGTGTGAGTGCATGATTCAATAAGAAAGAGTTCTAAAGACAAAACCACTGCTGACCAAAAAAAAGGTTTCGTCTCACATTTGCCAAAAATACATCTTGATTAACCCCAAAACTTTAACTATTCTGTGAGCTGACCAGTTGTGCCTGCATTTGTGTTTTAGTGTGTGCGCGCCTGTGGGTGCTGCTACACCCACTGCACTTTACAATTACAAAATGGTAACACAGGAAACAACACAAGTCGTTGGATGTTTTAGGTGATAGAAACTGTACATCAAAACTATCTTAATAAGGAAACGTGAAAAGAGACTGAACTACAGAATGCCACTCTTGGTCATTGCCAACACTTCAGATAATGGAATTTGAGCAAATCATTGTTATTATTAAAGTTGTAAATAAACAAGAACACAAAGAAAAAAACTGCACAGTGTCTGCTGCAAGGAGGTGCAAGGAACAGAAAGGCTTACCGATGGTGATAACAGCTTCGTATTCAGCAGCCCTATTGAGGTTGATGCAGTCACTGCCAGAAGCACAAATGCACATGAGGTTTGGTTTTGTACAGTTGTGTCTGGTGACTTGAAAGGCACGCAATGTCAATGAATCATTTTCTCCCACCACCAAATGATCTTAATCAGCACAACAAAACAGCGAAACAACTTGCCCACACTCAGGCATAGCATACGTAGCACGAAGTTTGATTGTGCCTTCAAAATACTACGTATCCTGTCAGCTAGTTTAATTTAAAACCATATTCTCGAGCTAGCTTCAAGAAACAATATGCGTGTGAAGTTTGACAAATGTCTCTTCAGTTCCTCAATTCATATGGGCACTGAGGCACATTCGAGAGGTAACTCTAACTCTTATAAAGTGACTGGTCTGGCTCTTCTCCCAGGTTCAAACCAAAAGTTTATCATTTTTTCTCTTTATCTGATTTACAATCAGTCTGTAGCAGTGACTTAATTTTCATCCAAATGGCTACTTTGCTATAATTTTAAATGATAATTGATTCATTTGAATTTTTTAATATTCAAGCGGTCAAACAGTGCTTCGCTTGCTTGTACTGGTTGCTGATTAGTGGCATACAGACATGTGAAAAAGACTGTATGCAGTTTTCTGTAAAACTAAACTGACTTACTGGTTCCATAAGAATTAAGAGGTTACCTAGCTGCTACTAATCCAATGCATCTGATTAATCGATCATCAGCAAGCGTTGGCAGTTTGCTGGTCTGAATGATCGAATGCCACAATATTATTAGTGGAAGACTCCGCAAATGCACCTCATGGTCAGAGAAATTAAAAAGAAAGCCTCCCTAGAGCTTCATGTCAGGCGCTACAGGTCTGAGTTAGCATGTAACTGTTAATCATGACAGCACTATCAGAAAAAGAAAAAGAAAGATTGTCAGGAAAAAACCTCCTCTCTATAAAAAGCACATGCAGCGCAGCTCAGGTTTGCATCTAAACAAACCACAAAACCTTTTTTTAGGCATAATGCACAGCACTGTGTTTGGTGATAACCAAAATACACAGCACAACAGCACAAACATGTCAGACCAATGTGCTGTCAGATTTGTAGCTACAATGTTTTTTTTAAAATGTCGCTCCACTTCCTAAAAAAACAACAAAAAAACAATCTGACTTTTTTTTACAAGGTACATCCAAACCCACAGGCATCAGGTAGATTTGCATAAAGACAGAAATGATGGGAACCTGGCTCTTCACAAAAAAATCAACCACCACCTCTAAGACAAAATTACATTTTTAATTCTTTTTAAGGCAATAGATTGTTCAACTATGAATCATATGTGTGAGAAAGATGTAATCATTTAAGGGTTGTCACAGAGTGGTACGTTATCTGTAGTTCTGTTATGTTTCAGTTTCAAGTCACAGCTGAAGAACAAAATGTTCAAAATGTGACTGCACAGCATACATGATCATTCATTCTCTCTCGTGCAGATACTGGACTGCGTAAATAAAGCATTAATATAGTCGAGCGCTATACTTGAAAACTGCCTGGAAAGTGAAATACTAATAATAATCAAACTTCACCTTATCACCCGAACTTCAATTTACCACTTATGGTTTTCCCTCAAACTCTCTCAGCTATAACCTTTTGGAAGATTGAAATCAAAATGGCTACTGCAATGACAGCAATTATGTGATTTCATCTGACTCGCACACTTAAATAAAAGGAGTAATAGGCCAACTAACTCATCAATGCATGCAGGGCACAAGAGCATCTAAATTGATTTCTGTGGAAAAGCACGAATGCCATTTTCTCTGGGCTCTAATGTGTGAGAAACTTGAGCACTGCCTAGGACAGGTAATCTTTGTTATTAGAGTCTTGGTTAAAATACATTGATTTAAAATGCTGGCCCTGCATTCATAGCAAGATGGACTGTGAGTGTTAGCAGAAAGTCAGATACTTGGGTCTTTGCAAGGAGTAAAAGAAGTCAGTTAACTACTACTTCTAATAATAATAATAATTTCTGCTCTTTACTGAACAAAAATACATTATTCGTGTAAGTTTGTTTTGAGTAAGGAAGAATAACAGGAATGAACAAGTGATTTTTCAAAAGGTCAGCAATATATTAAGTATATATGAACTATATACTATTAACGGCTGCTTATTTAATCTACATTTTTTATAAACAAAACTGATCAAAAATGAATCACTACTCTTAAATTACTACCTAATAAGCACCAAGCAGCAAAAAAAAGCCAGAGACTCCTGGAGACATTAGATTAAACCAGACTACAAGGATAAATATTGAATTCTGACCAAGAAAGAAAATGCTAATGTTATGTACACAACAGCAATACGCATCTTAAGGCCAGAGTGGCAAACGTGTTGTGCACTCTGACTGGGTGTTTTATTTGAACTTAGCACTGTTACTTAGCACTAAATATGCACTCTCTGTGTCTGTGCAATGCAATCATGCAGTCTTTAGCTGCACCTTTCTAATCAGGCTAGTTAGCGTTAAGCGATAACTTGGCACTCCACCCTGTCATGCTAATGTGAGCAATTCTGTCTCCAAAATAAAAGATGGCAAGATACAAATGTTAAAATCAAGGCTCTTACATGTGACTTTACAATCTAATTTATGACATCACAGTGGGTACATTCATTTTTCAACTATGAAAATTAGCTGGTCAGATTGAACTATAGCTAGCTTGATAGCCGTATAATCATTTTTGGTTTATCTAAAAGTGCAAACAGTGAAGGCAGTATATCATTCAGTGTGTTTCCTGTTGAAAATTTTAAGAAAAGCTGGTATAATTTTATCTGATAAATGAAGTAGCACCTTCTTCCTTTCGTGCCTTCTCTTTTGTAGACTTTCTGATAACACCCACACCCACAACTGCAACCGCTCTCTCATCGTTTAACCTTTAAGCTGCTTTAGTTGCTTAGACATCCTTCTTTGTTCTTGTTCTTTTTAAGCCTTACTTTTTGCAAAAAGCAATCCAATTGGCCATGAGTCAGCTTTTGTCTTTGGCAGGTAGGCAAGTGTAGATTTTATGATGAAGGACTATATAAATTTAACTGACTTGACAAAAATACAGCTACTACAGCAAATGTTTGGCTCCATTCTCTGTGTTGCTTCATTCTAACTTGTTAACCTCTGTTCACTATCAGAATATTTGTATCAAAAGTAATTTGGATGATCAGAAAAGTAGAAACAGCAATGGATAAGTGGCTAAAGTGAAGATATTCAATAAGTGCTGATTCACTTTCCCAACATGCTACATATTGGCACAAGGAGAGCTGGGATTACAGGATGGGTTGACTGCCTCTATCTCTAATGAAATCACCGGTCCATTTTTGGGCAGTGTGGTTAAAGTGCCATTCTCCCACACCAGGGAGGGTGGAAATACAGCCATTTCTGTGCTCACTTCATTAAAATTTCCATTTCTTGAACAGCAGGTGTCACAATGAGCCCTGCTCTCATGACCTGCAGAGGCGATGCATGTCTCTGGTAGCTTGAAAATGACTGAACACTGACCCATAGAGCTAAGTGTTTGAAGTGAAGGTTGCAATGAATGCATACAAATTGTTTTTATTCTTTTTTGTTGCTTCAGTCAAATATTTACAGCCATTGCAAATACAGAAAGTCAATATTGCTGTCAAGCTCGAGCCTGTATAAGAACCTTGGATTTGAAAAGATTATACGCTTTAGACAATTTCTCTGCCATTTCCAGCTGGGGCAAGGCAATTAACCCACTTCATATGTTTCATCTGAGGCCAAAAAAAACAAAATAAGTTAATCTGTCCCAAGGTGCAGGGACGTTGCTATTAGTCCCAAGCAATGAGAGGAAGTTGTAAAATCAAGCTCAAATGGTGCTTTATTGCCTTGCCTTTTCCAATTAGTGCCTGCCATCTTAAATCTTAACAGGCTCAGAAAGTATGGCCTGATTACCTATGCAAATGAGCGGGAAGCTATAATAAAGCTGTCAACAGAAATAAACGGGTTTAACATAGGAGAGCGTTGCAATCGTGAGCATTGCCGCTGGGCTAAACAAAGAACGACAACATTCCCAAGACACTTTAAGTTGCAACAAGACAAATTGATTAGTGTTTATAACTGTACCTTTGGGCGGAACTTTGGCCAAGATTTTAGTTTCTCCTCATGAATTTCCTCTTTGTATTTGAAAAAGAACTATGTAAATTGCTACTGTAGCCAAAAAGAAGAAACACAGTTGGAATATTTAATTAGCTTTTCACTTATAGTTTACTCACTTCTGACTTATCTAGGAACACTCTATAAATGGTAAGTGCAGACAAGTCTTCCATGGAAACTATGAGTAACTGTGGCAATCTGCCCATGATCAAAACAATCACAAGGTTTTTGGTGTTCTTTATGTTTTATCCTAAAGCTCCTATGTGTCTTTTACACCCTGGAGTAGCAGCTAGTAGAAGACAAATAAGAAAATTGAGCATTTGTATGTTATTTATAATTATTAATTTGTTAATTTCATTTTGATCCGGCAACAAACTAAAGTGATTTCCTCGTCCTTTATTAGGCTTTCAGGCCTGAACACACTGAGTAACCTGTAATGTTTAATTATAAAGGTTTTCAAATTTAGCAGCTCTAAGAATTTAGCAGCTCGTCATATTAGAAATAAAGAACAGGACCAAGCCTACACCAATCAGTAAAAGAAAATACATTAACTTAAGTCAGCCTATTTCCTTTTTCCACTGTGTGCCTGTGATCATCATAATATCACATAATTAAATATTATATTATAATACTATATTATTATCCATTATATTATTATTTTTATACATTAAATTATATTACTGCAGCAACAGTGTTGCATTTTACTATTCCTGCTTTTCAGATTTCTGAAGGATCTCAATCCAATCCTCTGATAATGTCCGTCGGCAATGCTTAGTCGATCATTTCATATAGAAGAAGATTCAAATGATGCAACAAATGTGAGAATGCACAGAACCCGAAGCAGAAAGCCAGAGCTAATAGATAATGCTGTGTTAACCAATGTTCTGTTACCTTTTATCTCTGACTGAGGTTTTAGGTTTTCTGACGTGCCAGCTAATGCCTGCTATCTGTTCTGCTGACAATGGTGAATACTCATAGATTATAATCCAACCTGTCAGTGATAACCTGCCATCACAGTGTCCTGTTCTGCATGTTGAAAAGAATGATCTTAAGGGTATGTAACTTTCCGTTTTCTCATTTCAGACTCACGCAGGATGTTCATTTTTAGCCTAGGAAGTGTGGTTAACTAAAGACTTAAACCTCAAACTGCTTTTGCAGAGCAGGCCAACATAAGAGATGTTCTCTAGCACAGCAGTTTTTCCACCATGGTATATTTGCGTGGGTGAATTTGAAACTCTATAAAGCAATTTGTACCGCTTTCACATTAAAAGAACTAAAAGTATGGTCCATTTATCTACCCTTTACACAATAAAAGCTTGAGGAGGTGGGCTTCCCAATCTCTATTCTCTATTAACATAAAACGGTTTGCTGTTGTGTAAATTACTTCCCCCAGTAAAGCTGAGCCAATCATGGGCATTCAGAAGATGACATGTTGTGAGAACACAAGGGAGAGGAATCATTTCATATTCCAAAAAAAAAAAATCAAATAACCCTCTCCAGTCCGCCAGGGGGCAAATCCTTT
The DNA here is from genome assembly GCF_965226115.1 of Aulonocara stuartgranti. Taxonomy (NCBI): domain Eukaryota; kingdom Metazoa; phylum Chordata; class Actinopteri; order Cichliformes; family Cichlidae; genus Aulonocara; species Aulonocara stuartgranti. The sequence continues at coordinate 32,613,271 of NC_138950.1, read as the reverse complement.
TACTTTGGTCTGAAAATTGAAGTTATTCGATTAACATGTTTGCTTTCATCGCAAACTCCATTTCTTTCAAGTTTGTGTACCCGTGTACTTGTGCATGTGCATACTGAGAAACTCTGCTTCATTAGATTTGCTGTCAGTGGGTGGTTCGTATTAGTGTATTTGCAGAGCACAACAGCACCCTTAAGGAAAGCATTGAGCTAAATAAATAAATTAAAATTACACATAGCTTATATACGCTACATGCCTGCAAGACCTTTATGGTTATGTGTCCATGAAGCTGAGCGACACACTGGGGGGGAAAAAACTACAAAAAAAAGACACCAGACAAGACTGAGGAAAGAACTCATTACTCAACTATATAATTGTTCTTCCTGCGTGTTACAAAGGGAGGCTTTAATTGCTTACCACGCCACTTATGTTAATTAGTTACAAAGCATAGCTTAATTGTAAACCTGGAAAATGTAAATGCCTGCATTTTAATGCGAATAGGCAATACACAACACTTACCCATCACCACCTGCTCAATTTGCATCATACTATTCCCAGAGACCGCAGATAAGCGCTATACTGGGAGATAAAGCTCTTTTCGAAGGAGTCGCGGGACTTCGACACAAGCTGTACGCCATTATGTGAAACAGCATGGTGCAAAAACAATGCACGCTTAGCTGGGTGGGTAAAAGCAAGACTAGGAAGATTTAAAGATGGGTGGGGGGGATAGATTGAAGAGGAGGAAAATTGGCAGATGAAGCAACAATAGTGTGAAAGAAGAAGAAAGTGATCTGTAGCTGCTAAGTTGAAGGGTGGGTGGTGGTGGGGTTACGAGCGAGGGGTGAGAGAAACTGCAATGCACTGAGTCACAAGCAAGACAAGGCGAGAGAACGCGAGTGACGCTACCTGAGAGAAACGGAGCGACAGAGTGAGGAGGAGATGATGTGGGTAAGATGTGTAGGAGAGAAAGAACATGGTTAACCCAGTTAATGCACTTGATTGTCTTTCTCTTTCTCCTCTTCTTTAAGGGCCATCGATATGAAGAAGGAGAGCTTGTGTGTATTTGTGAGCATGTGTGCATGCTGGAGTTTCATTTCCATCAGTTTTTTTTTGTGTCACAGAGCATGGAATTGCGTGTTTTCACATTTATCTGTGTGAACAAGTTTGTGTCCACACAGGAAGGAATATATATGTAGATATAGATATATCAGTTTTATTGAAATTGTATTATTGACATAATACATGTCAGTTTTTCTGCATGAAAAAAGGTGCTGCTGTAGTAAACGCTAGAAATATGCCAGCACAACTCTTTGGGTCTAAAATTGTATGAGTATGAGTAAAAGATGAGCTTATTGCACTGTTTTAAAATTCACTAGCTGGGCCCACGTCCTCATTTTACGTTTGACAGCATTTTAGTAGGTAAAGGTTAATGCTTTGACATGAATTGAGCTGCGGTTTGGGGAAGGGACTGGCGATGGCTCCCGGGCCTGGCAGATCCCCGAGTATTAAATAGAAATGAAGAAGTTAAAGAAGTGAGAACAAGGAGGGAGAGAGGGTGGGGCACGTAAACGAGAATGAACAGCTTGCAGAACTGGGGGAACCTATATAGATGACAACTGGAAAGAGCGTGTTTGGAGGTATGGCCCTGCTCCTGAAATTCTGATACATAATCTCCAAAACAAAACAAATAATAAAGAAATAACAGGAAATTTCCTGTTATTTAAATGTGTATATATAGGCTTTATCAAAAAGATTTTGATTTCAAAGTGTTTTAATTCCACCGCCCTTCACCAGTAATGATTGAAATACTTACTGTTAGAAAGAGCGTATTCGTGAGTGTCATGTGTTTTCTGGTAGGTAGCATAACAGCAGCAGTGACGGCAGTGACTTAAGACTAGGGCTGGGCCATATTATACCGTTCACGGTAATACCGGTATAATGTTAGGCAACGATAGGAAAATGAAATATCGCGATAGAATATGAGTAAAACGCGCATGCGCAGTGCCTTTGTTTTCATACGCACATGGCCGATTGTTGAGTGAAACAGATGAACCAGAATTTGTTTGTAAAAATGGTGCAACTTCAGTGATGTGGAACTGGTTTGGTGTTTGTCCGTCAGATACACGACAAAGCACATTTTTTTGCAGAACATGCAAGCGGCCGTCGTATTTGTCGGACTAAGATGCTCTTAAATCTGGAAGTAATCTGGGTCCTAAACTCCGTATCTTCAGGTCAAACGAACACTGCAGCATCACTGAGAGTTAAAAACTGTCTAAATTCTTTCATCTTTAATAAAACGATCAGCATTGCTGCTTTACCAGGTGTAACTATGAAGTTTAACTTCCAGGCATCCATGAAAACAAAATTTATTACATTTAACGGAGTTAGAAGTTAGCAGGAAGCTAGCGGAAGTTAGCTCGCTAGTTTCGCTAGTTACCTAAGCATGATATTGCATGTTCTGACTCAGAGATTTCTGAAAAAATTCAAACCTACAGCTCTGCTATCACTTCCAACATAAATTTTTTTTTTCAAACTTTATTGAAATTACAAAGTGAACAGCCAGTCATTCCAGTTCAGCCTGAACAGTAGACATACAAGGCAAATAAAGGTAACAATATACAGTACAATGAAATAAGAAGGATAAATAAATAAAGAAAAAAAAAGGGGGGGGGGGGGGGGGAGGTGACAGACTTCATAATTTAGTACTTGAAAGTCATGACAGCTCATTTGTTAAACATTTCTGAATGAATTTCAATCAATGATAAACCTTTTTTATTGGAAGTTAATTTAAGAGAGTTTAAATAATATTCAATTTCAATCAAAAACAAATTAAATGATGGGGTTGAGTTTTGAAATTTACATTTATGTATGTGGAATTTCCCTAATAAGATATAAAGATTGACAATGGCACATATTTTTTTTTCTTTAGTTTCAAAATAAGTGATAATGTTCTTCCCTTCAATTTTGATTTCGTATGTTGTCTTGCACAGTATATAATTTTCAAGCTCTCTCCAAAATGTAGCACTATATGAACAGCCATAAAACAAATGAGTAACACTTTCAAGTTCAGTTTTACAAAAGGTACATTTTCTATCAATGTCACAGAATCTTGAAATGTACATGTTGGATGGATATATGTTATGTAATATTTTCAAATGTAATTCTCTAACTTTGTTTGTAATACAAAATCTAAAAGGAACAAGCCACGCTTTATCCCAGTTGATATTATCAAAAATAGCATTCCAAAAAAACTTCCCTCTTGGAGTTATTTTCTTCGCATTATACAAACATTCTCTAATATGTTTATTGGTGCATTTCTTGCTTAAGAAATCAATACCATTTATATAAAGAGTGTTAACGGATGCATGTGGTGTGTTCTGTTTTTTGTAGCTTTTCATCAACTCAGTCAGTCCGCTGGGAACGGACTTTATTACAGAGCTAAAATCTTTAAATTTGATAGGGAATGTTTTTTTCTGTAATAAAGTCATTGTAACTAAGTAGCTGGCCTTCAGAGTCAAATAAGTCTTTTAAATAGATTATATTTTTATCAATCCAATTCTGCAAATATAGTGATTTGTTCCTCTTAGTAATACATTCGTTATTCCAGATAATAGATCTATGTGGAGAAAAGTTATGTGAATAACATAATTTCCAAGCCAACAATGCCTGTTAATAAAATGCAGACATTTTAACTGGTAACTTTGATATACTGTAACTACAAGACAATAGGAACTGTAAACCTCCAACATTTCTAAAAATGTTATGTGGAATGAAATGCCATAATGATCCAGGAGATTTTAAGCATTCTTTTAGCCATTTCACCTTAAATGTATAGTTCAGGTCCATGAAGTCCAGAAGGCCAAAACAACCTTTATCTTTAGGTCCACAAAGCAATGACTTTTTTAGATGATGGTGCTTATTCTTCCATACAAAGTTAACAAATAAGTTATTAACATTTTTACATGTGGAATCATACACATTAAGGGAAAGGGCTGGATACACAAATCTGGAAACACCTTCAGCTTTAGTCAAAAGGATTCTACCAAAAATTGATAGGTCTCTTTGGAGCCATAAGTTCAGTATAGTTTTAGTTTTTTCCATCCTGGGAGAAAAGTTGAGTTGTTGACGCTCTGTGTCATTCTTACAGACATGAATACCAAGGTATCTAACACAGTTTTTGACAGGAATATTGTATAAGGATTTGACATTTGATTGGTACAAACAGAAAATTTCACATTTAGATTTATTTAGTTTTAAACCAGAGGCAATTGAGAAATCATTTATTAATGAAATAGCATTTTCAATCTGATCTTTGTTTTTTAAGAATAAAACGGTGTCATCTGCTAGTTGAGTCACTCTGATTTCTTTACCAAAAATAGATAAACCTTTAATGACTGGGCTATTTAAAATGTTTAATGAAAGTAGTTCAGCCACAATCAAAAAATTGAAATTGGGCAACCCTGGCGAACAGATCTCATGACAGGAAATCTTTTAGTAGTATTTGGATATAGTATAACACAACTGTCAATATTTTTATAAAACATTTCGATAGTTGACACAAAGTTTGGACCAAAACCAAAGGTTTTGAGTGCTTTAAATAAGAAATAATGTTCTACCGTATCGAAAGCTTTATAAAAATCAAGAAACACAATAAGGGAATCATCATCTATATTGTCAGAGTAGTCTAATAGGTCAAAAATAAGCCTTATGTTTGAACTGATATAAATCCGGTTTGCATTTCAGCTATGATCTCATCCAGATTTTTCTTTAATCTTTTGGCATAGACCAATGAGATAATCTTATAATCTATGTTCAAAAGCGTGATAGGTCTCCAATTTTCTATAACAAGAAGATCTTTATCAGGTTTAGGAATTAAAGTTATAATACCCTGTTTCATGCTTGTGGACATTTCTTTTCCATCAAGGCATTCCTTAAACAATTCTAATAAAGGATCAACAATGATATCCCATAACTGTAAATAAAATTCCACTGACAAACCATCATTACCTGGAGATTTGCCCTTTTTCATTGATCGAATTGCCTCTGAAATTTCTGATTTTGTTATGGGACGTTCACAATTAGTTTTAAAGTTTTCTGAGATAGTTGGTGCAAAGTTTTTAACTGACTCGATAAATCTATCACAATCATTGATATTACAATTTGATTTGTATATATCTTTGTAGAATGAACCAACATGTTTTGAGATATCTAAATAATTAGTGGTTATGTTATTATCAATCTTAAGAGCAGATATATTGTTTCTTCTTTGGTTTCGTTTCTCAAGAGCAAAAAAGTAACTAGAATTTCTTTCACCTAGTTCTAGCCATTTTGCTTTGGACCTTATAAAAGCCCCTTTAGCTATGTTAATATATGCATTATCTATTTCTTCCTTTAGTCTTTTCAATTTAATTTCTTCATCATCTGATAGAGCATCTTTCTTCATTAATATGTTTAATTCATTCATAATACTGATTTCTTTAGTGTCATTTCTTTTTTTAATTTCTTTGCTTCGCCTTATTGCCGCTTCCCTTACCTTGAATTTGAAAAATTCCCATTTTAGTGTGTGATTCATATTGGTATCCCCGAATATCTGTTCTGCCGTTTTTTCCACTATACTACAAAATGTATCATCATTCAATAAATTATTATTTAGCTTCCAAAAACCACATAGTTTACTTTGACTTTGTTTATTGCCAACTAAGTGAATTGTGATGAATTTGTGATCAGTTAATGGAGCAAAATCATGAGAAGATTCTGAAACAAAATGTAAACACGAAGAAGATATTAACCACAAATCAATTCTGGATTGTAGAGATCTATTTGCATTGCTCCAGGTAAACTCTTTTGTATCAGAGTTGAAGAATCTCCATACATCTATAACTGCAAGTTGTTCACAGAAAAATGCAGTGCTTTTAAATTTTGAGTGTTGAGATGTTCTTATTGGTACTCTATCTATAAGATCGTCTGGAGCATCATTATAATCTCCTCCAAGAATCATGTGGGCTCCCTTATATTTTGATTTTAAAAAATCAAGTTTCTCAGATAATTGTATGCACATAGATTTGGCCTGAGTTGTGTTATTATGACTGTATAAATTACAGACTATAAAGAAGGTGTTGTCCAATTTGAAAACCAGAATAATCCATCTGCCTTCATCTGAAGACAATGATTCAATAATATTGCCTTTAAAGTTGTTAAGGAGAATGGCTACGCCTGCCGAATGTTGAGAGGCGTGGCAAAAATAACACTGATCACCCCACTGTGCTTTCCAGAATTTTACATCATTATCACTCGAATGAGTTTCTTGTAGAAAAATCAAATCAGCATTTTTCCGTCTACAGAAAATGAAAATTAACTTTCTTTTGGTACTGTCACGAATACCTCTAACATTAAGGGATAGTATTTTTAAGGAACTGAAATATAAGTCTGTCATAAGAGAAGAAGGGAATGAATAAAGTGAACTGGATGTCTGTAAAATTAACTAGAAATTTATAAGGTGCTAAGGTATAAACACCTAAAGAAGATACTCTCAAACAGGAAAACTAAATGTTGAGTACCTAAGTAAAAGTCTTCAGACTCTATTTCGTTTTTCCCCATCGAAGTGACCCAAATACTTAAGCAAATTAACATTTATACACCAAGAAAGTAGGATGTTTAACTACTCACACTGTAAAACATAAGCAAGTCCAAACATAACCATAATAATGTTTGCCAAATATTGGTACAACTAACTTGGAGGTATGAAAGTTTTATAGAAAATTTAAAGAGGATATTATTGGTTGTAAACATATTACCTAATGAACCTGAGGTATTTCAAGCAAAACAAAACAAACAAAAAATACAATATACAAGTGCCTCAAAATTATTAAATATTGAACAGTAACATTGGGAGCCTGAGGTAGTTGAAATACCTGTTAATGTTAGGTAACTTACAGAGTGAACTTAAAGTATTTCAGTCATCTTGCTGATCTTTTAATAACCTCTTATTTATGCAGTGTGTCTTACACCATCAATGATGGCCACAGGACCAATCCGTTTGGTCTTCTTTCCCTCGTCACGGGCTTGTTTGACAGTTGGCCACAGTTTATTTCTGCACTGTCTCTCCATGTAGGTGAGATCTTCAGCCAACCTGAGATTCTTCTTCTTCATCACATCAGAGTTGAGGGAAGCTCTCCACACTTTGTGTCGGCCTGATGTTATAAAGATGTCCTGTACGTGTGCAAAACACAAGTGCAATGAGTCACTTCTAATAAAGGAATTATCTGAGTCCGTTTAGATCATTTAAAACGTTAGGTACTCATCAGAAATTCACGAGCTTACAGAGAAGCGTCCACACAGGTCGCCATCTTGGCTCCTCCCCAAATCCAAGTCCACTTCCAACATAAATGAAGACAGGAAACTAAACAGCAGTGACGTTTGTAGGGTTACTGAAGTTGGGCTAGCTGGTATATAATGATGTGCTACGTGATCGCTAGCGACACAGCTATGTTAGCATAACATAAACAGTGAAGCTGGAGGACGAACACTAACACTTTTCCACTTATAAAAGTTAACGTTAAGGTTCCTGATAGTTAGAGACAAATGCAATCGCATGGCAGGGTGCTGTAAACGGACCAAACTTCAGTCAGGAGAACAACTGAAATAATCCATCCACAATATGAGGTTAGTCATTAATATACTGCAACAACATGGGAATAGAGCAGCTGCCAGAGAATTCAACATTAATGAATCAATGGTACAGAAGTGGAGGAAGCAAGAAGAATGAGTTTAATAAAGTTTGATTTATCTGACTGCTTTGTTTCGCTTAATGTGCCTTATAATCCCGTGCACCTTATGGTCCGAAAAATACGTACTGCACACTGCAGTTTAATGTTGCAAAGCACCTCTTTTTAACTTCAGTGGATATTATACATGGTTATGCTCAGGATATGTCAGCCCATTTTTACTGGAAATGCCTTTTGGTTAAACTTTCAGCAAGGAATTTGCATTTGCACTGTTACATTTTTATAAAGCTTTAATGTACCTAAAAACCAGCTTCTTGTTTAAGTGAAAATAAATGGAAGGTTGTCTTTTTGCGCTAGTAATGTTGTGGAGTTGTATTTTGTCTCGTATCAATTATATCGTCAGTTATATCGTTATCGCAAATTTTCAAATATATATCGTGATAAATATTTTTGGCCATATCGCCCTGCTCTACTTAAGACATGCTCACAAAAGAATGGAATTAATTTGACCATCGTATGGATACATCAAATCCATGTCTTCTTTCACATTTTCCAAAGTCATCCACTGGGCCACATTGGAGTCCTTGGCGGGCCAATTCTGGCTCCCGGATAATATGTTTGACACCTCTGCTGTAGGATCTTTCGGCGCTATATAAATAAACCTGAACTGAGTATCGGGGACAATTCCATTATATTGTGCATGTTAATCTTGCAAAGTATACATTGTTCAAATTGAAGTCCGAAAGAAACAAATGGTTTGATGCTGCCCTCTGATGAAAAGTTCATAAAACCTGATTTAAAAACATTCATCGTGTGAACATGCAAAGTGCAGAAACACAGCTTGGATGAAGGCATCATACAGTGGCATACTGCGATCAAAATGTCCTATAACTACCACTTAACAATCAGCTAACAAAGTAAACTGACTTTATTAATGTCACATTACATCATATTTTAAGCTGCAAACTGCTCTCTTCAACTGAACGCATGTGGTTCCAGGAGGTGGACAGCAGCAGCAGGTGGCCATTTCACAAGTAATTGTTGGCTGTCCTGAATCTGAACCAATCCAGCCAATTGCATACAGTGATGCTTAACTTAAACCCAGCCAGGTATTTCTGCTACATCTAACCTAAACCCTGGGGACCACCACAGAAAAAGTCATTTTAATGAGAGGGAAACAAACTTTGGCAATACTGGGCAATAAATGCAGCAACAACTGCTCATTGTCTCAGCTCCTTCTCTGCTTGGCCCTCCTTGCTGATTTCCTCTCAGTCCTTTGAATTTATTTTTGGATTGTTCCCTTCTTGTTGCCATGCATAATATCAAATATCAGCTGAAATCATACAGACATATGTGAGGTGTCTTTAACACCTGTTCCTTAACCCTGCTGGGTTGCAGCAGCAGTGAGTGTCTCACTTATGGGGTTTTTATCCTTCTGCACCCAATCTATGCATTAGGTATGTCATAACCACTGACCCTTCTGAAACCCTACACTGTGGCCCATGTTGTCAACTGAAGCATACCTCCCTAGAAATGTAAAAACACAAGCAACCCTCACAGGTATAAATGCTTTCAGAGGCTATGTCATGGCTCTATGGAAATCCAATGCAATTCAGATGTCAGTCCTCACATATGGATGCTTGTAAAAGGGCCCTTTGGCACTACACTTAAATTCAGTGAGTGTTCTTTTTTTGTGTACTAGGTTAATGCATTGGGGGAACCTCCAGAACTGAAAAATGAACTCAACGTGGAAGTGCCAAAAGAAACTGGCAGTTTTTCTAATGGCACCCATTGACAGGCAGACCCTGTAGACTTCTATGTTAAAATATCAAAATTGAGCAGGAAAATAGCACATTTACAGTTATTTTATTTTATTTTTATTGTTTCAAACTCTGTCTCTATGTTAGAGTGAAAGTGAAAGTAAGAGAAGCGTTTTTTCAATTCCCAATACAGCCTCACAGTGAGAATCGGGAAATGTATCATAATTTATCTAGAAGTCTTAAAATAACTTGGGGAAAGTTTCAGTAACATTAATACTTCAAAATTTCAAAATTCACACCTAACAACATTCGTATTTTTCATGCGCCTCGTTTCATATAAATCTCTTATATAAGAAAAATGATGGGAATTCACAATTTATGCCATTAGGTCCGTTAAAAACGAATCTCGAATAGTTGTTGTGTCTGAGTAGCCAAATGATGTCTTTTATTCACATGCGTTATGGGGCTTAATGATGAGGAGGGTTTAAAGAAGGCATAAAAAAGCCTCACAGCAATTTACAGCTAATTTAACCAAGTCTTAATGAAAATATGCGGATCTTGCTTTTTTAAAATGCATCATATTCACTGAACACTCTACGCAGCTTTTCCTCCCCGAGTTAATCATATCGTATTTATCACGATGAGCTTACTTTCAATTCAACCTGCAATTCATTATTTAAATAAACATGCTCTGGTCATCTCTGGCCTTCAGACTGCACTGTAACATGTGTTTCAAGATCTCGTTGACTTTGTACTTTAGTGGCAACACACCTATGCATGTGTAAATCCCCCAGCTTCCTGCCACCTAATAGCCAGCGCAGAGAAAATGTATTCCGCACTGAACCAGCAAAACCAAACCTTTTCTTTCCCCACCTCACTTTCACTCTTACTTTCTATCAATCACATCAACACCTATTTAAATCCCACCCACAATATTGAAACAAAATACCCTCTCTGGCTTTAGCACAGTGTCTTCTCACCTCAGTGCCTCCCATCCTCACTGCTTTATCAGTGACAGACCTGCTTTTTGGTGAAAGTACAACACAGAAGAAGAAAAAATACGTCAAGGCTGCCATGGCATTTTCTCCCCTTCACATTCTCCTTGCCAGGCTTGTGCTCCGCTCTGCCATTTCCATCCAAGCCGCCAACTCACAACCCAGCCCACTACCATCTTATGTATTGGCCAGGAAAAGTAGATTACAGAGCGGAAATGTCATAAACTCTATGGAGAGGAAGCATAGGTTGTCAATTATACATGCGCCACTCTGCTGCTATCTCTGACTCTCTTTTTCCACCCACTCCAAGCGACTTGGCCAAGGCTGGCCTGCTCTCCTCTTTTTTATGCTATCTCTGTCTAGGTCTGACATCTGTCTTTTATCACACTGCCACATGCGCGCGCGCACACACACACACACACACACACACAGCCCACATAGATTCTGGAGGAGAGCAGTTGTCACCACGGAACCCAAAACAAACTGAATTAAGCATGCTTGGAGCAGTAATGGGATAGCTAGCTGTTTTGCAGGAGATAGAACCACGTATGTCTACATGCAGATGGCTCTATAAATAAACCTCTTCAGAGGGACACACAAAGAGAAGATGAAACTGGTGCGGAGAACATGGCTTTGCTCCTGCTAAAAACCTTCTTCAGTAGGATTTTCCGTCACGCCAAACATCTTTGGAGCATTTCTTTCCACCCCAAATGGCATTAAAGTCTAGGTGCTTTGGAAAATAAGAACAAAGGAAAATGACTTCCTGCAACTAAAATCTCATACACGGCAGCATGAAATGGAACTACTTGTGTCCAATACTCGTGCTTCTCATAAGAAAATTTAAAAAGGACTAAACACATTTTCTCCGCATTAAATTTTTAGGCGTGTTCCTAAAAAATCCTGCCAGGCTGTCAGTGTCCCTCCACTTCACAACAAACTCAGCCCATTTAGGAGGCAATGTAGCAAGTTTTCAAGTTTTAGTTAAGTTTGGAGAAAATGGGTTACTTTGCTTGTTTACAATAAACATAAGGTCATTAGAAAAAGAAAAAGAGGCTCAGCAACTGAAACACACTACTGGTACAACATGTCGGGAAGAAACTGATGTAAATGTACTGTAGGATTACAGAACAACATTTTCATACTTCATGCCTTTACAAACTTAAATTCAAATTTTATTCGTCACACACACAACCATACACAGTATGACGTGGTGAAATGCCCGACCATTAAACTACAATAAAGAAATTTACAGTAAAAAATAATGTGCAAGTAACATTTAGGAAAGAAATTATAAGAAGTGTGCAAGAAAATACAAAGTGTGCAATTATAAGAAGTGTGCAAATAAACAGAGTGCATATGGTGACGCGATGTATGAAAGTAGCAGGTCAGGAAGCTCTGATCGAATGATGCGTTCGGCCGAGCGCACCACTCTTTGCAGATCTCATCTGTCCTGCTTGGTGCTGTTCCCAAACCAGGTGCAGATGTATCCCATCAGGATGCTCTCGATGGTGCATGAGTAGAAGTTAAGCACCCTCAGTGGCAGATGAAAGTCTCTAAGTCTTTCTTGAACAGGATGTTGATGTGACATGACCATGAGAGGTCCTGAGTGATGTGTACACCCAGGTACTGGAAGCCGTCCATTGTCTCCACTGGTGCACCACTGATGATCAGGGCTCGTAATTCCTCGCCTGCTTTGTAGTGAAGTCCACGATCAGCTCCATAGTCTTGCTGATGCTTAGGAGGAGGTTGTTCTCTTGACACCAGTTGTCCAGGTTCCTAATCTCCTGCAGGTAGACCTTCTCTGTGTTGTCAGAGATCAGGCCCACAACAACAGTGTCGTCAGCAAACTTGACAATGGAGGTGGTGTCTGATGTGGCTACACAGTCATAAGTGTACAGTGAGTAAAGCAGGGGCACAGCCCTGAGGCACTCCAGTGTTGAGTGAGATGGAGGGGTAGACTTGTTTTTTTTACCCTCGCTGATTGTGAGGAAGTTGAGGAGCCACTGGCACAGTGATGAGCTCAGCCCTAGATCCTTCAACTTGGTAAAAAGCTTTGAGGGAATTGTTGTGTTGAATGCTAAACTGTAGTCCACAAACAGCATCCTAGCATAATTCCCTCTGCCAGTGTCCAGGTGACTCAGGGATGTGTGGGGCAGGTGAGATATGGCATGGTCTGTGGAACAATTAGTCTGGTATGCAGACTGAAGTGGGTCAATGGTGGCAGGAAGTGAAGAAGTGATGTTGTCTCTTATCAGTTTCTCAAGACACTTCATCACTATTGAAGTCAGTGCTACTGGGCGGTAATCATTGTGGCAAGCGGGCTATTGTTTCTTTGGGACAGGGACGATGATGGACCATTTAAAGCACGTGGAAACTACTGCTTGTGCCAGGGAGAGGTTGAAGATCTCAGTGAACATCGGTGCTAGCTGGTCAGCGCAGGCTCTGAGGACCCCAGATTGCATCTGATCCTGCTGCCTTCCTGATGTTCACTGTCCTGAAAGCTTTCCTCATGGCATGCTCTGTGATGGTGAAAGCATTGTCTTCACTGGTGCACTCGCAGCCGTTTGTTGTGTTATTTGCTGCAGCGTTGAAGTGAGCATAAACGTGTTCAGCTCATCAGCCAGTGAAGCATCGGCATTCATCATTGAAGAAGCTGGTTGCTTATAGTCAGTTATTGTCCGGACTATATATACTATTATAGTATTGTAGTGCATCTGTTAAGAGGGTATAAATAAATGGATGAGTATTCCTGAAAAATGTTTCAGAAGGGAGCTAGAGTGTATTTTTTAGCTTTTCCAATAATCATTTTTGGATAAAATTCATGTGTTTTTACTAGTGCTGTCAAATTAACGCGTTAACGCAAATTAATCCGCCATCATGGTCAGCACGATTGAAATTTTTAATGCAATTAACACATCTAGAGTGCAGAATGACTCAAAATCCCAGAAATGTTTCTGTCAACGCATTTCAAGCAGTTTGTCCAAGTAGAGTTACCTTTGCACATCCGCAAATGGGCAGTTGATCTGGTTGTGACAATCAATGGAAGATGATAAACGCACATTGGCCATCTCAATGGGACATTTGAGTATTAAAAAAAATAACAAGACGGAACAGTTGACCGACATAATGTACTATCACATTGGGCAAGAAGGAATTTTCCTTTCACCGAAGCACTTCCAGCTTAAAATAGTACATTGACGCAAAGCATACGTTAGTTGGGGATGCTGCTAGGACTTACGTGTCACCCAGCTTGCAACAAACCACTCACGGAGCATCGGGGACTCAGTGAGTCTACCCCGGAAATATTGGCTGACACAGTTGCCAAGTGGATTGCAACAAACTGCAGAACTATTAATATCGTTGAGGATTCGTGCTTTACATAGCTTTGGTTCCTCCTTTCAAGGACTTGAAGTGCCTCCCCAAGAGTGACAGAGAGAGGGTGGATAAATGTTTATGGAGTTTTTTGTTAACATGAATGTTCTAGATGTTCAATAAACATGTTTAATGCGTATATTTTACCTTTTTTCTTTAGTCTGTTTACTCATGCAAAATGAAATGTGATTAATATAGAATAAAAATGAATATTTAATCGTGATTAATCAAAATGAATCCATTGTAACCCTGTGATGAATCTGATTAAAAAAATTTTTAATTGTTTGACAGAACTAATATATATTATATATTAGTCTATACTTACCTATTAGTATATAAGAAGAAGAAGAAAACTATTCAACTTCTCTTTGAATTTAAGCATACATTCTTTATTCTGCATTTACTTCATTATATTCAATAAATGTTAGTTACAAGCTTAAATATAAAGTTAAAAAAATGTAATTGCAACCAGGCTATTGATCAAGTAATTGCGATTAATCGCGATTAATTACAGAAAATTGTGAGATTAATTAGTTCATTTTTTTAATCTATTGACAGCACTAGTTTTTACATATTATTTTATCCTGTTTTTCACTTAAGACATGGACACATCACAGCTACAATGATTTAAATATATTTTATGCAAAGTGAAAACGAGAGCATTCTGGAAGTGTTGGGATTTGTTATTTGGTCATGTATAACCATTATAACTGTCAAAGGCTTTCCTCGCTGCTATATCATAAATAAAATCCTTATAGCAACTATCCATAATTAGCAATATTTACACTTTTACACTTTAACTTAATATACTATAAATTTTGGCCTGTGCCGTATTATTATTAGCCTGCTTCAGTGGTCGGCAACCTTGTGCCATATGATTGCGTTAGCAATAAATGTAATAACGCTCTATATTAACAGTTACACACTATATAGAACAACTTTATAGCATTATATTTGTTCGCAGATGTTGGTAGTAGGGCTGGGCGATATGGCCAAAAATCCATATCACGGTATAATTTGAAGCATATGCGGTAACGATATATAGCGCGATTGTTACGGCCCTAGCTGGGCCTCCTGATACTGCCGTTGTGTGGGCGTGGTGTTTTTCTCTGCCTCCTCCTCTTTTGCTCCACCCCTCTGTCTCTCTCTTGCTCTCTCTCTCCCCAGGACACAGCTGCTGCTCATTGGACTCACTTACCACCTGGGCCCAGTCAGCAATCACCTCTCTGAGGTCATATAAGCTGGGGATGAGCTGTGAGCAGGGTGTGGGGTGTCTCTGCTTGGTGTGTAGGTAGCCTGCCTGAAGTGTGGAGTTGTGGAAACAGCATAGCTGCTTTACGTGAGTAGTGTGGGCTTGTGGGCCTTGGCAGCAGTAAAGCCAGCTGCTGTTAGTGACAGGGTGAGCTTGTGGGCCCCTGGAAGTACCTCCTCGTGGTGTGGAGTTTTTGTTTGGTTGTTGTGTTGTTTGTTGTTGCAACCTTTTTTCCCTTTTTTCGGCATGTTATTGGTATTACGGCGTTGCCGGCTCCTTATGTTATGATTATCTACAATAAAGACTATGTTATTTACTAAGAACACCTGTCTGTTTTCCTTTCATTCTGTTCTGGACTCATTTGTTACTGGTCCCCTCACTCGCATGCCTAGACCCCTTCGGGGGGGACGTAACAAAGTGGGGGCTCGTCCGGGATCGGAATGGAAGGAATTGGGTTGATTACAAGTGTGAACAGGTGTTTGTGTGTTGTGTGAAGGTCATTTGGCTAGCTGCTGCTCTCCCCGGCTAGCACAGGGGAGTGTCTAGCTGAGCATTTGCTCTTCCTTCGGACACTCGTTTTTTGTTTTGCCTTTTTTATTTTCGGAGCAAACCCGGGTGGGGATTAATTCTCTGTTGGGGGTAGGCTTGTCGGTGCCTGTGGCACTTGATGATTTGCCTTTAAAGTGGCCTCGAGCCTGGTACGCTCCAGAAGCTAGGACAGGCTAGAGTCTGAGTAGGCAGGACTGGGGGGAGTGTGGGTAGAATTTTTAATTAATGGTTGACTTGACACAACACATTTTTATTTCGCCTGTGTGTAGTTCTGTTGTGTGTGTGTGTGGCCCTTTAGTGGTTTGCTTGTGTTTTGCAGGCCGTTTTGAGTTTTCATGGCCACTTTTGATATTGCTGGGTTTACGGCAGAGCCGTCGCTTGCCCTGCTGGATGTTTGTAGGAAGAGGGATCTGCATGAGCTGGCTACATATTACGGGATCAGTGTCTCCACTGGTCTACGCAAAGCCGAGCTGAAAGCCGCTCTGGTGTCCGGGTTGTTGGAGAAGAGGGTGGTTGTAATGCAAGAACCCCCGAGCACACCTGGCCCGGCTGGACCAAGTGCGGCGCCTCACGTTCCAGGCCAGGTTGTAGAACCATCAGTGTCTACACCTATGGACCAGGGGTTGCCCGAGGGGGGGCTAGTGACGCTGCCCCGTTTTGATCCACTCTCCATCCAGTCATCAGAGGGTTCTAAGCAGGATGCTAGGCTCAAAATCCGTCTGGCTCGTCTCTAGCTGGAGAAGGACCAGCGTGAGAGAGAGTTCCAGCTGAAAAGGGAGCTAGAGCTTAGGCGTTTGGACGCGGAACTGGCTAGGGCTAGGGAGGTTGAGCTGATGAAGGTGGAGGCAGAGACGAAGGTCAAGCTGCGACAGCTGGAACTCCAGCAGGCCTCCTCCCCTCCTGTGGTGGCTTCGCTGTCACAGACAGACGTACAGTTTGATGTAGGACGGAATAGTCATCTGGTCCCTGCGTTTCGTGACACTGAGGTGGAGATTTATTTTGAATCGTTTGAGCGGATAGCGACAGCCTTGCGTTGGCCGCGGGATGTGTGGGCCATCCTGCTGCAGTGCAAGCTGGTGGGCAAGGCACAGGAAGTTTGTTCCTCGTTGTCCGCTGAATGCAGCTTGGACTATGACAAACTGAAAAGTGCGATCCTGTTAGCCTATGAGCTAGTCCCCGAGGCTTACAGGCAGCGATTTCGGGGGCTGAAAAAGGTGCAGGGTCAATCCTTCCTGGATTTCGCAAGAGAAAAGAGTGTCCTCTTTGATCGGTGGTGTATGGCCTGTAAAGCTGCAGACCTAGCTTCGGTACGGGAATTAATTCTCATAGAGGAATTTAAGAATTGCGTCTCCGAGCAGATTGCAGTATACCTCAGTGAACAGAAGGTTTCCTCATTACAGCATGCTGCAACACTCGCTGATGAGTTTGCCCTCATCCATAAAACCAGTGTCATTAAGCACGACCGACGCGATGACCTAGTGAAGGTTAGTGATGTGCCAGCTACACAGTACCCAAAGGGTGAAGTACTTGTGTCCCATTCCAAGGTAAAACGAAAGTGTTTTTTTTTGTTTCAAGTCTGGCCATTTAATAGCAAATTGTGGAGCCTACAAACAGAAACAGTCAGTCTTGAGAGTTAGGAGTGTGCCAGCTAACAAAGCCGATACAGGCGTGGTTTCAAGAGCCAAAACAAAGCTCTGTTTCTTCTGCCACAAACATGGCCACCTGGTTGCTCACTGTTTGAAAGCAAACTCAAAGCAAAATCGATCTGCTTTCAAAAAGAGTGAACTGTGGTTCACAAACCGACAAAGTTGCCAGTCCTAGGCAACAGTTGGAGCATAATTGCTCAGTGGTGTCATTTGGTCACTGTCAGAGATCAACTAATTGTAATCTGCCACCTGATGACGGTCTCTCGGGTCCAGATGACCTACAGTGTGATAGATTGTGTGTGACACAACCATTTCAACCTGCACCTCTGGCTAACCAGCATGCCTTTTGCCATGACCTAGCAAAGAAGCGTCAGAGAAGTGTTGCTGTAAGGCCTTCTAGCTGCCTGATGGGTTCTCCATATGTGATGGCTCCAAAAACATCTGGCTGTCATTTGGGACATGTTGAGGGACTTGAGCCAACCCCGTGCAGTGTTTTCAACCCATCAAAAAGGTCTTGGCAGATTCGGCAGGGTATGCCTAACCGTTATTATGGTGCATGGTAGGTGATATGTTTAAAAGCTGGGTAGGACGTTCTGTGACAAACCACTGGTTTGTATTTATGGGAGGGGGTGTTACGGCCCTAGCTGGGCCTCCTGATACTGCCGTTGTGTGGGCGTGGTGTTTTTCTCCGCCTCCTCCTCTTTTGCTCCACCCCTCTGTCTCTCTCTTGCTCTCTCTCTCCCCAGGACACAGCTGCTGCTCATTGGACTCACTTACCACCTGGGCCCAGTCAGCAATCACCTCTCTGAGGTCATATAAGCTGGGGATGAGCTGTGAGCAGGGTGTGGGGTGTCTCTGCTTGGTGTGTAGGTAGCCTGCCTGAAGTGTGGAGTTGTGGAAACAGCATAGCTGCTTTACGTGAGTAGTGTGGGCTTGTGGGCCTTGGCAGCAGTAAAGCCAGCTGCTGTTAGTGACAGGGTGAGCTTGTGGGCCCCTGGAAGTACCTCCTCGTGGTGTGGAGTTTTTGTTTGGTTGTTGTGTTCTTTGTTGTTGCAACCTTTTTTCCCTTTTTTCGGCATGTTATTGGTAATACGGCGTTGCCGGCTCCTTATGTTATGATTATCTACAATAAAGACTATGTTATTTACTAAGAACACCTGTCTGTTTTCCTTTCATTCTGTTCTGGACTCATTTGTTACTGGTCCCCTCACTCGCATGCCTAGACCCCTTCGGGGGGGACGTAACAGCGATATATTCTGCATCCACCACCTTTCATTGTTTATACCGTTACAAAAAAACAACAACAAAATCACCATCGCCCGGTATGCCCGATGTCCAGTCCCGCTATGGTCATGCCATCAGCTAACCCTTCGTGCCCAGGTTATTATGTTCTTAACATATCTGTTAATTCACTCGGAGTTGGCTTTTATTTTGAAATCAGGTTTCCACATCTCTTCCCGTATTACTTTGAATACACAGGGAACAGAAAACAAACTGGAGGATGGCTTGACGCCAGTGGGTTACAGTGTAACTATAGGTGAGCTCACTGGAAGTTGAGGGCAACAAGTCAGGTTTTTACAGGAAACAAAGAAACTATACAATAAGAAGTTTACTTTTTTTGCTAAAAATTTCCCAATTTTACATAGTAAATAAACGGTACTTTTCAGGACATGGATATGGAGTGGATTAATCTTACCTTTTTCTATTTTTTTTTCATCTTTATTTATTATTTGTGATGCTGCTGCCTATGTGATGTTATAATGATAGAGACAATCCTCACTTATGTTTCTGTTTTTCACAATCACTGCTCAAAGATAACTTTCAAAAGGATTTTACAGCAAAGGAGTGCTGTAAAACACCTGGAAGTTAGGGAAATTTAAGTTACATTGAATGTAAGATGGGGAAATAGTGTTACTGTATTTTAAATGACTTAAAGAATAATTATTCCTTCATTCCTACCGATTATGTGAAGTTATGCAACCCTTAGAATTACTAACGCATTACCTTGCATTACCTGGACCAGTGTTGTCTCATTTCACTGTGTACTGTGTCAGTGCACATGGTTGGAATGACAATAAAACCACTTGACTTGACTTGACCTTAAATCACAGAAAGACTACTTAAATTTATTTACAGTGTACTTACATCTTTGTTTCCTGTAAAAACCTGACTTATTACCCCTGAGTTCTAGTGTCTCTGACTTTAAGTATTTGCAGGTAAACATAATTACAGTGTTTTTTTAAACGAAATACAGTGAAATACCATTGAAATACTGCATTTCGTTGCCCTGTACCTGTGCATGTGCAATGACAATAAAGTTGAATTCTATTCTATTCTATTCTATTACAGGGGAATTAGCTCTGAGCTGCAGGCTGGAATCTAAAGTTTTACGATGTGCATTCAAACCAGCGGCAGGAAACCTTGTGCTTTGAGGACTTTCACACATTTTAGATTTTGTTGACTTGCAGGCATGTTGCAATTGCTAGCATAAGTCTAGCTAGCCTAGTACGTTATTCTTTACACTTCAAACCTCAGATCCCCTGCGAACTTAGACTCGCAGCTAGCCTAGCGTGCATGTCTTTGGACTGTGGGCAAAGGAAGAGAAACCTTCTTGCTGCAAGAGTGAGTGTGCTAACCCTTCCACCACTTTGGCACCTTATTACAAATTTCATGTCTGCACTTTGAGAGAGGGTTTCTTGACATGACATAAGATCTATTTAATAAGGCGCTACGATGGTGGCGTGGTTAACACTTCACCACTGTGGTGCCTCATTACACATCTCATGTCTGTGTCAAGACGCCATCTGTCAAAGCACAGACATGAAATTTGTAATAAGGCGCCTGTGTTCTCAGTATGACCTCTGCTCCTTATTTGTACCATATATGATGGGTCTTATCAAGAGTCCACCAGCCTTTAAAGAACAACAGGTGGCTGTTTCTGCATGGACCTGGGCAAATGTGGAGTCAACACAGAGAGTTCTCTTTACTGTAATTCTAAAATCCATGTAAATAGATACCAGTCAAATCCAACCTGGAGCAGTTTCAAAGACTTGGCACACCTAAAGTACCATTAAGAAGTATTTGCCCCCTTCCTGATTTATTAGTTTGCATATTCATTACACTTGAATTGGTCTGAAACATGCAAGTGTGACAAATATGAAATGAAACAAAGAGATCAGGAAGCAAATACTACTTCACTGCACTGTACTCAATCATATACTTTTCACAGGTCATCAAACTTGAAGCTAAAAGAATGACATTTAGGGTATTTTTACTGCTGTCAGGTGTCAAAACAGGACAAATTTGACCCAAACCTCAGGTTAAATAAACTGCACTTCATTGTAACGAAGTGGTGTGATGAAGCATACTCTTGTAAATCCTTTGCTGCTGATTCAGGTTAGTGCTGGAAGCAGGTGTGAGGTGGAATTTAACCGTGTTAAGAGGTGCTTATACTGCCTGGGGCCTGGATCAGGCCAGGCATAACTTCTGCCAATTTGATTATTTTTTAAGACTTCACTAGAACCCCCTCCCACTCCTCATTTCTCAGTTTGTGCATGCCCCGATTTCCTCCCTCCACAGATGTGGGTGGAGGAGGTGAGAAAGCGACACCAGCAGAGAGGAATTGAAGCAACAGCCATTTAACTAAATAAGACATCCCACATTTTAAAGGCATGCCAATTAAATATGATGTGTGGCACAGCTGCATCATAAATTGTTTTGCTGTAGCCCAACAAAACATTTAACCACAGTTGTAATTTATGTTCCAGATGTAACAGCGTTTGTGACATTTTTAATATTTTAGGAATAATTTTAATTATTGTGACAATTTTTTTAAGAAAAAAAAATAACAGATTGGCAGAGTTTAATCACTGTTGATTCTGCCAAATAGTTCAAACAACTTAATAATACAAAAGAATAGCTCTTTGAAGAGTCGCCCCCACACACCACAGTGGGTTTACCCACTGTAAAGCCTCATTGTGGATTCGCTCACGCAGGCTCTACAGGAAATACCATTACGCTTTTCTATACACAAACCATAGTGGACTTTCCCATAGAAAACTCATACAGGAACCCGAAATGTCAAAACTGCTATTGGCACTGTGTAGGCATACCCACTTGGACCCTGCGTAGGATCAGTGTGGGTTTGCTTTTACCACACAGCCCCGCAGTTCACCTACACCTGCCCACTGTGGACCCACATAAGCATCTTTGCTGACACATCTTTTATAACGAGAAAACACCATACAGAGAAGTGTAACTATTGTGGAGAAGATGAAGATGAAGATTTTATTCAACTCTGAGAAATATCACACTGAGAGAAGGCAACTGATTTTCAAACTTAAAGTGGAAGTTAAACTGGATCTTATTGATATACCAGTGAAAGCTATCAGGCCATATGCATTTTTGATAGGACTTACTAGGTCAACATGTTTGACTATTAAACAAAAGATCCTAGTTTGAGTGTGGAAAGAGACATAAAAAGGAAGGAAACCCGCTATAAAGGTCGGCCAAAAGTTGCCACGGCACACACTCCATACCAGTTGGTGGCAGTAATGTACCACGTGACACGAGATAACTGGGACTAACACAAATGACCCGAGGGCGCGATCGCACCTGCAAGAATTCGGCAGGTATCTCTCTCTATACGTTATTCCACCACCCCACCTCAAAAACAATCAACTTCACCACATTCTTTCAGAGGAGTTGTCAGAAAGCTATTAGCAGTGAGCACGGAGAAGACACTCCAGCGTGCTTCATAAGAGTGCGTCACACTGTATGTGATAATCACTCTAACAGAAGTGTTGCCACATCAGTTGTTGGATGGTTTCTGAGTAGACTCTTACTTACAAAAGTTGGGTGAAAATGAACTATTCTTTGAAGTAAGAGCGGAAAAAAAAAACCACACAGCTGCGATAAAAACACCCCCATCTTTTTTTCAAACATCCACGGCGCACGAAAGTCTGTTGATCCTCCTATGGTAAGTTACTCCTAACTAACTCAGCTTAAAAAAAGTGTTTATTCCCTAGTTAGGGTTTTCCATCCTCTTTGTTGGAGATTGTTTAAATTCTATTCAGTTTAGGAAACTGTGGCAGTAATTCCAAACACTTTAACTTGTGTTTCTTGAAGTAGTTCGTGTTCAGTGTTTATGAAGATGGAGATAGTTTTAAGTTGTAGTTTCTTGGCTTATATTTGTATCCGTAATTTACTGATATTTCATGCAAACCCTTTCCTTCCTGCTGCCTTTGAAATGGGTCTGATGCCACTGGCTGCCACAGACCCTGTGTACAGAATATTTCCAGTGCTGGTGTGTTTTTATGAATCACAAGAGAGCAGATGTGCTCTAACGAACCTAAGCTACTAATGCTGATGTACCTGCCCCCTCCCCCCCGGGTTACGTTTGGCTATGCTTCTTTTACGAGCACCAAAGCCAGTATATTTCTGTATTAAATTAATCTTACCTTCCTTTTATTCATTTGTCTGGCCTTTCATCTCCCTGCCTACACTTTTATAGACCTTTTTAAATCATAATCTACAGAAATCTATCTTCAGGAGATTTGCATTGTTTAAGTGCTACAGTGGAAGTTTGAGTCATGAAAAACAAAAGAGTGGATGACGCACATGATAAAGGCTTGGAAAAAAGGAAGAAGGCTAAGGGGGAGACATCGACAACAGGAGCAGGGCTCTCTGTGCAACTCATCAGGGTAGCTATTGTTCTATTTACAACATATTGGTGTGTAGGAGTCCAGCTGACAGTGAATGACATTCAGAAGGTTTACGGGGATATTCTAAGCTCTGTCAGCGGCCTTCTTCTTTTTAGACTGCTATTAGATCTCACTGCTGGACAAATATCAATGCTGAGAAGGACGCTAGTGTTCAGCAAGAGAAGGAATAAACTTCTGTAGGGATGGTTAGTGCTGAAAGATTTTCAAGGGTCTCTGTCTCATCCAGCAAATTCACAGAAGAAGGGGAAAGATGAATGCTACAACATGGAGTGAATTGCTCATTATGGCCGGTGCTGCAGTGAATTACACGCCTACCTATATATGTGTTTGTGTTTGTGGGTCCATTACAGTCCATTAGGTCCATATCTTCTGACTTCCCCGCAGCATGTCTGCACACTAATGATCTGCCATCACTTCTGAACCTGGATCCGGCGTTTTGCGCTGGCCCGACCACAGGGACACGTTCCTACGGAAGAGCTACTGCACTTCGGCCCTCCGGCCACAAGATACACAGAAGTACACACAGGCACACTTAATAGATTGGGCTACTTCCACAGACATAAAGACCCAATGTGATAAGCATTGATCTTGGTGTTCGCCTTATAGCACTAATAGATGTACTATGGTCTCATGTTGTTGTTTCCAAATGATCTCCCTGGTTATGACACTTAAAGGGCCAGTCCACTATAAAACCACAGAGATACATCCTTACCCCGCTATCTGCTATCGACCGATGCTGGCATCGTCCGTCATAGAGCTGAAGCTACTCCTCTCTAATACCCTTTACACTGCCTGGAATGATTCCAGTTCTTAAAATAGTGTCGGCAACTTGGAACAAGGTATGGCGCACTATGGGAAAAGGAAACTGGGTGGGGAAGACGAGGGAATATGAGAGGGAGGAAAAATGACTGCGGTGGCACGGATAAAGAGGGCTCCCATTAGGGCAGTGGAGGGAGAAATATTGGCGAGTGTAGCCCCATCCCATTTGTCCTCGTCAGGATCTTAAATAGAATCAGGATCAATTATTCATACGGTCCATAACTTGCAATAAATGTTAGCCGAGACAGTGGAGCGTGGGCCAGAGCGAGGCAGAAAAGTGAGGTTAGAAGGAGTCGTGAAGGCCCAGGTTAACAATTCTGGACAAAACTGCAAATAACCAATTACAGATCAGACCTGGAAGTGACATTCAAAAAGCCCTTTCACTTGTTTGATACGCCCCTTTAAGCCCACGATAAACCTCCAGAACACAATGAACCCCTCAGACCCATGGCAACATCACATCAGCTCGGCATGAATGCGGCTCGAAGTGAAAGCTACCACACACACACACACACACACACACACACACACACACACACACACACACACACACACACACAGAGAGAGACACACTGACCTCAGAGCTCATCTTTTGCCTCAGAAGCAATGCATTATTGCTGGAACACACAACACGTTTTCAACTCAGCTTGTCGCATACTGACGTACTGATGTCATGCCTCCTTGGAGTCACATTTCAGTCACTGTGTAACCCCTTAGCTTCAGACTGTGACCTGCAGGGTATCAGCTGGCTGAATAAATTAGGAAGAACAATGGAAGTCTGCATAAGTAGGCAGTGGCATAAGGGAGCTCATACAAGCAGGCAGGAGCTTGTGCCCTTTTTTTAATCATTATTATTATTATTATAATTAGTAGTAGTTTTATTTTAATTTTATTTCTTTTTGTTTTCTTTGATTTGTAGTTGCTGTTCAGCTGAACAAGTTAAGTACCTGGTTAAGGACAGGAAATGATCATGGTTTGAGGTACCCTTTGTAACCTGTTCACCACAATAACCCGTTTAACCACATGTTAGAATGCTTGTTCCTCCCATCTGCAATAGTTTGAATATTTAGCCACAGTTTTATGATGTTTACATCATAAAACTGTGGCTTCCACTGAGGCATACAAGGAGGCCTCACGGGATGAGAACTGGTGTTACAAGTGTATCCAGTGTTTTAAGACATGATGCAGAGTGCATCCTGAGCAAATGACTGCATATTAGGAGGGCCTTGTATTACCAGGTTGAGATGTGTTGTATCAGGTTGCTCTCTTTATTAGGGCTTTAAATGCTACAGGTTTGTCAAAGCTGCAATTGCTGGCCACATGGCCATACGTGGATGTCATTTTTCAGTCTACATTGTTACCATGGTGTTGTAGCATATTTGAACATTACCATTTTCTTCTTTGTGTCTTTGTGAACTTTACCAGCAAAAGCACAAAACACAAAGTCTTCAAACAGTTCACAAACTGGGGCCTCTTGGCTGGCACACTCGTGACATGCTCCCATATAACCCCTGCAAAGACCTAATGTGGACTTTTCTGTTCCCTAAAATATGACTGTTGCACCAAGACACACACACACCTGAGATGAAAACATTTGCGGTCAGGCCTCTTTGATGGTATTTATGGTAAAAACGAGGTTATCCTATCAGTTTGTAGTGCCTGGAAGTGGCTCAACATACTCACTGGACTTACTCTTCACACAGCTGTCTGAGTGCTTTTGGTCACTTCAAGCGGAAATTATATTCTTGCTTGATTTTTGAAGTGAAAAGAACTATGTAGGAAGTAAACAGAACTCAGGGCTCTGCAGATAGATTATGTTGTAAAACTGACTTCAGTTTCACTATATCCATTCTTACACTTAAATTTAACCAATTCAGGGCCCTGAGGGCTGGAGCCTATCCCAGCTGACAAAGGGTGAGAGGCAGGGTAGATCCTGGACAGGTCACCAATGTGTTGCAGGGCTAACACAGAGAGACGGAAAACCATTTAATCATTGTCTGTGAGACGGTGGGCTCAATCCCAGTATGTTCTTACTGTGAGGCAACAGTGCCAACCACCGTGCCACCATCTTACGCTCAGTTAACTATAAAAGTATAAAAATATGTTTAGCCTGCAATGTTGGATCATTATGGAATAGTCACTAAGAAGAAGTGTATCAATGTGAGATGTGAACAGCCAAGTTTGCGAGGGGGGGCAAGGACGCTTGTTACTATGGATGCAATTTAACTCTTGCAGTTATTTCTCTCAGTAACCTGAAGCTGCTATGCTACTTTTCTTCAGTTGCAATAATGAAGTGAAATTGTGGAGTCAAAATGTTAAGGCTGCTCTGGAATGACATATATGTATGCTCTTATACATCAGTACAGACAGAACATCTTTAAACACTACTTGTAGTAGATTGATTACATCATTATGAGCGTTCAATAAACAAGTTTTAAATTGGAAATTATTTCACACATTTTTCTGTGGATGTTAACCAGTAGGTATAGGTTTTATTTTGAGTTACAGTTTTATTATAATATTATATTTGCTTTTGCTGAGCTTTCAGTTGACCTAATGTGACATCATAATATTGGAGAGATCCCAACTGTGTACTCATCCAAAAATGAATCCCAAGAATTGATGACTAATTGATAGCGGATAACGGTCCAGCTATGTGCAGTGAACATACCGCCATGGCCGTATAGCTCTCTGCAAGAAAATAACGATTTTGAGTAGCGGTTCATTGTGGAGAAATTGCTTGTTTAGGTTGCCTAAGCAAAAGAATTTCACAGAAATAGATGCAAAGAAAAGACCAGGAAATGTATTTTTCAGTACTGATGCTGTAATTTTTTTTCTTTTAAAAAGGGAAGCTTGTGTTGCAAGGACCTTAGTACTGGAAGTTGTGCCCCAAACAGGCAAATAACAGTTGAAGAAAAAGGAGAAGGAAGCAGGAGGATGGTGGGGGTCAGCTGATCTGTCAGCCAAACAGGAGAGAACTGCTTAAATTTTTCAATATAACACATATTATGCCAAGAAAACAGGGTTTAAGTGATGTGTATGGAGTAAAAGTTTAACATCCCTGTGTCATGATGCATTTTGTGTTTATATTTTTTAAAAAGAAGCACAGAGCTTACTGAGGCTACGCTTTTTATTCCGGGACTGAGAGAAAATATATTAAGTAATAAGTAAGCCTTTTTTTTTTCTTTTTTTTAAAAATTTCTGTAATTACCAATACTGTTACTATTATAATTATTATTTTTTATTATTATTATTATTAATACGCCCGTATTTTCTATGCTCGGTCCTCAGATGGTTGAGGCTATGTTTGAAAGATAAAGACACTAGAGTGTGTTCCTGAGAATATATATATATATATATATATATATATATATATATATATATATATATATATATATATATATATATATGTATTTTTTTTTTCTTTTTTTTTCTTTTTTTTTTTGTCATAATGGCCAGTCAAGCTTTGGCTAGTTGATGATACCTACTCTGTCCCATAGCTGTAAATGTCTTTTATTGTTTGTTTCTGTTTGTTTGTTGTTCGTCTTCAATTTAAAAAATGAAAATAAAAAGTCTTAAAAAAAAAAAAAGTAATAAGTGGTAATAAGTGTCTAAGAGCATCTGCTTTAACTCCTACTGCCTTTTCATTAAAAATATGCAGTAAATATAAAACTACATGGACCTATCTGTCTTTAAGTCTAATGTCATTCGTCATGTCTGGGCCCAAACTACGCTGCAGGTCCCAAAGGCAAACGATCACTGTGGGATCACTGAGAGTTGAAAAACTGTCTAAATTCTTTCATCTTTAATAAAATTTAATAAAGTGTGGCTGCTCTACTAGGTGTAACAATTAAGTTTAAAATCCAGGCATCCATGAAAACAGAATTTATTATATTTAATAGAGTTAGAAGTTAGCAGAGAGTTAGCTTGCTAGCTTCCATCTAAATATAATACACCATGTTCAGACTGAGGGATTTTTGAAACAAAGTAAGACATACAGCTCTGCTATCACTTCCAACATAAATGAAGACAGGAAAGTAAACAGCAGGGACATTTGTAGGGTTACTGAAATTTGGCTAGCTGGTATATAATGATGTGCTACGTGATCGCTAGCAACACAGCTATGTTAGCTTAATAAATAGTGAAGGTGGAGCTTCTACATTCATTGAGGTGGAGGATGAACGCTAACCTTTTTCCACTCAATAAAAGTTAGCGTGAGGGTTCCTGACGGTTAGAGACAAATGCAATTGCATGGTGGGATGCTATAAATGGACCAAACTTCAGCCAGGAGAACAACTGAGATAATCCATCCACAATATGAAGTTACCGTAGTCTTTAATATACTGCTGCATCGGCTGGGCTGTAGTTATGTCACAATCCCATACGGTAAAAAAATATATGTGCTAAAATACATTTTAAAATATATTTATATATTTAAAATGTATTTTAGCACATATATTTTTTGGCCATTTTTTGTATATTTTGAAATGTATTTCAAAATGTATTTTAAAATACATTTTGAAATATGTTTATGTATTTTGAAATGTTTTTTAGCACATATATTTTTTGGCCATTTTTTGTATATTTTGAAATATATTAATAAAATATATTTCAAAATACAATTTAAATTTATTTAAAATCATTCAAAAAAATATAAATTTAACCCTTCATATATTTCTAAGAAAACACATTCACATGTAACATCTGAAAGAAATCTTTATTTGATGTTTAAAACATACATATAGCATATCAATCAAGCAAGGAATATTCATTTTATAAGTTTATTCTCATTACATACTCAAACATTCTAAAAGAAACACACACACATATACATATATGTGTGTGTGTGTGTGTGTGTATATATATATATATACACACACACACATATGTGTGTGTATGTGTATATGTGTGTGTGATTGTATGAACATAAGTCAGCATACTTAAAATGTAATTTCTTTTCCTTTTCCAGCAGTCTCAGTTCCCCCAGCTTTCACGGCAATCCTCAAAGCCCTTCTGGACACGCTGGGAAACCCCTTCCTTACCGCCACTGTAACAAACAAAAGTCACAGTTCTATTACTTTTATCAGAGTTAAAATAAAAATGTGATTTATGTTAGCTGGCTTCATTTAGCAAACAGATATTTCTGTTTATATAGATACAAATATTAATACAGATATATTTTACGCATAATTTTACCTCTTTTTTTTCCTAGATGGGAAGTCTATCCAGTTCACATTACAGTAATGCTAACACCCCTTTTGGTCGTCTCTCCTTACCTTCCAGCATTCATAAATCTGTTGACCTTCTTTGTCTGAGACCAACCACTACAATGCATTATCACCTATTTGTATTGGTAACTTACTTTACAACCTATTTTAATGGTTGCAAAGTAAGTTACTTGTGCTGTATGCAATTTTAGATACACAGAAAGTCTTCACTTACTATATATGGCTGTCATAGTGTCCTTATCAAGGGCAGTTCTTCACTCTGCGCCGATGTCCTCCTATAAAAAGCATGAACATTTGAGTGTTTGACTAGTTTTAGATTTCCAAAAATTTGATATTTGTACAACTAAACATTTGAACTACAATATATGCTATTGAGCGATACTTTTATGGGTAATTTTTGGTAAAGAAACTGGTGACAGAGTTGTAGGCTTTTTAAAGTACTATTAGCTAACCATTTGAACTGACTTTCAAAGCTGATTACCTTTTAAATTGCTGTGGATCAAAACCTCCAGTGGGAAGGCGGCCATTAGAAGAACACGCACCATTGAACCTGAAAATAACAAAAACAAACAAAAAACAGAACAATATATAAGAGTCCGGTAGGGTAATAAATCTCTTCTGAAGCAATATAGTTCATTTTGGGTGAAAAACAAAACATTCCTCTAGAATATATATACTGACATCAGCAATCAACATCATGATTGTAATTATTTCCTTTTTAGTACATCTACTGCTGTTTGCATGTGTCAAGCACTACGACTGTATCTATGCATATAAATTCACCATATATATCCAGCAAAAATGTTTTGTTATAGTCAAAAGGAAAACAAACAAAGGCATTCAATCAGAGGTGAGAAATTAATTGGGAATATGAATTATAGGTGAACTATTCTTTACCTACTAGCAATCAAGCTTCTTTAACCAAGAAGCTTGAAATATTTGAATGTAAAATAAAATAAATAAATAAATAATAATAAAAATAACATGATGTAATTAAAATGCACAACTTACATTAAGGAAATCTGCATTTGTATCCACAGGCTAAAAGTAAAACAGTAAATGTGTTAGTGATAGTACAGGTATTTGTAAAAAAAAAAAAAAAAAAGAGGCAGTAACTGACGCTTCTAGTGGGATGCTAAATGCAGAGATTTATATTTACAGTATAATACTGCATGTACGGGTAACTGTGTTGTGAACTGTAACTGAATATTAGAGAATCTCAGAGAAATTAAATGTATTTATTTTTTGAATTTATCAATCATAAAACCGTCTGTTTTGAAGGCCTGTTACGATAGCGACTTTTTGTTGGTCGGTATATTGCCCCATAAACAATTGCGACAAGTTATGTCATTGTCATTTTAAGACCATTTTATGTCTTTGAATGTATAATCATAATATAACACCATAATAATGCAAGATCATTATATTTTATTTTTGTAAATATAATGGCGGATAAATTACATCATCAACAATTATTGAGGTCATGTACATGTATTGTGTGTTAAGTCGATATATCGATTATTGTGATAGGCCTACTGTTTTGGTATCATAACGAGCTTGTCAAACATGCATGACCACTAAACAATGTCTAAGCAGTAGTATTGGTCTGAATGACAACAAACATAACTAGTGTTTTGGAAAATCTGTTAGAAAACAGTTATTTCAATAATTATGATTAGCATGTGACACAGACACCGCATAAAAAACTACAACAACAAATACTTACTTTAGGAGGATGGGGGAGGGCAGCATGAGGTTGAGACTTTGACATCTGTAAAAAACAAATTCATGTATTACAAACAAGTCACTTAAAAATACATTAATGTGGCAGACTGTTCCCTGTTCAGATGCAGTGTATAAGTACAATCAGGGCTGTCACAACAATGGGGTGGGGCCAAGTGGCTGCAACCCTAGGTACAATGTGCAGGTATATATAATTACATATAATATATGTGAATAAAGCAAGAATCTGTTTAGGTTAGTCACTGTGCTGACTGATGCTTGCTAGGTTTATATGATTGCAAACTGCACAAAAACAACAACAGCAACAACATTAATGACAATGACAAACAAAATTACTTACATTTATGTAAATCTCACATTAGGAAGATCTGCATTCGATTTCATGGGCTGAAATAAATAGGCAGAAACATTACTGCTAAAAAAAATAAAAAACAAAAACTCTAAAAAGCCTAAAAATGACTTAAAAAGCAAGGAAATGTGGAACATTGTAATTAGCGAACATTAATAAAGCATAACTGTTCTTTGTTTCTAACCTTGGTAAGTACTCTGTAGCCAGAAGGAGAGGTAGGATTTCTGTGAAAGCCAAATTAAATGTGAATAGGCTTTGATAGTTATTGAGAAGGCAGAATAATAAGAAAAGGCAAAAGTACGTCACAATATAATTAATTAAGTTACATATTTTGATTACCAAATTATGGAAGCGTGGAGCTGCCACCCAGGCAAAAGAAAAATAGAGCTGTATCACGTTATGACGTGAAATGTTTATTGTTCTAACATTATGCTTTTCATGTTTGTATAATATAATATCACGTTATTATAATATACATAATTGTCACGTTCGCACAATATTGTACGGACGTGATAATTATGTACATTTTTCGTACAATGTTGTTCAAACATGTTGTTCAAACATGATAGTATATTGTTAGAACGATAAACTTTTCACGTTATAACGTGATATACTTATATTTCTCTTTTGCCTGGGTGACAGCTCTACGCTTCCGTTCCAAATACACGAGAATAAAGTAATATTATATGGGAAAAGGCACCTGCTAGCTTGATGATGGAGGCTTCTTAGACTGGCCACCCGCCTTGGCTTCTTGTCGCCACTCCACGAAATAAAGGTCCGTTTCCTCCATGCCGGCTAATTATTCATCCTCATTAAAATCTCGTATATGTTCAGTTGGCAGAATTGAGAATTTTACATCTTCCAACCACTTAATTAAATCACTCATATGTGAGTATGAAGCAGGGATGGCTGATTGCTACTTTGAATTTGGAAGCTCTGCTCAAAACCTCCATCAACATGTCCCTTGTATACCCACCCTGGCACAGAGACACAAGCCCGAGGCCTGAATTATCACACAGAGACAGTTCTGGTGATAATTGACTGAAGGAATGCCAGACACTTACTGATGAACATGGAAAACACTCCACAGTGCATCTCCAAATGGCTTTAGCGAGCTAATGGCGGTGTGGGAAAAATGAGCTCACATAAGGCAGGGGAGGTAATGTAGCTTCCAGCTCAGCTCATTTTCTCCAAACGAAAGAGATAATCTGGACCCCCCGAAGGCCTCAGAGATTGAAAGCTCCGCAAGCGGAAAGGCCAAATAACTAAGAGAAATTAGACGGGAACCTGGCCCAAAGTTTTCTCATTTCACTCCCCCACCTCAAATCAGAGTCCCCGACAATGCTCCTACAGTGAGGCATAAACTCCAGATAACTAAATTAACCTATGTTTTCCTCCATTCCTTCCACATTTCACTTATGTTTGCCTTCCTTTCCTTGTTCCCACAATGCTTTCACATCGCTTTTTCTTCAGTCATTCCTGTCCTTTTCACCATTTCTCTCAGTAACACAGGACAGAAATGCAGACTGTTTGTGACAACTGGAGCACTTTTCATACCCAGATGGACTGGCAACCAACTGTCTCAGCACAACAGACTCTCATTTCCGCCAGCAGCCTCTCCTCTCCTCGATCTACACATGAAATATCTAAGTGAAGTGAATACACTGTTAAATAATGCACACTTCGCATGCAAGAGGTGTCGCAAAGCGAAGCTGAGCTAAGGTTGATTTTTTCCCCCAGTCAGTATAATGATACAGAATGACAAACTATGAAATAAAAGAAAATGACTTGTGCAATAATTGTGTTCTTTGCTAGTGAATTACTTGCAGTACTGACAGGTGGAACAAAGGTAAACCGCTGCCGTCCAGCCATTGTCCTCGCAGTCAAAAAGTCATAGTAACACAGTATGAGTATCTTACTTTCCCCCACTGACGTTGTGTTCAGATATATTGGCAACAATATCAATTCAATTCAATTCAATTGTATTTATATAGCACCAAATCACAACAAAAGTCGCCTCAAGGCACTTTATCGGTTTCAATTAAATAGAACAAAAGTTTAGAACAAATTATGTTCATTCTGATAGTAAATGTTTTATTTATAAGACTCAGTATGTGTCTCTACTAATGACAGTGCCCCCCTTTTACTTATTTCCTTCTTGATTTTGTTAGAGGAGAAAAACGCACTTTCATGAATAAATCACAGTACGAGCCATATAAACCTGAAGAGTCATGTGATGGGAAGTTATTTTGGTCACTTTCTGAGCCAGAGGCAGGGGCACCGTGGAAGATGTGCGCAGGGATTAAAAAGATAGAAATAATATGGGACTATCATATAACCACTCCAAGGTCTCACAACGAAGACCTTGAGCAGTGTTTGGGAAGCATCTTGAAATTAGAGGACGGTCCTGCTACAAATTTTGTTTTGATCTTAATTACACGCCCAAAGACATCAAGTCCCGGCATCAGTTGCTTTTTAGTGTTTAAAGCAGGGGGATTTAATCATTCGAGATATATATATGATGCTTCTAAAGTGAACACATTATATATAGGCTTCTTCTTCCAAACTCTGGCGTTTTCTTTTCTTTTCCTCTGCTAATTACTTAATCAAACAAATGTTTGAACACAAGGCAGCGTCGGATGTAAGAGAATGAATGCTCATTATACAAATCCAAACTTGCACGACAACAGGTTAGCAGCATAAGAGTCTACGGCGCACTGGTTTTTGTCAACAACTGGGAAGAAGAAGAAGCAGTGCACTGAAATTCATTTTCCATCGGGGAGGGGCTATGGATACAAGCATGACTGTGACAGCTGACATGCCTGTGCATACTAATGTTTAGAATAAACAACTGTACGCGTGAGAGACGCACAGAGATTCTGTTTCAACACAACAGGAAAACACTGGATTGGCAGGATAAAAGCCGCCACGCTGCGCAAAAAAAAAACCAAACCCAGCGTCAACTCTGCATAAATATGCCAAGGAATGCACCGATAGCGCAGAGCCTCAGATTTACTTGAACCACCACAGGATAAGGGATAATGACGTTGTCAGGAACAGATAAAGCAAATCTCTTATGAGGCAGTCTTTACATGTCATTTCTACAAGTCCAGCTGTCTTGCCACCTAGGTCAAAATCAGATTTGTCCCAGGAATGGAAGGCCTGAAGGCATGACAGATCAGGCATCAATGACAACACTTGGTGTTGGTTAAGTCAGAAATACAGTAGCATGAATAGAATGAAATGGAAAAAGCTGAGATAGTGGTGGGTTCCTAAGTGGCTTGCAGTTGCACCACCAACTCTATGAACCAAAGTAGCCTATATAGCAGTTAGGTCCATAAGTATTTGAGTAACGACATAAATCGGTTTAAATTTTTCTCTTTTCAACACCACATCAAACAAAAAAGAAAACTGTCCAAATACTTATGGACCCATGTGTATGAGATTTGACAGCTGGATGTGTAGAATCCTATCAGCTGACCATCAGCTGATGTGAGCTGGCAGTGAAATCAGCTGATCTGCCGCAGCTTGACTCCCATGGAACGCCTGAACCAACACGGTGCTCGAATATAATATTATTTGAATCATAAAAATTAAATACACACTAGAAGAAACTTTCAATTAATAATAGATTTGACAAAAAGAGCCCTACATTTTCTCTCGTGGCCCTGATTTAGATGAAAGCCAGTAAGATATCTTACAGTAATCTGAACAGGAAATTTTAAAAAACACACAAACTTCATGTTTTCCTTCAAGCTCCGTTTTCTTTTTTTTTGTTTTGTTTTTTTGAGGTGCCCAGCCCCATGCAGCAGAATGTGAATCTGGACACCCCTTTCCCAGGCTGATCCCACAGGACTCACAGCCCTTTCCAGCTGCACATAGGAAGCCCCATGCATTATGCATCACCACCCAGGCCTATTTTGGAGCAGAGAGGCAAAAAAAATAAAATAAAAAAATAAAAGAGAAACACACAGCTTCCCAGGCTCCTGCAATCAGTCCCAAAGTTGCTCATGTTTCTGTGGAAAACGAGGTCTCGTTCCAACCGCACGGAATTACCAAGAGGAAAACATGAAATATTTAACATTGTCATTCCCCTCTCCTCTTCTTTACTTTCCTGCTCAAACTTCCTGAGGGAAAAAAAGTTAGTTACTTTTTTTGATTTTTTAAGTGAAAGATGGCAGCAGAGAGTTTATTTACAGTATGTGGTCTTGCTATATCTGAATGGTTGGTGGGGGGGGGAGCCACGATGTGGATTGGCAAAGGTCAGAGTTTTTTTTAAAGGGGTGGGTTCCCCCTCTCTGGGGAATGAGTCCACACAGAGGTGTAAAAAAAAGATTTTGATTTATTGTGAGAATGATAGACTCGGTGCAGGCAAGCAACAAAGAACACATGTAGCGATGCTGATTGGTTGGGGGTGAATCATTTAGCATGCATAAGTGGACAAACAAGCACAGCTGAGTGCATGCAGCACGTGCATACATTCATGGCAGCATTCTGTACAAATGACAGGAAGCAGAGCTTGCTTTGTAGATCTGACTGTTGGGGGTTTTTTTTCTTCTTTTTTTTCTTTTTGTTATGAAGCAGCCTGCAGTGCACATTGAGTGACCTTGACAAAGGATACCTCCACAGAGCGTGTCTTTGACACCTGAAAGGACCCTGTGTATTGACAGCAACACTGTATAACCAGCAGATCTATTATTTTCTGCAGTCTAAAGCCCTGCATATCATTTGTAAAAGTGCAGAAGCAATAACAGACTTACACTCTACCTGGATTGTGTCCTCTGTCTGAAATTGCAAAGGTTATTTAGGATGAAAATGTCTTTTTATGCATCTTTTTGTGCGCGTGAGCATGCTTTCCCCCTGTTTGCGCAATTTCCTCTAACACGGCTATTTTTCAGTGTGTACTGATGCATGTAACACTGCTGAGCTTCTTTTTTTCCCAAACAGGCTTCCATAAGGAGGGTAAAAGCAAAAAAAAAAACCATTCATTTGTGTGGGAACATTGGGGCCCTTTCAATTCTCACTGGGACATCAAAGCACACAGCAAGACACTGCACTATTAGAATCCATGGGTGGGATGAAGGAAAAATACTGCAAATATATCTATTCTCTGCTGAAATCTGCAACTAAGATTTCATAACAAAGAGCAGACTTCTCTCAGTCATCCGTCTCCTCTGAGGATTGTGATTAATCTAACCTTTGATGTTTTTTAAAACAACGGGGAGGAGGAAGAGATGAGGGAGGGATGAGAAGCCCACTGCGGGAGCTGCACGGGGGAGTAAAGACTTCGTAATGCAAAGCTTTGAATGCCACACTAATGAAGCAAATTGAATTGAATCGCACAGGATATTGAAATCGCATTTTGTGGAGACTGATGCAGAATGCGAGCACAATGCACGACATCTCACCGTTAAAAAGATTATGCTGAGATAAGTGGAATAAGGCACTCACAAGTTGGGGTGGGGAGGTGGGTAGGTGTGAAGTCTAGCAGGAAACAGAATCGTGAGACTATTTCAAAGATGTGTATCAGTTAGATGCCAACGTTGCAGGCAAGTTGTGAAGATATCTTGAAACACACACACACACACAAGGAAGTGTGTAATCAGCTGACAGAAGTAAATGTCAATGCAGTGTGTGCCTACAAGGTTACGGGGGCTGTGCCATTAGGTGTGAATCAGGCAGAATTGAAAATGTGATGCACTGTCATGCATTATTAAAACTACCCTAATTGCATTTGCATACGTTTATGAGACGCCGTGCACACATGTGCACATAGTTGCAGCCATTCTTTCTTAGGGGACTGCTTGTCATTCTCTGTGTAATTAACCGTCTCTGTCTTTGTGTTTACTATAAATCAGCTAATACTTTTCTTTAACCTAACAAAAAAAAAGAAAAAAAACATGAACAGATTTCCACTAAGTCGGCCTCTCAGTTCCCAGATGGCTCCGTGTCGTCTTAACTTTGATCGCAGTATGAAATGTGCTAATATTTTTGCACAGAGTCCAAGATATTCTCACAAGGTCTCACGAGGTACTTTGTCTCGTGTGTAGCAACATCGCCCCTGTGTGGTAAAATGGGGAAACTGTAGAGAGGGAACTTGAGAAGAAAGAGACTTTTTCGTTTTCTGCTGCGTGTGCGGCAGCGAGGAAAGCTTGGTGAACCCTCACTTATCAAATGTAAGCTCACCTTCATGTGACTTCATCTTACAAACAAAGAGATGAACACACAACAAGAAGTAAGTGTTACTGCAGTAACTCATACAAACTCCTTTAGCATTAACAATAGATGCTTCCTGTGGCTGCCTATGATAATTACACAAAGAACAGTAGGAAGTGGTAATCATTTCTCAGTCCAATCTCAGTCTATCAATATTCCTAACGAACCACAGCATCTCATTTGGTGTGAAGTCAGGATTTAGCGCCTCACAAACATGGATTTTCTTCTTTCTTTTTCCTGGGCTGTGGATAAATTGCCTGGTTGCGTTGCTGACCTTTCATAAGTTTCAGGTGATGAACTGCTGCCCTGACATTCTCCTTAATTCAAATTCAAATTTGCTGTCCCTACAAAACCATGAAGCCTTAAATGATGT
Organism: Aulonocara stuartgranti; assembly: GCF_965226115.1. NCBI lineage: Eukaryota > Metazoa > Chordata > Actinopteri > Cichliformes > Cichlidae > Aulonocara > Aulonocara stuartgranti. Next base: position 32,575,534 of record NC_138950.1, on the reverse strand, counting down.
TCCCTCCACACTCGTTCATAGCAGTGGTGAGTAGTGATGTGTCGGTCGCGAACGAAATGGCTCTTAGAGCCGGGTCTTTGAGGTGAACGACACGAGCCGGCTCCTTATCGTGAGCCGTGGGTTTTTTATTTTTCTTTCTCTCACCCTCTCTCTCGCACTTTTTTTCCGCTTTGCTCTTTGCGCTGGGCAGAGGGGGGAGGGGCGGTTGCACTCGCAGTACCACAGGAACAGAGCAGGAGGGAGAGAGAAAGAGAGCCAGGGACAACAACGTCACATTAGAAAGGTATAGTAATCATCCACAACTATTTTCAGTTGCAGATGATAAAGGATTCAGGAAGTTTATTCATGCGGGCCCATATGGCAGAGAATATGCATCTTCTTTTCGTTTTCATATTTTAATTTATATTTAATTGTGTTGTGGTTTGCAGTGTTTTGTGTTGTTTCACTTTAAATTTGTTTAAAAGGAAAAAGCTGAAAATTTAAATAGTTAAAAGTTGAAATGTGAATAGTTGGTTTTTGTATTATATGATTTATTTATTACATTTTATGTGGAGTGAATAAATAAAAGTATATTTACGGTGGCCCCTACAGACAAAGCACATACTGTCATATGCTGTGGGAGTTTCTGGTCGGGTGTGGTCCAGGTTCCTGTTGTCCGCCCCCTGGGGTGGAGTTGGCCAGCTCATCACCTGCTTCCAATTTCCGGGGCTCCATCTAGAGGGTTTTTAAGCCAGCACTGCCTGCTACTCCTCGCCAGTTCGTCCTGCTACCACCCATGGTAAACTTGGCCTCCTCTGTGCTCAGACTCTGTGTGCCTGGATCGTGGGTTAATGTGTCCTCCGTCTCCTGTATTCTCCAGATTCGTCACCCGTCATACTCACCAGCAGTGCTGGTTCTGTTTCCGTCCCGTTCTCCCATCTGCCCAGAACCCGAGGACCACACACTCATCTTCTCCTCAGCCTGCCCTCCAGCCCGTACTTCAACCTCCCTGGACACCTTGGAACCTGGACCAGCCTCCCCACACTCTCAACCATCCCTGGAACGCTCCCATGGCAACCCCTTCCCCGCCTAATAGCCGGTGTTTTCAAGTAAGCCCAAGACTCTCCACTAGTACCACTCACCTCTGCCCTTTAATTGTTTCCCATTCAGTAAAACCCTTCTCCTGTGTTTGCAGAAGTTCCCGCCCGTGTCCTCCCTGTGTTCTACGTCCGTTTCTCCGCCCTCGGGCCTCCCTCAGTTCTTGCGAATGATTTCTGTTAGACCCAGTCTTGTTTAAGCTCCTTTTCCTTTCAATAAATTGTACATAGTTCGAGCAATTGAGTCTGCTCTTGAGTCCACTGCATCCTTGTTTGTGACACATACAAACTTCAAAACATGTACGAACTTCAAAACATGTACGAATTCCAAAACACGTAAAAACTCAGAAGCACATAAAAACTCAAAACACGTACAAAAGACAACAGAAGTGCTTCAGGATGCTGGGCGCAGTGTTGAGCTTTTGTTACCTAGTGGCTACACAAGCCAGGAAGTACCAACGACTGGATTTGGTGTGTGGTAGTAACAGGTAAACTTTTTTTTTTAATTAGTTGAATATATATGAGTGCTTGTGTATAAATGCACAAACAATAAATAAATTCAAATTTTATTTGTCACGTACACAGTCATACACAGTACGATATGTAGTGAAATGCTTGGACAACTGCTCGTGACCTAAAGAAAACAAAAAAGGAAAAGGCTATGAATAAGATAGGAAATAAATATGAAAAATTAAAAAGGGTAAATTTAACTAGGAAGGAATAAAATATAAATTAAGGTTAAAAATGAAATAGCTGTACAACACAAATTAGAATGAAGGGTAAATTTAACTGGGAAAGAATAAGATAAAATATATAAATTAAAGTTGAAAATAAAATAACTGTACAACAAAATACACAATATAGAACTATATAAGAATGTATGAAGAAATATAAATAAATATATACACAATAACAGCAGCTGTACAAGTATTAACCGGAAATGAAGAATGTAGTGACCAGTGTTGTGCAATCCACATTATGTCTTGTGCAGTGCAAATATGCTTAAAGTGATTTAAGTGATGAAGTGAAAACAATGTCCAGAATGTCCAGTGTGTGTAAGAACTATATGTGTGGGTCAGTACTGTGTGGTGGTGTGATTGAGAGACCGTATCGCCTGCGGGAAGAAGCTCCTCCTCAGTCTCTCTGTGTTGGTCTTCAGGGAGCGGAAACGCTTTCCTGACCTCAACAGAGAATACACATATGCTTTCAATTGTGTAATTTAAGTGATCTAGGTAGCTCTGCTTTGGAAGTTCAGTTAACGCTAGAAATGTGTTTTGGAGTTTGTACATGCTTTGTCTCTAGAGGTCATCGCATTTTTTTACATTAGTAATTTCTTTTGTGCATAATTTTATATTATTGTTAATAATGGTAAATGGTAAATGGCCTGTATTTATATAGCGCTTTACTAGTCCCTAAGGACCCCAAAGGGCTTTACATATCCAGTCATCCACCCATTCACACAATGGTGATGGCAAGCTACATTGTAGCCACAGCCACCCTGGGGCGCACTGACAGAGGCGAGGCTGCCGGACACTGGCGCCACCGGGCCCTCTGACCACCACCAGTAGGCAACGGGTGAAGTGTCTTGCCCAAGGACACAACGAGCGAGACTGTCCAAGCTGGGGCTCGAACCGGCAACCTTCCGATTACAAGGCGAGCTCCCAACTCTTGAGCCACGATCGCCCCATAATAATAAATTAATTAAAGCAACAAAACAACCTGAAGAGCCGGTTCGGAGCCGAAAGAGCCGGTTCTCTAAAAAGAGCCGGAAATCCCATCACTAGTGGTGAGGATTTAGAGTCAGTGTGGAGTTCCATTTTTATTTAAAAAACTACACAGTGCTACACAGTGCTAACCACCGTAGTGGATAGTTGCTGCACAGCAAGAAGGTCCTGAGTTCAATTCCACCATCAGGCCGGGGTCTTTCTGTGTGGAGTTTGCATGTTCTCCCCGTGTTTGCGTGGGTTCTCTCCGGGTACTCCGGCTTCCTCCCACCGTCCAAAGACATGCAGCTTGTGGGGATAGGTTAATTGAATAATCCAAATTGCCACTAGGTGTGAATGTGAGTGTGAATGGTTGTCTGTCCCTATGTGTTAGCCCTGCGACAGACTGGCGACCTGTCCAGGGTGTACCCCGCCTTTCGCCCTATGACAGCTGGGATAGGCTCCAGCACCCCCCGCGACCCTGAAAAGGATAAGCGGAAGCGAATGGATGGATGGAACTACAAAAAAAGAGAAATCAAACCAAGGATAAAGATGTGACTATGAAGTTCAACATTTCTACTTCTTTTCGCTAAATTTCAGACGTCCAGTTTTCCGTTTTATTTTTTCTGGAGAGTAACAGTTTTGTTTTTTTTGATTAGTTCAGTTAAAAGCATGAAGCTGATGTTCATATAATGGACGCACGGTTTAATATTTAGTCAGTTGTAGAGATTTCTGCAGGTGTTGCTGTTACCTTTCTTCTTATCTAATTCAGGGCTGGATGCTGTGGTCTTGATGTTGTTTGCAGGACTCCCTCTCATGCGAACTGATAAACATCTGGGTCGAGAAATGATTTGTAGCATTTCTCAGATTTGTGCTTCTCGATAATGCTTCTCCTCAGGGCTAAAGGGAAATTTGCTGTGCTTGAAGCGTGGTTTACATGAACCAATCTCTCTTGAAAAGATCAAACGTTGCCGGTAACCAGACTATGCAAGATTTTTTTTTACGGAGAGGGACACAGTTACAGCCCACAATCCTTCTCCAAAATGAAAATTTTGGTATCAAGTAGCTTTGTGAGACATTTGTAGATGATCAAATGCTTTTTTCCAGCATAAACTGTTAATGACTACCCAGTGTGTCATCAAGACATCAAGAGTAAAGCTGTTCGTGTGTTTAGTTCAGTTTAGTTTAGTTTATTGTAACTTTGATGAAGAGCAGTCCACATTTCAAAGTGTAGGTAGATACAGGTAGAAACTGTTGTGATGTACAGGCACAGTTCTGTATTGTGAGTTAGAAATGTGGTTTTTAATTAGGATAAATAAGTGCAATAGTTTTCTCTCTAACCTTAAATATGCAGAAACAGCCACCAATCAAGCTCAAGTTAAAATGTTAAAGAGGGAAAGCAACCTCTAGTAATTTGCTTTATCAGTGCTGTGCTGGTGCACTTTGATCAGATGTGATTAGCAACTTGGTAGTATAAGCAAACAACCCTTCAACTTTTGTTAGATTTTGCTTCAGTTCATAACATCTTTTTTTTTTTTTTTACAGCAGAGCCTGTTCTACTGTCCAGAGCAGAGAAAAAAGTGCAGCAATATTTCATATTGAATCATCACAAGTGTTCCAAGTTGGCCAAAAGATGCACATTCATAAAGTCCCTCATACTTTTTAGTGAATAGATAGCGTGCACAGAGTTTTTCAAATCTTATAAACTGCTCAAAGCACATTAAACTACAAGAAACATTCAATTATTCTGGCTGTGAACATGTGTGAATGAGTGAACAATTTACCTGTGCAAGTGCAGAGGACGGATTGAATAATAAGTATCTGAGTAGTGGACAGCCTACATGCTATACCTCCTGAGCCCCATAGAAGGCTTCCAGGCCCTTTCTGCCGTTCCTGTTCATTTGATCGAGACCTTGCGCAAGAGCCACACTGACTAAAGATCAGGACAGGAGGGCACTGAACAAACTGCTGCATCGAGGACGACACATCACACTCACTCCACATTCAGCAGAGCTCCTTTGCTCTCACACTGATTCAACCACACTGCCATAAAGACTGCTTTAATGCTAGAAAACTTTATAACTCTTCTGTGTATGACAGGTGAACACACCTGTCAGGCATACGATTCCACACACATATGTCTGTATTATACCTTGCTGTAGCTGTTGTTCTTAGATCTATAGTGTACATATTAGTTATGCAATTTGCACTACTCAGTCAGTCTTATTTTTACTCTGCTTTGAGTAACTTCATTTTTACTTTTCTTTCTTTTTTAATCAGTGTTGCACATGTACATTTTTGCACTAATAATATAAGACCTCAGTATTGACAATTTCATCTATTCATCCATCTACCTTGCAGGTGTACCTTAAAGTGTCATTGTTGTGTAACTGTTTATAGAATCTATGTTCTCTTATGTTAAATGTATAGTGCTTGATTTTATTGAGGGCTTGGGGAGTGTGCATCTGTCTGACATACTGTTAAATATACAAAGCTCTTATTTTTGCAGTTTCTATACATTCAACAAACATAAATTAAGTCTGTTATTCAGCCTCATAGATTTTTTTTTTTTGCTCTCTTTTAAATAACCAGCTTTTGACTTGTTGTCAACTAACTGTTGTTTGTGCTAGGCAGGTAGAAGCCTATACAGTGGCTTTACCTGAGCTGTTTTTTGCTTTATGTGCTGCTGATGAAAATAAAACCATTGGGTGAGATCACTTTGTGCCAGAACCTTCAAGGTGGCGGCTTTAACAAAATGAATACAATGAGCTGAGAGTTGCTAAAGGTCTCAGAATTTTGGAAAATTAGAGATAAGAGATAAGAGATAACTCTTTATTGTCATTGCACAGTCATACATAGTACAGTAGTACAATGAAATTGGAAAACTGTCCTAAGTCGGCACATGTAACACAACACGACACGATACGACACATCACAACGCAACACAAACAACACAACACAGTATATTAACTTAGTAATAAAAAAGAAGAATAAGTGTATTTGTATTGCACACTGGTATTATTGCACATAAAATTATTATTGCACGTTGTTATAAATATAAATATTATTATTATTACTGTTTTTACTGTTGTTAAAGCCCCCCCAAAGAAAAAAAAAGTCCAGGTAGGTAGCCAGTCAGGTCAGCTATTTGCATTGATCAGGGCTATTGCCCTGTTGTAAAAGCTGTCCTTGAGTCTATTTGTTCGGGACCTCAGCAGCCTGAACCTCCTGCGAGACGGCAGCAGCTTAAACACCCGGTGTCCTCGGTGTGTACCGTCCCGTAGGATGCTGCGTGCCCTCTTGAGACAGTGAGTGCTGTACAGGTCCTTCAGAGAGGGAAGAGGATGTCCAATGATTTTTTGGGCCATATTGATGACCCTCTGGAGTGCCTTTCTGTGTGCTGTGGTGCAGCTGGAGAACCACACACCGATGCAAGCACACTTTCAATGGAGCAGCGGTAGAAGACGGTCAGCAGCTCCTTCTTCAGCTCCATTTTTCTGAGGATTCTCAGAAAGTGGAGACGCTGTTGGGCCTTCTTTAAAACTGCAGAGGTGTTAGAGCTCCATTGAAGGTCTGTGTCTATGTGCACACCCAGAAACTTGAAACTGGAGACCCTTTCCACGCACTCCCCGTTGATGCTGACAGGCTGCAGCTCAGACTTCCTCCTTCTGAAATCAACTACCAGTTCTTTTGTCTTGTTGGTATTGAGGTCCAGGTTGTTATCTACACACCAATCTGACAGCCTCTGAACTTCAGCTCTGTACGCCGTCTCATCTCCCCCAGAGATGATCCCCACCACGGTGGTATCATCTGCAAACTTGATGACTGCCTTGTCTGGGTGGGAACTAACACAGTCATGTGTGTACAGAGTGTACAGTAGGGGACTCAGTACACAGCCTTGTGGAGAGCCGGTGTTAAGGCTGAGGGCCGAGGAAAGATGAGGCCCCACTCTAACTCTCTGTACACGGTTTGAGAGGAAGTCTCTGATCCAGCGGCAGGTGGTAGAAGGAAGTCCAATTTCCAGCAGTTTAACTATTAGTCTGTCCGGAGTATCGTATTGAAAGCAGAGCTAAAGTCAACAAAGAGCAGCCTGGTGTAACGGCCCTGCACTTCCAGGTGAGAGATGGTGGTGTGGAGCGTTGTAGCAATGGCACACGATGTGACGTCGGACCAGTTTCTCGAAGCACTTCATTATAACAGGTGTTAGAGCAACTGGTCAGTAGTCGTTGAGGCTGCTAATGTTAGTACGCTTTGGCAGTGGGACAATTGGCAATTTGTTCTTGTTGAGATGACATCATACAATCTAGTAAGAGCGGTTAATTGCCTGGATCCAGCCACTCTTACTTAATTAAGTTGCTGAATTTCATGCAGATGCTACATGATTTAATTACGTTCACCATAAAAACATGGAATTATTTAGTTCAAATTACAAGTTTGGATCTTATGCATGTAACAACCACCCAATTTCATTTTTTTGAGTGTACCCTTGAGCAAGATACCGAATCCAGAGTTGCTCCTGATGCATTCATTAGAGTGTGAATGTTAGATATGCAGCACTGTAAAAGAACCAGTTTTGTTTGCTTTAATTTTATGGTTGATACAAAATCCCAAAACACACCCAGATTTGCCTCAAAGCAGATTTGGTGAGCCTGGGGTCAGACCCATTTTTAAATATGTATTATGTAAAAATTTCAGCAGTAGGTGAGACAGTGTAGAAGGATTCTTCTCTGATTCTTATTTCGGCAATCAGTGTATTAGTCTTACTAGTATTACTTAGTCTTACTAATTCTCTACTGCATATGTATTATGCATAGAATCATGCATAGTGTAAGGAGAACACAAACTAAACAGACTGCAGGCAGAGTCTGTCAATGATTACACTAGACAGCTGAAATGCAGTGAGATGAAGCAAAGAGTGCAGTTGGACATTGCGATCTGTTCTTCTCTCTGTGTTAAATGTAAGTGTTGCTGTGGTTAGGTTATTATCAGCTCTGATAAATTATGAGGTTTATCAGAGCTTCTGCTCCAACATCACCTTTGGCCCTCCACATACAACATCATCTTTGAGCCGTAGATGAATTAAATGCGAGCGTGAGCGCGCGGTACCGCTGCCGTTGTGAAACCATGTGACAACAGCACAATATTTTATGAAAATCACTGCAGCTTCTGAAAGAGATCCAGAGAGTGAGTCATATTGACTCTGTGTCGGACACAGTCTCTGCTGGGGTATCTGATTCAATGAACAGACATGGAAGAGGACTGGATTAGATGGCAGCTTTCAGAATTCTTAAACACAAATAAGGAACTGTGATCCAATGCCGAAACCCCCGCACACATAAACCAACCAGAAACTTTTCATTAACCCGAACTAAGCAGCTCAGACATTAACACAGAGAAAGACTGTGTTGTAAAAATGTGAGCACACACTCACACTCAATTGCTGATAAAGTAAATCCAGCTGACTGAGGCCTGAGTGTCTTATCTTATCAAACGATTTGCCAATAAAGAAAAAAAAGTCTGTGTTTGAGTCAACAGAATTTCTTCCTTTGAAGTTAAAAAAAAGAGAGAGAAAAGAATGTCTCCACTGCTAAAACTCCCAAACCTATCCCTAAGGTAATCAGCACACATCTCCATGCTCCACTACAGCTCATCTCCACTCCAGCACATTAGAATGAGTGATTGCGGAAGTTGGAAATGGAGATTGGAACAAGTGCAGGAGACTCTTTACAGTGCATCAGTGTGATGCTCGGAACTCGAAGCATGCACAAAGTCTACTCTCAGCTGTAGGTAATATGAGATTTTATATCACAACATTACACACAAACCCACATGAGTGTGTTTACAATGCAAAAAATGCAAACCTAAGCTTATTCTGCATACATACACACACACACACACACTCACTGAAAGGACAAACAATGACCCTGTCCTTTGGTCCACACACACATGCACACAGACGCACACACATGCTTCCCTTTTATGCCTTAGTGAGGACATCTAATTGACATAATGCTTTCCTTAGCCGCTCATCCTAACCCTAACCATCAAAAATGAATGCCTAACCCCAAACCTCAGCCTAAACCTAACCATAACCTAACTGTAACCCTGACACTAAAACCACATTTTGACCCTCAAGCTTGTGGGAAATGTTGGTTCCCACAAGCATAGTCCTCACATAGTGGTATAAGTGTGAACACACACACACATGCACACTCAAGCACTTTCACACACATACACACAGGAACAAACACAGTATATATAAAGGGCTGGGCGTCGCACTGCCTCTCTCTCTCTGCTTAACAAACACACGTTACAGTAAACTCCTGCCTTCAAACGCACACCAGTCAAACATGCCTGCAGATTACAATGGACGTTGGGAGATGGTGAGCAATGACAACTTTGAGGACGTCATGAAAGCCCTCGGTAAGTCACGCTCATGCAACATCTGATACGGCATAGAACGAGACAATTTGGGGCTTGACAACTTTCTTTAAAAAACCAACCCAAAAACACACACTGTAGCTTACTGTAGCTCAGTTACAGTGCTGTAATTAAAAGCAGCCAAATAGACAGGAAGGTCTGGGCATGAAATCTAGCATGTGTGTGACAGAAAAGATGAGAGAGCAGCAGCGTGAGAGACAGATGAAGACAGTGGAAAGAGGAAGGGAAAAAAAAGAAGAGTGCTATGGCACTGCTTCATTTCATCATTGAGCTGCTGTCAGGCCGAGTTAACCTCCACTCTGTGAGCGGTTGCCATCTGTTACGACGCCAAATAAATATTGATTCACTCCTTTCTGCATTTTCATCCTCCACGATCCGCAGAAATGGAAGACAGATTCCGACCCTGGATCAGGCAGCGGGCCAGCTCGTCAATTTTTTAAAAAGGAGGGGGAAAAAAGGCTCTCCTTCCTTTTTCTTTTTTTTTTTTGGCGTGTCGTTGATCAGGCCCAGAAACACTTTCATTATTCACGACTCTATCTGCAATTCATAAAACAACCCTCAGTACACTCGGCTCACACGAAATCCAGGAAATCCTCAATGCCTCCGCCTCATTTCCATCCAGCGGATGGGAAAATGACATCCTTATGGAAATGGGTCAAAAATATCATTTAGATGGGTAAATATAGGGACCTCATCTGTAAGAGTGATGGGAAGAAATTGAATTTTCACTTTAGGGCAAATGGGATATGAATATCTAAACGGTCAGGATGGGTGGTTCTCTTTGGCAGAGCCCAAACTGAGCAGGATGGAAAACTCATTTAGGCCTCTTCTGACTGGGAGCAAGGTCATTTTTAAAGAGTAAACAAAACTGTCAAAAGGACCAGCAGGAGAGGAATCATAATAAGTGGCCTGTGGTGTTGTGTGTATTTCTGTTGGATGTGTGCTTTGGGTGTGTGCACGCACACACAAAGACAGGACAGAATATTCTTCACAGACCCACAAAGAGTTGATGCCTCAGCTGACACTGCGTTCACTTTTTGCATCCCTGCATGCTTGCAGACATTGACTTTGCCACCAGGAAGATCGCCGTCCACCTGCATCAGACGAAAGTGATAGTCCAGAATGGAGACAAGTTTGAAACGAAGACCCTCAGCACCTTCCGAAACTACGAAGTCAACTTCACCGTGGGTGAGGAGTTTGAGGAGTACACAAAGGGACTGGACAGCCGAAAGGTCATGGTAGGACTGAATTTGTTTACTCCTAGAACCTTTAACAAGTGCACCTTGTGTTGAACCAGTGATGCATTAAGCGCTATGTCTTTGTCCTATATTGTGGTGTAACAGACACTAGTTACCTGGGATGGGGATAAGCTGGTGTGTGTTCAGAAGGGGGAGAAAGAAAATCGTGGCTGGAGACACTGGATTGAGGGAGACCTACTACACCTGGTAAGAAAAAATGTGACATGCTGGGAAATTTCCACCATATATTTAGATGTTCTTGTGTTTTGAATCTTTCAAAAGCAGTTAAACTTACTTATTGGAATCTTATCCATTAAGTCAGTTAAATGTCATAACAAAGATAATGAATCACTATCTAAAAAAACAACAACACACATGCGGGCTCAGCCTTGTTGTGTAATCTAGACAGACATGTGTTGCACCATGTTGGACTTTAAGTCTGAAGGTCTGTACCCTCTCTTCTAGGAAATCCACGTTCTCGACAAAATCTGCCACCAAGTATTTAAGAAGGCGAAATAACATGGGAATGAAGTTCAACTGCACAAAACCGTCTGCTGTGTCTTTTTTTAAAATGTGATTATGGAGAGCTGCAATAAACTGATGTCACACAACTTTTCTAATTTACTGTGATTTTGATATGATATATTTTGTTTATTAAATGCATACAAAAAGTGAAGTCCAACCTTGCTCATAAATCCAGCACTGGATTAAAAAGTACAGGCTTTTAAACACATAAAGAGTGTATGTTTTATACATTAAAATTAACTTTTATAATTAAAGGTTTCTCTGATATGTAAGTAATGTATGTAATAATGTCTGATGTCTAAACTATAAACAGAGAAATACTAATTATACACGCCAGAATGAATAAAGGAATGCGTCAGAAAATAACGTTCATCTGTTCTTCTGTCAGACAAACGTAAATAAAAGACCAAAATAATAATTTGCTTGGAAATTATTGAGAACCAAATGCGGAGGTAAAAGTGTACAAGTGATGCCGTGTGTTGCCTCTACAGGAAATGCGCAAGAATCCACGTTGGAGGAAGCTGTGTAAATCACACAGCGGCTGAGATATACAGGCCGGAAATTTCTGTCTTCACAAGAAAAGATTTATGCTGTTGCTGAGAAATGTGTTTGAAATGGTGCTCACCCCCAAAAAACAGGAAGCAGCACATATATAAACCTGCATACATACTGTAAAACGGGATACAGTCTATCCCGTATAGCCCACTGTAACTTGTTGAAATATCAACCTTTATATATTTAGTGTTGCATTAATTACTATACCTAATAGTTAAAAAATTATTCACAGCTAATGTGTAGCTCTGACAACGAGAAAACCTGTTATAAAATGGTATTTTCTTAACCATATTTATATGTGCAGAACAACTGCTAGCTTAGCTTTCCTAAGTGTGAACATGCAGAGCTAGCATCTTGTTATTGAAGAAATACTAGTCACTTATTTGCACAAACGCCTTTAATTAAAGCTAGCAAAATCTACAAGACGGGTGTTTATACTGAGCCTTGTGGTTCTATATTCGGCTTTATAACGCTGTTGAAAGTTGGGCGTTCAGGCTTATTTTGGAAAATCTGTACCGGAGGTAGTTTTTGAAGCTCCTCGAACTTTCTTACAGAAACTTCCTCCGCTGAGCTCCACAGGCAGGCAGCAGTGAGGCCCGTATTTACAGTGGACAGCACCGCAGAGACTCACCGATGTGCAGCCATGGTAGGTACAACTGAAACACTAAACTGTTTATGTGACTATTCTTTAAGAAAAAAATTATAGTTATTTCGTTTGCAGTTTTTTTAAGGGTGTTTGTCAGCGACATAATAATTGTGACATAATAACTTGGAATAACTTTGTATGTCTTAAACTCTCAAAATGAGACAATGAAAAGGCTGAAAAAAACACTTTTGTCCTTTGGTTGTTGGATATTTTGAACATGCATTCGTAATACTAAATAAGCAGAGTTATGCAAAGACTTGAAAGGACTTGTTGTTATGGAGCAGGCATGCATATAAAATCTGGTATGGGAAGTATCAACAGACACAACCCCACCCTCAAGGTAGCCAAAAACTGAAATCAAACCGCAGCTGAGACACGCTGATTACTGACAAAATTGGATGATTAAAGCTTACTTTAACATATTTTTGCAGCGTTATTATCTCTTTGTCTTTTCACTCTTATTCCACAGCCTCTGAGACTGGACATCAAGCGGAAGCTGACAGCTCGGTCAGACCGGGTGAAGAGTGCGGACCTGCATCCCACTGAGCCGTGGATGGTGGTCAGCCTCTACAGCGGCACCGTGGTGGTCTGGAACCATGAAACACAGGTCACCATCCATCTCTGCACATTTGTACAAAGCCGTTTGATCTCCCCCCTAATCGCTCGTTAAGTGGTTACATGAAATAACCAATCTTTTCATCTTCCTTCATCTGTGCTTTTGATGTCTTTAATGGTGATGTAGTCTGACAGCATGGGGCTTTTTTCTGTGTGTAGACGATAGTGAAAACATTCGAGCTGTGTGATCTGCCTGTAAGAGTGGCCAAGTTCATAGCCAGGAAACACTGGGTCATCACTGGAGCCGTAAGTATTTGAATTCATGTGCACTGCTGATTCAAATCTTTTATTTTTACTGTATGTTTTTTGTGCAAATACCAATACAAATGTGACAGTTTTAAGGTTAAAAAGAATGAGTCTGTTGTGTGTAATGTTGGCTTTGGTAGATGACCCGTTTCTAATTGGCAGAGAAATTCAAATCTCTTTGACTGTCTGCAGGATGACATGCAGGTCCGAGTGTTTAACTACAACACGCTGGAGAGAGTTCACTTGTTTGAGGCTCACTCTGACTACATCCGATGCATCGTTGTCCACCCCACACAGCCATACATCCTCACCAGCAGTGGTAGGAAACTGCCACCGCACATACTCACATAAACACAAATGCTCTCATATAAAATGACCTCATGCATGTAACTTTTTAAACTTTGCAAGCTGTAATCATCATCATCATGTTTTTTCCTGCTTCTTGTTTACTGCCTCTCTACGCTCTTCTCTCCTTGCCTTTTCCCTCACCCCAACCGATCACAGCAGTTGGATGGCCTTTCCGTGTCTGGCTTTTTTTTTGTGATGTGGTGCTACGGTGTGTAAATAAAATTGAATTGAAATTACGTTTCTCGTGTTTCCGTGTTTTTAGATGACATGTTGATCAAGCTGTGGGACTGGGACAGAAAGTGGTTGTGCAGTCAGGTGTTTGAGGGACACACTCACTATGTCATGCAGATTGTCATCAACCCCAGAGATACCAACCAGTTTGCCAGTGCCTCTCTGGACAGGACTATTAAGGTATACACATACGCACACACAAGCACACCTAGCGAATACAGGAAAGTAATTGTGAGAACAGGCAAGGAAGACCGCTGTAAGCCATGAAGAAATGAAAGTGTTTTTCAGTTTAAATGAAGTTAAAGGAGACAAAAAGGAGGAACACACAGGTGTAGTTTCTCTACAGGAGGAAGAAAAGGGGGATTGGTGGTCTTCATTTTGAGAAACACTACTGCTAACAATACAATTTAAGTGAGACAGGAGCAGTAATTTGCTGACATTATTCAGTTGCTCAGTGATAAACAACTCAATTGTTGTACTGTAGGTGTGGCAGCTGGGCTCCAAGACTCCCAACTTTACTCTGGAGGGCCATGAGAAGGGAGTGAATTGTATTGATTACAACAGTGGCGGAGACAAGCCGTACCTCATATCAGGGGCTGATGATCGCCTGGTCAAGATCTGGGATTATCAGGTTATCACAAACACACTAGACTGCTTTTTTCTTCCTTTCTGCACCCTAGGATCAAAACAGTTTATTGCCATAATTATGTGACATCTATTATACAAAACATGCAAAGAGGTACACAAAAACAATAAATACAATAACAACACACTACAGTATTAAGAAAATATTTCCACCATAACCTGTATATAAAAGATGGACATATTACCCACTGTTATTTTCAAGCCTTCAGTTTGATCATTTGTATTTGATTTGATTTGATTTGATTTGTGGATGAAAAGTTTCATGTCTAACTCATCCGCTAACAGTAACTAGCTTGGTTAGCAAGGAGTATCCAAACACTGTACATAGTGCATGACACAGACACAGCTACCTGCTAATTAGGGCTAATATATAAATAAAATATTAGAATTTCACTCAACAAAAAAATGTAATGCAGAGATTTTTGGATGGTCTGATTATCAACACTATAAAAAACACGGTCACTCAAATGGTAACACTGTTATCTTTCCTGCATCAGTGTAACTCCTCTTTCGTCTATAAAAACAAACATGGAAAATGATGGACAAAAGGCCAAACTCTCATCGCCACTCCAAAATAGATAATCAAGCACTATCAAGTCTTTTGATAGTTTCATATTTGAAGTTAGCTCTCTGAGCCAGCGGTGATGTTGCTGCACTGTATAAAAGTATCCACAATCTACCAGAGTGTGTAAAAATATGAAAAACATGTAGTGCTGACTCAAGGTTAATGACAGCTTCAACTCAAGGAGTCTTTCATCTTTGGTTTCCATCTACAACATTTGGGCAAAGCTGCTTTCAGTTAAGGCGGCTGAGGTGTGTGTGTGCATCAGAGTGTGAAGCACAGATTGCAAATATAGTCTGAAGACGTAACTGAAAGACTCTCAGGTCTGCCTTAAACTGTAGCCAACATTGGTACCCATAGCTGAAATTTCCTTGCCCTGATGAAGTGTTTGTTTTCTTTGGGACTGTTGATAGTGATTCTCATTAGCTAAAAACTAGACACAATTAAGTGCTATCATTATTACTTTGGACATTAGGGGCCTTTGTATTAGATTTTTTTCTATATCTGGTACAATTTATGTATGTACACTGTACATGCTAAAAAGCAAAATAAGAAAAAGGCTTAAAGATAAACACCTTTTATTCTAAATACAGCTAAATCAGGACAGTTAAATAACTCATATGGTTATTATGAATGGAAAGCAAAACCATATCTATGTAACCATTTCTATTTCTGCTGTTCCCATTTAATTTTGCAACAGTAAGAGGTGCATCTGTAGTAGAAGTAAACGTAAGAAGGTGTTATATAGCCATTATATGCAAAGTCGTTGTCCTTCAGCGTTGATATAGTCAATTCACACACGTTCATGTGCATTCATATAAAAAACTTACCACATGTGAAAAGAACAAGAAACAGTGTGTGCTTTATCTCCCTAGAACAAAACGTGTGTTCAGACTCTGGAAGGTCACGCTCAGAATGTGACCTGCGTCAGCTTCCATCCGCAGCTGCCAATCATTCTCACAGGCGCTGAAGATGGTGGGTCAAACATTGGTACATGTTTCTGCTCCCAAATGGGCACGGCATCTTGCTTAAAGTTTGACCTTTTGTCCTTTCCATAGGCACTGTTCGTGTGTGGCACTCCAACACCTACCGGCTGGAAAACACACTCAACTATGGCATGGAGCGGGTGTGGTGCATATGTGGCCAGCCCGGCTCCAACAGTGTGGCTATAGGCTTTGATGAAGGCAGCATCATCATCAAGGTAGTTATATTTGTAGTTTTCTCACAGATTTTCTGAATAGACTTTTTAAGTAGTGGCGTGGTTAAGATTCAGCTGATGATGTAACATCTCCGTCCTCCATTTCTTCATATACCTTTCTCTCTTGTTTCCCTTTATTATTCTTAATCCTTCTTCATCCACTCCCTCTCCTCTTTGTTTCAGATTGGTCGAGTGGAGCCCGTCATGTCCATGGACTCTAGCGGGAAGGTCATCTGGGCTCGTCACTCTGAAGTGCAGCAGGCCAACCTAAAGGCACTGACAGAGACTGAGATAAGGGATGGAGAGAGGCTCCCTCTGAGTGTGAAAGACCTGGGAAGCTGTGAGATTTACCCCCAGACAATCAGACACAGCCCTAATGGGAGGTAAAGCGCCAGGCTTTGGGTGGAAACAGCATGAGGTTTTGACTAATCTTTCTTTTTCCTCTAACCAAAATATGACCGTTATTAAAGTGTAAATTAGACTTGAACTGGATTTATGTCTAACTGCAGTGTGATTGTGTAATGCCTATGATTGTTTCAGTGCAGGTAAGATAGTGGCAGCCTGCGTGCTCACGGAGTCTTTGGGGTAAAAATCTTAAAGTATAATTTGATAATCATGTGTGTAATTTGTATATTTGCACACTGACAGATTTGTAGTGGTGTGTGGGGATGGGGAGTATATCATCTATACTGCCATGGCTTTGAGGAACAAGAGCTTCGGCTCTGCTCTGGAGTTTATCTGGGCACATGACTCTTCACAGTAAGTCTTTACCTTTACATTAAGGCTCAGCATTTTAGAAAATGTACTTTGTGCTGACTTAGATAAGAAAACCAATATCACACGTATGCTAAATATGCAGAGGCTGATTAGCTCAGAGTAAATACTGAAAACAGTAAACACTGTAAAAAGTTGCAGTTTTATAGGGTGAGTGGTACAGCCCAATTTCCAAAAAAGGTCTGAGGACTGAGTTCATTTTTAGGGAAGACCTAGCTTGTTTCAGCAGTGCAAATCTTAATCTATTTACAGAAGTGTTGCTTGATAGTAAAAGAGTCTAGGTGTGTAAATGGGCCTGTTTGCAAGATAGAACTATCGCCCATTAAAACCATTTGGCTCATTTTGAAATAAGAAATATGAAAAAGGAGGCTCTGTTGAGCAGCTAAATATCTATATTTTACATCAAGAATTGAAATATATTTGGCTTTCAAAAATCTACATCATCAGTCCCCCCCCCCCCCCCCCAAAAAAAAAAAAAATCACAGAATATTCTTAATGTGATGTAACTCAGGGGTAATAGTAACATCAAATGAATTTAACCTTAAGATAAAATCAGACTTCCTTGATTTAAACCCTGATATGTTGCCTTGTACTTTTTGCAAATGAACATAGCATTCATATGATTTGCAAAGTGTTCTTGCTCTCTTTTTTTTTTTTTTTACATTTTACACATCGTCCAATTTCAAATCAGTTCAATTTAGTTTTATTTGCTAAATCGCAGTAGCCTTAAGGCTCTTTTGTTATTGTAAGGCCCTACAGCAATACAGCAAAAAGTCCAGTTATCAGACAACCCCCCAGCGAGTAAAGCACTTGGCAACAATCGTAAGGAAATACTCCCTTTTAACAGGAAGAAACCCGGACAATCAGGGAGCGGCAGCCATCTGCTGAGACTGTTTGGGGATAAAGAGAGAGAGAGAGGACAAAAACATGCTGTGAAGAAGAGCCAGAGATTAATAATAACTAATGATTATATGGAGAGTGATTTTTTTAAAAACAGGATTTAAACTTGCTCATCGAACTGTCAACATAAACCCAAAATATGTACTCGTGAAAATGGTCAAAGGACTGATTAGCCTTACTGTAAGTCCCCTGTGGTCTGGTACATTATCATTATTATTATTATAAATATTGTTATAGGTATGCAGTCAGAGAAAGCAACAGTGTGGTCAAAATATTTAAGAACTTCAAAGAGAAGAAGACATTCAAACCCGAATTTGGAGCTGAAGGTGAGTTTCATGTCACGTTTTTGTTTGAATTTGTTGAATATATTTTTGAGAGCATATGTGTGAGTATCTGTGCCTATGTATTACTATCCTGCATCCCTACAGGCATCTTTGGTGGCTTCCTACTAGGAGTGAGGTCAAACAGCGGCCTGGCCTTTTACGACTGGGAGAGCTCTGAATTGATCCGGCGTATTGAGATCCAGCCTAAACATGTCAGCTATAATCCAATGAGCACTTTATCAGCTTAAATCGATACTAAATTTACTACTGTGGCTTTCTAATAAGAGTTGTTTTTTTTTTTTTTAATTGTGTCTTTAGGTCTTGTGGTCTGACTCTGGGGAGCTCGTCTGTATCGCTACAGATGAGTCTTTTTTCGTGCTGCGCTACCTACCAGAGCGAGTGTCCACAGCCCAGGAGTCTAAAGAAGGGGTGACAGAAGATGGGATAGAGGCTGCCTTTGAGGTCAGAGACTCACATGGTTAATTGTCTAGACTATTTAAGTAAAAATTTGACGTCTTAGAAGAATTCTGTTACCTTTTTAGATCATTTTTCAATCTCTTTTATGTCTGTCCTCTTTTTCCTGCTGGTCAGGTGCTGGGGGAGGTCCAAGAGGTGGTAAAGACAGGGGTTTGGGTGGGAGACTGCTTCATCTACACCAGCTCTGTTAACAGACTCAGCTATTATGTAGGAGGAGAGATAATCACCATTGCTCACATGGACAGGTAAACTCACAAATATGCATCTGCATTGTTTTTTTTTCCTTGGCATATTCATAAATGTTCCTGTAATGCTGCAAAATCTGTTGTATGGCTATGAATCCATTTAGTGTCTTATTTCACGTTTTATTTCCACTTGCTATCCAGTAAATTCAAAACTACAGACAGTCTTTCTTTGGTGTAGGACGATGTATCTGCTGGGCTACATCCCGAAGGATGACCGTCTCTACCTCGGAGACAAGGAGCTGAACGTTATCAGCTATTCGCTGCTGCTTTCTGTGCTAGAATATCAGACAGCTGTCATGAGGAAGGACTTCAGCACTGCTGACAAGGTTCTACCCACGATTCCCAAGAAGCAGCAGACCCGTGTAGCCCACTTCTTGGAGAAACAGGTATGTTTGCATGCCAGCTTTTACCTTGAAAATCCATCTTTGTGCTTCTCTTGCTCCTTTGGCTGAGTAAAAATTCAGGACTTGGACGAATGCATAATTTACAGAACATGAGGCAGCCAGATGGTGTGATACCTCTGGGCAGAATTTCTGTGTGTTTCTTATAAAACATATTTATCATGCAAGGGTTTTGGCTTCTCACGCAGTCACTTTTCCCCTATTCATATTGCTTCATATATCTAGCCTCTACTGCTGGCCATCACAACGAGTGAGAAAGGATAATATACAGAATATAGACTAATGACATTGTTATTTTGTGCTGTGTAGGGCTTTAGGCAGCAGGCCCTCGCTGTGTCCAATGACCCAGAGCATAAGTTTGAACTTGCTCTGCAGCTGGGAGAGCTCAAGACAGCCTATCAACTGGCCCTGAAAGTGGAGGTGAGAGCCTGGACAATTTCTATAGCTACTAAATGTTAGCGGCTATGTAAGGATGTCTTTAGACACTGTGCTACTCTGAGCTAAATGCTAAAGTTAGCTAAAGCTACAGAGTGGAATAGTTGTGTGGTGTATATTCACATAAATAAATCAATGATTATTGGTTTTGTTTTTTAATCAACAGCTGTGTAATTTGATGCATAATGTGCGCAGAATCAGTTATTTCCCCTATACAAGCCTGAGAGTGTGAGTCACAGACCCGGTGTCCCTTATTTAGTAACCGCTTTACAGTGTTTTGTTGTCGAGGTTCATGCCTTTCGTCCTGAGATAATCCGCTCTCCTGTCTCTTTGGCACCTCTGCTCGCGGGGGCCGAGTCAGTCAGAACAAAAATGGAAGCAGCTGGCAGAGCTTGCAACTACAAAGTGCCAGTTTAGCTTGGCTCAGGAGTGTCTCCACCAAGCTCAGGATTATGGGGGATTATTGCTTCTGGCCACCACTTCAGGCAACGTTGACATGGTGGGCCAACTGGCTGAGGGGGCAGAGAGAGATGGGAAGACCAACGTGGCCTTCCTCACCTACTTCCTGCAGGGGAGGTTAGTGCGTCAGGGGTAAAGAGCACAAAGGAGGTTTTTAAACTGACTTATGTGTTTAAACTTTATTCTTTTTTTCTGTCACCACCATCTTTGTTTTTTTGTACTTGCTCAGAGTGGACAAATGTCTGGACCTTTTGATCAAAACAGATCGACTGCCAGAAGCTGCATTCCTGGCAAGAACATATGTGCCCAGCCATGTCTCAAGGTAATGCTGCTTCTAATGAATACCTAACATATGTCCAAGTGTAACACTCTTTGCCTGTGGGCCTATCTGTTTGTGTCCTGAAGAACCTCTGCATGTATCACTTGGTGTGCCTGTTTTCCTCCCAGCTGTTGAAATAATTACTAGTCTGAATCAGAGTTTTTAGAAAAATGTTCTTTCTTATTAATTAGAATTTCTATAATATATTATGCATCACTGTGGCGATGTGTGTGCCTCTCTTCCTTCAGGGTGGTGAAACTCTGGAAGGAGAGTCTTTCCAAGGTCAACCAGAAGGCAGCAGATGCTCTGGCTGACCCCAGCCAGTACACCAACCTGTTCCCTGGCTTCCAGCAAGCCCTGCTGGCTGAGCAGTACCTGAAGGAGACTCATGTCGGGGTCAGACCTGCTTCAGAATACCCTCTCATTACGGTCAGTGCGAGAGTCAGTCGAACTGTATTTTCAAAGTTAAATCAGCATCTAAGATTTTTTGCATTTTCTGCAAAGCTCGTTGGACTATAGCTGTTCATACTTTGAACATAAGTTAAGAGTCTGAGATCCCACTTTTCCCATTTCTTTGGTTCTTTAGCCAAATGAAGAGCGCAGTCTTCTGGAGGAATCAGCAGGTTTTAGACCTAAAGGAGAAATCACTGACTCAGAGGTGAGAGCACAGTCTTCATCTCTACACATGCTCATTCAGTCAGTGCAGTCAAACAGGCTGCTCCTGTGTGTCAATAAGTGCCTAAGCTACTCTAAATGTCACAGCAGCATACCAGTCTTTTTTAATTTCCTTCCATGGTATCTTGACTACAGTGTAATATCCTAACCTAATATGTGTTTTTAGGGTAACAATATAAGCTAATGGATGATAACAAAAATGAAAAAGATTTGTAAAGATTTGTAATGGTTCACTGTGAGAAGCGAAAAAAACCCATTCAAATTTACCACTGATTCAGCTCCTTTCACACTTGACTGTTCTCTTTCATGCACCACGTCTGGCACATGGTGCATGAAAGAGAACAGTGTTGCTCCTTCTGTAAAACTTAAATGTAGTATCCAAATTTTAAAAAAGATATAACTTAAACAGATAATTAAAGCCAGCGGTTGAGCAAACACTGCAACTCCTTTTCTGAATTTGATCGTTCTGTGTTTTCTTTAAAGCAAGGGGCAGAGAGCATTAGTGAGGCCACCAGTGTGCCAGCAGTAACAGAAAGTAAATATTCAAAAGTTGCAGTAGTGGAGGAGGACACTTCAGTAAAACAAGAGTCGACTGATCCCGTTTCAGCAAGTGAAGTAGAATCTGTCCTGAGAGGAGCAGACCCTTTTCCTACTGCTGCTACAGAAGAACAAGCAGTGTCAGAATCAGGCGAGTCTAAAGCAGTGGAGGTGGGCACTAAAGCAGACACTCTAGTCTCTGTAGAGGAAATCACCAGGATGCCTGATGAGGAGGCTGAGATGGTACAGCTCAGTCCTGTGGAAGATGTCAGGTCATGTATGAAGAAAGACGTTCAGGAATTATCTTCAGAAACTGAAGCTCCACCTGCTGTTTGTGCTTCTGAAACAGAAACCACTCTAACAACACAAGAAGCGCCAAATGAGGCATTAGCAGCTGAGGATGTCCTGGTTAGCGCTGGTCTGACGGTCGATAATGAAGTTACGTCCGAGCCTATAGCACCTGGGGAAATGATCATTCATCAAGATCTGGAAAAAGATGGGATCGCCTCAGAAGTTCCAGGTTCAATGGGTGGAGCAGCAGAAACAGAAGAGACTCCTGTTACGTGCGAACTTGTTCCAGAAACAGCACCTTCACACACAGCAGTGGAGGAGCTCATCTCTTTTGAAACCGCAGATGTTCCAGCGCTGGACGCAGCTGTCCAGATTTTACCGGAGCTGACCCTGGATCCTCTGCTAGACTTGTTTGAAGATGCAGCGCCAGTACTGAAGCCTGTCCCAGCACAAGAACGAGAACAAGAGAAACAAACTGGAGAACTTCCAGTAAAGCCTCCTGTTATTCACAAGGCTGAGCCAGAGGTTTTAGCCCTCACTGTAGCTCATGCAGAAGGCCATGCAGCAGAAGAGGAAGGTCCTGAAAGACCTGAGGTACTGCCAGAGGACCTCGAGGCAAATGATGAGGTAAACAAAGGTTTATAAGTTTGTTACACTAATATTGCTATGAATGTTAAATCCAGAATCGTTTTGCCTTACACCTGTAGGCTCTGGATGATCTGGACAACTTTGACCTGGAGGATATTGACACCACAGATGTCAACCTAGATGAAGAGTTCCTGGGTGAATAGAAACTAGCCTTTCACAAGCCATTTTTTTCTGTTCAGTGATGCGAGTTTCATAAATCAAAACAATTAAGACTGAAGTGAATATTATTAGGCATTTTGCGTTCTTAGTTCTGGCCTAAACCCTTATCCAAACACGACAAAAAACAGCCTCCCAACTGCCCAGATCCCAGACTAATCGAACACAATGGAATAAGCCCAACCCACCTACCTTGCAGCCCACAAATCCCAAAGTATCTGCTCTCGATGCACGATGCCAGACACCCTTAAGAAGCCCGTCTATGCTTCAGTGGGACAGAGCTGTTTTGCTGGTTTCCAGCCACAACTCTGATGAGACCAGGCTGTATTTTAACACTATCTGCATATGCAGTGTATTAAAGCCAAAAATGTACTGACAGACAAATAGGCATTTCTTCATTGTTGCTAGCGTGCCTTTATGATTTTATTTTAAATGGTTTGTATCTTTAAATAAATACTTTGGGGTTTGCTGTGTCTCAAATCTAAGTGCTTCACGCTTTACTTGCTGACAGAAACATAGCCTTCATAGGAAAGAATCGCAATACCTCTCCCACAAGCATCACAGCATTTTATCAGACTCCAAATTACCATTGCACCGGTTCAATGTGAGTTAAATGTTCCGCATGCCATTCCACTTTATGCATTGTCTTAAATGATAAAGTCATAATTTTATTTCTAAGCTTATTAAATGATCAAAAACATACAAAATGTTGCTGTTGTTAGTGTGTTTAACATGGTTTTCTGCTTCCTTTGTTTGAAATAAAAACTGCATGCTACTGTGACTGTTTTCTTGGCGAGTAAATTAAAGGAGCTTCCATAGTCTCTAATATAATTCCAATAACATGACACTCAAGTACAAAGGCTGTATTTATTTTATGTACATGATATAAGCAGACATGAAGCTTGATTCAAAGAACCACACTGACAATTTCTCCGCATAACAAACAAACATCTTAAAGTATCTCACAAGACGTTGCAGCCAACTCTTCAAATTGTTGGTTGTGATGTGAAAAGGTTTCCTTTGGAGAAGCATATTTTACTCTTGGCCCAACACAAAAACAACAAACTGTCATATTTTATACATGAGAGGCAGGATTTCCAGACGTTCTGTATAGCATTTCTCTATTGAGGTATGGACCAATCATGAAGCAGAGCCCTCAACAGCAGTCTGTTCATAGGCCTGCAGAGCCAGCTCGATGTAGCCCGACCTTTGGGAGTCCCTCTGGGCATAGATCTGAAGGGGCACACGTGAGTAAATAGAAAAAGAAAAGAGATCAATTACACTAAAGTGCAGTCAAAGTGCAATCACAGTATTAATAGTATTATTACTGGACGTAGTAAACACAGCTAAGATTGGGTTTCGAAATCAACTGTGACTAAATGAGAGGCCTTGAATGTAGAAGACAGACACACACCCACACCTCCTGCCGCTAACCTTTCACATTAAATGGTTGTCATTCTCAGTGTCTCTCCCCCTTACTTCAAGGCTGAAGGCCTGTGAGAACAAATAAGACCTGATGTATCCTGGACCTGGTCCCTCTATTCCCACTTTAGAGTAAAAACCCAAACGTCTAATGCAGGAAACAGCCTAGATTTGACCTCTTAACAGCTATACTGACTCCTGATTCGCCTTGAACATCCAGGAATACCATTTATATAAACTAGATCAAATAGCAATACGTTAAACAGACTTCAAATGAACTCAAGTGCCAAACAGAGATACAAATCGGCACACTGTTTGTCACAGTTCAACTACCTTAAGCAGGTCGGTGCCTGTGGCCTGTTGGCTGGCAGCTTCCCGGGCTGACTCACTGTGGGGGTGGACCATGTGGAACAGAGACACGAGGCTTACAGCATCCTGGAGCCTGGAAACACCAACACACACACTGAAGGCTCAGATCAGAGCTTTTGCCAGCAGGTACAATGAGTACATACTCAATGTAACTCAATTCTAAAATAATGCAAATGCTTAAAAAAAACTCACAGCTCTCTTTTTAGCATGTCCACTATGAGCCCATCCACCCTACGAACACTGACTAGGTACCAGGCCATGCCTCCGAAGTGTCTGGTGGACCGCAGCAGATCATATTTGCCATGCTTGTCCAAGTCCTCATATGTGGCTGTGTGTACCTAGACACAAAACACATTAAATGAATACAGACCTTGATGATTTAGCTCATTTGTAATTAATCAGCACAACACTCATTATGCACATTTTTTCACTTCATATCAAATGAAGCAGAGAACATATAAAAAGACAGAAAATTTCACAGCATAACAAGTTCTAGATAGAGTTTACAGATCTCAGTGCAGCCAACGATGAGGTCAAAATACCACAAGGTCACTGGTATTTTACCTTGATGTATTCTGAAGAGTCTGGTTCAAACTGGACGAGGCACAAGTCCAACACATCCTCATGGCGGTCCTGGGAAAACACCAACTAATGAAGAGAAAGAGGTTTAAGTGGGTAACAGTGTACTGAGGAAAACCCTCCAGACACAATGACAATGAACAACATGAGGTGATGATCAGTTGTCAGTCATGGTTAATAGCCGTTTTTTAAATGGACAGAATAATGTGTAGATCATGATATTATCACAACACTTCACTCGTGATATTTTGTGATTTTAAACATTTTGTGATATGCTGAGTTCTGCAATAACATATACTGCGATTTATCTGCAAATTATGGCCTCCAGTGATAAACTTAATCTTATTAATTAAAACAAATGTTGACAAGGTTTTCAGTCTCTTCCACTTGAATGACTTTTATTGTTAGGCACACAGGTGGACCGACATTGTCATTAAAACCTGTCGTAAATGCAGCACCCACCTGTCAAACTGTTTGTATCACATTCTAGTCAAACAACTGAATGCAAATGTGTGAACCATTACATACATTTAGAATATGAGACAGCAGTCACCGCTCCTCTGAGACAAAATGAGCCATATTAATCACATATGACTCCACTGCCTGCGACTTAATGTAACCCTTTGTGTTCTACACTAACTTTCCTCGGCCTTACAGTTCACTCCTCTGTACAGCCTAGACAGGGCTGCATCTGTGATAAAACACTGTGACAGTGTCACATATCTCATTCCAGTGGCTTCAGCATGTACCCTATTCTCTTAGCTCACCGTTAACTGTGAGGTAGGTTTCTCATTTCATTCCAGGCCAACTTTCGGGATCAAAAAAGTTTTACTGAATTGAATCATGATAAGTAGGTCAAGTGTTAGTTGTTTTTTGACTGATCTGATTTAACATGAGGTATTTCAGGATAGCGGTGCATGAGACAACTCCTCACGTTTGTAACATTCTCAGAGTATTTCACTTGCATACTGCACCTTTATCCCGGGCTTGTTACAAAAGTAAAAAACAAACAAACATATTTTTCATCTTAATGCAGATGGTGCTTTTCTCATTTCTTTCTCTGATGCCCATTTGTTTAATGAACGTTCCTCCTGCATGCTGACAATCATCATAGCTGACCTGGCTAGGAAAACCCCACAGCACCCTCTGGTGGACTACAAAAGAAACTGATTTTACCATTCTGGTACTTAAAAGTTAATTTGTATCTGCAATTTAAATAATAAACTAAAATTTGGTGCCCATGTATGGATACAATGTATCCACGGTAATGCTATACAAGCAGCAATATTCTGAAATACATGAAGTTTGGAAAATGGGGTCCAAACAAGAGTTTTCCCTTGTTAGCCCTGTTAATAGAACATCAGTGTAAACAAGGATTATGCTGACTGTGTGTAAATAAAAAAACAACTTTAAAAAGTAAAGTAGATTACATCAACACATTTTATATCAGAGCAAACATGAGCTACATACTGGGGGAAAATAAATAAATAAAATAAATAAATAAATCACAGATCCAACAAATCACAATAATGGCTAATAGTGTTCAGCAAACTGTGACGATGAGCCCAGCATGCAGAATAAAATGACGCTGGAACAGGCAGACATAAATGGAAGGCAACCATTATTAAACATATTAACTACAGCAGTTCAAGGCCAAGTATCTGCTGTTGGCCAGCACCACACTCTAGTGTAACACTTTCAGCACATGATGTTTTCACTGCGACCAATAAAAAATAAAAGGGAACAACTCATGGGCATAAAATGAAGCCTTTGTCTACAGAAGGCTGCTGCCGCTTATAAAACCTGAGCTCTGTAAAAGATGCATCGAAGGAGTTTTATGGAATATCATTTAAAAAGAAAGAGAGGTAGGAGAATTCTTAGGTCCTACCTTGAGGTTCTCCGCTTTGAACAGAAGTGGTGCAGTGAGCTTGCGTCCCTCCTTAGGGAAGTAGACCTGGATAAGTCGGTCTCTCTCTTCCCAAGTGGCCTTCCTAAGGATTCCATTAGGTTCCCGTACAACTATGAATCTCTCCTGTTGAAAAGACATACAGAATATATATATGGTATATTTTAGTAACATTCTTGAATCCAAAGCTAAATCAAATTGGTGAGTTTTAGGCAATTAGGGGTAGGGCTAGGCCATATCATACCGTTCACGGTAATACCGGTATAATGTTGGGCAACGATAAGAAAATGAAATATCGCGATAGAATATGGGTGAAACGCACATGCGCAGTGCCTTTGTTTTCATATGGCGGAAAAAGCATGGCAGTGACGGAGAATAAGAAGGGCGAAAGCGGGTTGTTGAATGAAACGAATGAACCAGAATTTGTTTGTAAAAATGCTGCAACTTCAGTGGTGTGGAACTGGTTTAGCTTTCGTCCGTCAGATACACAACAAAGCACTATTTTTGGTAGAGCATGCTAGCGGGCCGCCGTTATTACCTTGTTTTTTGGAAAATACGGCACACTTAAAATCAATCCTTTGCTTTTTCTGAAAGTCGACAGTGCCCCTTATAATCCTGTGTGCCTTATGTATGAATTCTGGTTGTGTTTACTGACCTTGAAACGATTTTATGTGGTACACGGCGCTCGAACATCGGTCAAATGTTTTAGTACGACTTTGCTAAGCTACGAACCCACACCGTTGGATGGATTGTCGGAGCATTATGGCTATCGTAGGCAGGAGCCTCGCGGAGTGATACGTACTGTGCTTCAACATAATATTACCGTATTGTGTGTGTATAACCTCTTTTTAAGTTTTGTGGACATTATACATGATTATGCTGAGGATATGTCAGCTAATTTCCACTGGAAATGCCTTTTGGTTAAACTGTCAGCGAGGAATTTGCACTGTTAAACTTTAATGCACATAAAAAACAGCTGCTTGTTTAAGTGAAAATACATTGATGTTTTTTTATTTGCACTAATAAAGTTGTGGAGTTGTAAAGTATTTTGTCTAGTGTCAATTATATCATTATTGCACATTTTCAAATGTATATTGTGATAAATATTTTTGGTCATATCACCCTGCTCTAATTAGGGGCATAGAGATGTATATATTATGGAAGCTCACGTCAGTCAGGACCCCTATAATAAAAAGCCTGTATTTTATATATGGCAGTCTGGCACAGAGCAGGTACCAATAAAAGCAATAGTGATGGTGACTAAATGAGAAGCAGCATGAAAAGATGAGCTGGGGTGGAAGTGGATTGCAAAGTCACTTGCAGATATGATGCAAATGTAGCTTAAAGCAAATAAAACGGAACATCCTATACGAGAGTCGCACGTTGGATATGTGGAAGGGTAACTACTGCTCTGCCAGGACTGCGGCTGATCGACTTGTGGAAGCCAACTAATACCCACTTAAGCACACACACACACACACACACACACACACACACACACAAAGCAAGATGTGTGTACCCTGTGTGGAATATTATAGGTGATGTCTGTAAAGGCGTATTTAGCTGTGTCCATGCCATCCAGGATCTTATCCTCACAGAGCACATCGCTGATGGGCTTCCTCTCTTGTAACACAAGGGGCATCTGCAGCAGCTTTTTAGCTCGCTCTTTGGCTAACTCGACTGCCTAGAATCACAAAAAAAGGATTGGATGAAACAAAAGCAACACCAACATATGTAAGAATGTATGCGATCAAAAGGGGTGGACTCTGTAACACTTCAACAGGGCACCTGTTCCAGCTGTTCATCCGTCATGAGTTTATACGTGGGTGGCTTCAGCTCCTGCTTAATTGGTCGGTACACTTTCTGCAGGTCCAGGCCTGTAATCCTGGTGAGGATGTCCTGTACAGCTGAATCGGTGAATTGGGGCTTTGCATGGTCTGTAGCAGCTGCAGAGAAAGACATACTAGTTAATGAGTTAAATAATTTACAAAGTCTGGCTTGGTGACAGTTATGTTTAACTGTAGATTGTTTACTTTCCAGACGAACTTAGCTTGTATAGCATCATTCATTGGGATTAGCAAGCATCGACTATACCGGCCAACACCTCCAAATACAGCGGCTTGTAAAAGAAGCTAAGCCTTTACATGCTGCACATAGGTGCCGAAAGGCAGAGCGACAATAAAGCGTCCGTGAGCGTTTGTCACCGGCACCCCAACTGCTGAGCCCAACGAGCTACAAGGTCAGCGTTACAGCGAAGAAGAAGCCTGAGCTGCAGTCATGTTACCAGCAATAAAACGCACCTTTATCTTGTGTTTCACTACAAAAAGTCCTCGCGCCAGACCTCATCAGTATCTGTTTGCTGCTTTGCACATTTTTCACCCCAGAGCAGCTCCGCAACAAGCACCGTGCAGTACCGAGGGCCGCCATCTTTGTTATTACCTCATCTGTGCGACAGGACCTTTCAACCCTCGCCCCCAAGTGATCATGGGATATGTAGTATGTTTACACAACGCTACGAAAAATAAAATAAAATCACCTGTATTTGTTTGTTTCTTTCTCATAGCTTGCGCAGTTTAAATTAATAATAATTAAGCAATTTAAAACTATTTTTTCTTTCGAGTGTTAAACTGTGGCTGTTTAAAAAAAAAAGAGAAGCTTTTTTAATTTGTTGTTTTTGGGTACTTCATTTTTTTGGTAATGTATTGATATTTAGAACTTGTCTACAACAAAACTTCATTGTAGAATATTAAAAAAGTTAATTCCATTAAAAGATAATCTCAGTGAAAATATCCACCAGGTGGCACTGTGCTGCCACATGCGATTAGTCCCTTATGAAAGCGTTCACTTGTGACCTTAGTGTGGTCACTGGAAAATAATTCATTTTCAAAAATGTCGTACCATTGTATCAGATTTTCAAAGACCTTTTTTTTCTTGTTTTTTGTTCCTCTTGTGCGGATTAACTTTGGGTAGCCCACACACATTCCTAACTTGCCATTACAGCGTGTTCTTGAATTGTCTGATAACTGGATAATCTGTCTGGATGATAAATTACACACTCTTCTTCCAGCGAAAAACATATGCTACATTTTTTTCTATGTAAAGATAGGTCTGTCTCAAAAAATACCCATTGGGTGTTTTGAACTTTGTCCTATTTAACACCAAGTTTGTGCAGTGTGGGACTAAAAGAATTAAGTGTAGCTATAAAACGCGAGACGGTCAAGACTGTGTTTTTTTTCTCTTTCCCACTTTTTGAAACATTTTTTTAAAGAATATGAAAAGATTTAAGAAATTCTGTTATTTTAACAGACTTTAACGGTGAAAAAAATAGTGTAATATGTTTAAACAAAAAAAGTTGTCGATGACTTTATAGCTTCAAGAAAATGCATGCTTTCAAATATTTACAATATTAAGAACGAGCAAAAACTGTACAGTGGTGTTTTACACTTTTTTCTTACTTCAGATTAACTGAGACAGTGTGGGAAAATGTGGAAAAGTGTTGCGAGTAAAAAGGATGAAAGTTTTGCTTAATGCGGTTGAAAATGCCCTTGAACGGTGGAGCATTTTAGTCACTTGCCCTCTCGAGTATGAGAGGGCAATTAAGGGCAAGTGAGTCAGTTGCTGACACACAAAAAATCAAACCACATGTTATCAACGCTGTATAGACACTCCAGCCTTGACTTAAAAATAAGCAGTGTCTATTGGCCAACCGGAAAAATGAAAAGAAAATATTTTTTAAAAAGAAGTGATAATGAGTAATCATTAGCGGAAGTGCTTGGCTTGGAAATTCAATCCAAGATCTTTTTCAATATAAGTTTCCAAGATATTGTTATTATTTTATTTTTAAGTGAGTCACTTTTATGTTTGAAATAGTTTGTAATTCCATGGTGGCTCTACTTTAGAATGATTAAGGTAATTTCATCATCTATGATGCCTAATTTGTCTAGAGTAATATTAATATTACAAACATATCCTTCTCCACTATTATTAAATGTATAAAAGATAGTAAAAACTAACAAATAAAAAAAAGTTTAAAAAAAAACGAAATAACACCTCTGAATTATCTTGGGAGGTGCAATTAACGTCTAGTACTGATTTGAACTAGTTCAGCAGGCCTACCACAAGCTTTCTTTTAATGTTTTTATATATGTTTTGTGATGCATGGTAAAATAGGATTAAAGGGTAATTCTGGCAGGGTTTTTTATACTGTAATATAGTTCTCAGACTGACACTCAATTGTTTCCAAGCTTTAAAAACAAATAAAAAAAACAAAACAAAACTTTAAAAAAAAAACCTAAAAGTATCTCTTTTAAAAAAGAAAAAAAAAGCCTGATTCAATAATAAAGCAACACTTTATTTTTAGAAAATGTCACTAGAGTATGAGGGAGCACTATTATTCCACATTTGGTGCTCTATATTAAAGGCATTAATACCAGAGTAATAGCATTCGATAGTGATAATTCAACAGGGAACGTGAGATCCAGTCCAGTATTTAACCATCACTGTGACTCTGTGGCACAGAGGAAAAGGATAAATTAGACTTTGTCTACACAGGCGATACATATGCACAAAGACAGGCATTGAAAAGAAGGCTGTCATGCAGCTGACCTTCACTATATGCAGACCAGAAACTTTAGAAATAAGTCTTTTCTAGATTTTATATGACGGCACTTCTCTCAGTTTCTCTCTTTCTCTGTTTGTCCTTCAACACTCGTGTGCACAAACGACAGTAGCCACAAGCCCCCCACATGCTACCACAGTCCGCAAACCCAAAATGCAGCCGCTTTACCCTCCACCCGAACACCACCACCATCACCACCGCCACCACATAGCCATGGGGATCATTAATATAACTTCATGCGCCATGCACAAACTCTTCCGCCAGGATCTTAGTTGCCTTCTCCCCCTCGACCCCCTTCCTCCTCCTCCGGGCCCCGACTCCCCCACTAATCTGCAGTGGGATTTAGATATTAGACGGACAGATGGAGGTGTGGCTCAGTTGGTAATGAGGTGAGCAGTGGCAGTGAATCCGGAGGCCCAGACACCGGCGAAACGACGTGTGGATTGAGATGTAAGAGGCCCCTACGCAACCAGATGTACACAGCTGTCACACTGCTGACAGAAAGTAATCCTGCCACCGAAGCACAGAGCCAGAGAGAGACAGAGACAAAATTAGTGTCTATCCCGTGGAGGTTTAAATGACCGCAAGTACTTTTACTTCCAATTCAATTAATCTATCTATCTATCTATCTATCTATCTATCTATCTATCTATCTATCTATCTATCTATCTATCTATCTATCTATCTATCTATCTATCTATCTATCTATCTATCTATCTATCTATCTATCTATTAAAATTCTTACTGTCGAGTCGTAGTACACGTGCAACACTCACACACACAGATTTAAGGGTTTTACTGTAAGATTCTGAAGTATCTTTGAAAAACTCCAGAAAAATCACACTGAAATGATTTAACTCCTAAATGCATGATCATCTTTGAAAATATGATGGATAATATTAAATAAAAAGGCCATATAGCCATTAAAACAATCTCATCCTCCACCAGCTGTAACAAATACTGTTTGTTCATTCATTCATAACTATAAAAATGTGATAGAATAAACTTCAAATTTAAGTGATTTTAAAAAATATATATTTTAAATATATTTTGCTGCCAGTCTCTGCTTTTTCTTACTGAAAGTGTCATTTCATCATGAGCCTTTATCTATAATGGAAGACTTCTTAATAAAGGTTTGTTACTTCTGCTCTATTAATGAAAAGGACTTTTCTACTGCTGCTCTGGCTACAGTGAATAGGTTGAGTGTAAGAGTGTGTGTCAGCGTGACTGGGAGCAGCAGGAAGCTGAGAGGTGAAACCTGAGTGTGGACGAGAGGCTGGATGTGGAGGGGGGGTGGATGGGATGAATCGGGGAGAGGGGATGCAGGGTTGAGGAGTGCGGTGAGCCGGTGGGTGGGTGGGTGAGTGGTGATGGTGGTGGTGGTAGGGGCACTCTGGGAATGACTTGCCGCATATGTTTATTTAGCTTTCTGCACGGTCAACGGAGAACGAGTTCAGAGCGAGGTGAAACGGAAAGGTGTGTGTGTGTGTGTGTGTGTGTGTGTGTGTGTGTGTGTGTGTGTGTGTGTGTGTGTGTGTGTGTGTGTGTGGAAAGAGAGAGAGAATGTGAAGAGGATGTCTGTGCTCAAACAACTGGAGTGTAAAAAACGCAGGGCTGTGAGAGGAGATGCTGGAACAAATAAGTTCAACTTTTTCAGCTCGCCATTGTCAGTTCGGCCCCGATACAGTCTGCCCCCCCCTCGCCCACACACACACACACACACACACACACACACACACACACACACACACACACACACTACCAACTGTGTGTGACACTTTTAAAAAAGAGTTCAATGTTGAAAATGATGTGGAGTTATATGGCACTATCATTTTTTATGATGTTGATTTTTTCATGTAAAAATGCAAAAATAGATACAAAAGCTGTTATTTCCCCCTCTTTTTAACCTTTACTTAACCATGAAAAAATTGAGCTCTTGAGATCAAAAATCTCTTTTACAAGAGTGTCCTGGCCAAAGAAGGACAGCAGTGCAACCATAAGTTGCATAAATAAATATTGCATGCAGATATAAATCCATACACCAGTTAAATATGTTTCTGTGTGTGTCAGGTGTTCACTCTCCTCTGTCACTTTGTGCTTCTTTATCGTGCTTCTTTTCATTGTTGTCATATTGTGACTGTGCCAGAGTGCAGAAATGATTCTGAATGAATGTTTTCACACCACAGTGTGAATACGTCAAATGACAGCATATTTCATCATTTTTATTATTGCACAAAGGTAATTGCTGAATGCTAAATATCAAAGAATTGGACAACATCTACATTATTAACATTATTAACCTTCATTAACAACCTTTATTACAGTTTTTCCCGCTATGAGATAAAGAAACAATTCAAGATTAGAAAAAATATTTATAACGCGAACATGTGTACTTGTGACTTCTATTAGCCATGAAGTTTTGTATCCTACTGCTGTGCGCTGTATACTGCATGAGCCTTGTGAGTTTGACTGTTTCTTCTATTCTGAGCAGCTTTCTTATAAAAGAGGTATTTTATCTCCAGAGGCTTCCTGTTGAAAGATAAAGGCCATGTATGAATGATTTGCTTTTAAATGGATTCATGTAAGTTAAAAATATGAAGAATGTTGCTGTGTGTGTGTGTGTGTGTGTGTGTGTGTGTGTGTGTGTGTGTGTGTGTGTGTGTGTGTGTGTGTGTGTGTGTGTGTGTGATATGCACCTGTGCATGAGTGCATGAGCTGTTGTGGCTTGGCAGTGGGCTCTCAAGGCCAGTGTTATTCTCCTCTACCTCCTCCATCCCGTCTTTGAAGAGGAATGTGGATGGGAGAAAGAGGGCAGATGGAAGGTCAGAGGAGACGTAGTGATAGCAGGAGTGAGAGGGAGGGAAGGAAAAGATTCGGGTGGGGGTATCACAGTGACACTGGCTTCAGCAGCCTCCCTCTCAAACTCTGTAATTCAAAGGCCGAGAAAAAAAAAATCACTTCTATAGACATTATTGTTTATTTATTTGACTTTTTAAAAAGAAAATTCAGCAGCAAGGTATGTGTTTAGTGTTTTTAATCTAATACCGTCTAATCTAATACCGTAAAAGACAATTTTTGCAATTTTGCCTCTGTACACCACCACAGTGGGTTTAAAAAAAATCAAACAATCACTAATTGGTTCTATTCTCCCATCATTTATTGCAAAGAATTTTCATCCAAGTATTTAAAACAATCCTTTTATATAAATTATGTTAGTTTTTCCAGTTACATTAGAGCCTCTGAAAATAAGGTATAAATAAAAATAACTGTAATCCCTAAAACTTCATAAATTCAAGCTGAAAATCTGCACTTCGATCTTGATTGCCCCATCCATTCATTCCTTTTCTTAACCACTTATATAATCCAAACTGGGTGGGGGAGCTGAAGTGAGTGGTGCGGTGCCCCTTGGACAGGTCTCCTGTCTCTCACAGGCTAACACGCAGACACAGACAACCATTAATGCTCACATCCACAGCTGCACCCAGTTTAGAAACCCCAGTTTACCAGTCTAATCAGCATGACGGAGCAAGGAACTTCTTGCTATGTGGGTAAGAGTGCCAACCGCATCTTGACTGTTTGATTTAAAACTTACTGTAGTGGTGTACAAGGAGACAAAATTACACACCTGTGTCACTTTCCAGACTAAAGCAGTATCTTGTCCCAGCAACTTTGTGCATTCCAAACTAGACTGGGAGGTGTCTGGTATCGCCGAAGGCAACACTTCAAGGGCACACAACCATAATATTGCTATCTCACGGGAGTTAAGAGATGCAGTTCTGTAAGAGCAAAGATACAGACCGGGAACTAGGAGAGGTACCTCATTAAAACCAGTTTAAAGACACTTCTACTAGTTCTTATTTGCAGGAACCGTTTCCTACAAGTGGAATAATTTTTAATAGACAACAACAAAAAAGGCTTCTGACTTTGCCGACATTTACCGCTGTTTGAGAGAAGAGAAGCTGGAGGAGAGGGTCATATGGAGTTTGGCGTGTGTGCTTTAGAAAGTGGGGGCTGTGAGAAGGGTCAAAATAGGGGAATGTAGAAGGTATGAACAGTAATGGCAGCGCAGTTCACCTGCCCCTCATGACCTTCACTAACCTCCATCCATCTGTTTATATTCACTGATTCGTGCCTCCCAGAGAAGACCACCGCACACTCACAAGCACATATGGATACACGCATGCCTTACAGAAAATTTATTCATGTATATTTTAGTAGGTTTAAAAATAAAATCTTTAGACTTATATTTGTGTTACTTAGAATTTGACACTATGACATGTTATCCATCCATCCATCCATCCATCCATCCATCCATGTTATAGTCAGATAAGGAAACATATAAACGCAGGAAATAGTACTGTCTTCAGAAACTGGAGTGGATCAGGGTGATTCTGATCAGTAGCGGGTTTAACATGGTATTTACCAAGTCAAGTGTTGAGAGAAGGGAATATCATTAAACAATATCAGGATAAAATTCCTAACCAGTTGTAAGTAACACATAAGACTGGGACTGGTAACCAGTGTGCAGTAATACAGCATGTAGTTTCGCTGTTGCATTAACTCTAGGGAAGATTTTAAAAGAGTTTAAAAGGATGGTAATGGAGGAAAAAAAGACTTTTCCTTGTGTTGTTTTAATGAATCCTACATTACTAACAGCCATTTACAAAAACAAGTAGAGAGTGTATTTATACTTTTTTTTTCAACCAAACCAAGTTACGCTTTGGTGCCATTTAACAATCAGCCCACATTTTAACAGGTTATGTAACATTACTAGCAGAAGTTGGGGTATTTCCCGTGGAAGAAAACTGTGGCAGACATAATCGTGGCCAATCATTGGTGACTCATTGGCTTTTACATCAGTGGTTCCATCATCGTGTCCAACAATTTCGTGATGCTGTGGTGCTGCAAGCATGTTGTCTTTTTTTCTTTCTTTGACAAAACGGATTCTAGATTGGGCAACTGCATCAGCATTGACATTGCACAGCTGGAAAAAAGGGATTTCATTTTTTATCTCCTTTCACTCACCATGTGTTTACACCCTATGAATTAAAGTATTAGTATTTACTGATCTTTGGCTCTCTTCTGGAGTGTCTCTTTTTCGTCCTGTCTTCCTCCCCAGCTGTTTTCCTTCTGTTAAGAGGGAGTTCTTTCTTCCCACCATTGGCAAATGCTTGCAAATAGGAGGTTATATGATTTGGGGGGGTTTTCTCACCATTATTGTAGGGTCTTTACCTTACAATAACAAACACCTTGAGCTAATTGCTGTTGTAAATTGGTGCCATAGAAATCAAATTGAATTGAACCAAACTAACGCTTTTCATATCATCAAAGCAACTTGAAATATCCTGATCAAAGACTGGTTTTCTTGGTTTCAGTGGGAGCTGTTTTCTGCAGCAGTGAAAAATCATGTGCAAAAAATTGTGCAATTAACATAAATTAGGGCCTTGATGGAACCTTGGGGTATACCACACAAGCCCGGAGTTGGAGAGGATTAAAAACATTAAAATTGAAGCTGATCTGTGTTAGACAACTTCAAAGTCTCTTCTTTAATGCCACACAGGTGATAAAAAGTACACAGCAATCAATTATATCACAAATGGAAAGGATCCAACCAACTGGAAGTACCTGATGTCCCCTGTGTAAGGAATTCTTTATGACTAAATGTTGAAAAATTTCATATTTGCCCCAAATAATTTGTGTTTCAAGTTCTGAGGGATTGCAATAGCTTAAGTTTTAATAATAGTAATAGATCAGATCTTGAAAAAACTTTGCAGTCACAAATGTTCTTTTTCAAATAAAAGCATTCATATGCACACAATAACCCCCGCCTCCAATGCATTTGTTTCTAACTAAACCCACAGTCAGCTTGGTTTACAGGGTTTACATGCAATGTGAGAAGCAACACACACATACTTCTCCATGTTCCCTCCACCTCCTCTTTCACCCTCACATTGTTATTTTTATAATTCAAGACTGGGGAGAGTAAGAGATGAGGTGACAGGGGGAGCGTGGCACTGATAAGGTAGCTAATACCCAGCTTTTTAAAATGTCAAAGGTCACCTCTGCTTGACTGCTGGTGATTGGGGTGTGTGTGTGTGTGTGTGTGTGTGTGTGTGTGTGTGTGTGTGTGTGTGTGTGTGTGTGTGTGTTTGGGGGTGGGGGTGGGGGGTGAATGGGTATTGTGTGGTATTATTGTTCATCACATAATATTCAGGGGTGAAAAATTTCAACCAAAACACTGCAGCAGGAAAATGAAGGTGCTTTGCCTAAGTGACAGCAAGCAGAATCAGTGGCTCAGAGGAACAGGAAATCCACTGGGATCAGTCTTCTGATCTGCCCTAGCACTCAGACAACAAACACACACAGTTTACCACACACACATGCTAGCACTAAATCAGCCTGTTGATTGAGCAGGCCTCTAATTTTAGCCGTCGGCCCCTGGCTCCCAAATAGCAGCTCTTTGCGAACAGGCGGAAGAAAAGGTGATTAATAACTGTCATGTCTGTCACGGCAAAGTCGCGCACGAGAGGGGAGGGTCTGCAGCGCTGATGCTGTCGGGGAAATGGAGTTACACGCGAGATGCTAACAGCTGTTGTTGTTATTGTTGTCTAGGGAGGGGGACAGCTGGAGCATATGCACTGTATTTCATTTGTTAGAGCTACGCACAGACTCTTGACTCAGACAGTTTTATGTGACTTTAAGTGTATAGATTACATTTCACTGGATGGAATTTTTAGCCACAAAAAGAAAACAAATGAGGACAAAATAAAAGATTCTGATAATTTTGTGAGGGAACTTTGTCAGTATTTACAGATTCTGAGAATATGATTTTGAATCTGTGTTTTTTTCCAACCAAATAAAATAGAGTGGTGCACATAGCTGAAGTCACATTTGTTTCAGGAGCTGCACATTCATTTCATTTCTTTCTTTTTAAAAAAAAAAAATAAGAGTAGGATTTCAATTTGTAGCTGAAACACAGTTTTACCTCATGGCTCTGCTTTTTATGGTTATTTCATAATTAAGCAATGACATACATGTGATAGAGGTGTGTGTGCACACTGTTGTCCCTTAATGTCTGCATGCACAGTATCTCAGTGTGTTCTGAGATAGGAGTTATTATTTAATGGAAGATAAACCACTAGAGGGCATCAGGCCAGAGCTCTGTTTGGAATAACTGAACTAACACTACCTGACTTTCACAGATTTTCCACATGGGTTGAAAAATATTGCATGAATTATGGTTGTACTATATGGGCTTGCATGGCCTACATGATTTATTTTTATAGCTACATACATAATTCTCTCATGTATCTTACATTATGGTATGTTGTCACTTTCATTTGGAGCAAATCTTGTTCTTTAACATTTGGGTAGGAAATACCGTGAAATGGATCTGCCTTCTTCCCCTTCTTTGTTGTTGCATATATAATAGCGGATGTCATTTTTTAATGAGAGTTTTTAAAATTTCAGGAAAAAAGGATGAATCAAAGTTGCATCCGAAATAATTAGATGATCTTAGTTGAGTAGAAATTGGTCATTATACCATCTTAAATTGAGATTTTTTTGGTGTCACTGGTTTAAATACACAAAATAAAAATTCAGCTCAAGAAAAAATATTAGGATTTAAATCTAGCCAATGAAATGAAAGCAGAGATGCAAAAACTGTCATTGGGAATAAACAGACATAAGAAAGAATGTTTTTAAACTAGGTGGAGAGCGTGCTCGGAGGTTTTAGTTCAAAACAATACATGTTTAAGGTTCACCTCGGCTGAAGCTGGATGTTTAAATGTAATGTCACGAGACGTTACACACTTACTTTGTATTACACTTCTCCTATCACTCAGGCACTCTTCACAAATACACCCAGACACCCTACACCCATATATTATATTGCTTGTCAGTGGCGTGTAGAAGGGTTTAATTTTAATTAGCAGACAACATTAGAGATGTTTAGACGTGTCTGTCAGCACTAATCACTCTGAGCTGTGCTGGCAAATCAGCCACACTTGACTTTGTTCTGCTAATGATTGCCCTTTTAGCACCTGTTCGATCTGCCACAGGTAAATGTCCCTGTCATGGCTGCTTCTTGCATAAAGTGATAGAAGTACGGAAAACGTGCTGCAAAGCTCGATGACACTGCAATAGACACAATGGACCTCTACTGGTAAGCTGAACCTCGGTGCACAGTGTGCATGCACTGAAGCATGCACGTGGGGGTGTGCGTCCATCTGTGTGAGTGACCTCAGTCTGTCCACCATACCGTATCTCCGGCTCTTCTGACTTTGTACCCTTGAGAGTGGGAGGTTGCAGGCTTTTGATGTGGCTGACAGTCGCCTCCTCTCTCCCTCTGGCTTCAGATCAGTGGCCAGGGCCCTCGTGGGCTAGCCCGGTTAAGATGACCACAACGGCAATGGTCAGCTGCCAAACCCACTAGTCAGGTTCTCCTCGGTCACATGACCCTGGTCACGTGACTCAGTGGGGGCAGCCAATAGTGCTGCTGCCCTCGCTTCTTCGTGCGGTGGGAAAACATTCCAACAGCTGGCCTCGGACAGTTCCAGAAACATCTGCAACGTCCGCCAGTGGTGAGAATCTCCCCCCTGCAGCTTTAGAACTCAACCTTACGATAATAGAGTTGGTGGATTAAGGATGATATTGAAGGGCCACGCTTTTTCTTTGATATGCACTGCGGTTGTCTCCCATGATACAAAGGTTGTGGGAGAGCAAGTTTTTAGAGCTCCCTTGTCATATCAGTGTGACACACACACACACACACTCACCGTGCACTGCTCTGAAGAGGTGCTGGGGTTATTTCTTATCTTCAAGCAGATCTGAGTGTGTGTGCCGGAGAGCGCTCCATAGCCTTTGACATATCTTTAATTTGAAGAATGTTTGAAGTATGATGCAACATCAGCTGCTCTCACTTAGCTCTGAGCCGCTTTCCTCTGAAAAGTCCCCCTTACTTACTCAAATTACCAGAGCGACAGCACAAGTACCACACTGTGCGTCCGTTATGGGGGCGAAAAATGCTTTAAGTGCCTCGTTAGTGCACTTTCATTGAGAGTCATATTTATTTTTACGGTGTTCATTTAAAGCATAATGATAAAAAAAATGGGGGGGGGGGAAGATTCCAAATATCCAGATCCAAAATGTGGAATTGATAAGATCCGTATTTGTTTTGGAAATTTGTGCATGGTTAGTGCACCACTGAGACACAGTCTCCAGTTTGGGGGTTGTTATGAATAATATTCAGTTTAGCACATGGCTTCTTTGTTGTGATGTGGATGTTAGAATATAAAGAGGGTGGAATTAAACAGTGTTTCCCCAATTTTCCATAATGTGTTTGTGGAAGTGTGCGGCAGAGATCGTTTTGTTTTCCACTGCGTTTAATTTGTTTCTGTTCTTTTTAACCTGGAGGAAGGCGTTTTCACTAAACCTCTTCATCCTCTTGTCATGATGTCATATGAAAGGTTTTTGTTATCTGGAATTGCAACCAAAGCCCCTCGTGTCCTATTGTTAAGGTGAAGTTATGACATGCCGAGTATCCAGTGCTAGGCAGTCACAGAAAAGTGCTTGTGTGTGTGTGTGCTACAGCTTTGACTTTACCCCTGACTCATGGAAGACTCTGTTTCCTCACTTGCACTCTCTTCCTTTCACATGCTACTTCTTTCATTCTTGCCATCTTCCTTATTGCATGAGCTCATTTCGTTCATTTACCTTTTCAGCTCGGCCACTATCTGTCTACATCGTCCCCGGTGCTTACTCTCGATCTCGATCTTTGGTACTTTACTGTCCGTTGGCGTTTTACATGAGCATCACGGTTACTGGAATTTGATAAACAAGGAAAGACAGGATTGGCGGCGCCTAACCTGGCTACAGTTAGTTTCTGCTCAAATTTACATAGTACTTGGCTTTATTTATTGTAAATGCATCAGTTCTGTTTGTGCAGACGTTATGTGGCACATGGCTGATAAAGCATTTAAAGTACATATATATAAGGTTAATGTCATCCTTTCACTCCGTAAGCATTAAGTTGCTGCAATCATTACATCCACATACTTTGTAAAAGTATCAGGTTTTTTGCCGCTAGTTTTAGTTAATGTGTATAAAAGAATAACTAATATTTTTCATTTTTAAAAGTAAGAATAAAAATAACTAAATAACTGACTTGTGTATCCCAAGCTTATAATGTAGGCCACGGTAATATAATATAATGTGATAAGACACAAAATAATGT
Source organism: Aulonocara stuartgranti (assembly GCF_965226115.1). Lineage (NCBI taxonomy): Eukaryota > Metazoa > Chordata > Actinopteri > Cichliformes > Cichlidae > Aulonocara > Aulonocara stuartgranti. The sequence goes on along the minus strand of NC_138950.1, from coordinate 32,533,737 downwards.
AATAGAATGTAATCTAATATAATGGTGGGAATCAAACTGGATCTTATTTTGACCCGATGTCAGAAATGTTGTTAAGCACATACGTCATGTACGGTAGTTAAAGATTAAAGAGGAAACTGAAAAAATGAAAATGACAGTAAAATAAATAAGACAGCTCTTGATGCTATCTGAAATAATGGATAGCATCAAGTAATTACAAATAAATAGCAAATTAGTAGTAATTTTATGACACAGATGGTTTAACGACAGAAAAATACAAATAACCCTTCTGTCCCTATTTCCATCCATGATTAGCAGATGTATTAAATCTTCAATAGACTGGCATCTGTGTAGCATTTTTATCTTGCTGTCCACTCACAGCATTTTTGTGCTGACAGTTAAATGAAACAGCGGGTTTCTCACTGGTCCTCTGTATACAAGATGAACAGGGGTTACAATTTGTGATGGTATTGTCTTTGACCTCTCACCTACATGCAGTGACCTCAGTGTCTGACCTCGTCTTTCAACTCCGAGTGCAGACACGGGCCCTCTAGTTGCTAGCCCTTGGGTCGACTTGGATAAAAAGCTCTCCATTATAGGAAAAGGAAGCAGCACATGTTGAGTTTGTTTTACGTGCAGCTTAATGGATTCCCGCTTATGCGTGCATGTGTGAACGTCCGCTTCCCTTCGCCACTGGCCCAGCGGCACAGAAACGCGTGACCACCACGCACCATGCCTGGGGACAGGATGGGCACCCGCACATATGCCTTTAGTGGTGGGGGCTCAGGAGACGCGATGCAAGGGCAGACAGTTGCCGAGGCGGGCACAGCAGGCACAATAGAAGGATGTGATATATTGTTTTAGCCCATGGGGCAACAGGGCGAGGGCTACCAGGGTGCGAACGTCATGATTTGACATGTGACAGAGCCGATGACTGATGGTAGTAAGAACTGAACCGGTGCACGTGGTACTGAGCCCAAATCTAAAAGTTGAACTTTTGACTGTGGCCCGTATAAAAGCGTGCTATCAGTGACACGAGAAGGTCAGGAATGGAAGGCGAAAAAAAATACTAACACAGAGCAGGTGCTGCCAAAGTAGCTTCAACTGAGGCTATTTGCTAATTATGCAGCAAAGCAGCTACAGCTTATTCACCGAAGTCTCCCGAGCTTACATTTAGACCAGATTTAGCACATTTCAGCAGTGTTTAGCAGCCGCATATAATTTGATAAGGCGACAGCAGTGTGAATGCAAGTTGGAGTGTGTTAGAATGTGGAATGTGCCACAGCCAATCAGGCGTCTCAGTCTCAGGCTGACAGCCAATCAGGTCATGGTACTTCGGGTTCCCAGGAGAGCCCTGAACTCCACGCAGAGGACATTTCTGAGGAGATCATGAACTTTTCACTCCAGGAGATCTCTGCTTCCTTTTCTCTTTGCATAAATTGCTTTTTTCTCTCTCTCTTAGAGAAGTATGTCTGTCTGGTAATTGTATTTCACTTCATGCCAAAGAAATGTTTCCTCTCTCTCTCTGCCCCTGATCTCTCTGTCATATTCTGTCTCTGTCCATTCCCCCCCGGCCACTGCTTCACTTCAGTGATGGGAAAAGAGCCGGAGCAGGAATTTCTGTGTCTGCAAGTGCTGTTTGGTTAGACAGAGTCATATAACACGGCGATGGTGCGCTCACATGTGCCTGAGCGTAGAGGCAGCAACAGCTATTTACATTAAAGAGCCCAGAGTGGGCAGCGCTGGGGCTCCCAGCCCTCCATGGTTACATTAAGTGAAATAGAATCAGCCTAAACCTCACCACTCAACACTCTCTCTTTCTCTATCCCAACACTTTTGTGTGTCTGCCTGCTTTTCTCCCACTCTTTCCATGGTCAGTCACCATCATGCTCTCCAACATCTCTGAGTTAACTTAGTTACTTCTGCACCATTTCCATTCCCTCCCTTTCTACTCCCCCATGCTGTTATTTTTCTTTTCTTTTTTGGGGGTGGGGGGGTGGGGTGGGGGGGTGCTGGCAATGTTCTCACCCTCAAAACCCAGGCAGCCCAGCAGCATCAAGCCACTACTCAGACTTTTGAGGCCATGCAGAGCAGGCTTTCAAAACAACGGAAGTGTTTTCACATCCACACAGGCAACGTCACATCTGTCACTGGTAAAGTCCGCGCTTTGCTCTGGCTAGCTGCCACCCTCCCTCACAGTGTGTGTCCTGTACTGCAACATCTGGCAGGAGTGTGGAGGTGTGCCTCACCTCCACCTTTACCTCTTCACCTCTGCTATCCAGCTGCTTTGGGGAAAAAGTAAAAATGGCCTCCTTTTTACTCTCACTCTCCCAGGCATGTGGAGAAACATGCCTCTTCTGATATAAATAAATACAAAGAAGAGACATTCTGGGAAATAATTGGCTTTGGGTTGTTAATATCATTGTTTTCAGTCATCTGTGGTTCCCACAGCTCACAGCTAAATTCTCAAAGCTGGAAGCATGCACTCAAAAAAAACAAAGAACTTTGTTTTTTTTACTTTGCCCTCATAAACATGAAGCAATAATTGTGAGTAAAATGCAAACCAAATATATATAATCAATCTACGAGTAAGAGTAAAGTAAGAGCTCATCACTGTATTGAGTGTCTGTTTCAGCTTCACCTGTCAAACAGTGATCACATCTTCTGTTTCCTTTCAGTTGCCATGATTTTTTTGTCTCCCTTCTTCAATTGCTAGTTTGTGGTCTCTGAGCCTACACTTGGTTAGAATCCATCTTTACTTTCTGTCTGAAAGTTAAGAGATAGTTTGACAGTTCATAATCTCTCTAGGGCCAGATAACATTGTAAATTGCTGTAGTTTTTTTTATTTCCCATGTTTCAGATAGATTTCCTTGCATTTGTCTTACTTTGGTTGATTCTGGCTGGTCACATCACCAGCTCACACAAGGGACTATTTTCTGGGCTCAATTCTTTGGTTTGTCTTTTGCTAACTATTCGATTAAGAGGTGAGGTATTACTCAGTAACTTCAACTCCTCAGCGCTCTGCAGGGCAGAGGTACTTGTTAGCCTGGCATTGGGACTGGAAGAGCAAAAAAATATATATATATAAGAACAACCATAACTTAAAAGTGAAAACTAAATTATCTTCAAGTGCAGAACTATTGAGGTTTGCTAGATATGGTACTTCAAAGAATCTCTGGCTTCAAAAGTATCTACCCCCTGAAAAACAAACTTGTTAACTGATTGTACTGAATTAATCATGACTGGTGTTCTTGAGGTAATTTTAAAAAACAATTCCATGATTAAGAAGACAAACCTGTGTTTGGTGTGCAACTAGCTTGCTTGATCTGACTGAGTGACTGATAAGCCAAAATGCTCTAACACTAAAATACTGCAGCATGTTTCCAAACCTCACATGGAAGCTTTGAAACTTTTACAGAAGTAAAATACAATGTGATGACACCTTTGCTCCTTGGTAATTATACATAAATATATGTAACAAATACACATTGCCACGATGCTAAACTTTCCCACTGAATCCTTTTTTAACCTTCAGAGTGCTTCCTCTTATATTTGATCTTTTTTGTATAAAGACCCTACCTAGCCTATGGTACCTATATTAAAGTAGTTCCTGATTGCATTTTTATATTTACACATTTCATATTTATTTGCAGATATTAGAGAGTTATCAATGTTGTTATCAACTTTGAATTTTAGTGTCTCCCCCTCCTGCTGACCCATTCTGGTGTTTTTTTGTTTTATTTTACGTGTCTTTAGACTTCATCATCTGGAGTACATGGCCCACACACGCACACACACACACAGAGACACACGCACACACACACACAGAGACACACAAACACACTACTACTCCTCACATACCCTTTCTCCTACACACAGAGTTACCATGACTAATAGAGCGCCCCTTGGCAGGCGCAGGCTGAGTTCAAAGGTTAGCTCAGTGTCAATAAACAGGGGAGCATGTGATTGGTTAACAGTGACTCAAAGCATTACTGTAGCCTTCTATGACTTCTTTAATCCTGGGCTATCAACTCTGAAATTTTAGGAACTTTTACAAATATATATATATATATATATATATATATATATATATATATATATATATAGAGAGAGAGAGAGAGAGAGAGAGGGAGAGAGATGTGTTATTTATGCCAATCTCACTCAATTACTTGGGTGTGTATGACATACCAATGAATAAAAAGACTGATTAAATGAAACCTCGTCTGAAACAGATAATAACAGCATTATTATCTGTATTATCAGCATTATGTGGTTTGGTCCCCTGACGTGAGCTGCTGTGAGTCCTGACTTTGACCCGACTGATATCAAATCCTTTCCTTTTTAACCTGTTGGTGGGTTCCTCCAATAGACTCCTCAAGAAGACAGGTATAGTGTTTCTCCCTGAGCTTTATACTTGCGCTTGACCCCAGCACACAGAAAACATGTTAGATAATGGGCACGGGCCAACTAGTGGGGCCATGTAACAGCGTTTGATCGGAAAATCGCATATGCGGCTGCAATGGACGGAAATCTGATTAGTAACCTTGGTGACAAAGCGATAGGATCCATGAGGCTTTGCTTCAATCAGATGTGACAGGCTGAGTATTTGTCCTCAGCTCCGGCACACAAGGATCACCTCAGACTGGAAGGGCTGAGTTGGAGCATTAGATAAAGTGCTGCAGAGCCTAATTGAATGCATGAGGCGAGAGGGGTAAACAGACATCTGATTGTGCACCGATAACCTGTACCATTTACCTGATTTAACTGTTCCCAGTGTCCTAGGTGCCATGTAACACCTCATTTTTTCCAACAAACTGGATAATTTACGATACCGTAAACCTAAATATCAAGTATTTTTATAGATTTTTAAAAAATGTTTGTACTCTTTAAACCTTTGCAGGAAGCAGAGCCAAGTCAAAGCAGCGGCCAGAAAAATCAGCAACCTGAAGGGTGAAAGCAGATTCCAGTAGTCAGGAATTTCAAACCATAACAAACATGTCAGACCTATTTAAAAGGCAAAGGCAGGCTGTGTGGAGGAGCCATGCGGTGTATATTGTTTCTGATTAAGCTTTTCTCCCCTCATGTTGCTACATTTTCTAACAATTTACTTTCAATTCATTAAAGCTTCAAACATTATGGTTTGCCATCACTATAAAAAATAAATCAGCCCTGTGAGAGGAGTGAAGCAGAATGATTGATTAGCCACTCTGCTCTGGGATGCTTAGTATCTGCCTCTATTAACTGCACCAGAAATGGATTTCGAAAGCATGCGCGTTAAATTAATTTACAATCTTTTTACTTTTGCCAAAATTATGTGCTCTGTAAGGCATCCATTCAGATTCCCTTAAAATTAACCGTCTCCTGGAGTTGTCAATCTACTTCTCTTCCCTAAGGTCGTGGATATTGATATCAAACGGTAACATTTCACACCAAAACACCTCATCCGCTTTCTCTCTCTGCGTCTCCCCAGGGGGACAGTGTACAAAAGGGGTGAAGTGACGCACCAGACATCTGCAAAAAATGTAACCTTTCCGTCGCTCTCATGATGTCAGCGAGCTGTTGTGTTCAGCGGGGGATTGGGCTAAAACACTTGTGGCGGAGCCAAGGTAAACCGTTCCAAATGGAGCACGGCGCGGGAAAAGGGACACCATCGCAACAAAAGGAGTTAGATATGGATCGTTGGGTCTGCGCACCGGCCCCAGCTTGAGCCAATTATTGGTGTCATCTTGATCCAATTTAATCAATCTGAGGGGGGACTCGAGGAGAAGAAGGGGAGAAGTGGACGGGTGCAAACGTTGGTCAAATATCCTGAGCTGAACGTAGTGCTGTCACCCCCCTCCACTAACCACCCAACCTCTAGCACACACACCTCTATTCATCGCAGACATTTCTCCAATGAGCTTTTGATCAATTTCTTACTGCAATTTTCAGTTTGGGCAAATCTTGAGTCTGCAACCTCCTCAACAAATGTTACTCTCAGATCCTCAAAGAGTATTACTGGAAACACAAACAATGAAGGAACATTTCATAATAAGATAATTAGGCTTATTATAATAATTAGGACACCTAAACCATTTTTTCCTCTGAAAATGTAATAGAAGATACAGCCAAGCTGTCATTGCCTACAGGCATTGGATCCCACTGCTTAGCAGGGCTTAGAGTTTGGACCTCGATAATGATTTTTTTCCCTTGTTTCCTAAGGTAGTCCAGCTCCACTGCTGTAACCCCCCCCCCCCCCCCCCTTTTTTTTAACTTTTATTCATCCTAAGTAGAGCATGAGCGTCTAACAGGACTGCTCCACCTTCACAGTTAACACGCTATTGGTGTTTCAATATAAAAAAGATAAGCCCTTCTCACAGCATGAACCTTCCAGGCAACTAGACACCGTTTCAGGAATTTAGGAACCTCACCTTTGTTTTGACCAGAGGATTCAAGGTTTTTATTTAGTTCCTTTGCCGTAGTTCTTTGTGACTAAAAAGCATTCGCTCTGTTGACTTTTTTGCATTACTGAATAATGATCATCACCACCCAGCAAACATTTCGACCTTGAATGGCCATTGTCTAGCGGCCTTTTCTCAACGCGTACTCATGACTGAAAATAGTTCCAAAATAAAAGCTGAACTGTCACGGATGTTAGCTTGTGCTTTGTGCTATTTTAATTATTGTATACCTATTTCTATATTGTTACTTACTTGTTTGACTTAGGACAATTTTTAAATTCAACAATTATTTTCTACTATGTCTATTGACTGGAATATAGTTTGTTTGTTTGTTTGTTTTTTTAAATCCTTGTCTTCCTAGAATGGAAAAGAAAAGTGGGAAAAAGCAGTCCACCTTAAAAGCCATTACACACCACACGATCCAAAAATATGACGAAATTCTGAATATTTTGAGTGCAAACTTGTTGCGTAATGTATATACTGTATATACTATATACGCACACATACGTGATTTTGTGAAAAATACCTCCTCAGAAAATGTGCCGTAAAAAAAACCAGAAAGTCGACATCAAGCGATGATGATCTGGTTCTGATGTCTGTGAACAACAAAAGGAAGAAACTGAGATTTAGATTGCACCCAAATCTCATAAGAACCACATCTGAATAGTCAGAGGAATTGTTTCAGAGAGCTGACTGACCCAGAGCAAGTCTATCTGTATGTCTGAGGCGAAAGAGTATTATTTTATGATTTCCATGTCACTGTGTATTCTGTACCTGTGTGCGTTTTGAGCTACGAGAGGCCAAATGCAGTCGACTGATTGGTTAAATGTGGCTGCAGTAAGAATAGGTGAGGTTGAAAAACAGTTTTAACACACAAAATATTTGCATGAATTTTATGTTTTTAGTGCGTAAAGGCCTTAAGGGTGACTCAAACCCATAATTTCTTGTTTGAAAGCCCATCACTTACCCTATTTCATTCCTACCCTACTGGAAGTCAAGTCCACCACACTGATGCCGATGCTAAAGCTAAATGCAGAGTGGCATTCATTTTTGGTAACACAAAAGGACACGAACATTTTACTTTTCTAAGAAAGCCAACTACCGTTTTAATACTCCATCATGCAATAATATTCCATAATACAATATTTTTAATGGCTCTAATCTTGTAAAATACTGATTTTACAATTCACCTTTCCCAGGACTGCTCATCATCAGTCAAATACACATCTCAAGATTGCTACAGTTTGCTGCTTTGCCATGCAGGAGACTCTTGTGGGTTGTCAATTAGCCTGTGCAACCATTTGGAAATGTTCCACAGAGTTTTTAATATTGTGTCCTATTCCCTTGTTAACTCAGATAGTCATCCATGACATTTCATATTCATTTTAAAAAACTCATTTGCCTCGTGAGCAAAACCAGATTAGCATCTGTGTGAAAAGGCAGCGTGCTCTCCGTGGAATCCTGGCGTCTGTGTTTTTTTCACAGACTTAGCTTGTATTTGATTTGAATTATTTAATTAATGCTATACACACCACTGGTGTAGTTTTTCCACAAAGATGCAAACAAATCATGAAGCAGGGTCACTTGACAGCCATTAAAAGAGAATATCTGTGTTCAGAAAAAGGCAGTTGTGCAAAGGAGGTGTAGCATGAGTGGGCTTGCAGCACATTAGCAGCAGCGGCTTTAGCAGGACCAAGTGCAAACATCAGAGGTGTACACAGAACCAGTGCTGTAAGAAAAGCACCACTGACTTCAGAAGCAGTACAGCTTGGCTCAGAGATGGACAAATGAAAACTTCCACGTAGCTCGAAACAGCGCTGGACTGTCGCAACATGAAACATGAAAACTGAACAGGGGGGCCGCCTGTAACAGAAACAGGTTATCTTTAGTTATCTTTAATTCACTCAAAGGACAGTCTGTAGGTTCTGTCTTGCAGTGACCTTTTCGCCCCTCTGCTCTTCTCCTTTGCATTCAGTTGTTTAAAGAGGAGCATAATGACTCCATGTTTATAACCTTTCATGTGTGAAAACAACAGCTCATATAATACAGGTGTTTTTTTCTGTTATCTGGCTAATTTGCCTAGCTCGCACAGTTCTTCAGACGTCACTGCAAATGCAAAAGGGAATGAATAAATGGGACTTTTATTTCCTAGGAGCCGCGGCTCCATGGCACCTAGGATATTTGGTTGGAAAACGAGGGCCTGCAGTGTATGGGCTGACCACTGAGCAGTTCTACTGAAGTACTGAAGAGCATCTAACACATACCTGCGCTCAGACACGCAGCGCATAGCAACTGACATCTAATCAGCGTTTCGATCTCCAGAAGTCTGTTCAAATAATTAAGGCTCTGGAAAAACAATAGACATGACCGGTTATTATTTTTCATCTAAAGCCAGGTCGCGTTCCCAATTACTCTAAAATGTTGTGATGACATGCTCTCTGTTTTCACTGATAATATTTATATTATTCCAGGTAATGGGTCCCTGCAGGGGAAGCGAAGAAGATGGTCACTCTTAAAAGGAGCTGAGTAAAGCTGTGTTGCGGCAGAACATCCGCAGAAAAGTGTTTGGATTCACTCAACTCCCCTTTTATTTTGCTTATACTAAATGTATGTGATCAAATGAGCTTTGAAGGGTTTTTTCATGAATATTTCCCTTTTCAACCCTGGTTTCATCTCCACACACTGTACACCGTTTACACAAACACGTTTTATGTTTTTTCTACTAGCATTTCTACTACTTTTCATAGTTGTTGCAGTAATTTTCTTCATCTCCCGCCAGCCCTGTGATGTTGTGGCCATCCTGGAAACCAGTGTGTGCATCCACAGGATGGTAGCCAATTATTTGGAGCCCACTCCAGTTTTCTAAATTAAAAATGGCCTCCTTCCACTGTTGACCTTGGATCAGCTTTCCATTTCTTCTTATTATTAGGTTATTAACGCAAACCGCTGAAAGTATCTTTTTAAAGTCTAAAACAAATTTGATTAGGCCTCTTTACTCGCACCGCTGCAGACATACCTATCGCTGTCTAACTCCTGTCTGCTCTCTATTACCTTCGACACTGAAGTCAGTGAGAGAGGCCGAACCTGAAAGCTTATATCCCTCTGCACGCCGCACGAGGCAGAGGGGGGTGCCGGGTTTGCAGCACATTACCGCTTTATTGAATTAATTACGATAAGGATCATAACTTTAAACGCGGGGTGAGGCGTGGGGCGTTCTCCGGCACGGATTGCTTGGAGCAATTTCTCTTCTGAACGACAGTGGAGGGGTTATTGGATCTGTCAGGCCTGAACTCTGTGGCATGGTAACGAGGTCCATAAGGTAAGTCAAGGTTGGGCACAGTTCGCCGTGTTGATCCCTATATGCCTGCAACACAGGGAAATTTGTACTACATACTGAACAAATAACAAGAGAAGAGAGGGAAAAAGAGGCGACTGGTGGGGCCTTGCTTTTCATGGCGCCTCCGTCCGAAAGCCCGGAGGGTCACGCGGGGTTATCCCCAGGTCTATTTACAGTTCCAGTAGATGCAATGAAGTGTGTCATTATATTATGATGCTGTTTTGATGTTGCAAAAATTCACTTTTTTTCCAGGTGTCCCAACTCTCTCAAAGGACCGTGGTGCTTGTGGTTTACAGAAGAGCCTTCCGTGGGGTCCAAATAGCCTCAGAACCCAGTAAGTGGCCAATTATGGTGACACTGGTGAGACCACATGACGCGACAAAGCTATTTTTGTCTAATGCAGCTGAATTAAGGTTAAAATGAGGTAAAGGATGGGGTTAGGCAGAGTGCTGGCATGCTGTCATGTCAAGTCAAGAGGTTAAAGAGACAATATAAGTCGACAGAATGCTTAACAATGCAAGGATATGCGCGTGCATGTTGGAGTAGAAACGCTGACCTCCTAGTGAGTGCACTTCAAAGACTTGCACGCTCATTGAGAGTCCTTTCTTATTTCCACCAGCAACACTGAAAGTGGTACTGAGTGGTAGTGAGAAACATTTTCTGGATTTCTTTGGGCACTACAAAGGTAAAACTTCAGCGAGCCGAGGAAGGAAGGAAATCGCTGTGGATTAGTCAGTTTCAGGTTAGCGGCTGCATTGATCAATAGACCTCCCCGGGCTGTTGATGATGTGCAGATATTGTTTTTATTGTTTTGAGCGCCCACCAACATTTTAGCACATTTGACAGCTCTCCAAGGCTCCTCTCTTTGACTTCTCAGACATGTGAGCTGTTTTTTTGATGTGCGCGCCCCTACAGGCATGTGTGTGTGAGTACGGCCGAGAGTTAAATATGTGCAGATGTATCATAATATTTTCACTGTAAGAAAGTGTCTTTGAGGCACAATAACCTGCAGCTGAATCAGCGTGCTGCCCTGCCACGTGAGGGGCTTTCATAGGAGCACTCCAACTATCTGGAGAATGCGAAGGCTCGCTCCGGGTGAACACTCCAGTCCTCATTCTCTTTCTGCTCGTCACTATTGGCGGCTTTATGTTTTTTCACACACACATGCTGTTGTAAAAAATATCTGTACTGTTCTGCACACCTTTTAATTAATAAAAAGGGTTGTTTTTTTTGGCACAAACATATTCAAGCAATGACAATAATTTCTCATCTTTTATGCAAATCCAAAAACATGCCGAGTTTTATGGTACTGCAGTTTTGCCCCTATTTACTAACAAAGGGGGCAAAAGGCCTGCTAACGGGAACCGCGCTGGGAGATAAGATGCAGTTGCAGGCTTGTACAGCTGGCTCTTGTTTCGGGTGGGTGGGGGGGGACTAATTCCCAATGAAAATACATCAGCATCAAAGAGCCTCTAATGAATCTCTGAAGACTGAAGGCAGGATTCACTTTCTAGATGTCTGTGTGGTCTGTAAATGCTTTCATGTTTTCTTGCAGCTATGATTGACAGTGACGTCAGGATGAGTGTGAGTGGCGCGTGTTGTATCTGAAAATACAGCAGCCTGTTTAGATGTGCTATTT